>NC_064853.1:96462844-97165344 GCF_024139225.1 Suncus etruscus
TGATTAGTTCCAGTGGCTCCCAGTGGCAGTATCACCCTCTTTGGGAAGCAATGATGTACATGAGATTCTTGAATGTCTTCAATGATAATTGATAGCCCTTATGTTAGTATGATTTGGAGCAAAGATTATACTGGAAAAAGCACTTCTTTAAGCCCTTCATTAATACCCTGTAATCACTAGTCACATGTGCTTACAGCACAGCTCTGTACAGAGAACCAAATACAACTCTTGCTCTTCATGGTCACACAAAACACAATCTGTTCATTTTCAATTGCAGAGAAACTATTGGCAGGACCGGAACTCCAAGACTTATTTACCCTCACAGAAAATGGAGTGGCATAGCATATCAAATAACTATTTCATTTGCAATGAGTAATGATTTCTTTAAAGATCTTATATTGAACAAAATCATTTGTGTTTTTAAAATGGGAAATGATTAATAAAATTCCCGAAGCAGATAAATAATTTAGTTTCTTTATACCAACTTCCTTTCATAACCTCAAAATGTTACTATCTTAAAATTAAACCAGTGTATACAGTGTGGTCTCAAGTAAATAAAAAAAATCATGCAGTGGAAATACTGAAGGAAAATATGCTATCATGTTCTGTTTATTTCTTGGGAAGGCAATATAATTTAATTTTTGATAAGACTTAATTACTTATATAAAGAAAAACATGCTCTTAAAGTAGTACATACAACTTTATTATTAAACTATTGTCACAAAATTTAAACTAAAACAAAATTTTAATGTAATTGCTTAAAATTTGTGATAAAGTTTTAAGATAATTTTGGTTTTGGGTCACAACTGGCTGTATTCATGGTTTACTCCTGGTTCTGTGCACAGGGATCACAGTTGGCAGGGCAGTGGGGGGGACTATTTGGGGTACCAGGGATTGAACCTTGGTTTGCAACATGCAAAGCAAGTATCCTACAAGCTGTACTATTTCTCTAGACCCTTAAAATTAATTAAATAAAAATATTAAAATTTAGGTTTGTTAAAATATTAAAATTAAAAAATATTAAAATTTAGGTTTGTTAAGTAAACTACCAAGGTTATGCACAAAATGGAAATTTTATTGTTTCTGAGTATATGTGATTGAGGTCTATTCTTATTTTAAATTATTTTTAAAGTTTTATTAAAATTATTTTTGGGGGGAATTGGGCTACAGCAACTTACTCTGGGCCTATTTCTGACTTTGTGCTTAGAGTTTATTTTTGGCAGTGCTTGAGTTACCATAGTTTATACTGGGGATTAAAATGGGGTCAGCTGAAAACAAGACAAGATTCTAAATCCTGTCCTATTTCTGACCATTATTCCCTATTTTAGCTTAGTTAAAACTTTATTTTTCTAATATTTGCAAATTATTTATAGTGATATTGCAATTTTTTTTGTGCAATGGTACTATGGGATATATTATTCAATTTCATAATGAAGGCCGGAGAGATAGCTCAAAAGCTGAAGTGCATGCTTGAAGTTTGATCTCTGGTAGCACATAATTGGGAGCAAACCTAGAGCACACATTCAGAAATAGCCCCTGAGTAATGACAAATTTATCCCAAATTGACTTATCCCAAATGGATAAGTAGATGCAGACATACATATACCACAACTAAATGTATTGGTGTTTTATTAAAAAAAAACACAACTTATCATGATAGAAGAGAAAGGGTTGGGGGGGGGACTCAGGGAATAAGGGAAACATGTCCTACATATGCAAGAACCTGAGTTTGATCCCCTGCATGGTCTGGAGTACTGCCTGCTATGTATTTGGTGGAAGCATTACATGGTTGAGTAGTACCTCATCTTTGAACAAGGCATTGAACTTTCCAGTCCTGTTGACTATTGAATGCCATTCATTAGCGATGGCCTCCTAGTCCTGCTCCCTCCGCAACAATTAAGAAAAGATGAAAAGAAAATAACATGTCTCCTATTGCTATACTGATGACTCAGATCTCTGACCAAATGATATTTATCTGTTCCTCTTAGACAATCACAAGATCTCAGAGTTTTAAGGATCCTGAGTCATCTAAGTGACTATTATCTGATGTGGGATCTGTCTTTGTAATAAGAAGAATATTAATAATCGTGGCTAGTACTGAAGTGCCAAAGCTTTGTGATGAGCACTTAAAATGCACTGTTTCATTGAATATTTATAATGATTCTGTGAGAGAAGGTACTTGTGGTGGGCAGAACATGTTCTGAGGATATTCACATTCGGATCCCTGGAACCATTGGATATGTTAGTTATATGGCAAAGAGACCACAGTAGCAGATGGAATTTCCATTAGCAGTCATCTGACCCTTAAATTGTGGGATGATCTTAGAATATCTAAGTGGGTCCATGAAACAACAAGAGTCTTTTTAAGAAGAAGAGTATGGCAGAGATGGTCAAAGTGAGATTTCCATGTGAGAAACGTCTTGACAAGTCTCCTGTGGACTTTCAAGATAAAATGGACCACAAGCCCAGGAATGTGGGTAGCCTCTATAAATGAAAGGACAAATAGAGCCGTAAGGCTCTGATAAGGAATGATGACCCCTTGATTTTAGCTCAGTGAAACCTGGGTCAGGTATCTGCCCAATAAAACCCTAACATAATAAAGGTATGTGATTTTTGAGTCACAAAGTTTGTAATAATTTGTTACAGCCATATAAAACAAATACATCATTATATTCTAATTTTTTTCTTTGTTTGGGGGACTACACCCAGCTGTGTTTAGGACTTACTTCTGGTTCTGTTTTTCAGGCATCACTCTTGGCAATGCTTGGGAGATCATGTGTGGTGACAGGGATATCACCAGGTCAGCTGCATGCAAAGATAATACCTTATCCGCTATGCTACCTCTCTAACTTTAACTATAGCCCCATTTTACAGGTGAGCTGACTGAGGATTTTTGTCACGATCACATTTATGTGGTCGGTGAAACTCCAGCATTTGAATCCAGCTTGTCTGAGGAGAGACCAACTCTCTGCAACACACATCCTCATGGTAATTCTGAGAGGACTGACCTGAACATAAATTGTGGAAACTTCTTTTATTATGCCCCAGGCTTCTGGCAATAATTCTTATTGGCAGGACTAATGCTCTTTATTTGGGGGTCAAATTGGTCTATCTATTCACTTTTTCCCATTGAAAAACAACCTAATATTATTCTCTATGAAAAAATTTTTTTAGATATTTGAAACCAAAACTCATTTCTCCCTATGTCTTGTCTTCTTTGGGTGACACAATCCCAAATTCAGTCCTTGGTTAGGTGACCTGTTTTCATGTCCAGCACTTTCCCAGAGCTCTCTCCCTTTGGAAAGCATGCCTACTGGGAACAGCCACTTGAGAATCCAGCCAGGTCCTACCTCACTTTGAAAGTGTGTACTTAATTTTCTTCCACGGGGTTATCAAGCTGACCTTACCCTTCCGAACTTGATTATACACTACAGTTTTAAGCTCTTTGATGGAAATATTTCTAGAAATCAATCAATAAATAAATACTGATAACATTTGGATTATCTGGCCTAAAAACTTGAAAACATAGCTTGCTTTTAAGTTCCTTTTGGTATCACAAGCTGATCTTGTTCTTTGTTCCAATGAATCAAACCGCTTTTCTCTGAGAAGAAAAGTCCTCTTATAAGCTATAGTAAGGAATTGTTCTGGTGAACCTGCAGCTTTGTAGGAGCCTGAGATAGCATAGGCCGCTTGTGGGTGCTGATTTAAGAAGCTGTGCTGTCTGTTCCAACATGATCTGGGGAGCTAGAAAGAATATGAAGGAAATACTGCATCAATTCTTACCTCATCTGATTATTAAAATGTGACTATAGACTTAAAAATTAATATTAATATGTGTTCTAAAACTGTTGTTTTATTAATTATAATCACAGTTTACTGTATTTTTCTTATGATAAGATGCACCCCCCCCCCCCCCCCGCAAGATGCGTCTCAGGGAGTGAATGCCTCCTGGAGCTAAAGTCTGAGTGCAGAGAGGAAGAGTATCTAAAAAACCATGTGCGTCTTATGGTCAGGCGTGTCTTTTAGAGCAAAAAAAATATGGTAATCCACACCACTTTTCTCTTGTTTCTGCAATCAAGAGATGACTATAAATAAATAGAAAAACAAACATCTAAAAAAACATCCCTCCAAACCCCCCAAACAAAATCCTGGCTTTGTACAGTTGAAAAACGATGGGTGTCTGGTAAAAGAAACATGAACCTAATATTTCATTCACTTTACATGGCATTCTCTTAAGGGGTGGGAATGAAACATTTTTTAATGGGGTAGTTTGTAAACATTTCAGTTTTGCTGTTGAAATTGACTTGAAGAGTCAAAGGTATATGGTTTGCGTTTAAATAAATAAACCTAGGGGGTATAAGAATAAAAATAGAAGAAGCCACATAGCTATATTTGGAGTTTTTCAAATCCAAAATATGTGGGAAAAAAGTTTAATATATTAAAAGAAACAGGTGTAGAAAGCTGGACCCTTTGGGTCCCTAAGGCATGTCTTTTGGGGTACCAAGTATTAGATTAGGAAAAGCAAAACTCATTTAGAGTTTGGTTCTTGTACCTTTCTGCTTTGGGAAAAGAAAGCTTTCAGGCTATCTAACATTATCTTCATGGCCTAGAAAAATAACTTTGAATAGTTCTACTTTCAGGTTGAAAGAAAGGAAAATCTTATGCACATGGTAATCAAGTTTATGCTTGTGACTACAGAGCACACCCCAGGTATTCAAATAAAAAGGCTTCTCCTTCCCAGAATGGAATGCCTTGAGCTCTGCTGGTTTCTAATTTTACTTCTCACAGAGCTTCTCTGTATTCATCTACAGAGAGCGAAGACTGAAATCAATGAGGGAAGTGTAGTCACATCTCGACATCTGATTGACTTGCACCAGTTACTTACCCACTACATATCCATCCCATGACTTCAGCTGGGAAGCCCCAAGTATCCACAGAGCTTATGGCACCTGTTTTGAAACTACCCCTTCCCAACTGTTCTCTGTTCCTCCTGTTACTATTCCAACAGGAGCCTGCAATCTCCCTACCTCTATATTACCTCTGAACTTGACATTGGACTTAGAAGCTGGTATTCAGACATGAACCTTTGCCTCTTGGACATGCATGGGGCCAGAAAAGTTTTTTTCCTGCATGGTTTAGGTTTTGTGGAATTCTGATCCTAACCTGACCAAATCTGACCCCATTTTCCCCAGGACTCAGAGAGAGATTTGATAGATTCATTGTTTTATGGCTGACTCTTCTCCAATTTTTTATTATCTTTCAATTCTTCAGGTTACCTATGATGCCAGTGCAGCAAATACCCTTTGATAAATAAATCCCATTTTCAAGTCCATCAATAAAACCTTATTAAGATTGCTCTATTGGTAATGCTTTTTTGTTAATGCTTTAATGGGAAATTTAAAGCAGTGCTTTTCTTTTCTTTTTCTATTTTTTATTTTTTTTTGGTTTTGGGTCACACCCGGCAGCGCTCCTGGCTCAACATTCAAAAATTGCTCCTGGCAGACTCAGGGGTCATATGGGATGCTGGGATTCAAACCACCATCCTTCTACATGCAAGGCAAACACCCTACCCCCACGCTATCTCTTTGGCCCCATGGCAGTACTTTTCTTAAGCTTGTCATTCAAGATGATTCAACAACAAATGTTTTCTGAGAATCTATTATGTCCTATGGATATACATGCTATTTCATTATTTATTTTGAGTAACCTCACAAGATTTTCAGGAGAGGAAACAAAGGATTAAAGTGATTAAGTAACTTGTTCAGGGCCACACACCAGTAAAGGGGAGAGCCAAGTTTTGATACCAATTTAGACTATACGCTGCTGCTTCTTTCTATAAATATCTATTAAATACTTAGATATTTACAAAATGTCTTCCTAACCTCTTGAGGGGAACCTCTCATTAACTACTCCCTGGGCCTGCCTCCAGGAAAGTCAACACTCTAGAGCCTGTTAATTACCCAAGGTCTGTTGGAAAAGGTGGTCAACTTGAGTAGGAAAGAGCATTGTTTCGGTCCTTTTGAAAGGCCTAACAGGAAATATCTTGCTTCAGCCTTAATTGCTAAGGGACATATTCAAGTGGATGGCACTCAACAGGTTTGGAATAACACATTCCTTAAGTGCTCTGAGTTTCTGACCAACAACCAAAAAATTCCATAGTTAGATTGCTCTTCCTGGACACTCACTGACAGTGACATTAGAAATTAGGTAGCTTGCAAGTATATCTTCCATACAGGCAAACACACTTATGAAGACTTAATTTAGAGACTTGGGGGAACATCAGCTTTCTGGAAGATTTTAATAGCACTCCCAGTTAAGTCACTAACTGACTGCTGCCTTTTTGAGGATCTGAAATCTCTCTGCTTCCTTCCAATATTTGAATTGTTTCTTCAAACTCATGAGCCCACGCAAGTGTGTTCTCTTTTTAATCAACTCCTTGTCAGCTCATGTGTTTGAGAGCTGGATAGTCCTACATTTTTCTCCTTTCAGAAGGGTCTGCACGTGATTTCGTGTTCTCCTTTTAACAATTTGAGATCCTGTATCATTTGTGAACAAGGGGAATTTTAACTTCTTACTGGCCATATAAATATTGCAGTCAGACCCTCTCCTTGCTTTGGATGTAGAGATAGGAAAAAAGTCATATCATACAAGGTAAGAGTGGGTGGTAATCCTTGGCTCCCCATTTTGAACTCAGAAGGCATTTTTCCAGAGACAGCTCAAAGGGGGGAGATGGAGCCAATAATAGTTTAGCCTTCTGTAGCCCTGATGTCTTTATTTCTAAAATGGTGAAAGTAGCATTTATCCTTGTGTGTTATTGTGACAATTGAGTGAGATTATATATAAAGTTCCCACCAGCATGTTTGGTACACAGTATGTTTTTGCTAAATGAAACCTGTGGGAGATAGTAAGTACAGTAATGAGTTTGAAGTCCAGAATTAATTAGCCCCTCAGCTTAAAAAATGTATGGCTTCACTAGAAATAGTCAGTGTTGGTGTCATTGTAGTGAAAAGGGAACTCTCATCCTCTGTTGGTGGGAATGTCACCTGGTTTATCTTCTTTATGGAAAGCAAAATAGAGATGAAAAAATAGGAATAGAACTCTCATATGACCCAGAAACACCAATTATTGACATCTATCACCAAAATACAAGGACATTAATTTGAAAAATAATATGTACATATATAGTTATTATTTCACCTAGTAAAATAGTCATGATATGAAAACAACCCAAAAGCCTAACTAAGAATGAATGGGTCGAGAAGTTGTAGACTAGTGAACTACACCACAGCTTTAAGAAAGAACAAAATAATGCAATTCGAAGCAACATGGATGGAATTCAGTGTATGATACTGAATGAAGCCAGTCAAAAGGAAAGAAAGGCTGATCTGTCATTATAGAACTTAAAGATATTCAACAAGGTCGTAAGAAAGATACATAGGCAAAATATAACAGGAGAATTGACTTGTACAATTGAATTGGGGACACTGGGATCTTTGGGAGGTACAAGTGATAGGTATAGTGTTGGAATTACGTGTGCAAGAAACCATGATTACCAGTATTATAAGCCACAGAATCTCAATAAATAATAAAAGATGTATTTCTTCAGTTAGATGACTTAGCTTCTTTCAAAGTCACTCCCTTTATCTGTAAAATGGGAATGCTAAGGTTGGTCTTGCGTGGTTAGATGTATTTAATGTATTTAAAGAACCCAGTGTATTATATTAATCTGAATATGAGGTCAAAGAATTACAGTTGCTGGGTTTGAGATATGTGTTGCCTTACATATATCAGACGTAAGTTTAAACTGTGGCACCAATATGAGCCTCTGAGTTTCATTGGAAGCGATTCCAAAGCCAGGAGTAGGCACAGTCAAGTGTGGCACAAAAACAAAACAAACAAAAAAAAGCAAACAAATAAAAAGAATAGTGCATCTTATTTGATTCTCTTTTTATATTACAAATAATTTATAAATAATGTTGGAAGATAACTGTTAGCATGTTTCTTATTAATATCAACCTCCAATATACCATCTGAGCTACTACATTTAATCTTTTTTAAATTTATTGATTGATTTATTGATTGGTTTTTGGGCCACACCCAGCGGTGGTCAGGGATCTCTACTGGCTTAGTACTCAGAAATTGCCCCTAGCGATTTTCCCCTGGCCTGGGGGACAATATGGGATATTCAGATTTGAACCTCCGTCCCAGGTTGGCTGCTTGTAAGGCAAACGCCCTACTGCTGTGCTATCTCTCCAGCCCTAAATTTAATCTACTTGTATGTAAAAATCATTTTATAAAAAATTTTTCCTAGACTATAAGATTCCTTAAAGTAGGGACATTGTATTATCTGCCCTTGAATCCTGGAATACTTGGATCTTCCACATGAGACTCTGAATAATATTAATTTCTGACAATGAGATGATAATTTTTCCCCACCCGAGATAATTTTTATAATATTCCTAAATTAGCAATTAGTAATTAGTGTGCCAGTAATTAAGAAATAAAATAGCAAGGAGTTTCATTTGTGCCCTGAAAGACCTTTTTCTTTCCTGCCCATCACAGGTGGTTCACCTTCCTGTGTCTTTTGGTTTGGTTTTGCTCCATTTACAAAGCTACTCCTCCAGGTAACATAACTTAGCTTTGCGCAAACAAAGCCTTCCCAGAAATGTAACCTGTGTAGAGAGGCCATTGGGGAAAAATTTCCTGAAATACCAACACTTGATTCATCATTTTGAAGTCTCTTAGGATTCAAAAATTTTAGAAATGTGGCTTTTAACAATTCAAGAACTACATTCTTATTAAAATAGGCCAGGACATGGAATAAGCAATGAAAAAGATTCATGTTTCCTGATTAATTCTAGCCCAAACTAGTCAAATGCTTTGTTCAAAACAAAACAGCTACAATTCCCTAGATTTAAATTTAGGGTAACCTCCAGGGCCCCATTCAGCATTAATGGCCAGGGCTTTCAGCCAAGTAATGACTACCAGTTGGAAAACCTAAGTTCAGTAGAGTAAAATGAAGCCTTGTTTGATAATATCATTTACATTTCCAAATCTTGGGTATCAAGCTTTCTTCCTTTCTCTTGTGGCCCTTCCTAAGTTTAGCCTTGGTGTAATGGGGTAACCATGGCTACAACCACCTGCCTACTTAAAAACGTCTCCAAAGCTAAATAAGGAAAGCCTGGAGAAAATGGTTGCTTGCCTGCCTCTCTGTGGACAAATTAGGCACTCCTGGGTGTTCTCAACAGGAGGAAACAAACAGTGGTAGGAGCAGCCTGGACTCAAAGTTCTTAATGGGAAGTGTTCTAGGATTTTGGGGACAAGCCCTCCCTCCATGCCACTGTCAGCAGGCACATGAATTTGCTCCAAGGCAACCATACTACCCCAATTTTAGTCTGGTTCAGGGACAAAGTGTATGTCTAATTGCAATTTCACAGTGAAGTTTAAACCTAGCATTGAAAAACACAATTGCAACCTTTTTGGTCTGCCAGAGGTGTCTTTCCAATTATACTTAATCATGTGGAAGAATGATAATTTTCTATTTATGTCATAAATTGACCTGTCACTAGATTTCTGGAATAGGGACAACTTTCTCCCTCCTGATGTTTCCTTGGTGTTTATAACTGCAAAGGTATCACTTCTTTCTGTGCCAAGGGATTATTCAGTGGATCCCACTCTCCTATTCCTTTTGATCATTTTGTCTATTTGATTCTTCTCTCAAGCTTTCTCTTCCCTTTAGCACGTATTTCTGTCTTGGTATAGAAGGATTCTTTGCTAGAATCTTTCACACCAAGTTCTATGCACTTGCCCTGTGATCCCACAACTCACCTAGATTCATTCCTAGCAGTTAATGCTAGTCCTTTTTTCTCTCTGCCTTCCAGCAGTCTGCAACAGGTCTGTGTCTCCAGCATATGCTTTGCCCAATTCCTACAGCTCTGTGCCTGCCATGCAGTACATCTTCAAACGATTGTGCAGATCAAAGAATGAATGAATACAGTAACAAAATCCCTTAGAATTTCACAAGCACACGACATCTCAGCCAGATTGTGCACATGAATGATCATGTGTAAGAATATCATGGAAGAAAGGTCCTTAAAGTCTGAAATGGATGGAAGAGAGTTTTTGTTTTTTTAAAAAAGTTTTCCAAATACGTAAGAGCAAAGTACATTGTAAGAGGGAATTTGGCAAATTGAGAAGTCTTGAGGCTGCATAGGACCTATGTTAATAGCTTGTCTGGAACAACATGCTATGCGTGGCCAGCAGGTTGGAAGAAGCCTAAATAGAAGGAAGACCCTTCTATGGATATTCAGCTACTCTTCAAACCAACAAATCACATTTTTAAAAAAACTGAGTGAAAATAAAAAATAATCAGACTTAAGCACCAAACCCAAAGTCAACGACACCAGAATCGATGCCCAATCTATACAAGCTATACACAAAGGAGACCTCTACACTAAAAGGGCAAAGGGGAAAGAGGTGTGGGGTGCATGCTGGGTACAGGGGAGAAGGGAGAACAACACTGGTGGTGGGAATGGCCCTAATTCTTTGCCACTATGTGCCTTAAATATTACTGTGAAAGACTTGTAATTCACTTTAATCACAATAAAAATTATTAAAAAACAAACAAAACTCTTCTTAACTAAGTAACCTGCCGGCCGTGAGACCAGAGGAAAGGAATAGGGATGAAAATGATGAAGATCTGAGTGTGTGGCTTGAAATGTCTGTTCCAACCTTTAGATCTGGCCTTTGAAGAGAAACTCACTGGTTTAAATAAAGTCAAGCCCTTTCCATCCAGAGTTCCTCCTGCCAGAGGCCACTTTGAAAAGATTCAATTTGACCAAGAGGAGGGATGACAATGTACCAGGAAGTAGTGTGTGTGTGTGTGTGTGTGTGTGAGAGAGAGAGAGAGAGAGAGAGAGAGAGAGAGAGAGAGAGAGAGAGAGAGAGAGAGAGAGAGAGAGAGAGAGAGGGGGAGAGAGAGAGAGAGAGGGAGAGTGAGAGAGAGAGAGGGGGAGAGAGAGAGATAGAGAGAGAGAGAGGGAGAGGGAGGGAGGGAGGGAGGGAGGGAGAGAGAGAGAGGGAGAGAGAGAGATAGAGAGATAGAGAGAGAGAGAGAGAGAGGGAGGGAGGGAGGCAGGGAGGGAGGGAGGGAGCGAGAGAGAGAGAGAGAGAGAGAGAGAGAGAGAGAGAGAGAGAGAGAGAGAGAGAGAGAGAGAGAGAGAGAGAGAGAGAGAGAGAGAGATCTAGGGGACATCTTTCTCCTTTCATTTCTGGATCTAAGATGCCGACTTCTGCATAGGATGACCTGGAGCTGAGTGTGCCGGCTTCTGCCCGTGTCTCCCTTTACTGCCCTCTGCTGCCAGGGGAGACGAAAAACGCCCTGCCGGTTCTCCCAGTCTCGACCCCCTTTTCCCCACGAGCCCCTGAGAAGCAGACATTTCTGGCCACGTTGCTTGTTTCTCCCCAGAGGAATCCCAAAGAGGGGCTGGGGTGGGGGGAAAATCAGTGGCCTGTTTCAAGAAAGATTCATCACCCTGAAGGTATTTCTAGTTCTGGCACACTCCAACCCACCCCACACCAAGGAAGGGCTTATGTGTGCTCTCTCACCATCCCAGGCCCCCCCCCCCCCCACTCCTAGATGTGAAGGAGGGTGGAGGGGTTTACTTCTGACAGTTTTCTTCTTAAAAATGAAAACCCTCCTTCCGGAAACGTGGCAGGAAAGCCAGGTCCAGAAGTCGTGGGTGGAAGCAGGTGGCATGGGTAGTAGGGCTGGGCGCCTCTGCAGGATCCAGGAGCCCCGAGGCTCTTACCTGCTGTTGAATTTTTCAGGGTGTTTCTCTCGCATCACGTGGAACCGGTGAGCAATGGAAGCATCCTGGAAGGGAAATAGACCATAGCAGATGCCACATTAGAGATCCTGTCTGTATGAGGTGCAGGGAATGATAGCATCCCCATTCTCATGGGCTCCCCAAACTTGGAGGTACCCACAGAAGGGTACAGCCCTTCAAGGGCTGCAGGAAGTGTTATGAACACTCATAGAGCTTTTCTCAAGGGGATAAATTGTCCCCATCTCTCCCCCCACTAAAGATCAGAATGGAGGGGAGCACCACCCTAACTTTCCAAGAGGAATGTAAGATATATCTGTGAATAGTTGGAGCTGAAACTGACAGCGGGGATGTGTTTTGATGTGCTGTGTTTTTGGAAGTGCCATATTTAATCGCTATCTTAAATCTTTGGGCAATTTTTTTGTCCCCCCACTCCCACAACTCCTTTTTCATTTTTTTTAAACAGGCTTTAAAATTTTTGAGGAATATTTTAAGACACAAGAAGTTCAAAAATAGAATAGTGTCCCTTTCACCCTGCTTCCCCCAGGATAACATCTTACATAACTGTAATACAATGTCAAAACAGATGCCTAAGGAAGGTCTTGGCTGTTATATATTAACTCTGAACCATCCACACCCCTTAAGCCCCCAGTAAGTAAGTGGTGGTCACATGCTGAGTAGACAATAAAAACATATACATTTGAACTTGTGAATTTGCTTTTTAATTTCTGTAGAAACACTCTCCCCAACATCCAAATCTCATCACCACATTCTACAGACTTTTTTCTGTCCCCCTCTTCCCATCCCTGTGCCACCAGGCCTCCAAAACTCATAAGGACTTCTGGGCTCTTCATTCTGACCACAACATCTTCTCCTTAGTCCCTTTTGTAGCCTTTACTCATTGTCATAGGCCATCTCCTCTACCTGCAATGGATCATCTCTTCTCCCTCCAATGTACTGTCTTTACTTCCTACAATGGCCATCTCTACTCCTTGCAATGGCCGTCTTTCTCTCCACCCTTTACAATGGGCTGACTCCATAGTCATGATGGTTAAAATGCTCATAGACATGGAAGTCTTCACAATGTCATCTCCAGAGCCCCCCAGGAGCTTTACACCTAACACTATAGTCATTGTTCCTCCAATGCTGTCTTTCACCCTTCTGATGCAAGGTCAGTATTGTAAGGTCTTGGCCCTGGACCAGGTGGTGCATAGACTGACTGGCAGCACTTTGGGTTGAGGGAGTGAGACAGAAACAAAGGGAACTGATTCAGATTTGTGCAAGAACACCTCATTAGTCCCTCCACCCAGTTTCATTGACTGGAATAGATGGTTAAAAGGGGCCTATGTTTTATGTTGTGAATTGTCAGCCAATGCATATTAATTTATCTAATCCACATGAAAACTATTTAAAAATTTCTGAATTTAGAAAAAAAAACCCAGGAGATATAGTTCAGTGCAAAGCTTATTTTGATGTGCTAAGTATCAGGAATAAGTGACAAGCTAGTGGTAGGTACAGAAAGCCTAAAAGCAAAGTAGCGGACTAAGAGCAGCTTTTTGGGGAGTATTTGCATTTGTTAGATGAGTAACCCCAGATACCAGCTCACTAATGAAAAGGCAAGGGAGGACAAGTCGAAATTTTATTTTATGGTTGGCAAGCACACCTGGCTGAAATAACCAGTCTTGGGGGTTTAAAATGTAAACTCATGTTATAGATTTTTATTTTTAAAGACACATGAAGAGATAAAGAACTTGGTGGAAAAGGGTCTATGCAAAGAGGGAATGCTGTTCCAGGGTCTTATCACAGAGCTGCTACAGAGCCCCCATTTAGCTCCTGACAGGGCCCACCTCACTCTCAGTGAGTTTCAGTGAACATTCTGAATAAGATTCCTGTGACATCTGTCAAAAGCTTCTCTAGAACTCAAGAAAACATTCCATCTACTTGTGTTCCTTTGAAGCACCCATTTTCTTCTGTCAGAAACAAAGAAAAGAAAAATGCATTTCACTGCCTTCCACCCCCACGCTGTGGGCCCTGGTTTCTGAGTCTCTGGGATAGGTGCACAGTCCCAGTCTCTGGGCCATTCACTTGAATTCTTATTATTTTCATGATGAAGTTTTGGTGAAGTTTCTTTTCACTGAAAGCTGTCTTGAAGATATTGTAGTCAATAACATAGCTCCTCGTTTGAGAGTGCCATTCTTTGGTAAACAACACAAAGGAGCAAGGGAGAGGCCAGAGTACTTCCTGGTTTAGCTAACGAAGAGCCAGTGTGGTGGGCAAAGAGGGGAGCATGTTTCTCTTCTTGGGCACTCATTAGATACAAGCTTCATCTTTTCTCACTGTTTAGCTTCAGTGGGCCTATTTATATTCAATAGAGATTTTCATTTGAATGTTGGAAAATAGTGATCCACAGGAATGACTAGAGCAAAAATGGGATTTTTGTTCTGAAGGGAGTGGCTGAAGATGACCATCCCAAACCCCTCAAAATAATAATATTGCCAAAAGCCTGATTTTCAAGAGCATTGCAGTGTAAAAAGGTGAGCAGACTGGGCATGTACATTTTCTTTCCTAGCTAAAACTCCAAGTGTATGGAGGATAAAAGGTGTTTGTGCTTCCTGGACTCTGATAATGGATTGTCTAGCTTAGAGCTGACCAACAACAATAAATGACTAATTTTCTAAGAGCCACATTCAAAAAGTGAACAGAGCTGAAGTTGATTTTAATATGTTTGAGTGACAAATATGCAACATGCAGTTAGTACAAAATACTTTTCAGAAACTTACACAAACTTTGTAAAATTTTCACATATTTATGCTTATCATGTCTCTCAAGTGAGACAGACTAGACCCAATTCAAGAACACAATAGGCCCATGTGGACATACTGGATTATGCAGGTCTAAGGCATATTGACAATTTATAGATAAAGGGCAAAAGGTAGATTATGTGAATTTTAGGTTAGTCTGAAAAAATATGTCTGATTGGGTAATAAAAAAAGAGAGCAGATTCCTCCTCATTCAACATGCATTTCAGGAAGTCCTGTTGTCTTAATACCTTTTTGTCTTACCACATAATAAACAGTAACTTGAGACAGAGAGAATCAAAAGCTCACAGGGAAAACTTGTTAATAAATCTTATTCTGTGGAAACCTGGCTGGTAAAGTTTGATAAATACAGTCTGCAAGGTGGAAGATGGTGTGTGAGTTTGTGTGACAACTGTGGTCTCTCCTTGGCCACTGGGTTCCCCTAAGAGCAGAAATAGATTTCATTGACTCAAAGGATTAGCTGTTCACTCATCCTGTTAAAGCTCAGTGAAAGCAGAGCCTCTGTGGCTTTTGGATTTACACATACCCCGGGAATTATTTTGCAGTCTCCAACTTCCTGTCACTGATACCCGGCCATCATGACATTTCTGCAAATCCAAAAATAAAGAGCAGAGAAGAGGCCAAAGGAATCAGAGAAAGTAGCATCCTGAATGACTATATCTAAATTTCCTGCCAGCTATGTTATCAGTTAGGGGGACTAAGAAAATCAACAAGCCCAATTCTTCATTGGTGGTTATCTAGCATACATATACATACATATATGCATATATGTATATATTTGGGTGATGGGAACGTGGTGACAATGACAACCAACTCACTTCCTGGCTGGATCAGGAGAGTTGGCCCTGCTTCTTATCCCTCCACCTATGGTCTGCTGGCATCCAGGCTAAAGTGTCAGGACAAATTCTTACCACCTCAAGGAAACATAACATAGCTAGCAGTGTTTGTCATTACCTTTATAAGTGCAAGGCAGTAGACATTTGATAGCCGTAAGATATTCCAAGTCCTTCAAAGGAGGCAAAGACCTTGCCAAAGTCTTTGCAGTGCTCTCTTTGCCAAGGGAGAAGGACTCTAATCATCATAAGGAAGTTACACTGTGGGTTGGTTTACATACCTACTTCTCCTCTTGCAAAGTTTGGGAAGTCAAATAGGGAGCAAGAGCTTCTGCAAATGTCAGCCTGTGATTCTATGAAGGTTGCGTGTTGGTTACTTGTTTTCTCAAGAATTTCCCTTTCCAACTTTTAAAGAGCGAGCACACAAACCCTGCAAACATTTTATTGAGAAAAGGAGGATGGTACACCACTGTGATAAAAACAATCCTGGCAGCTCAGTGCTTTGCAGCCAAAGTATTATGCATGCACAAGTGAGAACTAGATGAAAAAAAAAATTGCAAGGGAGATATTGTGAAGTTCATCCTCATTGTAAAGATGAACAAACTGGATTATTTTAATTTAACTGGATTATTAGATAGCGCAAAGGGAAGAAATACCTTGACCATAGAGCATGATGAAGAATCAGTTTGGATACGTTTCCTAGGGGGACCTGAGAAGCAATTTTTTCCTTTTAACCTAATTCCACTTTGTCTTTTTTCTCCTTCCCATACTCCTTTCTATCCTATTTATTTGTGAGAGGGAAATAGACTCACATTTAGTCATAGCTTTTGGGATTAGGTTTGGTGATCCAGTTAAGGGGAGGTTTCCCATGGGGCCGGGAAGGTGGCGCTAGAGGTAAAGTTGTCTGCCTTGCAAGCGCTAGCGTAGGATGGACCGCAGTTCGATCCCCCAGCGTCCCATATGGTCCCCCCAAGCCAGGGGCCATTTCTGAGCGCATAGCCAGGAGTAACCCCTGAGTGTCAAACGGGTGAGGCCCAAAAACCAAAAAAAAAAAAAAAGGGGGGGGGGAGGTTTCCCCAAAGTTCTGGAATTCCCTTTCTTTGAGGCTTTTTTCCAATTTCTTCTGCTGTATGGAGTTATTCATCTCATCTTCCAGTGTACTAATTCTATCTTCTGCTGCTGTTAACCCGTGGGAAAGCTCAACCATGTTTTTCTTTAATTCATCTACTGAGTTTTTCAGACCTGTTATTTGACCTGAAATTTCAGTTTGAAGTTTTCTCATTTCTATCTTCATATTCTCTTGATTCTTATTAGTGTTCTCTTCTATACTTTGTTTGAGTTCTTCGAACATCTTCCATATTGCAACTCTAAACTCCTTATCTGAGAGACTGACTAGTTGGTTGGTCATGTTCAAGCCATCAGAGTTGCCATCTTCATTCTCTATGTCTGGCGCTGGCCTGCGTTGTTTCCCCATTGTCACACTTGTATTATGGGTTTTTCTATGTGTTGTGGTTGTATTCATTGGCTAAATGATGTGCACTGTCAGAAGGGGAGCGGAGCGGCTGTGCTCCCTCTGGCTCCTCCCTTTCTGGGTGTGTCGAGTCACCTCCACGGAGTGCTCACGGGAAGCAGGCCGTCCGCTGATGAGCCACACACAGGATGAAATCAGGCCGAAAATGCCGCACAGCACAGAAGAGAGGCAGATAGGGGTGCTGGCATCTGAGATCCAGCAGAGTTCAATCTGGAATTCCCTTCCTTTCTAACTTTCCTTTTTCAGTTCTGATTGTTGGCCAGTCAACCAAGAATGACTTTCCTTGACCATTAGCTGCTCTGAAAAGCTGTTTTTCACTCACTCAAGACTAGGTCGAGACCATCTGCATCAGAATGATCTGGGTTTCTTATGAAATGTAAATTCCCAGATCTAGCCTAGACAGATGAAATCAAAATCATAATCAAGACCTGTCAGGGGGATAATTGATTTTCTGACAAAGGGCACTGGCATCATATATTAGGATTTGAGTGGCCCCCTCTAAATCCTGCAGAGACATGAAGGCTGAGGGTCTAAGTAAAGGCTGAATAATGACTCAGGGATCCACAGTTCAGGGGGCTCTTGGAGTTCAATCACCACTCACCCACTTGGCAATTGTCTTAGAAAGTTACAGTTCCTTCTTAACAAAACTCAGGAGGAGGACTGTGCCTACTCTTAGGAAAATTGTGTTTAGTGTGTAG
Organism: Suncus etruscus; assembly: GCF_024139225.1. Lineage (NCBI taxonomy): Eukaryota > Metazoa > Chordata > Mammalia > Eulipotyphla > Soricidae > Suncus > Suncus etruscus. Next base: position 96,480,551 of record NC_064853.1, read on the forward strand.
AAAGTGTTTGATATACGGAGCAAGTCATACTCTGTTTCTATAGGAAAAAGACAGGAAGTGTTGTCAAACCATTGACTAGAAAAATCCTGCTCTAGGTAAGTCTCCTACAGCAAACTTCTCAGCTATGGCATATTTATAGGAATTTAAGACCGTGTTTCTGGTGGGAAAAGGGGAGTCTAAGCTGATGGTATAAGAAGGACTTTGGAGCCAGGAAGAGAAGGGAGAGATCTACCTTAAGTTAGAGAATGGGGTTGAGGGTGGGGATGAAAGACACCCAAGGAAGATGTTTTCCTCAACTGATGTTGTGGTGTGCAGAAATTAACTAGACGATTCCCCGTGCAGTCTTCATTCTTGCTGAACTCAGTTAAGAGTCCAGCCATGGGGTCAGAGAAATAGCATGGACGATAGAAGGACAATGGTTCCAATCCCGGCATTCCATATGGTCCCCTGAGCCTGCCTGGAGCGATTTCTGAGCCTGGAACCAGGAGCGCTGCTGGGTGTGACCCAAAAAATAAAAAACAAACAACTCCCCCCAAACAAAACAAAAACGAAAACAAAACAAAACAAGAGTCCAGCCATGCCCCTCCTTTCTGCTTTCGTGATAGAACTAGAATCATAGATTAGCTTTCAAAAATTTTTCCTTAATCCCTTAATCTCACCATTTCCTCTTGATAAAATGCAGCCAATACTGCTCTTCAATGCAGTAATTAGAAACATGCTGGTAAAATGATAAATAACTATAAGGTATTACTATATATATGTATATATATGGTTTTGGGGCCACACCCAGTGGTCCTCAGGGGTTACTCTTGGCTCTGTGTTCAAAATTTGTTCCTGGCAGGCACAGGGGACCATATGGGATGGCAGGATTTGAACCATCATTGGTCCTGGGTCGTCTGCTTGCAAGGCAAACAGGATATCCTACCACTGTACTATCTCTCCGGCCCCAGGTATTACTATTTTTAATCCTTTTCTCATTTATAGGCCTTCTTTTAGTCTTATTAAAACATAAATCTTTTCCTTAAATCTATTCTTCCACTTTCCCTTAAATCCTTAAAAAAATTAAGACAAGCACAGCAAAGATGGTAGATGAGCACAGACTAGAAGATTAGTCTGGAACAACTCAGGTTTTTATGAGATTGGATAGCAAAATCCTAAACAGAATGTTACCCTGAGGGCACAGCAGTGAAGCATTTGCCTTGCACGCGGCCCACCTGGAATAGGTCCCTGAGCCTGCCAGGAGTAACCCCTGGGCACCGCTGGGTGTTGTCCCCCAAAAACCAAACCAACAAACAAAAAAAGAATATTGGACTGAGTGATAGAATTTCAAAGAAAAAAACAGAGAGGACAGACCCTGGCTTTAAAGTAAGGTGCAGCTCTTGTGAGCCCTCACTGGCCATGCTTGGCCCTTCTTTGGGGGAGAGTGGGGACAGTGATGCCTGCAGGATCACTGGAAGCACCAGCCTATGTCCAGCACAGTGGTAGATTCTGAAGGACACTGAGGGACTCAATTCATGCCAGAATTCTTAAGACACCTCCCTCCTGAGCTCCATCCAGCTCTGCTTGTGCAAATGACCTATCCCTTTTCCCCTCCCTTCTGTTCTCAATAGTGTCCATTTGATCTTCCTACTAAAAGCTGAGCTCAGTTAAACAAAGTAACCGAGTTGCCGCAGATATGCTGGGGACTGTGGAAGCAAGGAATGTGGTGCAGCCCTTGGGCAGAGCACATATGTGTGTGTGAATATACCATGCCACAATGTCTGAATGTTTATATGTGTGCACAAGTGCAGGAAGGAAGCTAGGTGCCCCAAACCAAACCTTCAATCTAATGCAGGCAGTACATGATGGAGTGAGCAAAGAGTACTGTGAGAGCACCAAGGGAAAAACAGAACTCAATAATGAGTCACCTGAGACCAATTGGCCCAAATTGGGTCTATGAGCATTTGGGGTATAGAAAAAGGGGTTGAGAATAAGGGAGAGAATAAGAGAGAATGAATTCTGTGAGTTAAGTCATCCCTAGACAATGAAGTGCTATATATATATATATATTCCCTATTGGAGGATTTGAATCCTCAACTCTTCAAGTTCACACGAGTCTTCTCTTCCTGACCGTCTCACATGGTTACTTTATCATTTTATTATTTTGTTTTGGAGCCCCAAAATGTGACTTAAATTAAGGCCTGAGGATGCAGTAATGTTTGGGTCCTGTGCTTCTGGGGGTTACTGGTGGTGCTCAGGGGCCTCTGGAAGCAAGGTTTACATCTAATTTTTGTACTCGCACTCTGGCTTCTGTGGTTATTATTATTATTATTTTCTGGTTTGGAGGCTAAACTAGGGATGTTTAGGGGGTCACTCCATGTAATACTCAGGGGGCCATATAAAGTACAAGGGCTTGAATGGGGGTCAGCAGCATCTAGGGACAGTACCTCCATTCCTATACTATCTCTATGGCTCACATTGGTTTATTTTTGATGTTGCCTATTTTTGTTCTGGCAGGCCACACCCGGGGATAATTAGGACTTACTCATGGCTCTGTGCTCAGAGGTCACTCCTGGCAGTACTCAGGGACCAAATGTGGTGCTGTGGATCAAACCAGAACTGGCAGCATTTAAGGCAAGCAACTTGGCCCTGTACAATAGCTCTGGCCTCTGCATTTTTCCTTTTTCCTTTTTTTAAAACTATCTAAAATTATCCAAAAGATAACATCTTTTTTTCTCCTGCCTTTTCTTTGGTAATTATAATTTTTTGGGAAAGGAATTTATTCAATAATCAAGGACAGGAATCTATACAATTTGGAATTCGTTCTTAGGTTGGATGTGCAGGTATCTGGGCTCTAGTCAAGGCTCTGGGCAGTGAGGACAAGAAAAGACAATGGAAGCCTAGACCCTTCTCTACCCACTGAGATTTCTTGTGTAAGCAGAAAGGCCTACTCACCACACCAATGGAGAAATAGTTGTTCATGATGCTGTATGGAACTTGGTCCCCATTCTCCATCTCCTCTCTGGGTGTTACTTCTACGTGCCAGCGGTCCAGCATCACCAAGGGGCTCTGCTCAATGTCCTTTAGGATCTTCGTCAGGCTGCCTCCTTCATAGCCTGTGGAATTACAATGTTGCATTTGCTTTAGATGTAAACAGCCAGGATGGTGCCCAGTTTCTTAGCAGTTGCTAAGAAAATGTCTGTCCAACTGATGACATGTATGACCAAGAGAACTACTCTGTGTCTGAGAACCAGACTTTCTGGACCATAAAGAAAGTGAGAACATAAAATTGAGGGAATTTGGAAGTCATAACAGAGGAATGGGGGTGGAACCTTAGCCTATGCAGCTGAGGCAAGTTTTGAAGAATGAGATTAGAATTACTGGGGAGCAGATTATGGGAGACATAGAATCTCTTGGGTACTTCTGTCAGATGCACAGTACAGTGGGCAGAACTTTCAAGTGACCCTATGATTCCTGTTGCCCTTGGTACAAATGCCCCATCCTGAAACCAGAGAATAAAAAGACATCTTCTCTGACAGGACTAGATGTGGACAGGACTATGTGAACCAGATGAGTCTGAAAAATACAGATACTTCTAGAGAGTTCTGACAGGGTGAGCTCTTTTAAAGGTTGAGGCTTCCCTCAGGAAACAGGTTGAAGGGCCAAATAAATAGTACTGGAAGGAGGGCACTTGGCCTTGCATGCAGCTGACCCAGATTGGATTCCTGGAACCTCATATGGTTCCCTAAGATCTGCCAGGAGTGATCCCTGAGTGAAAGAAGAATAATTCCTGAGTGAAGAGCCATGTTGTGTGGCCCAACCCAAAAATCAATAACAACAACAACAACAACAAAAGACGATCCACCTGGGAGGAAGAAGAATGCTCCTGGCTGACAATCAGCGAGGAAAAAATGGATCTGAATCCCCCACAGAGAAGTGACTTTGACCAACAACCTAGAATCAACAACTTAGATCAACCTGGAATCAATAATTGAGAAGCAGATGCTCCTTAGAAGCTTTGGGAACTACTCCTTTTAACATTCTGATTCTAGTCCATGGGCTCAGCAGAGAATCAAGTCATGTTCTGAGATTTCTGTATTGATTACGTTCTTTCTGTTTTTCTCACAGGGGGTGCCAAAGATCAATCCCAGGAACTCATACACCCAAGACATACACACCACCCCTGAGCCTATCCCTAATCCCTCAAGACTTTGGAATATACATGTGGGGGACAAAAATTCCACAGCAGTACGTCACAGATTATAAACAATCTGTGACCTAATCTGGATGTTTTCAGCTCTTAGGCTGATGATACTTTATTGTGCAGCAGATGAAAATGAATCTGATGAAATTAGATAGGGTGTTAGGGAGATGGTGGTCTCCTTTTACAAACAACACCACTATAGGCCTATTGACAGTTGGGGGAAATCTTGATGAACATTTTCAAGTCCTTAGGGCTTTGGCTAACTCTTGAGGGAATGTGTCACAGGATAGGAATGAGATTAACCATGAGGTTGAGGGTTTGTGGCTAGCTGCAAATATAGAGCTGGTACTCCTGTATAACTTTGTGCTGAACTGGCTGTCTAGATGCTCAGGCATAGGACAAACTGCATATCATGCTATCCCTCCCCAGCCCTGGTCTATGGTTGAGCACCCTTGTAGCTCTTTCTGAGCTCACCTACTTTCTTACTAAACTGGTTCTCCTTGCTCTAGCTTGCTCACAAGCACACACCAATCTCTGAATTCTGATCACAGTCCAGCATGGTCTGGAATTGATCAGCCATCTGCAGTCTCACCACAAACTCTGCCTACAGACTGACCCTCTGTTCCATGTGCTGACCTGAACTTCTCTTTCTGGAGCATGCTCATTTGCTCACAGTTGCAAAGTTCTCATTTAGTCCTTGCCCTCTTACCCTATAAAGTTGTTGCCACTCTGGGTGCCCCACTGGAGAGCATTTCAAAGTGAGTGTTCACAGAGGCCCCTCGGCACTGATAATATGTCTCTTGGCTCTGCTTTCTGAGTTTGAATTTACAGAGATTACTAATTTAGAGAGGAGGGACTTTCATGTTGCAAACTCCTGTCTAGGTAGGCTCCCACTGAGACAAACCTGGGGAGGATAAAGGTTGCTGAAGATGCAGCGGGGGAGGCAAGTTCTAAACTAACCACTTTCTGCAGGGTAATAAATAACCGTTTCTGCAGGGTTATAAATACAACTGAGGGACTAACATGTCTCTGGAAAAGGTATGGCAACAGAGCAGGTCTGACCATGGAGCTGAGTGTTGGTCTGTGGAATGGGATCCCTAAAGCATAAAGGGACTGAACTCCTCAGAGCATGCCCTCAATGGAGGTATTGGTGGGTAGGGTCCCCAGCGTGGTGGCTCTCATGTGCAGACTTACCTCCACCCCAGCGGAGACAGCGGGCCAGGTCATTTCCTGTTCCCAGAGGCAGGACAGCCACCGGTGGATGCTTGGTGAGGTTGGCCTTGTCTGCAACCCAAGGAAGAGAGATCAAGACACTTAAGCAACCTAGTTAGACTTGACCTAATGCTAGAACCTCTTCATGCGATTGAGTGTTTCAACATGTTCTCGGATAGGGACCCTGCTGCTTCCTCAAGCTGTCTCTTCTCTCTGCTGCATGGGCGCCATGACAAAGGAGTCTCTCAAACAAACTTGGTCTCCCTGCAACTTGATTCTGTTTATTCTAACTTCACTCTCTGCAACCAAACCATTTGCAGCTTTAATTCTGAATAATAGCCAGCATTTGCTACTCATATGTCTCAAAACAAGCCTGCAAAGCATTAGTGTTCTTCCAGAGGAAAAAACATATGCAGAGAAGGGAAGGATGTTGGAGTTAGGGTGGCTCAAAACCCAGATTCTTGCAGTTCCGAGTCCACCCTCTTACTCACTCTGGGTGGGAACAAGAAAGAGTAAAGTAGAATAAAAACAGTTGGTTTTAAGACCTCAGAAGATGGTGGAACATTTGAAGACCTGAAGGAAAACTCCACCCTTGAAATTACTGAGGGTCAGAGGCCTATTGCCTAACAGAACCTCCAGGTGGGTACCAGTTTGCCATTTCTCCCAACTGACATGCTTGAGTCTTGCAAATACACAGATTCCTACCCTTATCTTGCAGCCTGACTTTCCATATTGGTAGTTAAACAACAGCAGGCTGAACTGTTGGAGGAGGTGCAATAGAATATGTATTTTTATTTTATCTATTTATTTTATAGAAACTATACCTGGCTATGTCAGTGGGCCTGATGTCATACCTGGTTACCCACAAGGAAGAAAGAAAAGTGGTACTGGGATTTGAAATCAGTCTTGGACATGCCGGACATGTGATCTCTCTTTCTGTCTCTGTCTCTCTTTCTCAGTCTCTCTGTCTTTTGGTCTCTCTCTTTCTCTCTGTCTTTTGGTCTCTCTCTCTCTCTCATTCTTTTTCTCCTCTCTCTCATGCTAGATTAAATTTTTGTTTTTTTGTTTTTGGGTAACACACAGTGGCACTCGGGTTACTCCAAGCTCTGCACTCAGAAATTGCCCCTGGCAGGCTCAGGAGACCACATGGGATGCTGGGAATCAAACCACCATCTCCTGAGTTGGCCTCATGCAAGGCAAACACCCCACTGCTGAGCAATCTCTCTGGCCCCTAGATTAAAAATTTTAAATTTGGTTCTAGATGTACAGTGATGTCTACTGAGGTGGAAATTTGGAGCAAGGAGGCACTGGAACTTAGTGATATATAATCACCAGGGTTCCTGGTGATATGAGCATAATAGTTGAGGAGTGCAAGTGGCAGAGTTGGGGTCATGTAGGAACAACAGATGAAGTACATGCTGGGATTACACCCACAAAAAGGGAGTTTTTAGACTTCTCCTAGACTATTATCTGATTTGTGCCAGAAATGTCTGAACTTAGGAAAAACCAGAGAGAAGTCTATGACCAGGAAAGTTGAAAAAAATAAAGCAAAGGAACGGCCTTCTAATGTTCCCAGAACACACAGGTCTTATTCATGCCTCTTTGCCTTTGCTCATGCTATTCTCATTGCTTGGAAGGTTTTTGTCTCTTAGGTCAACTCCTTCTGCTCAGCGAATTGACCATTGTCACGATGGCGAATCTTTAAACATAGATGGAATCTTAAGTTTTCCCACTTCTACACTCTGCATTTATTCTCACATCACATTTTACATGCTCTTTCCTCAAGAGATCTCTGTTATTTCTTCTCTCATCCCTACAGTTATGCCTGAGTTCAGCTTTGATATAATTCTTTCTCAATGACTGCTGAAACAACCTATGCTCTCTCCTTTCAACTTCCAGTTTGAATCACCATAGAGGGTCCTTCACATTTCCAAGGTGGCCAATCATTGAACTACAAAGGTAATGGCGTACATTCGCCTTAGTTTACATGCCCTTCTGTCCAGGTGTTCAAAAACTCTGAGCAGGTACTATTGGCCCTTCTAGATTCTGCCTTTCTTGTTCATCTCATTCTGTTCACATCTTATTCTCTAATAGGTCAGTCACACTGAGGTATTTTCAGTGTTTGAGTCAAAGCTCTTTTCTTTGAAGCCCAGATGTCTTTGGGAAGCCCTCCTTGGTTGCTCTCCTCTAGACCTGGAACCTCTCCAGAAAGTTCTTTAGCACCAAGATGATCTCATAGCTCTCTCTTATGACTGACTATAGTCATATGCCACTTAAAGATAGTGATTCATAAACCTAGATGGTGCAGCCTACCACACAGACTTTACACTGAGAATGGAAATGTCAGGATCACTAGCATCGATGTGGCCCATTGTTGACCAAAATGATATAGTACACAGACTATAGTCTGCTGTTTCTTGAATGCACAATAGACTCCCTGGAGACTAGACTACACACACCACAGTTTCCCAAACATGCTTATTGACACAAAGATGTATAATATGCCAGATGCTATGGAATGTGCCATGGCTCAGGAGTGGGCATGTCCTGGCTCAGTTGAGATTATCATAGAAACAGTGACTGATTTAAAATTTATGCATGAGGAAGAGATGTACTTCCCTTCCATGAGGTGGCAGAGGCTGGGAGGTGTGTCAGGGAAGGCTCTCTGGAAAAAAAGTCTCATTTGGGTAAGGGCAGAAGCAAAATCTGTCTGAGTGAAGTCCAAATGTGCTTCTGGAGAAGGTAGGGCAAGGCAGGCGAAGGTCCTTCAGTAGAAGGGTGGTTGGAGATCAGGGAAGAGAGGGATAGAGAATTACATAAGACTGGAAAACTGAGGCAACCTCTACATCTCAGCCCTGTAGTTTATTTGGAAAGTTTGTCTTTATCTTCATAATGGGAAGTACCAATATCCTTCACACACACTCCAAACCCATTGACATTTAGAAATGATCCCTCTGGCATAGTAGAAGACAACTCAGAGGGAACCAGAACCCGAGTGGGGTGCTGAAGCATCCTAAACAAGGGCTTCACTGTTTCTCCAATGAAGGAATGAACAGTGCATAGTTGGCCTCTATCATGGCTCTGTTATCTCTCTGATCCCTCACAGATAAAGCAGAAAGTCTCAAGCAACTTATTTTTCTTCCTTGTGCATCTCCCATTACCTGGGTCTTCTGCAGATACATTTACACAGCATTTCATCAAAGCCATGTCCATGTCAGGGAAGCCCTGCATGCACTCTTGATGTTGTAGCTATCATTGCTCTATGGGTAAGATAGGCTGCTTCTGCCTGGCATCCTGAGCGAGCCTCCCTCCTCCCCCAAATTCCTCACAAACAGCAGCAGAGGTGACAGGCAGCGGGGGTGGCTGCTTGGCAGGGCTGTGTCCATGGAAACCAAAGTGCCTGTGAGGGAGCAAAGGCAGCAAGTGCTGGGACCCACCCCTTCTGGGTAGCCTACCAGCTTTTTTTAAATTTCTTTTGTTTTGTTTCATATATTTTGGTTTGGGGTCCACACCCAGCATTGCTCAAAAGATCATTGGGGGTCCTTCTTGGACTGTGATATTTAATCTACCCAGTTGAGGGTTCATTGCTCAAGGATCTTGTGCTGCCTAGACTTGGAGGTGCTGAGGACCACAAAGGCTACAGCAAAGATGGTTTGGTCCTGGGCTATACCTGAGGTACTAGGCAGGCCCTGAGGTGCCAGGTCTTGTACAGGCAATGATATATTTTAATCCCTGTACCCATGACTCCTGTGATGACCTTTTCTCATACTCTCGAGTGCCCTTTTCTACTCCAAACCATCCAGGGTCTTAGGATTTTCCAAGTATGGGAGTTATCTTCTGAGACAAGTACTAATGTGCAGGTAACTTAGCCTTGCTTCTCCTTGCCTCGACCTCTTCCCCTCCCCACCCACCCCCACACACTGCCTGTATCCTGCATCCTATTACCTTTAGCTTTGGACCTACTCTTATCACAGGGCTTTTGAATGACTGTGTTTGCCAACACTGCCTCCCCCACAATGTCTGCTTGGCTCCTTTTCCGCCAGGTCTCCTTGCACAAAGATTGTAAACTCTCCCTCACCCTGAAGCCCCTTGGCCCTCCCAGGCTGTTTAGCCTGCTTCTTCACTGCCCATCTCTTCTTTTGCAGAGGGAATGGAAATTTCCTTTGTTCATTGCTTTGCTCCTAGGACTGAGGGGAGCTGGCACTTAGAGGTGAATGGGTCTGTATTTGTGGCATGCATGACAGAATGATGGAAGAATCCCAGGACTCTTGGCAAAACATCTCCACTGGCTCAGCAACTTCCTAGGCTGCTTTCCTGTCTTGATATGCCATGTTTATCTGGGAGCTCTTGAGTTAGATCTTAATTTCCCTATTCTGGAATTTCAGAGTTGTTCTCCATCATTTTCTGAGGAAGAAGTGTCCAAAGACCTATAGATCAGGCTGACTTTGACCAGAACCCACACTCCTGATTTCCAGCCAGGGTTCTCCTCAGTGCTCCTTGATGCAAGCAGAAGGCAGAATCCCCTGTGAGGCCTGCACTTAACCTTACCTGGTTAAGCATCTATGCCAAGTTCCCCTTCTTCACTCCACTCCCCAACTGCCTAACTCAGCTCCCCATAATGCCAGCTCCCCAACCTTACCTATTCTATAGCTATCTGAGTCATAATCATGACAGATTTTTTGAGGTAAGATCTGAAATCAAGTGGTTGCATCTATTTGTGAAAACACTTCTATTGTCCTCACTCATGCTTTCCTTTTTTGCTTCTAACAGATACTAAGACATTACGTTCAAGAGTAGAACCAAGACATGGCTTTATTTCCCCTCTGTTTTATTGCCTTCCTCTGGCATTAAATACATACTCTCTATATTAAACATAAGGAGCCTCCCAGCCTGTTCTTACCGATGGAATCCAAAATCCAGCCAACTGTTCCATCTCCTCCGCAGGCCAACACACGGAAGTCTGGGGTGTCGCGGAAAAAGTTCAATCTGGGGAGCAGAAGAAAGACAAAATGATTTGGAGCACTAGACTGTAGCTTCCACTGTATTCCTTGAGTCACTATCCCCTCTTCTTGGGAGAATATTATAACTGATTCCTTTGGGGGCTGAAAAGGTCCCAAACTAGAACTTTTTTTAGCTGTGTTGTTTAGTATGAAGAGAAACACCAGGAAAATGCTGTAGAGCCACCCATATACAAGGAGTATATGACTCAATAGAAAATGCTAAAAAAAAATGGTTCTCTTGAGGGGCTAGAGAAATAAAACAGTAGAGAGGGTGCTTGACTTGCATACAGCCAACTTGAGTCCTATGCTTGACATTGTCTATGGTTCCCCATGCACTGCCAAGAGTAATTTCTGATGACAGAGCCAGAAGTATGCACTGAGCAATGCCAGGTCTTATCCAAAGTGAAAAGAAAGAAAAGCCGGTTTCCCCAAAGTTCTCTACTATTGTATAGGGAATTCACTGTTTCCTTACTTGGACACCAGTTCAGCAAACCCCAGTGTCTTCATGTCTCTCTGGCCTCCTGCCTGTTTTCTGATCACAAGTTACTCTTTAGGTTCAGACACTGACCTGCTGGTAAGCTTTCTGCACCATCATCTGTCTGCCAGTGTGGGCCTAAGTGGACTGTACACCCTCTTAACCTTGAACCTTAACCTTAACCTTAACCCTTAACCTCTTAACATTTAACCCTTTTGAGCAGGGCTCATAGCCTAAGCCCCAATCTGTGGACAGAATCCAGAGACAGAATTCACAAACTTGCCTTCCTAAGCTTTAGTTGGAACTGAGAATTTCCTTCAATTGCAAATGTAAGCAATGGGTCACCGAGGAATTAATACCCATGATGCTGTCAGCAGCTGAAATTATGAGGATGTTTAATGTTTCATTGTGACTATGGCAAATTGCTCTGACTATTATGGATGCTTAGCACTTTTTAATTCATAGCCTTTATGAGACTTGCTTATGGCTCTTGACATAAAATATGTTGAGATCATCATGTATCTTCCCATATAGCAAATTTTTTTTCTGTTTCTTTAAAAATAATCATTAGTTTCCTTGGTAACCCTACATCTTTCAGTTATGTATTAAGAAATAGTACCCTAAGAAGAGGCCCATAATCTTTATTAAACTGCCAAAGGGGTTCCAAGGACAAAGGTTAGGAAATATGCTTTGAATAAAGGTGACTTGAGCACTCCTGGTAGGGAGGGGACTTGGGAACATAAAGGTTCTTAGTTCCTTATGTCAGAAGGGTTCTTATATCCTCTTGGCCTACCCTGGTTCTTTCAGAGTTAGAGGCACTTCGGTGGGAGACGGAGGCTGCTCTCTCTGCCCCACTCTCTTACAGGAGGAATATACAGGCCTTGTGACTTGTTATACCACACAAAGTCAATTTAGGATTGAGGAGTTTCATCTACATCAGCTTTTCTCACCCAGGGCTATATGTCCCTCTTGTGGGCCCCACATGAAAAGCCATGTAAATAGAGGGACTATGTGATGAGACTAGGGGACTAACTGATGGCAAAGGAGGTCACAAGTGAAAAGCAAAGTCAGAAGGGACCATGGGAGGAGAAAGGAGAAACACCAGGCTAAAGCACTGCAAATGAGGCTCTTGATAAGACGAGGTTCCATCCCCAGTCCCTGAGAGCATTCTCTGGGTCTCTGGCATTGGGGTGTCTGGGACAGCAATTGCAGTAGAAGTAGGGGAGAACAACTTTGTTTTGAAATTTATCACATAGGTTCTCAATCACAGTGACGAAGTTGAACCTGCAACTACATCTTCCTGTTAAAACAGGAGTGATAGGATAGTGATTAGGTCATAGGGCGTTTGCAAACTAGCTAACCTGTGTTTGATCTCCAGTAACCTATATGGTCCTCTGAGCCTACCAGGAGTGATTTCTGAGCACAGAACCAGGAATAAGACCTGAGCATCACTAAGTGTGGCACCAAAACCCCCTCCAAAATTTCAAAATAAAAATTAAAAAATTAGACAAGTCTTTTACTTCCACTCCACAAATTAGAACTCCATGACAAATAGCCTTAGACAGGGAAGGTGACCCTTTTTTAATCCTTTTTCCACCTGTTCTGAAGGTGAAGCCGGAGCAGAAATGCAGATTGAAAGTATTGGCCAAGAAGTCACTTGCTGAGAGCTGGAGAGGACTGGAGAAATAGCACAGCAGGAAGGTAAGGTACGGCATTGTGAGTAGCCAACCCTACTTTTATTCTTGACACCCTATAGAGGCCTCTGAAATATGCCAGGAATAATCCCTGAGCATCACCAGATGTAGCCTCCAAACCAAACCACAACAAACAAACAAAATACCCCCCCCCCCCCCAAAAAAAAAAGGTCTTGTTCTGGATGGAAAGAGTTCAGCCTGCAGGGATCGGGGACTGGGGCCAGTGCAGTCCCAGGCTGGCCAGCAGGTGTCTCCAGAGCACCAACTCTATCTAGTAAGAAAATTCATATCTTTGGGTGCCTTTTATCTAAAGGACAGATCCACATGCAGTTCACTGCAACAGCTCTAATGCAAGAACCAGCTCTTCCCTCCCAACCTTCAGTCAGGCTGCAAAGGATTTCTCAGTCTCCCCTTACTGTTCTTCTCTTACACCTTCTACTGAGCGGTGAACCAGTCTAGCACTTGCAAAGGCAAGCAGAGAAGGTTCAGGGAGAAAGCTTAAAAACCATTTCAATGGAGAATCTAGGAAAAAAAAAAAGTGATGCCACTTAATATACAATGGTCTCAAATTCTAAAATGTCCAATTCTGGGACACCAGACAGAACTAAGTCAGTGGAGCTGACTTCTGAGTGACCGTGTTAAGAAACTCTCCTTCCATGGGCTGGAGCCATAGTAGAGCAAGTAGGGCACTTGCTTTATATGCATCGGATGGGATCCCCAACACAACATATGGTCTCTTGAGCCCACTAGAGGTGATCCCTGAGAGTAAATCCAGGAGTAAGGCCTGGACATCATTGGGATGACCCTAAAACAAAACAAAACAAACAAAATTTCCTTCCTTGATGATTCAGCATGAAGATGCCAACTAGAACAGGCTGGCAAATAAGCAGCCCAGAGTTCCTCACCTGTCTGTCTTGTAGCCAGATACATGCACCTGAAGCTTTCTCTTTTTAGAAACCATCAACTTTGGTGGAGGAGGTGAGAGTGAAAGTCTAGGAGGTGACTTCCCAGTGAGTGCTCGCCCCTGAGTTTCTCCAGGAGGATAAAGAAAAGAGGTGAAGAAAGGAACAAGCAAAAGGATGCCAGGGGAAGGAGGGACATGCTAAGAGTAAAGGCACAGAGCTAGCGATAGAGAGAGGCACCTTCTTCAGAGGGGAGGCAAGGAAAGATGGCATCTCCATACCCGGGAGTAGGCCCCCCATTGTCCAGGTTGAAAACTTGTTTGGGGTTGAGCAGATAGTGGAATTTCCGAAGAATTCTATGGGAAAGAGAGAGAGAGCCAGAGGAGGAGAATGTTACTGGGGGAGACCAAAAGACAGCCAGCACTTCAGGGTGGGAATAGGGAGAAGACCAAGTTTAGGCCTGTGTAGCCTCAAATTCTAGGTCCATTGACATCACCTCAACCCAGGGTCCGGCCCCCCCCCCCATCCAAGCCTTTTCTTTTAATAAAAGACAGGGCAGAATCCTAGAGACTATACTATTCATTTGCCCAGTGGTTTTTGCTTCATGGACCCTTCTACACGGTCTCTGGTTAAAGGGCTATGATTCTGCCGGATATGGGCCACCTGGAAGCCCACAAGAATCTCTTCCCCATAGACCCCATCCACTGAAATTCTAGAATTAGGAAGAAATGCAGGAAGTTGAATTCGGAGAGGGAAAAACTGAGTGCAGGGGCCACATGCAAGTAGGCTTTAAGGTTCCAGATGCGTGCAAGAACCTATTTTCTCTGGCAATGGGGTAGGGAGGGATACTTACAGTTTTTACTTAAACACAACTTATAAGTTATTTGATATATGGATTCTAGAGCATTTTGCCACCTGAATAAAATAGGGGGTGTTTCTTTGCTTCTCCTCACACAGTTAGTGCTTTCAGCAGGTTGGACATTTTCTTCTCTGATAATTCTGTTCTTTGCTTCCTCAGGGATGGGCAGGGCAAGGGATCTCAACAATGATATCCCATCTTATTTCTTTATTTCTTTTTTGTTTTTGACCCATACCTGTCAGTGTTCAGTGCTTAATCCTGGCTATGTGTTTAGGAGTGACCTCTGATGGTGCTCAGGGGACCAAATGTGGATTTAATCCTCAGGATTAAATTGGGATCAGTAGCATGCAAGTGCCTTACCCTTGTACACTCTCTCCAGACCCTCACCATATATCTTCAGTCAAGAAGTGGTTGGGGAACCCCAGAAGAGGAATGGAATCCCAGACTTTGGATGACTCTGGGAATTATAATAGTGGTTCCTGGGACAGACCCTTTGCTGAGCACTCTGTCTGCTTTGATTCACACAACCACTCTCTTAGAAGAGGAATTATTTTACAGACAGAAAACAAAGCACAGAGGGGATATTAAGCCACTTGAATCAAATCATCAGATGGGAGTGTGAGGAATGGAACTTGAAATCAGGTCTGTTTGCCTCCCAAGACTTGAGGCAGAAAAGCACTAAATAAGGGAGTTTAAACCTCTCTGTTTTGTAAAACATACCTTTCTCCTTGTCTCCCTCCACTCTTGGGGTTTACCAAGACCAACAGGGGGTGAGTACCTGGAGTGGGGATGATCTTATACTTGAAAAGATAAAAAGAAAAAGAAATTAGTTCTGTTTCAGCTGAGGTGAGCATAGCCCCTGTTCTTATACAATAATGAAAGGCACTAAGTGGATGGCTAATCACCACAGCCACACCTCCATCCAATGATCCTGTTCTTACTTCCATATTTCCCACTGATCTGTGGGTAACTTCAACCAGGGCTCATCATCTGTGCAATCTCAGCAGACCTTCCCACCTGACCAATCTGCTTTCCTTGTAAAACGTGGTTGAGGTCCCAATAACATACTTTGTCCTGTCACCATTTCTTTCTCTGAGATACTCTTGAATTCTGATCATGGTCATAGAACCTGTAATGCTGAGGCTTCTCCTTCCACTTCAGGTGAGTCCTCTAGGCTGACCTCCACATCAGTTTTTAGAACCTCACTTCAGCCATGCTACACATGTGCAAAGCCTTTGAATGACATCTCATGGCCCTGGGGATCAAATCCTAATCACATTGCATGGTATCTGGGTTTTTTTTTTTCCATGCAGTCTTGTCTACACCCCATTATCTTTCTTTTCCTGCATGTTTGGCTGCCGATCAGACTACTTTTGTACATTCTCTGAAAATCTGAGGCATGAACACATGTATCAAGTTGTTCATTAGTGAACCCTGAGTCAAAAATGAGTTTAAGAACTTAGGGATTTAATTAGCTTCGTTTTGGCAGCTCACATTTTGAAGACACCATGGCAGTTTGGGAAAACGTTTGGTCTATTCTTAGGCACCACTCTTGACTTTTTTGTTTTTTTAAGAGTTGTACCTATTGAAGCTTTATGCTACTTATTCCTGGAAGGGTGAAGAATACCATTAGGTTTACCATGGGATTGGCAAAGATTCCTTCTAGCTACTAGCCAGGCAGGTCAGTCACCCAGGCTGGATACAGAGTGGCCT
Organism: Suncus etruscus; assembly: GCF_024139225.1. Classification (NCBI taxonomy): domain Eukaryota; kingdom Metazoa; phylum Chordata; class Mammalia; order Eulipotyphla; family Soricidae; genus Suncus; species Suncus etruscus. The sequence goes on from NC_064853.1 coordinate 96,496,589, forward strand.
GTGTGACACAATCGTCAGATAAGAATGCAAATGTCGAGACATATTTCTCTCAATCCCCAACCCAGTCCTCTTCTCCACAGCCTCAGGCAACCATGGAGTGAGCTCAGAGCCAGGTTGGCTGAAGTACCTGCATAACAGGTTCACCCTTCCCGCTCACATTGCCATCCGTCTTGCCCTCCTGCTTGTCCTGTGAGAAAAGAGGAAAAACAAATCTATTTTGAAGAACAGAAAGCATAAAGGCAAAACAACAATAAGGCCAGAAAGCAAATGGTTAATATGAAGAAGGAATAGAAAACTCGGAGCATGGGAAGGGTTTTTCCAAATTAGGTTTTGAACTTAAAAAGGAGGGACTGTTTCCCTGAGTTTCTCAAAGACTGGCTAGGATTCTGTCCTTGCTCGCTGTTAGCTATGGGATACAGGATGTCAGATATGGTTTTGTGCTATGGATGGAATGTGGAGTAAATATTTTTTTTAGTATTTTTTATCTACTTTGTTTGCTTTTTTGAATGTCTATTACTATTTTTGTGGTTTATATCACATATCATAAATACTCAAATCTGTATATATTGTCTGGTAAATTTTCAAGTATGTATATGCCCTTATAGTAACTACCTCATTAGGTTTAACTCCCTTGTGATCTTTAATATTATACTGGTCTTATCAGTATTTTAAATTTTATATAAAGAAAAGTCATAGAGTTGGTCAATTTTTGGGTCTACCAACATGACTGAAGTAATTCACTTTTTATATGTCTGCATAATAAATACATTCCACTGCAATATATTTACTTTATAAAATATACCAAAGATTATTTATCTCTTAGCCTGCTTCCAGTTCATAACTGTTAATAAAATTGATAAAAAGAACTATAAATAAAGTGGATAACAACATTCTTGTCCATGCCTTTTGGTGCAATATATTTCTCAGATATGTTCCTGGTAGGAAACTTTTTAGGTAATAGAGTGTGTGTATTTCTGACCTAGTAGATATTGTTCAAATGTTCTTTTTGATAATATCAAACAATAAGCAGTGGTTTTTCCCCTTTTCCTTTCTCTTTCATAAAAAAGGAGTGGCTGGTCAAGTGAAGGTTGAGATGTAAGAAATCAGTGGGTCTTGGCAATATATATTACATATCATAATATATATTATATTCACTATATATAGTGAATTTTATTGAAACCATCGTCAATTACAAGTCTTTCACAGTTGTATTTCAGGCATATAGTGACAGTGAATTAGGGCCGTTTCCACCACCAGTGCTGACCTCCCTCCACCAGAATTCCCAGCATGCATCCCAGCATACCTCCCCCCTTAGCCCCCTGAACTACTAGTTTAACAGATCCATTTTGTTTTTAGCTGTTTGTTTGGGTTTCTTGATTCTATTGTTGTTGACTATGGCTTGGGTATTTAGATCTGACTTTTTTTTTTTTAATTCAATGCTCCTGAGACTACTTGGTTCCTGGGTCCAGTCCCCCTTTTCCCCCTTTTTTCTATTTGTAGAAAGATACAAAAATTTGAGGCAGAGCAAAATGATTCAAGTTCTAAGGTTCTATGTAAAAGGCGGGAATTGGCAATATCTTCAAGAGGACAGAGGGCGATGTAAGTTAAGGGCTTTGATTGAAAAGGAGACTTCAACACAAGAGTCTAAAAATTTCTGATAGAGATAAAGAAGTTAAAGGTGCTTTCATTCAAAATAGGGTTGAGACAGTCTAGTGAAAATCCTCCAAGTAGAGAGAGACCTGGGTTTTGACAGGAAAGTGAATACTGGGAGGTCTGACTGTGCAGAGGGAGTAGCAGAGGGTCCTTGAATTGAAGTGAGTTCTATCTACCAGGTGCTTAGGACAATGTGAGAACCACAATGGAACCTCAGGAGTATTGTGGACCACTAGCAGAAGGAACCAGTTCTTACAGGATTATTGACTCTTTCAAAGAGGCTGGGTATCACTGCCTTCTTTCAATGGAAACAGAAAAACAAATCCTGGGAGTTATGGGGGCAAAACTCAAAGGGATGAGAGAGAATGCTGCCCATATCTGTGACATGAAGAAATCAGGATCCTGATGGGCAACAGCACTTACCCGAGTGACAGGGCATATCGAGGTGGGCAGCAAAATGTGATCTCTCAGTTCTCCACCGTCGCACAAGGCAGACATTTCACATTTGCGGTGAAACTAGGGGAGAACAATCATGAAGATGAGAGTGAGTGGCAGTGGATGAAGAAAATGCCAAGGCTGATCGAGTTTGCTGGGAGGCAAGGTGCCTAATGCTCCCTCAAATCCTGATGCACCAATGGTGGCAGCAATATTGCCGTGTGTGTGTGTGTGTGTGTGTGTGTGTGTGTGTGTGTGTGTGTGTTCAGAGATGTCATGCCTGCTGTGGGCAGAGAAAAAGAGACCACTCCCAGAGTGAACTGGTCAGAGTCTATTTATGGTCTTCTTGTGAGTCCAGAGCTACCCTGGAATATTTGCTTCTGAGGCTCTGAAAGAAACATTGTTGAGCAAACTCATGGGAGGCTGAATGCAGCAACCCCCCACCCCTGACTATCCTGATATTTCTAGAGCACTGTGGTCTGATTTGAAGGCACATTTTTTTTACAGGCTGATACCTGGGGAAGAGACCATGCGAGGCCCCAAGATTTCTTGCAGCCCATCTAGTCACTCTAGAGAGGACATGGACAGGGCTGGGGCAGTGTAGCTGCAGTAAGGAAAGTGCCTTCCTCTGACAGTTTGGTGAGGGTGTGTGTGCTGGTATTCAGTTCCTTTCCTGCTCTGTCAATGTCCTGGGGTCCATAGATTACATATGAAGAAAGTTAGCTGCTGACTGCAATTCTCAGCTTCCCAGCTACATAGACATTGCACTGGTCTTTTCTTCCTACTCAGTCCTTGTCTCCCTTTGCCCTTCTGAGGGGTCCCCTCTTGGTGATCACTGAAGGCACTGATGACTCAGGACATTGAATGGGGGTCTTGGTATTCTCTCTAGTCCTGCTTCCCTGTCCCTGCTCATGTCCCTCATGTCTCCTGGTAGCACATCCACGGCTCCCTGAGCAGGAGAAAAACCACACTGAAAAGAAGCAGGTAGCCCTGGGCGCAGACCCACCGTCATCCGGCACCACACGCAGTGTCGCGCGGTGACACTCTGGTAGCACTTGATACTTTTATGGCATCGGTCACACTTGACGGAGGAGTTCCCTTCCACCCACGCGTGCTGCATCACCTGCAGGAGGGAAGGAAGGATACCAAGGAAGGCCGCAGAACCATGTCCCCAGGTCCAGGGCCTGTGCAAAAGGATGTGGGAAGCTGGGAGGTAGGAGGAGGGCGCTGCTTCCTGTCTAGAGGATGCGTTTAATGAATGCTTTGCTGAATTGCCCTATTGTGGTCCTTTCCTGTCTAACTGCTCCCATGCTAATCAAGGGGGATAAACAATCACATTATCCATGCTTTGAATATAGTTCAGTCGCCCTGACTGCAAGGCTCTAGGTCGCCTGGATGACACTTTGCCTGGCAAATTCCTCTGTCTTGTGTAGTTACAGATTCATGTGTTCGTGTGTGCTCTCTTTTGGAAGACACCACAATGGCGGGAATCAGTGGGGGAGGGCTTGAGTCTGCGTTGAAGTATGGTTGCTTTTGGCCAGTTCCTGGACCTCTTTGGTGTTAGGTCCCTCATCTGCAGAAATTGGTATGTTAAATCCTACCTCTGGGTTGGTTGCGAAGATAAATGAAAGAATACACTTGGAAGATGCTCCCCTACCATGGTCCATTGAAGGTGCTCACTGATGGGTAATTTCCTCCTGCCCCTCTCTTCTATAGGCTAGTGGCTCCAGTCTTAGTTAGAACCACCCAGATGCTTCTAGAAGTCCTACTGCCCACTTCACACTCCAGGTCAAATAAATTAGAGGCACTGGAGATGGGGTCCATCATCAGCATGTTTTAAAGCAGTGGTTTCAACCTTTTCACACCTGTGAAAATAGGAGAAATATTTCATAGACCATTAAGGTGAATGAAAATCCATTTACTTATAATAGCATCTTGTGAATTCTTTTACTATCTAAGATTATATAAATGAAAATGTTCTTTGGGCATGCCATGTGTTAAGTGGCAATACCTTTTTTCTTCCTCCCCTCTTTTTTTGGTGGACCAGCAGTAGTCTACAGACCACTGTGGACTTGCGGTGGTGATTGAAAACCACTGTTTTAAAGTCAAGATAACATGCAGCCAAGGTTGAAAGCATGCTAGAAGGGAATTAGAAAAAATTTTAAATAAATTAGTGTAGGTTAACCCAGTGGCATTCACATCTTTCTAGGGAGCTGGATATACCTCATTCCTGGCCAGGAAATGCAAGCAGGGCATTGCAGGAACCTGGAATGTGTATTATTTTTGTGAGCGTGCACATGCGATGTGTGTGTCTGAGTTTGTGTTTATGTAAATGCAGCTCAGGTGCCTCAGTCCACAGTATCTCCCTAGAAAATTCAGATTTTTCTACCCAGAGAAGAAAGTGCACAGTGACTCAGAGGAAGATATGTGAAGACATGTCCTAAAGTGACAACTCCAGGCACAAGATACAGAAAATATGTGCATCATGCTGTCCATGTGTGTAGTAAATAAAGCCTCAATTATTTATTAGTCGGTCAAGCTACAGTCTCCTCCTGCCATAAATTTATTCGTAAATTGTTTCCAAACTTATTTGAACTAATGTCCTGGTCCACCCCCTTTCAGAAAAAATAAGTCATTGTCTCCTTGGAAGTCTACTTTCTTAAAGGAAGCAAACAGAAGGCTCTCCTGAACTTTATCTGAGGCTACACATAATTCTGGCACCCCAAGTTGGTGTGTTATTACCCATTTTGGAAAGTGCTGCTCTAGAAGATGTGTCATATTTGTAGTTTATCACCTTCTGTTATGCAGCCCTGAAGGTATAACACTGAATTGTAACCCTAGATGGGATTGCATCATCTTTCATTTTTTAGTTTTGGGTTTGGGTAACCTCTGGTGATACTCAGGGCTTACTCCTGGCTCTGCAGTCAGCGATCACTCTTGTGGACTTGGGGTTATATGAAGTGCCAGAGACTAAATCTGGCATTGCTACATGCAATGTAAGCACCCTGCCCACTATACTCACTTAAAAAAAACTGGCTTTAAAATAATCTTCTAATGTTCAATTTTTATATCTATTTTATCTACATCCTGAAATTATGTGAAGATTTCTTGGGCATAAAAGGAGTGACAATTGGGAAAGTTTCAGATGCCCTGTCCTGCTCTGGATAATCACATTGAAGTTGCTCTGAGATGATCATTCTCCCACTTTTGCAGAAGGAAACAAATGAGCCTTCACAAAGGTTGAGTGACTGGCCATAGGTCCCAGACTGATAAATGTCCCCACAAAGGTTTATAGCCAAATTTCTGACTCCATGTCTACAGTTGCCTCAGACACAATATTGCTTTCTCCATTCTATTTTGTGCTGAGGAGAAATGGTGAAGGTCTCAGGGTGCCCCCTGAAAGTTCAGAAAATTGTGAATGTGACATCCTAGTCCATGTCAGAGTGCAGATTGTGGCTGGGAAAAGAAAGGGATGAGTGTGCCTCGATGAAAGGCACAGAAATGAAGGGTGTGCATGACATGAGTGGAAGAAACAGATGAGCAGCCATGCGGTGTCTCATGGGCATGCATGTAGGTACCTGAAGGTATCCTCTCTTAGGAATCCTTTTGGGTACCTCTTACTACCACTTCTTCTTGCTAACCATCTCCTGATGCAGACTCCTCCAAGGAATGATTGTTCCCTCTTCCAAACCTCAGCCTGCTCTAACCCTGCTCATCCTAAAGAGAGTCTTATTTCCAGATTCAGTGAGTGGCACTACTTGATGGCCAAATTAGAACCCAGGAATTCATTCTAATTTTTCTTCTCTCCTCCCTTACATCTGCATCACCAAGTCCTGGTGGTAGTACCTCCATTTTTTCCTCAATTCTTCTTTAATCTCCTCCATTACAGGAAACAAATCAAAACACCCAACAACACATTTAGTTAAATAAAACTCTACACACACACACTCTCTTCTGTTCTCTTTTCTGTACCATGGTTAATGATGAACTGAATTGTCAAATCCAATTGTCTATTTTTTATTTTCCAGGTCTTCAGTGACCCTTAGCTGCACTGGAGCTATCTTTTTAATCTCTCAGCTAATCCCACAAGACCACCCTTAGAATGGGTTAAATATTCTCAGTTCCAGTCATACCAAACCAAGTATGGATTCCAAACTAAATATGTCTCCATGTTCATGAACTTGGGCCTGTTTCCATCTAGAGATCATTGTCCTTTTAATGTCGTGAGAATTCCTCCAGATTTTGATTTAATATATAATTAAAAATCTACATTTTTTATGCGATCTTTCCTGCTTGCCTTGCTGATCAATTGTAACAGGTTCCAACACAGTACCACTGTTACTGTACATTTCACCTCTTCTCTGTCTCTGGCTTTGTCTCTCACTCTGTGTCTTTTCCCCTCCCTTCCCTTCTTTATATCCCCCTCCCCCAGTTCTCTAGTAGGTTGAGCACATCTCATAATATGTATACTCCTAACTCAATGTCTGACTCTAGGGAGATGCTAAATGGATTGATGGATGAACAAGATGGTTCAGGGAGGTTGCAGAGTGGTGGAAGACTGGGTAAAGCTCCCATAGCCCCTTCCTGTCTGGCATTTTCAATGAATGCCATGTGGTCCCAGATGCACCATGCAGTAGAACAAGGCAAATAGATGTCCACAAACCTCACTGCCTCTTTTGGATTTTGAGAATGTTTTGACACATCCAGGAATGTTTTTGGATACACAGCGTTCATGAACAGTATATTTACAGTCTGAAACAAAAAATGAGGAAAAAGTTTATGAGTGAACACTTAGGAAAGGCTCAACTATTGAGTTTGAGCTAAGGCCTAGGCGTCTGACTGATGGCCCCATGGAGCAGACCAGGCTGAGTGGAAAGTTGTAATGTCTCCAGCTATTCACTGAGAAGACAATTCTTTGGAGAAGAGAGCCAAATCTACTTCTGTACCCTCCATATCACCCCAGTTACCACTGTGGGAAACTGATGTAGTAGCATAGTGTTTCTAGCAAGTAAGTACTCACTCCTAAAAAGATGTGAGGCATCATTATATTAGGCTAATGCTCTATGTATGCAGGGATATTGGGGAGGACAGAAAGCACTGGGGCACAGAAAAACATGGCAAAAAACTTCCTAAATGTGGATTGATGAAGTCAGGCAGGCCTGGGCTGAACTTGAACTCTGTCATATTAAGTAACTTGCTCTTGGGAAATGACTAGTTTTCTCAAATTTAGAGTTTTTTTTTTTTTTTTTTTTTTTATAAAATGAAAATAAAATCACCTCTCTTTCTCCTTGAAGATTCTTTCCAACATGAAATGAGATAATTTGTATAAAGCAGCACATGTCTTGGTCAGAATAGCTATTCCACAAGTGATTATTGTAATGGTTATGGCCATGAATACTTACTGCTGTGCAAACACTACAGGACTAGACCCTTCCAGGAACTATGATAGGTTCTTGGACACTGAAAGCGGCACTGGAAAGGGATTTGCAAAGCTTGATGGGCCTGTGCTTCAGAATGTTGAAGTTGGCTCTTGGTCAACATCAGCCCAGTTTTGCTAAAATAACCTGGATCACATTCAAAGGCCTTCCCTGTAGCACCCCTCCATACCCCACATCCTTAGTCTTTGGTGGGCTTCAGCTGAACCTGACTAGTTGGCAGGACTCTTCCCATTTACTCTGGTTCTACAGTTCTCTCATTTAGATTCCTTGTTTTTCTTGCTTCCAGAATTTTCCCTCTTCCCTTTATTTTTCTATCCTTCTCCTCCATCTTTATCCTGCTTTCCCTTCTGTTTTTCCTCCTTTCTTTCTCAAATGTGTGACTGTCCCTCTTACTTTATTAAATGTACTGTAAAGCCAAACCAATGATTGTTTTAATTTCAATTGTCAATATAGCATGATTTGCTTTATTAATTTTGAAAAATCAGGTTCTTACTATTCAGAATATTTGTAGACCAAAGAAAATCTAATTAGAATCAGTATGCACTTTTTAAAAATTAGGTGAAAGCCTTATTCATCTATTTTTTTTGATGGAGTCAGTAACCCATGACATAAATCCAACAGCAGCACATTTCTAGTTCATTTAACTTGGGTAGGGAACAAAAAGAGCATGGAGGTTTTCTGCTTTTATTCTCTGTTGATGGCACAATGTCGGTGGGTCCTCAGGCTAGGAAGCAGAAAGTACTTTTTCATGGCTCAATCACATGGAGAGTAGGTGGAAAAGGCTTTGAGCGACATGCACTTACAAATGCAGCACAGGCCTTGCTTCCGGACACCCATTAGCATGATGTGGCAGAAGTTGCAGTAGGTTGGTTTCTTGAAGTGCTTCATGGTCCAGGCATGTCTTCCATCACCTTTGGAGCCCTAAAGGGAAAACAGGGAAGCAAGAGACTGAACAGGGTCAGGTGAACATGTATGACCACCCCCCCATCCTAGGTTCTTCTTTTGTCTGAAAAGATTTCTTCCTCATCTTTGGAAGACAAGACATTCACTTATTTAACTTTTTCTAGGACTCTTAAAAAAGAAACAGATCAACACAAAGTTTTTCATGCTTATATTTTCTAAAACTAGCAATTCCTAACAACTTGGAATATGTAAACATGTATTAGTGATAAAATATGCCTTCTTCTACATGACTGGAGGAAGTATAAAACAAAACACATTCTTGGGGTCAGTGTGATGGTTCAAGGGGCAAGACTTCTGCCTTGCCCACACTAGCCTAAGATGGACCATGGTTCAATCCTTCTGCATCCCATATGGTCCCCCAACCCAGGAACAATTTCTGAGCGCATAGCCAGGGGTAACCCCTGACTGTCACCAAGTATGGACCAAAAACCATATAAAGAAACAAAAAAAAAACCCAAAAACAAACAAACCCAAAAAACCACATTCTTACCACCTATCTATATATATTTCATCTGTCAATTTATTTACACATATGTTTATTATAGTGTATCTATCTACTCACTTTTCCTCTACCTACTTTCTACTTAACTACATACTTTCCATCTGCCCACCTAGTCATTAACCATAATCTATTTTTCTATTATTCATCTTCCTATTTAACAATATATTAAATGTTTACATTGACAAATTTTCCTTCTTGTATTTTATATTAGAGAAATAATTTTTGGAAAAAAAGCCTTTTTTGGGGGGGTTGTCAGATATTTAACCTAGCATTATTTAAATTCTGAAAATACTAGAGGGGATGGATAATATAGTTGGTAAGGTGCTTGCCTTGCACATAACAGGCCCAGGTTCAAGCCCTAGAACCCTATGTAGACTTCAAAGCCTGCCAGGAGTGATTCCTGAGTGCGGAGCAAAGAGTATGCCCTGATCACTGCCAGGTGTGGCCTCAAAACAACAACAACAACAACAACAACAACAGCAGCAGCAGCAATAAAAGAAAGATAGAAATATCTGAATAGTCTTAAAACCATCAAGTGACAGTTATTGTATATTTGTAGGATTTCATATTAAATGGTCAGAAAAACTATACTTAGAAGAATAACTGATGGCATGGGAAATATTAATGATACTTTGTTTATTTTTTCCTCTAATAAAAATTCTTCCTTACCTCATAGATAAGCCACACTTCCCACAATTATACACCTTTGCAATCATACACCTTGTCTGGACAGGAAGAATCACAATTTTTAGCCTCACTGAAGAGGCTATTTCATCCATGAAATCTTTCTCAAAGTTCAAACACAAAAAGCACCTTTGAGGCTGGTGGCGAAGGTGATGAAACTACTACAGAAAGATTGGATGGAGTCAGGCTCACGAGTCAGCATACTGAATTTAAACTCAGTTCTTATTTCTGGGTGAGTATTGGTCCCTCTCAGACCTTCTTTTATGCTTGCCCTAATTTTTGCTCTATTAAAGAATCTCCCATTCGCTTCTCTCTGGACCTCCTGGGTCTTTCCTTCCTACCACTTCAAAATTTTGCCTTTTCCAAGTTATATAAAATTATAGTTTTTGTTTTTGCCTCGAACAGTTTTCATTTCAGTTAATAGATTCAACAATTGAACAAATGGTTCAGTAAATGATTGATTTGTTCATTCCTTTGACCAATACTGGCATCAAGGTATTTCTTTATAAAGTGAAAGACGCCTGGGAATACCAGGTGCTGTAGGCTTAAAAATAATCAATAAATGTTTTATTTAAAGCCAAAAAAAAATAAAGTGAAAGACTCTGAGTAAAGCTCAGAATCAAGTACGTGATATGTGGAAAACCAAGAGCTAGACAATAGGGACACAAAAGGAAGCAAAGTATTTTTGTGTTTAAGGAGATAGTTATTCTTGTTCAGGATATAAAGAATCAGTGAATTGAAGAAGTTGCATAGATGGCCCAATACCAAGAAGTCAAACTGTAGGCAAATAGCATTTCAAAGACAGGAAAGAAATTTTAGCACTTTGTCAGCACCTAGCTTCTTCCTCATGGTAACTGCCATTTTATCCAAAAATACCATTATTAACTAAGTCAGTTGGAGGACTTTCCTTTTCTTAGATACTGTTTTCAGAGCTACAGGGTAAGATGTAAATGAATCTGGTCACAGGCTGCAGTAACCTTTCTGCTTGAGTTATAGCTCCATCCTGTGGCTCTAGTGTTGCATGTTGGAAGTGATGGGATGCTGGAGGAATCTGCATATGACATTCTGCGCATGTCTGGTTTTAAGCTGCAGTTGCACTGAAAGGACAGATTGTTTCTCACAGATCCTAGTATGAGACTCTCAGTGGCCATGGGTGTGTATGTGAAAATATGTGAAATGTGATTGATTAAATATAAATAATTTGTTTTTGTGAAATTAAAAAAACATAGAATTTTTGATTAATAAAAAATAATTTCAAATTTTTTGTTGGCTATTTTCTTGGTATGAGTTATTGATTTCTTAGAAGGTTGATTTGGCACAGAAAAGAGTGAAGAGATCTTAGGCCTTTGGTCCTCTATAAAATAATGAATCTCTAGGCAGAATTGGGATTACTTTAAATATAACATGCTTAAATCAGAAAATAGAGATTGTTTGGGGCCAGAATGTCAGTTTAGTGGTAGGAGTTTGCCAGTATCCTGTATGGTCCCTCGAGACCTTCCAGGAGTAATCCCTGAGCACACAGCCAGGAGTAAGACCAGAGTGTTGCTGAGGTGTGGCTCAAAAGCTAAAATAAAGCATTTTTTGTTTCTGTATGATTATAACATCCTATATTTCCATGTTTAAAATTAAAACTAAGAATATTTGACAGTCCATAAACTATTATTCCACATTGATTTGAATATTTTCCTAAGTGAATATTGATGACAGGAGTAAATTTGCTTTTCTGAGTGTCCCCAGTTCCTAACGCAAGTGGATTCTCACATATAGAGGGATCCTGGAAGGAATCGTTGACTGAAGGAGGGGTCTGCTGCTACTGTTAGTGGCAGATCATCTTCAGTAACCACTAAGAAGTACCCCTGAGAAAGTCCCTTCTTCCTATGACCATTCATCTATTGATCAAAGTTCACAAAGCTCTTCTCTAGCCCTGACTTTTCCAATTTTAGTATATGTGCTGCTGAAGCGCACACATCTAGCCCTGACTTTTCTAAGGACTAAGAAGGGAGCTGTATAGATCCTGGATTCTTGATTTCTGCCTGGCCCCTAAATTAGAAAGAGGGCATGCCATGAGATGATTATAGGATTCTTAGTTCTTGGGTGTTGAATTGAAGGCTCAGGTTTTGTCTGGAATTGAAGCTATGTCAGATGGTGACATTATGGACAGTGATAATTAGCCCACAGGCCTGTGTATTCCCAACCCTGGGGAAAAAATGGGAGATTCTTTAATACATTCAAAAGTTATCTCATCTGGGTCTTTGAGAAAGTTATTCTTTTGTCTACAATTTTCTTTTCTTTTCTTTCTTTTTTTTGGGGGGTGTTTTGGGTCACACCCAGCAGCGCTCAGGGGTTCCTCCTGGCTCTACTCTCAGAAATCGCTCCTGACAGCCTCGGGGGACCATATGGGATTCTGGGATTCAAACCACCGTCCTTCTGCATACAAGGCAAATGCCCTTACCTCCATGCTATCTCTCTGGGCCTACAATTCTCTTTTCTACCAGACAAACCAGATCTATCTATCCTTAGAAACCAGTTTCACTGCCCTCCTAACTTTTTCTCCATGATTGTTACTGTCAAAATCCTTTAGGACTATATACAGACTACTGAGTTTCTTCCCACTAGTCTCAGTCCTAAGTGGTGAGGTGTGAATCGAGGACCTTTGAAATCAGATTCAAATGTATTCTGTTTCCTCCTTTTACTGCTTAGATTCAGAATCTTAGGTGGCATCAGAAGAAATTGCGAGCAAAGTTTTTGATTATTGGATAATATACCATCCTAAAATCTCCTACCTCACAACAGATTACTCTATTTTTCCTTTGCCCTTTTCTTGTCTTAGAATTTGTTAAAACCTAACTTGTATAAAATGGGTAAGCTTCTTCTTTAAATTTTCCTGTTGTAATTTCCCTTTGTCTTATTACCTACCTGTGTATTTTCATAGGACTCAGAATTTCATTTAGTGAATAAACTGACAAATGAATAAACAGAAATGGAGGACTTTAGATCTGGCCTTAAAGAGTTAGTGTGCCTACTGGGAAGTGTGTGGCAGAAACCAAAGTTCCACATGAGGTCCTGTCAGAATTGAAGAGTGCTCTGAACTGAAGTTTACTTTCTTACAGAATCATCCATGCCCAGGAGGACCAGCAAGGGGATGGTGGTCATTCCTCCATGGACCCATTCCTCCAGAGACACGAAGCCATCCCGGTCGTAGTCCATTCCTTGTAACATTTCTTTCAGTATCTGGAATTCAGAGAGCAACATTTGTTTGCTTTCATCCTCCACTTCTCTACCTTCCCACCCTCTTCTTTCTCTTTCTTCTACATAGAGTGGTTTGAATTTCACCCCCTTTACATTAAGTCAGTGTGAGCAGAGCTATGAAGGAGGAACTTGAAAAGCAGCTGAGATGCTTTTAGGAGTTCCATTCTAGCTCTACCTAAACCTGATTATGCGGCCCTGAGCAAATCATCCTCTCTACTCCCTCCTTCCCCTGACTCCGGAATTCTGCTTTGCTTATTTGTGAAATGGAAGTATTACTGCTATATATACTGTGTTGAGGATTAAAGATATTGGATATAAAATGCCAATAACAATTTTTATTAGGAACCCCTAAGTATAAAGATTGCTGTTATTATTAATATTTTCTGGTTACTAAAAATTTCAATTCTTTTCTTTTGAGTTCTAAATTCTTTGACTTCTATTATAAAAATTTAGCTCAGACAGAAAGGTCAGGAGGAGTAAGTTGAATGACATTCACATGCTGGGAGCTCCAGAAGGTAAGTAAGTCTAGGGGTGTCTGCTCTGGAAAATTCTGTAGTCTAGTTCTCTGGGGGGAGGGTTCCTCTTTTATTTTTGAAATTAATTGGGAAGTCACTCCATGCTTCTGGAAACTTACAGGCCTTAGCTCCGTGGGATCCCACTCCAGGTACTGGGCGATATGTAACATTTGGTTGGCAATACGATCCATCTCCTAGAAAGCATCCAGGGGAGAAATGAGCTGAAGATGTGTGGTCATGAGCAAGGTTTATCAAACCAGGTGGGAAGCGTGGCAGGGCAGAGTGTGAGACGAAGCCATGCCACACCCTCTTTCATGATGAGCTCACCATTTGTTTCTGCTCTTTCTGCCTGACCACATAGCTCAATAAGGATATGTTGTTCACAAATGGCACAGAACATGGATGTGTCAGAGGGATTTATAAATTTCACTGAGCATGCACTTCTCTTGGGACACCAGACCTTCATTTCTTCCCCTTTCCTGTATTTTGATTAAGGGAGTAGAGAAAGCACTGCCATCTTCTCTGTGAATAAAGCTCATGGAATGCCCATAAGTACTTAGAAGGAGATTCCCTATTGCATCCCCAACTCTACTGCTTATAGTTTCAGCTACTCAAAAATCTCGCAGGGATCAGTTTCAGTCAGGTGCAAGGCTATTATGTTGGTCCTAGCTCTGGCACTATGATTTAGATGCTTTTTGGCAACTCCTCAGCTTCCTTTGTACTGTGTCCAGCTGTGAGCTCAGAACTCTGTGAATAGGAAATTAATGAGGGGGATCATGAGTCAGACTTTTTCTGGTCTCATGACCAGTTTTTATGTAATCTTCACAGACATGTTGGTTGTTTATGAATCAGCAGACTGAATTCCACAAAAGCACACTGCTTTGGGAAAAGATCTGCATTACTTGGATATCATCTGAAATAGTGCACTTACTATGCCAGGCACACTAATAAACTGAAGCAAGATTAAAAAGTGTTACTTCTATTTGGTAGAATGTAAGATCTAAACAAATGAGCTAAAATTGTATTTCATTTAAGTTAAAGTATAATCCTTTAGGGTCAGAGAGATAGTTCAGGGGTTAAGGCATTTGCTATATTAGCTGGTTCAATCCTTGATACTGCATATGTTCCCCTGAGTTCTACAAGGAATGATTCCTGATCACAGAGCCAGGATTAATCTCTGAATACCACTGGGTGTGGTACAAAATTACAAAAAACCCAACCCACCCAAAGACCAAATCCTTTAAAGAGGGTCTGAAAAAATAGGTCAAAGAGAGAGATTTGTATGTTTGAGACAAAATTCAATTCCTATTATTGCACAACCAATACCCCCTTCCCCAGGTCTGGGGACTGAATTGTCAGGCCTACATCTTTGGCTTGGTCAGTGCTGGGAGTGACCCCTAGAACCCTGAGCACTGCTGGGGAGTTCTCCTAACAATTTTTTAAGAAACTGAAGAAAGGTACCAGTGGAAGGAAATGGGCATAAAGGTGGAGACAAGGCTTGGCAGAAACAGTTTGTGAATCTTGTTGAATCCAAGACTCAGTGAGAGAACAATGTGATTCAGTAGTTGAGATATTCAAACTTTAAAACAGAGTGGGAAAGATTCTGAAAGAACTAATCTTCTTATATTTCCCTTAGATGAACCGAATGTGGATACTTACAGGGTTATGAAGGATGAGTTTAATATTGTGCCTGCTTTTAAGAATAACATCAATAAACTTGAAGTTGAACTACAAAAAATGTGAGACAACTGGGAAATTTGATGTTGGAGATGTTTGGTCTACACTGGGGTCTGCATTGCTTGGACACTATATCTCAAATAGTATACTTGTATCAGGACACACGTGACATTTCTACCAGATGAGTTTGTTGTGTACATAAATATTTAGTGGGGCAACTATTTTAGCTAACTCGAGGGGAGAGGGAGCTGGAAGGATAAGGAGAGAACTATTTGGGGTTGAGGGTTAGTCTATTTGGGGGTTTACAACTGACTTGCCTATTACGTCTAAGACTCATTAAACTTTGCAAAGTCCCTGACTTCCAACCTCTACTTCTCTTCCATCATTTTGAGGGTTCCTACTTCTCACTCATTCTCACCTCATTCTGAAATTATGATGGTGTGAATCCTTGGGCAATTGTACCCTTGGGTACAGCTTTCCTCTGTCTGGAGGATGTGCCTTCCATAGAACTATTTCTCATCCCTTTCAAGTTCCATTCAGAAACTTCCATCTCAAGTTAGGGAGCTGACATTCTTTTTGGCTCATCTGGCAAAATTACAGTTTTTTTTTCAAAATATATAGACATGTATTTGTATTACTTTATGACATTATCTTCAATCAAAATATAAGGAATTTGAAATATATGAAAAGTATAGAACCACAAGGTACCATCATCAGTCCAATATTGATATTCCTCATCGCCTCCATCGCCTCCATCTCTTCCATTTTTATCTCCTCCACTTCTTTCATCTTTATCTCCTCCATTGCCTCCAACTCCTCCGTCTCCTCCAACTCCTCCATCTCTTCCATGTCCATTTCAATCTTCATCTACCCCACCTCCATGTCCTCCACTTCTTCAATCTTCATTCCCATCTCCTCAACCTCCATCTCCTCCGCCTCTATCTCATCCACTTCCATTTCCTCCACCCCCATCTCCTCCACCTCCATATCCTCCACCTCCATCTCTATCTCTATTTTCTCAGTGTCAGAAATGTTGCTTGCCCTGGACAGAACCTTGGAGCAATGGGGGACTCCGGCAGTTGGCAGGTACTGTGACATCATGAGGCATTTGGGGTACTGTGACGTCATGGACCCGAGGCTAGAGGAGGGGAGGGGGAATCCAGAGCCCCTTGTGCCCTGTAAGGCCCCGGAGCCCTTTCCTCGCTCTCCTGCTACATTCTTGTGCTCTGTGTCCTCTGCAGAGAGAACACTCTAGAAGCTCAACGCTTGCCACGACCTGTGCAAGGGCATCCGAAGAGGAGCCCCAGCGCAGGGCTGCCATCATCCTCTCTCAGGCCCCGCCATCACATCTTCCGGGGCCACCTTGCCATCTTAGCCCTACCGGGGGAAGGACCCCGATTCCTCTATCTCCGCCCAACTCACCCCTTCTTTCCCCAATCCACTCACCACCTCTGCTCCCTTTCCTGTACTCAGGAACACTAGAACTACTTCCCCACCGGTCCTCCTCCCCTCTGCTCGCCTCCCCTTTTCCTCCAGCCACCAAACTCCTTCAATTCAGGGACATCTGTGTTGAGACACCGCGGGGGTACCTCGGGCTTACTCCAGAGATCAGGGCTGTGCTTAGTATCAGAGGGCCCCAGAGGCCAGATCCAGTGTGTCTTGGAGCTAGACCGCATTGTCAAGCACTGCCCAGGCTGGCAGGAAACTGGAGCCCGGCCCAGGTCATGAAACTCATTGAGTGTCTGATCATTTTTTTTTATTTAAACACCTTGATTACATACATGATTGTGTTTGGGTTTCAGTCATGTAAAGAACACCACCCATCACCAGTGCAACATTCCCATCACCAATGTCCCAAGTCTCCCTTCGCCCCACCCGACCCCCGCCTGTACTCTAGACAGGCTCTCCATTTTCCTCATACATTCTCGTTATTAGGACAGTTCAAAATGTAGTTATTTCCCTAACTAAACTCATCACTCTTTGTGGTGAGCTTCCTGAGGTGAGCTGGAACTTCCAGCTCTTTTCTCTTTTGTGTCTGAAAATTATTATTACAAGGGTGTCTTTCATTTTTCTTAAAACCCATAGATGAGTGAGACCATTCTGCGTTTTTCTCTCTCTCTCTGACTTATTTCACTCAGCATAATAGATTCCGTGTACATCCATGTATAGGAAAATTTCATGACTTCATCTCTCCTGACAGCTGCATAATATTCCATTGTGTATATGTACCACAGTTTCTTTAGCCATTCGTCTGTTGAAGGGCATCTTGGTTGTTTCCAGAGTCTTGCTATGGTAAATAGTGCTGCAATGAATATAGGTGTAAGGAAGGGGTTTTTGTATTGTATTTTTGTATTCCTAGGGTATATTCCTAGGAGTGGTATAGCTGGATCATATGGAAGCTCGATTTCCAGTTTTTGGAGGAATCTCCATATCGCTTTCCATAAAGGTTGAACTAGATGGCATTCCCACCAGCAGTGGATAAGAGTTCCTTTCTCTCCACATCCCCGCCAACACTGTTTATTCTCATTCTTTGTGATGTGTGCCATTCTCTGGGGTGTGAGGTGGTATCTCATTGTTGTTTTGATTTGTATCTCCCTGATGATTAGTGATGTGGAACATTTTTTCATGTGTCTTTTGGCCATGTGTATTTCTTCTTTGTCATTGTCTGTTCATTTCTTCTCCCCATTTTTTGATGGGGTTAGATGTTTTTTTCTTGTAAAGTTCTGTCAGTGCCTTGTATATTTTGGAGATTAGCCCCTTATCTGATGGGTATTGGGTGAGTAGTTTCTCCCACTCAGTGGGTGGCTCTTGTATCCTGGGCACTATTTCCTTTGAGGTGCAGAAGCTTCTCAGCTTAATATATTTCCATCTGTTAATCTCTGCTTTCACTTGCTTGGAGAGTGCAGTTTCCTCCTTGAAGATGCCTGTAATGTCCTGGAGTGTTTTGCCTATGTGCTGTTTTATATATCTTATGGTTTTGGGGCTGATATCGAGGTCTTTAATCCATTTGGATTTTACCTTCCTACATGATGTTAGCTGGGGGTCTAAGTTCAATTTTTTGCAAGTGGCTATCCAATTGTGCCAACACCACTTGTTGAAGAGGCTTTCCCTGCTCCATTTAGGATTTCCTGCTCCTTTATCAAAAATTAGGTGATTGTATGTCTGGGGAACATTTTCTGAGTATTCAAGCCTATTCCACTGATCTGAGGACCTGTCCTTATTCCAATACCATGCTGTTTTGATAACTATTGCTTTGTAGTACAGTTTAAAGTTGGGGAAAGTAATTCCTCCCATATTCTTTTTCCCAATGATCACTTTAGCTATTCGAGGGTGTTTATTGTTCTGAATGAATTTCAAAAGTGCCTGATCCACTTCTTTGAAGAATGTCATGGGTATCTTTAGAGGGATAGCATTAAATTTGTATAATGCCTTGGGGAGTATTGCCATTTTGATGATGTTAATCCTGCCAATCCATGAGCAGGGTATGCGTTTCCATTTCCATGTGTCCTCTCTTATTTCTTGGAGCAGAGTTTTATAGTTTTCTTTGTATAGGTCCTTCACATTTTTAGTCAAGTTGATTCCAAGATATTTGAGTTTGTGTGGCACTATTGTGAATGGGGTTGTTTTCTTAATGTCCATTTCATCCTTATTACTATTGGTGTATAGAAAGGCCATTGATTTTTGTGTGTTAATTTTGTAGCCTGCCACCTTGCTATATGAGTCTATTGTTTCTAGAAGCTTTTTGGTAGAGTCTTTAGGGTTTTCTAAGTAGAGTATCATGTCATCTGCAAACAGTGAGAGCTTGACTTCTTCCTTTCCTATCTGGATTCCCTTGATATCTTTTTCTTGCCTAATTGCTATAGCAAGAACCAACACTTCTTTGCCTCCTTGATTTCCTTTCTAACACATATCAACTCTAGAGCCTCCAAATACTCTATTCTGCTTCCTAGTATGTGTGTGCTCTGTGTTGAAATGAGAGTTTCATGAAGGCACAAACTTGTTAGTCAACTTCACTAATGGATGCTCATCTTTAAAATAGTGTTGACATATGATAGATGTGCAGTGCATATTTGTTGGTCAAATGCCTGACAGTCAGTTATTCTCCCATGAACCACCCCCAGCACTGCACAGTGTCTGGTGGGAGCCCAGGAGACACCACAGAATTTAGAGGGATTGGAATGAGTTTGTCTGACTCAGTCTCAGCTTCATTCACATCAGCCTCAGAGCTTTTCTGTCAATGATGAGTGATGACAAGATATATTGGTTTCTATCTACCTTTTGCCCTCTCTCTTTCTACTTTCTTCCTTTTTCTACTTTTTCTTCTTTCTATTTTCTTCTACTTTTTCTATTTTCCTCCTTTGCCTCCTTTTTTCTCCTCTGTCTAGTTTCCTCCTTTTCCATCTTTCCCCTCATTTTAAGATCTCTGAACTATTTACTCCTGAGAGAAGGAAGAGAGGTAGGAAAGGAAAATTTCAGAAGTCTCCAGGTGCAGTGGGTGGGCTTACAGGTGCAGACATGATCTGGAACAAACTTTATGAGAGGAAGCCCTGGCTAGGATAAGAGCACATTATTGGTCACCTAACTTCCTCCTGTCCTCTTATACAAGTCTTACTACGTTCCCTCTTCTTTTCTGTCCCTGTCCCTAGCAGAAATTTTTGGAATTAATTTTTGAACTGATTGGGAAATGAAACTAAAGGAGGTATGAAAGCATCTTTCCATTTTGAGACTTTGCAACTCAACTTTTGGAGTTGACAGCCTTCCAGACTGGGGATTGTGGGAGATGGAGAAAGGGTGGAAAGTAGGGAGAGAGGGAGAGAGAATTATTAATTTTTTAATAATTCATCTGCTAAATATGCAACAAGAAAAATGTTAGAAAATTTAAATTTTTCCAAAAGAGAGAGACAGAGAGGTGGCGAGTTTGTGGCGTTGGGGTGGTGTTCCTGCTTAGATTTTTGTTGCCTGTACTGAGACTGTTTATTCCTAGAAAGAAAGAACTAAGAGCTTTTAGAACCTCCCTTCACTTAATCCTTTCTCCTCCAGCCTTTTTCAGATCGTAAGAGTGAGAGATGGGGCTGGAGTGATAGCCCAGCAGATAGGGCGTTTGCCTTGCATGTGGCCGACTGGGGTTTGCTTCCCGGCATCCTATATGGTCCATGAGCTCGCCAGAAATAACTTCTGAGTGCAGACCAGGAGTAACCCTTGAGTACCACCAGATGTGACCCTCAAACTATAAATAAACAAACAAATAAGGAATGAAAGCTTACTGCTTGGTCCAGGAGTCCATTCTCATCTGAATCATAGAGATGAAACATGACTGCAAGAAACACAGAAAAATGAAGCGTGAGGAGACCTCCGAGCCCTCTAAGAACAAACTGCCTGACACTTTGATGGCCCTGCCTTTAAACCAATTCTGACCAAAAAGAGGTGAAGAATTTGTAACCAGCTAACCCACATTAACCCACATCTAAGGCACAGTCTGATTTCACAACAGAAGCACCATGAGTAGGAGGGGAATCAAGTTCTCTTCTTCCAGGACTGACCAACTGTGGTCAATGAGATGTTGCCTGTAGGGCATGCACATTGCATTGCTCTCATCTTCCTTGGGTCACAATTCAAAGCCAATAATAGCTGATGATGGGATTAGAGGCACCAGAATTCTAGATGAATTGCTTCTATAGTACAGATTGTGGAATTAGATTCAAATTTAGCACAGATGTCCCACTGCAGGGTGTCAAATAATTTAACTAACTTCTTTGGGTTTAATTTCTTTCCCTTAAGATAGACGGAGATAACAATAGTTTCTTCTTTGAGTCAATATGTGAAAACTGAATTTTTTAGTTTACAGAGATTCATATGTAAATAAAGAGCAAGATTTATGGTCCTAAGAGAATAAAGAACATGAATAGAGTTTGTAAAAAAATAATTAATTTTCTTCACTGATAATGCTTATATGTGAAATTTAATATGTATCACATACTTTGAAAATTTTATTATTAATATTTAATTCTCAATAATGCTTTTAAGCAGTTTATATTATATTTAGTTTTCTAAACGTCAATATGCTGTTCAAAAACATCCTTTATCCTGTTCTAGTTGTATAGGACGATGATGTAGGACAAGGAAGTCTGTGACAGAAATTTGAGCAGAGGACTAATTGCTCATTTAGTAGCATGGCCTTGGGCATAACATTGAGGCTTCTATGCTTTCTCATATGTAAAGGAGATTAATTGGATCTATCTTCTAGGGTTCTTGTAAGTTAAGAGGAAATAATGCATTTAAAGTGCTTAGCAGATAAAAGGTCTCCAGTGATGAGGATTATTATTGCTTTAATGACATTGACCACCAAAGGGCTTGCAGGTCAATATTTCCCAGACAATACATTTTTGCATAGCAAATAAAAAGGATGGCTTAATTTGTTTACAATTATTAAAATCAGGGGAGAAATCAAATTTATTTTGTTCAATTTTTTAAAAAGTGAATTAAGATGGGGGACTGGAGAGATAATACAGGATTCAAGGTACCTGCCTTGTCCACAGTCAACTATGATTCAATTCTTGGTACAGAACCAGGAGTAACCCTAAGCACCATTAGATGTAGCCCAATCTCACCCCTCCCCCAAAGTGAATTAAAATGAAAACACTATGGGACAGATAAAATTATTTTGGTGACAAAAAATGGTGGAGAGAGAACCAAAGGATTAATTAGAGATGGAAGCATCATAATCAGTGCCAATGTCAATTAAGGAATTAATTTCTTCTCTGGGATTAGAAGCCTTCACCAGCATGGAAAATAGCAAGGCTCCAGGCCAAAGGCCCTTTTACCAAGCTTAGGGGGAGGCTGTGGGACTTAGCCTCCCCCCAAAAGCCTTCCCTTCCTTCTTCTTGGACTCTGGAGCTGTCCCTGGGTCCCTGTCCAGGGGGCCAGCGAGGTGGGTGCTGGGGAGGAGTTTAAAGGGGACCTCAGGCTTTCCCCAATCCCGACCCTGCACAAGAGGGGCTGTCTGGGGGAAGTTGCTGGCAACTTTTTTTTTTTACCCCCAGTGTCCATTTTCAAACCACATGAGGCCTAGTGCCCCCATGCATAAAGTATAGATAGTTTAATAGGATATTATAAGGTTTGATTTATGTTCATAATATACATAATGTCTATGTTGTATACTCTTCTTCCCCCATTGGCTCATCACCTTACAGGCTCATTTCTAGTCCTTACTCTTACCCCCACCACCTATTACCCCACATTTAACCATTTTTACCCTCACTTCTTGGCTCCTCATGAAGCAGATCATTATCTCATTCAAGCCAGTTGCCAACCAGCTCCCAAAGTGAAAAAATAGACTCTCAGCCTAGAGAACGTGTCACTTCATCGCTTTTGTCTGTTCGTCTGCCCAGCCCTCGCTGTCCATGTGGCAGAGGAGAGAGGAGACTGTGGAACGATGGTGTGTAGGAAGTTGGGAGGGCCAGCCTCAGTCAGACTGCCTGGGTGGGGGTTCTCTAGGAAGGGGAGATGCCTCTTCAGAACAGAATTTCTGCCTATGAAATAAAGGCATGTGTGGATGTGTGAACATGTATGTATGAGTAAGAATATTTAATTGTGAGTGTGTTAAGTGTATAAACATAAGTGTGATTATGTATATGTAAGTATAAGCGATTCTGTGTGTATGTGAGTGTTAGATTACACTCTGCTTTTACCCAAAACAAAGGCGATTCCCAACTTCCTCTTTCTTTTCACCCAGCCCTTTGACATGTAAAATTCCATCTAGACTAGATTAGCTTGATAAGTACTTTTGTCTCTCACTGGACCCTGTCCCTTCCGGTTGGATTTGATCTGGTCAGTCAAGAGAGGTTTCAGTTTGGGGGGCCCAGAGAGCCCATGAGGTAAGAAGTTGCCTGACTCGATGGTTTTCGCCTTATGACTGGCTGGATTTATTAATTCTTCCTGGCTACCCTGCTTCACCTAGGTTAGAAATGTGGATTTATTTTACATGTGAGTGTTTCAGTGTGTACATGGGAGTCTATGAGTATGTGTGAGGATGTGTGTATTGAGGGGATGTATATGATTGTGGATGTATGTGATTGCATGTGTGTATATGTGAGTGTTTGAGTATATGTGTGAGTGTTTATGTGGGTGTGTGTGAGTATGGAGCCCCCATGTCCCTGAGATGACACGTGATGCTCTGCAGTGGTCCAAAGAGCATGCACTGACCCAACTTCTCCCCACTTCCTGCTTCATACTGAGCTGGAGTCCTATGACCACAGAACAGGACCCTGGACGTTCGAGACTGGGCCCCACAGTGCAGCCCTACAGAAAGGGAGCTCAGGAGGGTGTTTGAGGCAGAGAAAAGGAAAAAAAGGGAAAATATTACATATGCAAACAAGTTCTTATCTAATAGAGACAGGATTTTGTAATGCAGTTAGGCCTTATACCCTGAACATTAGCATAATGACTTGGCTCAGGCCTCAGAAGAATGGGCATTGCCCATACATCCCTGAACCATGGATGCCATCTATGGAAACAACCACAATTGTCTATAACACTACCAGGAAGCAAACCTCTACCAGGGAAGACCCTACCACTGCTCTGGCATTGACTTACTCTAAAGAGTGCTCTCTTAACATCCAGACAATTTAGCAATAGCAACAACCTGCTTGCAGGGCAGGTCTCTCCATATCTAATGGTGAAGTGAAACTAGAGGACGCTCCACATCAGCCTGATTTCAATAAAGGAAATGCACAGAAACCAGAATCTTTAACTACAGGAACCTGACACCACAACAGCTAATGTGTGAAAAAGTTTCACAGGGACCATGGAGATTGAGTCAGGGGTTGGACAGCCTGGTATGCCTGGAGCCCAGTATGCCATAAGAGCCAGTCTTATGCCGGGGAACTTCAGGGGTGAGGTCTCCATGTATTTAGGCCAAAGCTTTTTTTCCCCCTTTGCCCCCTATTTTGCTGGGCCTATGCAAACTATGGCGATTGCCACTCTCACACTGTTACTACTGTATTTAAAAAAAAAAACACATCCTTTAAGAAAGAAAAAAAAAAAAAACACAGCTTAGGGGTCGGAGAGATAGCATGGAGGTAAGGTGTTTGCCTTTCATGCAGAAGGTCATTGGTTTGAATCCCGGCATCCCATACGGTCCCGTGAGTCTGCCAGGAGCGATTTCTGAGCGTGGAGCCAGGAGTAACCCCTGAGCACTGCTGGGTGTGGCCCAAAAACCAAAACAAACAAACAAACAAAACCAAAAAACCAAAACAAAAACACAACAAACAAAAAACAAATAAAAAAACACAGCTTAAAAAATAGTGACTGTAGTAAAATGCCTGTCTCGAATACAGGCAAGGGATGGGAAGGAAGGAGAGGGAGTTTTGGTGGTGGGAATGTTGCACTGGTGAAGGGGGGTGTTCTGTTTATGACTGAAACTCAACTACAATCATGTTTGTGATCATGGTGTTTAAATAAAGAATTTATATTAAATAAAAATAAAAAAAAATCAGTTCCAATGTATGCACATTCACATAGATAAGACAAGCAAGTCAATGGAAAAAATGTGAATGCTCACTGAATGTTTGACAAAAAAAACTTTTTTTAAGTGTGACAATGTTATTGTGGTTGTACTTAAGAAAAAGTGCTTTTGGGGCCAGAGAGATAGCACAGCAATAAAGCATTTGCCTTGCACACAGCAGACTCAGGAAGGATGTGGTTTGAATCCTGGCATCTCATATGGTCCCCTGGGTCAGCCAGGAGTGATTTCTGAGCATAGCATAGACCCAGGACTAACCCTTGAGTGCTGGTGGGTGTGACCCAAAAACCAAAAAAAAATTTGTTTTCTTAGAAGTACATAGTAAAATAGTGACAAATAAAATTATATGATATCAAAAATACTGCTTCAATATATAACTAAAATAAAATTGATTATAAATTGCAACTGTTGGAGCTGGAAATGCCCATCTATATTTTATCTGTTTGATATAGATAAAACTTACTCTTTTATCTAGGCTTGATATTTTATAACAGTTTTAATGTGGTTTATTTTTTATGTTCACTACAAGTAGAGGCCATGTATGAGTCACTAATATGAAAAACTGCCACATCTTCTTGTAGCTATAAGCAATATATAGCTGAATCTCAAAATCCAGTTAAATGTTGTACATAATTTGACATTTAACTTCTAACATTAATTGGAAGACACAAACATGTGCTTCTGAATTTACACTTTAGACTTGCAGTTATTAATAGTGCAGACTTTGCTAATGAGAAAACTTTCATTTTGTCTTTGGAAAAAGTTAACTTTAGCCCAACTTCTCCTTTAAGTTTTGTTGACTAGTTGAATTATCAACTAAAATTTTGAATTTTGCTATGAGTATATTTTTCCTTTAATGTCTACCAAATCCTCAAGAGACATTCAAACAATACATAAGTTAAAGCAAGATCCTATCATCCTCTGTTTTATTTTCATTTTATTATTCTTGGGGGTACATTGGTGGCCCAGGGGATGCTTCCTGGTTATTCTTGGCCAACCAGACTACCTGTTCAATGCAAGGGCTAGGGAATGTGCTGATCACTCCTCCTTGGACCCTGCAGGTGTCTCTACTGTCACACCAGGTGATGCTTGGGAAAACTTGAGGACTGTACCTAGCTGTGCCTGGGATACCAAGTGGTGCAAGGGATTGAATTGGGTCAGCCATATGTAAGGCAAGTGCCTTAATTTCTGTACTCTCTCCAGCCCTTATTTTATTATTAGTTTTTTATTTTTTGGGTGGGGTCACACCTGGCAGTACTCAGGGTTTACTCCTGGCTCTATACTCAGAAATTGCTCCTGGCAGGCTCAGGGGACCATATGGGATGCTGGGATTCAAACCACATGTGCTGGGGATTTAAACCTAGAGCCTCTCCCTGAAAGTTATATGCTTTACTATCCCCTTAAGCCCTGTTTTTATTTTTAAATGTTATTTATTTTGGTTTTAAATTTTATTTGTTTTAGTTTTGGGATCACACTTTGCTTTGCACTTAGAAATTACTCCTGTTGGTTATTAGAGGTTCATTTGGGGATTGAATCTGGGTGGACCATGTGCACAGAAAATGCCCTACCCACTGTACTACAGCCCTGGCATCTAGACCTGTTTTTCAATTTTGCTGTAAACTCAGAAGCAAGTGAGACGCCCCTGGATAGGATCCTATGCCAGATTGCAAGCTGCCTTTGTCACTATGGACATTCCTCTGTACCCTGATCCCATATTTTTACTCTAGTCATGAAAATAGGTTTCTGAAAGCAGCTTTAGAAACATTGTGAGCCTAAGTTGGTCTCCTTTCATTAAAAAGTTCTTCTTCTTTGGTGGCCAAATACCTGGAGCTAGGGGTGAATGAATGGAGAAATTTTCATTTCTCCATAAACTTTAGAGATTGGTTAGATCTCAACAAATAGAATTTCCCCAAATTTGTGGAAAGTTTAGGAGAAGAAATACATGTTGAATGTTATCCCTGGAAATAGCTATGAAGGGGACAACAACTTTTTGTTTGGAGGTTTTTAGAAAGTCCTGCTGGCGAAAGAAGGGAGTCTTCATGCTTTGTAGTCTTCATTTTTCTAAATGATATTCCTAAGTACCACGGACTCAGTTGCATTTCCCACTCTTCACATTCCCGTGTCTCGGGTGAATTCTATTAAACAGTCATATTTTTATTGGAGACAGGACAGAACATGTTACCCAGAAATTAGGATCTTTATGTGTGACTCCCAAATTCATCTGAGATCTCCATCTCCATCTGAGAATGAGTTTCAGCTCATAGAAATTCCTTTATGGAAAAAGTTCAATGTTTACATAGGGCAAGTACTCACACTCCAGCTTATCCTGAGGTCTTCCAGTCTCAAGCAGAGATAAGGAACACACGACATCATTCAGGTACACTATGGGGGATCCTGAACCTGTAGACTGAGCAGTAGTAGCATTTCCCAAGGTGGTCACAGCCACTTGGTCCTTAGCTGGTACTTGCTTCTCGGGGGCTGTGCAATCTATGACAGACAAAAGGAAAACATGAAAGAACTTTTTGTGTGAGATAAACATTGAACTTCTTGGGGCCGGAGTGATAGCACAACTTCTAGCCTGCCAGGAGCGATTTCTGAGTGCAGAGCCAGGAGTAACCCCTGAGCAACACTGAATGTGTTCTCCCAAACAAACAAACAAACAGACCCCCCCAAATTAAACTTTTTTGTTTTGCCCAACCTTTTTGTTTTAGTAGGGTTCACCTTTGTGGTGCACTGCACAAGGCCTGGTGAAGTGTGAGAATCACTTCTGGTGTCAAACAATGGTAGGCCTGCTAGTCTGACCTCTGATTCTGTGATGCCATGGAACTTGGCCAGGCAGTTCTAGGGGGTCTGCAGGGGCCCATGTGATTCTGGAATTTTAAACTAGGACCCTTCAAGCATTCTCTCTCTCTCTCTCTCTCTCTCTCTCTCTCTCTCTCTCTCTCTCTCTCTTTCTCTCTCCCTCCCTTCCTCTCTCTCTCTCCTCCCTCCTTCCTTCTCTCCCTCCCTCCCCCCCCCCTTTCTCTTTGGGCCACACCTAGTGACACTCAGGAGTTACTCCTGGCTATGTGCTCAGAAATTGCTCCTGGCTTGGGGACCATATGGGATGCTGGGGGATTAAACCGTGGTCTATCCAAGGTTAGCACGTGTAAGGTAAATGCCCAACTGCTTGCACTACCGCTCCAGCTCCATTTGCTCTCTCTCTTGAACTGTGATCCTAATTACATGCATCAAACATTTTACAACAGAAGAATTTTATATGACTTACTTGTCTTCCTAAAGTGTCTATCTTTATAAGTAACTTCAAAAGCTTTTAATTCACAGAAACGATCAATTCAGGAGTCTTAAAATCTAGTTTGTATTTGTAATGTCCACAAATGAACTCCATTCTAACCCTTTTAAAAGTTTATACACTTTGGGCTGGAACAATAGTATAGCAGGTTGGGCACTTTCCTTGCATGTGGCCAACTCAAGTTTGATCCTCAGAATTCCTGAGCACTGATAGAAGTAATTTGAGTACTGAACCAGGAATAACTCCTGAGTGTTTTTGGATGTGGATCCCAAATTAACAAACAAAAAAGAGTTTATGTATACTCTTGTAAAAAAAAATTACCTGTGAGTTTTCAGAAAATAAGATAGTGATTTTAGTTATCTCAATAGATAACAGATGAAGAGCCTATTTTGGTGGAAAATATCTAATTTGTTATTTTAGTTGGGATTTCAAAATGCACACATTGGGCAGTATGGTCTCTCACAGTTTTCTTTTCAAATAAACCTAAAGATAAATAAAAGATGAATACTCAGATGCCAAAATTGGAATGACACCCGTTTTCTGAATATTGTGAAGAAAAAGTTTGACTAATTGCAAGCCTGATAGAAATAAGAAAAATGCATAAAGTGACTTATATATAGAAATAAAATAAGTTTTCTTTATACAATTTTCCTTCTTATTTTGCAAAATTCTGACCCTTGCATGCTCTTTATTCTCTGGCTCAAAAACATAAAATTGTAACTAACCAGAAAACCAGTTGCATATATTTTTTACTATGTGAATAAACAGTAACATTTTGAGGCACTTTATCTTTTCCCATATTCTTTGTATCCATGATGACTAGAAATGATCTCTTAATTATTAACATGGCTATGTAACTAACTCACATAAAATACATGAAAAACTAAAAGGAAAACTGGTTATGAAAAATCCAATTCTGAAGTTATAATGCTAAGCAATAGTGTGCTGAAGTCACATAACCTTAACAGTAATATCTTCAGGAGAAAGAAATGCTACCAATAACTCTATTTGGAGAACCAAAGTGTCAAGCAATGGGAAGAATCATTTCTTCATAGGACAGTGAGCTAGATGAAAGTCTACCAGGTCCTGGAACATAGACTCTGGTCTAAAAAGGGAGTACTCATTGTCCTGGTAGACAGTGGGTGAGACCGAAGGCCACCAACCTTTATATGCATGTAAGTTACAAAGGGTCATCTGAAGACATCAAATAAAGTTTGAGAAACAGAACTTCTGAACAAGGAGAGAAGGTAGACAGTGGGTGAGACCAAAGGCCACCAACCTTTATATGCATGTAAGTTACAAAGGGTCATCTGAAGACATCAAATAAAGTTTGAGAAACAGAACTTCTGAACAAGGAGAGAAGGCTTCATTCTCAACTCTCAGAAGATCAAATCTTTAAAAATAGTTTGTTATTGGACAAAATCCCCTAACAGGCTATAAGTTGATCTAACCTCAATTACACAAAAAACCCCAGAAAATCACAGGGATCAGTAAATTAAGATGAATTAGAATAGTTTATGATTTGACATCTTGAGTTTAGGAGGAAGGTAAATGCAATTACATATCCATGAGAAGTATTAAAATTATCACTGGAGGAAAACCTAACTATAATTTATAAGATAAATGTAAGAAGTCCTTTGCATTGGGTAGCTTATTATACCCCAAGTTGTTATAACATCATCATATTATTCATTTATTAAGACTATTCAGACTAAATTGGAATAACTGAAATCAGATTTATTACCCCCACCTAAAACAACTCAAACATTGAACAAAGGTTAATAAACAATAGTTTCCGAATGTGATCAAATGAAGGTCCCAAGAGATGAGAACCCAAGGAAAGGCCAAATCTGTTCCTTGAACCAGTCAGGCCTAGGTCTGGGCAGGAACAGGGAGGCTCCCATCCTAATCCCCTCCATGAAGCTTAAAAGAGGCCACTTTTCCAGCGTTTCCTCAGCCTCCTTCTGTGCCATCACTGTTCAACTGCCCTTTGAAGACAGCCAGGTTTGTGTTGGGGAGGGAATAGGGAACTTCACACCTTAATCTGTTCCACCAAATGCAAAAGGGGCAGTCCTTTTGGGTTTTTTCCCAGCCTCCTTCTGGGTTATTATTGAAAACCCCTTCCTTCCCATCTACCCTCCTTTTCCTAAACCTCTCAGATGCTAGTGCATCCACGTGAAGTCATTTTAATATATATCATAGACTTCCTGGCAGATTGAATTTAGCACTTTTTTTTTCTCTTAAAAAATATACAGCTCAAAGATCAGTTGAACAAATCAATAAACTAGTATGCAATATTTCTTTTTACCATACTTAGACAACCTTGCTAGTTTAGGAAAATAACCTTAAGAAGATAGACATTGAGTCACATTTCATATGAACAATTCAATAGATACTCCACCACTTTAAACCACTAAATGAAAAGATCAATGGGGAAGCTAAAAAGACATCTACTGTGGGAACTATGGAGAGAAATCCTGGCAAATCTCCAAGTTTACCCAAACTCCTGATCCTAGTCAATGAGGACCTAAAATCAACATTTAATGGTTTAGCAATGGAAATCAAGGAGTCACTAGCCTGAGAAATTAAGAAATTTATAGATGAACAATTCAATCCACTTAAAGAACTCTTTCAAAAGATGAGAGAACTCATACAAATGGAACTCGAGGAACTGAAAACAACTTAGCAAGCCATATAGTAGAATTATACTATTACACGTGGAGAATCACATAGATGAACTTGAAGACAAATTACAAGCCAGCAGTGATAAAGAAGTCAAAATAGAAAGGAGAGACAAAACCCTGGAAGAAAATGTAAGGTACTTACTTAATGAACAAAGACAAGAGAAATAATCTCTGAATTATAAGAATTCCAGAAGGGGAAGAAAATGGGAAAGGGAAAGAATAAATAGTGAAGGAGATAATAACAGAGAACTTTCCCACCCTTGGGAAAGAGGTTTCTCTACAAATTCAAGAGGCAAAAAAGAGTGTTAAACAAAATAGACCATAACAGAACAACGCCAAGACATTAGTAATCCAAATGGCAAAATAAAAACATAAACAAAAAACAAAACAAAACAAAAAAAACCATAGAGAGAGATCTACTCTTTAAACCAGTAAGAGAGAAAAAAAAAAAAAAAACCTCTCAAGTATAAAGGAAATAAACATAAGAATCAAGTCAGATATTCATTTGAAACAATCCAGGCAAAAAAAAAAAAGAGTGGAATGACATATTCAAACTATAAAATGAGAGAACCTTTCAACCAAGAGTCCACTACCCAGTGAAACTCTCATTTACAAGGGCGGGAGGGTTAAAAACATTCTCAGACAAAAAACAAGTCGCAATGTTTGTGCTATCCAAACTGACCCTAAATGAGCTACTCAAAGAGCAATTACACAAACCAAATTGCCAATTGTAACAACCCTACACAATATAGTGGCACAACAAATCTTTCTGTCAATAATTTCCTTAAATGCCAATGAATTAAACTCTCCCACCAAGAACAGACATAGCTGTTTATATTAGTAGGTGTCCAAACAACTGCTCTTTATAGATGTCTATAATAATGTTCTAATGTTTTTATCCACAGAAACAGGTGTAAAATGCATTTGGAAGCCATGGACTCCCACTACAGTACTCGCTATATGTAGTTTTAATGTCTTCTTTTTACTCTGTCTATAATAACTCCTTGATCTTTTTGTCCACAGTGGTAATTGAAGATATAAGTTGGTCAATCCAGTTCCACACTGCAATGTTATACTATATCAGACTCAGAAAACAGGGTTTATTATGATAATGTCATGATAAAAATTCTAATCTATTTATTTTCTACTTGATTATTCTGCTAATATAGTTTAATGTCCACAGATAGCAATGGAATATGTAACTGCATGCCATGAACTCCTGTTTCAGAATTCATTTATTAAATATGCTATTGTAATCTATTTTCAGTTGCACATGCTTTACCATTATACCATAATGCTCATGATTTTAGATTACTTTCAGGAAAGGAAACTGGATGATCAAGACCCTCTAGACAATATTTTATGGTGTAGATTCCTTTTACAGTGCTCATTACCATATCACTTAGTTTTCCAGACTTAAACATTCTATTTTTTAAGAATGCTCTATATCATTGATGGTGGGAATGTTGCACTGGTGATGGGGGGTGTCCTCTTATAGGATTGAAACCCAACCACAATCATGTTTGTAACCAAGGTGTTTAAATAAAAATATTATTTAAAAAAGAATGCTCTATATGCAATCATCTAACCCAGGAAGCTTTCTTCAGTAAAGTTTACCCTCACCAATCACTATTGGCTATATATATATAATTTTTGGTTTTTGGGCCACACCTGGTGATAATGCTCAGGGGTTACTCCTGGCTATGTGCTCAGAAATTGATTCTAGTTGGGGGACCATATAGGATTCTAGTGATCGAACCCAGGTCTGTCCTGGGTCAGTAGTATGCAAGGCAAATGCCTTACTGCTGTGCTCTGGCCCAGTGGCTTTATATTTTTTAAGCTTTCTATTCCATTTCACAGCTTTTTAACTGTAACCCATGAATTGATCCTTAGTTATCTATGTGTGCAAATTAGTGTATGGGTTGGCCACCTCAATGTCTGTTTAAAGTCCATCTGTTATATACATAATGTCTGTCTATGTTGTATACTATTCTTTTCTCTATTATAGATAACCCCTTCTTCCCCCCTTTGCTTATTATCTTACAAATTCTTTTCTAGCCCTTCACTTTCTCGTCCCCCATCTATTATTTCCTCTCCATTTATCCCTTTTTTACCCTTAGCTCTTAACTCCTCAGGAATTGAAACATCCCCACCCCCACCCCAGCCAGTTGCCAACCAGCTCCCAAAGTGAAAAGATAGATTCTCAGCGTGAGAAGAAGCTGCCACTGCTGCTGCTGCTGATTTGCTTTTGGTAGCTCCTTTTCCCCTACCTTTTCACTGTGCACTATAGCTAGCTACCAGATTCGAATTAAAGAGAAGTCCCCAGCTTGAGGACATTTCCTGATATGTGACTGCTGGGAGCCATTTTTTAGACTCCGCAAGACCAAATCACAGGCTGAAGCTGTGTTCCAGATTTTATCTCCCCTGTCCTTGACTATTTCAAAAGACTTAAAGGGGACATGTATATCTCCTTTGAAGACATCCTTTAGATGTATTTCATTAATAGGTATAACCCTATTGTCTTTTTTAATTTTTATTGAGACCAATGTGAATTGCAAGTCTTTCATAGTTATATTTTAGTGAGAGTAAATTAGGGAAATTATCACCACCTGATGACCTCCCTCCACCACTGTTCCCAGCATGCATCCCATACCTCCACCCTTAGGCCCCTGGACTGCTAGTGTAACAGGTTCCTTTTGTGTATAGCTTGTTGTGGTTTGGGTCTCTTGATTCTATTGTCATTAGCTTTGAGTTGGGTATTTAATACTGATCATTATTATTGTCTATATTCTTATGTAGCAGCCATATCCCCAGTTTTTGAGGATCTATTTAGTAGGGAATTCTAGTAGATAAGTTTCTCCAGTATTCTGAGTTCATGTTAGAACCAGGATATAAGATTCGAATAGCTTTTTATTTTTATTTATTTTTACATTAAAAATTATACCTTTATTTAATTTTCACAAATATACTTGCTACTAAACTTCTTTTTTCTACTCTTTCATTTAATTTTTTATTTTTCTTTATATTATTTCTATTTTTTCAATAAATTTGACTTCCTTTATTTCAACACAAATGTATTATGATCAGTTATGTCAAATATGTGATGCATTTTTAATTGAAAAAATAAAAAAAGGAGATAACCCTAGGAGACAAATTCTACAGTTGCTGCATTTTATTATCTGGAAAAATATTTTTACACTGTTGTGAAGATCTTATCAGTGTCTCTGGGTATAGAAGATAGAAGTGGTAGTCTTGTGGTGTTCCAGAAAACTACATATAATAGGCAGATTACCAAACCTGCTTGCATGTGGATAAGAAGTTAACCAGAGAGAAATCTGCAAGGTTTTTACATAAATATATAAATATTTCTAAATTGTTCCACATTTTATTTATTATTTTTAACAACTCCTTTATTTATTTTTAATTTTTTTGGCCTTAGGGCTTACCTTGGCTCTTCACTCAAGAATTAGCTCTGGCTGAGCTCAAGAATACTAGGGATCAAAGTCAGATTGACTACATGTAAAGCAATTGCCTTATCCTCTGTATTATTTCTCTAACCCCAGCTTTTACTTTTTTCTTTAAAAGAAGAACATAAAGGTCTAGCTCAGGGGTTTCAAACTAGTGGCCTGCGGGCCATTTGTGGCCCTCCATACAACATTTTGTGGCCCGCGACCAGCCTTCAAATATCGCAGTATTCGTGGTTATTCACTTACCGAATAATCACGATAAAAATAGCATTAGTAAGAAAAAAATTGCATTAAACATTTGCATACCCCGAATGGAACTGTTCAATGCAAATGTTCAATGCGATTTTTTTGCGATTTTTTTCTTACTAATGCGATTTTTTTATTGCGCATATTCGGTAAGTGAATAATTGCGAATATTTTGCGCCTAGCTGTCCCTTGCATTATCGGAGGCCTAAGGGAGAGAAGGGAGACAAGTTTATTTCAGAATTAGATTTTGTCATACCTTCATCATGACTTCATCAAAGCCTGCAGTGAAGAGAAAGATTGATGACGAGCACAGACAATTTCAGGAAAAGTGGGAGATGCAGTATTTCTTTGTTGAGCACAGGGGCATTACCACATGTCTTATTTGCTCAGAGAAAGTTGCAGTGCACAAGGAATACAACTTGAAACGCCATTGTTCAACTAAACATGCTGAGGAATGTGAAAAATATCAAGGAAATGAGAGAGCCAAGCGGGTTGCCAGTCTTAAAGCATGTCTAATGAGGCAACAAGATTTCTTCAAGAAAGCAACCAAAGAGAATGTTGCTTCAGTCGAAGCTAGTTACATGGTTAGTGAGATGATTGCTAAGGCAGGGAAACTATTCACAGAAAGAGAGATTGTTAAAAAATGCATGTTACAGGCTGCAAGTATTATCTGTCTGGAAAAGAAAGGTCAGTTTAGCAAAATCAGCCTTTCTGCCAACACTGTGGCAGAGCGCATTTCTGACATATCAAGTGACATTTATCATCAACTGTGTGAGAAAGCCAAATGTTTTGATGCTTACTCAGTTGCTTTTGACGAGGGCACAGATATAACAGACACTGCGCAGCTCACAATTTATGTCCGTGGTGTTGATTGCAATTTTGAATTGACAGAGGAGCTGCTCACAATAATTCTAGTGCATGGCCAGGCCATTGCTAATGAGATATTTCGGCATCCGTGTGATGCCATTGAGAATGCAGGTTTGCCATGGAAAAGGTTTGTTGGAATAATAACCGATGGAGCACCATCGATGACAGGGAGGAAAAATGGACTGGTGGCACTTGTTCAAAAAAACCTTGAAGAGGAGGGTGTAGAGAAGGCCATTGCTCTTCACTGCATTATCCATCAGCAGGCCCTTTGCAGTAAATGCCTGCCTTGTGACAATGCAATGTCTGTTGTTGTGAAATGCATCAACCAAATTAGGGGCCTAAAGCACAGGAGGTTCCGTGCTTTTTTAGAGGCAATGAAGTCAGAATATGGAGATGTGCTCTATCGAGGTACATTGGCGCAGCAGGGGAAATGTCCTGAAAAGATTTTTTGACAGTCCTGGAAGGTGGTGCTAGAGATAAGGTGTCTGCCTTGGAAGAGCTAATCAAGGAACGGACCGCGGTTCAATCCCCAGTGTCCCATATTGTCCCCCCAAGCCAGGAGCGATTTCTGAGCGCATAGCCAGGAGTAACCTCTGAGCATCAAACGGGTATGGTCCAAAAAAAAAAAAAAAAAAAAAGATTTTTTGAGTTGAGAGAAGAAGTGAAAGCCTTCATGGAGAAGGATGGGAATGCTGTTTCTGAGTTAAGTGATCACAAATGGCTCATGGACTTAGCTTTTCTTGTTGACATCACACATAAGCTGAATGTACTAAATAAGATGTTACAAGGCCCAGGGCAGCTTATCAG
Source organism: Suncus etruscus (assembly GCF_024139225.1). Classification (NCBI taxonomy): domain Eukaryota; kingdom Metazoa; phylum Chordata; class Mammalia; order Eulipotyphla; family Soricidae; genus Suncus; species Suncus etruscus. The sequence goes on from NC_064853.1 coordinate 96,532,588, forward strand.
TGCTGCCTATGACAACGTGAGAGCATTCTCCACAAAACTTGTGTTATGGAAATCCCAGCTCTTTCAGACAAACCTTTGCCATTTCCCAGCATGCAAGGAACTTGTGGATGCAGGCATACCATTCAGTGGTGAGAAATATGTTGATGCTATTTTTAAGCTAGAGAAGAAATTTGATCACAGATTTGCAGACTTCAAAAAGCACAGAGCCACTTTCCAGATTTTTGTGGAGCCCCTTTCCTTTGATGAGCAAGATGCCCATCCTGTGCTTCAAATAGCGCTCATTGACCTGCAATGCAACTCTGATCTCAAAGCCAAGTTCAGGGAGATTAGTGGAAAAGCAGATATGCATGGGCAATTTTTGAGAGAATTGCCCCCCAGCTTCCCTGAGCTTTTTCAAATGTTCAAGCGCACCATGTGCATTTTTGGGAGAACATATATGTGTGAAAAGTTATTCTCCACATTGAACTTCAATAAGTCAAAGTACAGGTCTACACTTAATGATGATCATCTTCAAGCCATACTGAGGGTCTTAACTGCTTCCTCTCTAAAGCCAAATGTGGTTCAGATTTATGAGAAGAAGCGCTGTCAAGTCTCTGGCAGCAAGGAATAGGCAAAATATGCCATGTTCAGAAGAACTGTTCATAATATTCACTCAATATTCTATTCATGCTCAGAAGAAATAATTAAAACTGTTAATAATGATGTTTGAGGACTTTTTTTTTTTGGTGAAATCCCTTATGCGGCCCTGTCTCACCCTGACTTTGCCTCCTGTGGCCCCCCGGTAAATTGAGTTTGAGACCCCTGGTCTAGATGAAAGAAATTGAGTTTTATTTTTAAATTGCTTAGTGTATGTGCAAAGTGAAATAATGTTACCTCAAGGTAAAGGATGCTAAGTGAAAAACAATCCAAAAATAATACAACAGTTAAGAGAATAAGTGACTAAAATTCAAAACATTTTAAATTAATTTAAAAAAAGGCAAAAAAAAAGAGAAAAGGGGAAGGAAGAACAGATGGAACAAATAGAAAACAAATAGTATGATAGTTTAAAATTTAACTGTATAAATTATCACATGGAATGCAAATCCACTCAATTTACTAAAAGGCAGATTGTCAGAGTCTACAAAAACTCAAGACCTGGAAGACAAGGTCAGACATGCTGGCAAAATAGGGAGATCTTGTTTATATCTCATCATGCTAGATTAACAAAAATCTATACCAAAACTTGGATTTTGGCCCATTTACACAGAAATGGATCTGAAACCAAGACAAACACATATTTTTCATAGTAAGGAGCAATAGGACAGCAGTCATATGGCTTGGAGACAAAGAGATACTCCTAGCCACAAAATCTTCTTTTCAGCCACCACTATCTCCCCTCAGCCCCACAGATAGCAAACAGTAATCAAAAAGAGATTCTAAATAGAAGAAATTGACTCTGTAATAGGAAGATTTGCACCTAACACCCAGCACTCCAATCCTACTCACATACTTACAACACTAAATTCAAAGCAAGAGGCCATAGGGTCTAAAAAGGTATTAGAATCACTGTCAGGCTCTCTCAATTCTGTCAACATGTCACATGCTAATAGTGCTAGTATAAATAGTGCTTTCTCCATAACAGAGTCTGAGAACAAATTCTTTAGTGACATTTGACTTCTAAGCCCTAGCACATAGTTGAGCTAGCTGTGAATGAGAGATAATTATCAAGAATGCTTTCTCTTGGCAGTTAAAACTGACTTAGTCTCTGCCACAGCATATTTAATTGTTGCTGCCACTGTACATCTGACTGCTAGCAAGTGAGCTGTACCCCTCTATAAGGAAACATAGCCAGTTATCCAGGGTGCCCACCATGTTCCCTTGTCCACCGCTGTTCAGTCATATTTTTGCTTTTGGCTGACGTCAATTCGCCTCAGTGTGCTTGCTCTACTACTAGAAAAATTTGAGGCCCCAGCCTCCTCTTAACTTTTATTATGAAAAATAAAGTAGATGAATAAAATTATAATAGATGGATTTAATAATCAAAAGGAATAAGACAAAAATTGGATCAGCAATCTTGAAAATAAAGTAGTAGAAACCAAAGTAGAAACTAATAAAAAGAAAATATTAAAGAACAATAAAGATAACTTAAGTTCTATATGTAACAGTATCAAGAAGAACTACACTTTTATGTAGGGGTTTTAGAAGGAGAAGAGAGTAAAATTTTGTTTTTGTGGAGGCTTCCCAAGCAGTGCTCAGAGACCCAGGGGCCACTTCTAGAGATACTCAATCAATTGGTCTAGACAGTTCAATGCCAGAAACTGCAACACAGGGTTGCTTAGGTCTAGTCATGCTGGGGTCCATGAAGGTCACACCCAATGATGCTCAGGGCCTATATGGTGCTGGGGAATGAACTTGGGTCCTTTCACATGCAAGGACCAAGCTCCTGACACTATAGCATTATCCCCAGTTCTAGGGTAAAATTCTCATTTGAAGAATTTTCATAATTAAATACAGTTATTTAGATTCAGGGAGCAAAAAAATTTTTTAGCAGCAAGGTTTCAAAAATATCTGAGAGAACTACATGAAGAAGAAATTTAATAATTATAATAGAAGAATTTATCACCTCTTTCTCAATAATTAATAGCACAGATATCAGTAGAGATATCAAAGCCTTGAACAATACCATCAATCAATGAGACCCTGTTGACCTTTATAGAACATTTCTTACAATAATTACAGTATTACAGTATAAATATTCCTTTCGTTTTTGTTTTTTATTTTTTTAGACATCTGGTCCATGCTACTGAACTTCAGGGCTTTTCCTGCTTCTGTGTTCAAAAACAAAAAAACAAACAAACAAAAAACCAACTGGTAGTGGTTGGGGACTATGTGAGGTTCTGGGATTAAACCACATTGAGCTGCTTGTAAAGCAAAACACTTTATTCACTGAATTATCTTTCTAGACTCTAAATATTGCTTTAAAGTAGTTATAAAAATTAAAAAAGGCCTGTGCCGGTAAATGAAATAGACTTCAATAAATTAACAAAAGATTTAGATCATGGGCTCTGCCCTCAATGAAAGTAATTTAGAAGCCAGTAACTCATTAAAGGGGAGTCAAAATTGCTTTGAAATAGTGAAAAATTAGAAGATATTTTATATGAAAACATTTAAGATGAAAACTAACCATCTATATTAAAACTAAAAATGTCTGAAATCAATCATCTTTATTTCCACCTTAAGAAACTAAAAATACAGCAAAATGAGAACCAGAATAAGCAGAAGAAAGAAATATAAAGAGGATAAGAAAGAAAATAAATGAGAAAGAAACAAAATAGCAGTAGCAGTAGAAGAAAAAAAAAAGACCAAACCAATTCTTTGAAGAGGTTATTTGAAAACTTGCAAATTAATTAGGAATAAAAGAGACACTAATACTTGGCCTAAAATGATGCAATCACTATAGATTCAACATATTTGGAAGGTTAACAAGAAAATATTGTGAGAAACTTAATGAATTATACATTTTGGAGTATCAAATTACTTGAAAGAATCATAAAAATAAATAACTCAGGAGCCAGAGCAATAGTATAAAGTGTAGGGTATTTGCTTTGCATGAGACCAACCTGGGTTGAATCCCTGGCATTATGATCCCCTAACTCACCAGTAGTGATTCCTGAGCATGTAGCCAGGAGTAAGCCCTAAGCACTGTCAGATATGGCCCCAAACAGAATAAGAACAACAGCAAAAACCTCCATAGATCACATATTAAAGCATAAAATCGTCAAAAATGTTTTTCAGAAAGTTTGATTAACAACTATTACTTAACTCATTTTATGAGATTAGCATTATTCTAAAACCCAAACCAGAGACATTAGAGAACAGAACATGCATACTGATAACCTTAATAATGTTGATATAAACATTCTTAGTAAGAGAAAGTAAATTGATCCAATAGCCTAAAATAAAATTAAATAAGACTTAAATTGAGAAATACACTTTATTTTATATTCTCTATTTTATATTTTCTCTTCCTAACATAGAATATAATGTACTTTATATTATATTACTATAAATATACAAAAAGATCCATTATTTCTATGACATCAGTCATTCTATTTTTGACCCTTAAATTCAATTTAATCTCAATTAAATTTCTAAAATAAGTTTTACACAAATGGTATAACTATAAAACTTATAATTATAAGAATTTCATACTTATAAAATTTACATAGAAGAGTAACAGACCTATAATGGTCTTAATACTTAAAAGATAAAGATTGTGGAATTTGCACTCTCTGATTTCAAGGCATATAAAGCCACAGTAATCAAGAATGTGTTATTGACAATATCCATAATAAATAAAAATAAATAAATAAAGTGGGTCCATCTGAACCCATAAGTAATTAATATTTTTATTTTTATATTTGGCCCTCTTAAAACAAAACAGAGCTCATAAAGTGGGGGCTCTTCTGGCACTTCTGATTCAATAAGTTTTGTTGTAAAATGTGACATTCAGGAGTCAGAGCGGTGACGCAAGCAGTAAGGTGTCTGCCTTGTGTGTGCTAGCCTAGGATGGATAGCATTTCTATTCCTTCACATCCCATATGGTCCCCCAAGCCTGGAGTGATTTTTGAGTCCATAGCCAGGAGTAACCCTTAAGCGTCACTGGTTGTGGCCAACCCCCACCCCCCCCCCCCCCAAATGGACATTTAAAGAATGTGGCTCTGGCCCTGTGATTCACAGGGTTATCTAGAACACACCCAGCAATGGTGCTCACATAAATTGGTGCTTGGGGGCTTCCTGGGCTGAATTCAGTGTAATTTGGGTATCAGGAATGGAACTGGTGTAGGCCTCATGCAAATCATGCTTCTTAAATCCTGGCTGTGTGACAGAGATCACACATTCTATAAAAATTTCTGGGATCCAAGATAGCAGATCTGTAGGGAAAAGCTTTCTATACACAGAGGCAACCAGGGATTAAATTCAGTCTCAAGATTACAGGACTGACCTTTTTTGTACTGAACCAAACCGAGTTTCCACACTGAGCTTTAAAGGTGACCCTTTGGATGCCCTTGGCATCTTTCTCTTGCCTAATTGCTATGGCAAGTACTTCCATTACTATGTTGAACAGGAATGATGAAAGGGGGCAAACTTATCTTGTGCCAGATTTTAGAGGAAAGAATTTCAGTTTTTCCCATTGAGTATAATATTTGACATGGGCTTGACATAAATGGCCTTGACTATATTGGGAAAAGTTCCTTTATTCCCATTTCTTGAGAGTTTTTATTATGAACAGATATTGAACCTTATCAAATGCTTTCTCTGGAAAGGAAGAAGTCTAGCTCTCACTGTTTGCAGATGACATGATACTGATACTATATTTGGAAAACCTTTCTCTGGAAAGGAAAAAGTCAAGCTCTCACTGTTCACAGATGACATGGTGCTATATTTGGAAACCCTTAAAGACTACCAAAAGCTTCTAGAAACAATAGATTTGTATAGCAAAGTAGGAGGCTACAAAATTATCACACAAAAATCAATGGCCTTCTTATACAGAAATAATGATAGAGAAGAAATACACATTAAAAAATTCCATTCACAATACTAAAACAGAAACTCAAATACCTTGGTGTCAACTTAACTAAAGAGGTGAAGGATGTATACAATGAAAACTACAAAACAAGAAATAAAAGAGGACACAAGGAAATGGAGACACATACCCTGCTCATGGATTGGGAGGATCAACATTATTTAAATGGTAATACTCCCCAAAGCATTGTACAGATTTAGTGCAATCCCTCTAAGGATACCCATGACATTATTCAAAGAAGTGGATTAAACACTCCTGAAATTCATTTGGAAGAACAAACACCCACGAATTGCTAAAGCAACCCGTAGGAAAAAAGAAGGGAGGCATCATTTTCCCCAACTTTAAATTGTATTACAAGGCAATAATTATGATAACATCATGGTATTAGAATCAAGACAGATCCTTAAATCAGTGTAATAGACTTGAGCAGGGCTGGCGAACAAGTTGACACAAAGAGCCAAAATTTTAAACTGTGAGAGTTAGAGAGCCACACCACGCGGTGACCTGCCAAAACAGACAAACACTCACACAAAAGCATCTAATTTTAACAATACTATATTAAACACATATTGCGTTTTGCCATTTTCAGTGGGGGTCAAAATTCTGCCGTGATGGCGAGGGTGTGCTGCATCCTCCACACTAAGAACTAACGGCAAGATGTGACCCAACATGTGACACACGGGTCCCCGTTCGCTGGCCCATACAGTTGTTTCGGAGGGATGGGAGGCGGGATGATGCAGCCTGGGGACAGGACTCAGCGCTCGGAGATCTCTCCTCCGAGGTCCCTCCTCAGAAGCAGCAGAACAAAACCCAAACTTGGCAGAGAGCCTGGTTTCTACCTGAGCAACATATAGGATTGGAATTTTCAACAGATGGTTTGATGTAAGGTGATTCCTCTTTCTTCTTGTTATCGCACTGCCCTGCTTTCTTATTTCTGGCAAACAGGGGCATCTAATGGAGACATATGTGGAAGGTGACCATACAGCAAATAAATTTTCTACTTGAAATACTATGACAAAAGCATATGAATAAATATTATACATGATCTAGGAACAGCAGTCACATAACCATCCTTTGTGATTTGGCCACTGGAGACTGATAGTTATTAGACATAGGAAAATCAGTATACTACAAATCAACTATGCAAGAGAAAAATCTCTGGAGTTTTTCTTAGACACAGAATAATATAGATATGGTAAACAAATGTGGTTCAATAAGTTATCCAACTTCTAGGATTGATCATCATCAACAGTCTATTCTCATTATCACATGATGACAGTACCCTATGCAATTCTTTCTTGTTACCTCAGAAACTTGAGCAACTGAAACAAATTCAGCTCAGAATATCAGTGAATTAAATAAAGCTATTTTGTATTCCTCTTGAAGTTGTAGATACTTAACCCAAGAAAGTCCCCTGGTATAGAATTGGGGCCAGATGCTTTTCATTATTGATTTTCTTATTTAGAGTCTCAAAGCTTCCAGTTTTACCCTTTCCTTTACCTCAAGAGGAAAAAAAAATGTATGTCATAAAATGTATGTCATAAAAAGTCTGCTCTATACAATACAAGATTTAGAACTTATTTATGACTTAACTTCATTTAACCAAAGAGTCATGGATCTAGCATAGTTGAGCGGGCAGGAAGGTGGGTAGGGAGTCTTGCCATGTTACTGTCCCTGAATGGGACATGGAAGCATCAAAATTCTTAATCCTTGCTCTCTGGTATTCCACAATCAACCTGGTATTTGCCAAATTTCAATAGTCCCAAAGAAACTAACAATTAACAACAATTATGTGCTTTTAATCTATAGTCCTTCAGTTAAACACTAAAAACTAGTATCCTTTGAATTACACTTTGGCTGTAAGCTGAAAACATATAACTACTAAAATCATTAGAAGATATCTTCTTGGGGCCAGAGCGGCATAGAACAGACCTTGGTTTGATCCCCTGGTGTTCCATATGGTCCCCCAAGCCAGAAGCACTTTCTGAATGGATAGCCAAGAGTAACCCCTAAGCATCATCGAGTGTGCCCCCCCCCCAAAAAAAAAGCAAAAAAAAAAGATATCTTCTCTTTCTAGATGATCTCTTCTTTTCTCTATCTTGTTACTCATATATTTGGAAGAAACAAGAAAACTTCAATTATTTTCCTGTCATATTATAAGAGCTGAAATTCACTTCTGGGCTTAATTTTTTTTCTTTCCAGACTATAAGGCATAGAAAATACATTTTGACTCTGAGATGTTCTGTATTTGAAACTTTAAGAACAACTTGAAGAAAGAGAGTTTCTGAAGCCCTTCCATGAAAATAGAATGCCCAACTGAAACTTGTAGACTAAAGGTTGAAGTTCAAGGAGATCTTAGGCGATTATGATCAGTTTAAAGAAAAGTCAAATGCTGCAGGGTGACCAGGACAATAGTTTACTATATTTAATGAACATTTATTATGCTAAGAACTGTCCTAAGTATTTTCACACTTAACTTTCATATCAACATTTATTATCATCTCTTGTTATAAAGGGAGAAAATGAAGCATAGAAAGAGTAGATGCTTTAAGATTGGAGAATTTTATTTTATTATTTTTCCCAGTTTTGGGTTACCCCGGTGGCATTCAGGGATTACACCTGACTCTGCACTCAGAAGTTGCTCCTGGCAGGCTCGGGAGACTATATGGGATGTTGGGATTCAAACCGGGGTTCGTCCTGTATTGTCTATGTGCAAGGCAATCACCTTACCGCTGTGCTATGGCTACGTCTCCAAGATTGGGTAATTTTAGATAGAATCTCCAAATCTACAGGACACACAGGTTTAGAATCTCTTGAAGTCTCACTTCCTCAATGTGTGAAGTGGTGTGATCTTGAAAGCTCACTAAAATATGTAATAAACAGATGCTTGACACATAGATCTTTCAGACACTGTCAGTCTGCTTTCCATTGCCTCTCCAAGGTGATTAAAAAATCACAGCATTTGACCAGAGGCAGGCAAAGGGGTGGGAGGGAGAAAAACCGGGGATATTTGGGGGTGGGAAATATCATGGGTGAAGGGTGGTGGATAATGTAATACTAAAAATCAATCATAAGCAACTTTGCAATCAAGGTGTTTAAATAAAAGGGAAAAAATCCCAGCATTTGAGTGCTGTTGGAAGTAAATTACAACAGTCTTACCCTCTTTTCTTACCCAGCTGCAACCATTGACTATAGGACCTGGACCCATTACCCATTTCTTTCCAACTTTCTCTCTCTCTCTCTCTCTCTCTCTCTCTCTCTCTCTCTCTCTCTCTCTCTCTCTCTCTCTCTCTCTCTCTCGTAAACTTTTAATCACCTTCTTCAGAAATTCTTTTACCCAGTTTAGAATCCTAGCATATATGAGTTGTGGGTTTCCACAGGAGGAAGGAAAATCATCTTCTGGTTAGGTTTTTCACTCTTCTTCAAGGATGAATTATTATCATGCCTCCCCTAAATCTTCTTTTCTAAAGAATTACCTGTGTCCGGGGCACAGGCCTCATCTGCCTTGGCAGCATTATCCTCATTCTGGATGTTCGGATCTAGAGAAAAAAGAGAAGATTTTAACTACCAGTCCATGGCCTCCAGCTTCTTAGGGGGGCAGGTAGGGGATCTTCTCCTGGGATCAAAAAAGATTGTGTGTACCTCTGGGTTAACTATCCTTCCCTCATTATAACCCAAGTTCCTGAAAGAAAATGACCCTATCCTTACCCTATCTTTATACTTCCAGGATAATTCTATTTTGGACATCCACCCAAGCAAGCTCTATCCATGAAAATCCTCTCATGCCCTCTTGTACATTAATTTGTGCCTCCTCTTCTTCCATGCTACCATCTGTTCTGAGTGGCAGGATTACTTCCTACACAGAGATACATCAAATAAGACTGCTTGTGAGGGAAATAGGCCTGATTCCCTAGTTCCCAGGCCCACCCCAAAGGGAAGGTGTTATGCTCAAGGGATCCTTGCATAGTGCTATGGCTAGTGGGTTAGAGCTGCAAATTTCCCTTCTATTTTGGAGAGTGTTGGTTCATGTACCTGGGCCACAGGCCTCGATGCTGTTGGCTTCCTCCTTTAGATGGTCAGGGCTCTCCTGTCTGGGCTTCTGGCTGAAGGCCAGAAAGAGATGTGTACTCAAAGGCTGAGGAAGGTCTATCTCCAGGTATGACCTCATGAACAGCTTGAAGATATCATAGCTAATTGGCTGAGAAGGAAAAAATGGAAAAAGTCAGTGGAGATACTCCAAGGAGAGAGAGGAGGAAGAAGCAACAGTTGACAGGTGAGGGCAAGGAAGGGGAAGTAGAAGGAAGTAGAAGGATTAGTGAAGACAAGAATGAAAATGGATGGGGATCAGTAGGGAGGAGGTAAGAGAGAGAACACTTTGCTTATTGTGGGTGGGAAATGGGTAATAGACAGAACCAGAACAATTTAGTCAGACAGGAGTCTGGGCATTGTGGGTGGAGGGTACCATGGAGGGCTCTGACAGTGTCCAGGCACATGAGAAGGACTTGTCTCTAAAAACTATACTAGGTCAGTGCCCTGGAATTCTACTAAAGATGTAAAATGATGCAGTTGAAAATACAAGAGAAAGGGGACAGAGAGATAGCATGGAGGTAATAAGGCTTTTGCCTTGCATGCAGAAGGTTGGTGGTTCAAATCCCGGCATCCCATATGGTCCCACGAGCCTGCCAGGAGCAACTTCTGAGCATAGAGCCAGGAGTAACCCCTGAGTGCTGCCAGGTATGACCCAAAAACCAAATAAATAAATAAATAAAATAAAAAAAGAAAATACAAGAGAGAGAAACAGATTTTCTGTGGAATCTTGATTTTCTGCTTGTTTACCAAGTCATTTGATTCCTAAGCAATGAGGTCTCAAAATGAGGAGAAGAGAAAGGGGCAGGCTTTGTTCTTCCTGGCTTTCCTAACTGACTTTTCCTCAAGATAGGAGGGGTGTATGTTTCTGGTATGGCGGCTCTCAAAACATGTTCCTGGGAAGGTTTTAGGCACTGGAAAAAATATAGGATGCCTAGGAGAGAAGGACGAACTGAAGCAAACCCTAAATTAGACTCTCTCTCCGAAGTCTATCTCTCAGCACTGCTGGCTTCAGGTTCAAGTTTGGGAGCCACCATGCCAGAAAGTGCCGCTGCTCTCAGCAAAACTCCACAGCAACAACAGTTGGCTGTGAGTCATCACTGGCTTGTGTTGTAATGGCATGAGCTTCTTCATCAACTAAGCAGATGGTCTTGGAAATCATCTGAAGAAGCGTTACTCTGAGATCTATGGGGCAGGTCTGCTTTTGTAAAGAATTACAGCTATGATCATAAAATCCTGTTGGGCATCTTGGCTCTCCTTCCAAAAGGATGATAGCTTTTTAGATCCTTGTCTTTTATGGAAGATCTAGGAGCTTAATTTCTGGATCTAAGAGCTAGGTAACATGTGCACGATTAGTTCTGGATTTTTAAAAAACGTCTTGGTTCTATAAACAAGAGGAGGAATGTCCTCTGATTCTTGTTGGGCACTCATGTTGCAGGCTCTACTGAGCCCCAGGCTGGGATGTTCTATACTTTGCCTTTACATAGTGGAGGGAATTTGATCTGATTGGACAGAGGATAATGAAGAGGATAATAAATGACTTACCAAATTAAGGGACTCTAACCACTAAGGAAATGGTGTACTCACATTTCTTGTGAGCTATTAGTCTGTCTCATTCCTTTACTATTCCTGACTCAGGTCTATTCTATACTTCTGCTTCTCTGCCTCCACAGCCTTCCCACCTGGCATGAACTCCTGTACCCAAACTGTTATACTTTCCCACCAAGTTTCCTGTCTTCTTACATTCATGACTATTTATTCTATTTATATGTATTTTTAAGAGATGTATTCAAGTTCTTTGGCTAGATCTAGTCTAGCCTAAGATCACTAAAAGTAGTCAAATGTAGTAGTCAAACTTCATCTTTATATTTATCCTCCCCATCACAACATTTGCTGATATCTTAATAGATGATGGGTTTCTAATTAGTACCCTTGGCTTTTTTAATTATTACAAAAATGAATGTGTTAACCTGTGTGTATTAAATCTTTGTGGTATACAGATAGAGAATTATGAATGAGACATGAGCCATTACCTTTAAGAGACTCAGTAAATGCATTAAAATGTCCATAGAGGGCAATAGTGGTGTGTACCATAGGAAAACAGCTGAAAAATAATTATTAAAACTTAAAATAATATGATAACTGAATGCATGTATAATCATTTATGGCCCTAGAATGGCCAAGAATAAACCTAGAAATACATACCATATATAGGAATGAGTCAACTACAGATGTTCTGGAGTTCAGTGAGTTTCCCTGGCTGGCCAGGCAGAGGCTGAGTCAAACCAGAATCTCATCTTCTGAGTTCTGGTCCCATGTTCCTGCTCCAGCATCTGTTATAGATGTTGGTGCTCTCTCATAGACACTGTCACTCCCTCCATATACATCATGTTAAGAGAAATATGACTGTGTGCTACTTTCAGAGTGTCAGCTGGGTCATAAGAGAGTGAGTTCTTTTCAAGCAGATAATAAAGTGCTCAATAAAGTGATTGATGTTATGGGGGTGGTGGAAAGCTTATGAAGCATCCCTAAACCAGAGAACCAGTGACTAGAAGGCCTGTTGCCAATTTCCTGAACTCTATTGTTAACATTTTAGGGTTTGCCATTGCTCAGTTCTCCTTTCCCTCAGAGACAGTAACTTGTGTGCAAGAACAAGTTGGATAATTGCTGTCATTGCAGCTAGAGTAGAGAAAGTGTGTATTCTTCGAAGCTGAGAAGACAGGAGGCTACATAGAATATTGACCTGGCACTTCATAGTTGGCAACAGCAGTGTGAAATGGGCTTGATGATGCTCTATTGTGGCTGAAACAATTTTAAGGACACAAACACTTGCTCAAAGTGAGAGGGCAGGAGGCAGGTTGCAATTTGTGTCTGGATTCATGTGAGTCTCAGAGCTGTGTGCCAATCTTGCCCTCTTCTCGTTTGTGTTCTAGTGTTCTTTCCCACATCACTGCTTCTCTTTTCTCCAGAGTCCCTCAGTTCCCTCTGTAAACTTTCCCCAGTAACCCCCCTTCCCAAAGCTCCCTTTTCATGGAGTTTTCATGGCAGCAGGAAGCTATCAAGCTGATGAGAATGGAAAGCTTTGTTGTTTCCCCAATGCGGTTGAGGAGATCTTACACCTACTATAAGTCAGGCCCACTGTGAGAGAGAATGGAATTAGAGTGACAGGCCTCCTCTGGGACACAGAAGTGCCAGGCCCACAAAGGGTGGAGGCTGGCCTGATGGAGGTGGGGGTGGCAGTTGGTTCATAACTGCCAAGCTGCTTCCTGCTTTGGAAAGCTCCCAGGCCTTCACACCCTTCTGACCAAATTGTTCTCCTCCCACTCAGCAGCCCTAGGGCCCACAGACTAAATAGCAGTTCCTGCCAAGCTTTGCTTAAGTGTTTTAGAAACTGGGGTGCAAAGTAGGAGGGCAGTGAGGTGTTGGGGTTTGGAGTTTTGTTGATTCTGCCATCTTCTTGGCATGACTTCTCAGGAAAGTTCTTTGCAATAGTGTATGCTCAGTATTGCTCCTGTTCTGACAGCTGTCCTTCAGTCTCATTCTCCAGGCTATTGCACCTTTTCCTCAAAGCCTCTCTCAGGCATGCCTCAAGGATGGGACTCTAAGAGCTCACTCTCAGTGCTCTGCAGAGAAGGAGCTGACTCAAATGTTGAAAGATTATATGAGTAAGGGATCAGCCTCTCCCCTAGTTTGTTCTGTCAGACATTTTTGTAAGATCAAGAATGATGTCATAGAAGGATCTAGGAAAGGGATGAAAAATTGAGTTGAAAGAATTTCAGGGAGGGAGCAGACAGATATTACGGTGGGTTGGTTACCTTGTACAAGGCTCATCAGGGTTCAGTGCCTGGCAACCCATATAATCCCCTCAGCTATCAGGAATGATTCTTGAGCACAGAGCCAGAAGTAATCCCTGAACACTGCTTATGTGACCTCAAAACAGACAATCTAAAAAACCATTCTAGGGAAAGTCAGTTGTTTATTGGTCAAGTAAGACCTGTGCATGGACCAGATTTGCCAATTAGGTTCTCCATAGGCCCCCAAGCACCACTAGATATAGATCACTGCTGTTGACCAGAGCAGCACTATATTACTGGGGCGAGCACTGAACCCCCAGGCCTGGTTGGCCAAACATCACTGGAAGTAGCCTCAGGGTCTCTGAATACTAAGTATTGCACCAGCTCCTTCCCTGAAAAAATACCCAACTTATTTTAGGGAGTGGGAATTGAAGAGGCATTTTATAATAATAAAGGGTAATAGAAAATGTATAATAGTTAAGGTAATATGTTGACAATGGTGTTGACTTTATAGTGTGACACACACCTTACTAACACAAAAGGGAACACCAATATTTAAGTGTACTGTAAAATGTTAGACACTTGGCAAAAATTATTTAGTCTAATTTACTCATTTGCAAATTTGAAGCTTTTAATTTTACATCTACAATATAGCAATGGACAAAAACTTGGATCGGGAATGATAGAAAGATAAATGTTTTACATGCCAGATGGTGAAAAGCATGGAAGAAGAAAATATGGCAGAGCAGGGAATAAATAGTGTCAAGAAATACTGGAAGGAGGTAAGGGAATAAATAATGGGAAAGGGATATTCAAGGAAAAGTATAAGCAAGGGCAGAGGTGCTGAGATTAGCATAGTTTTAGCTTGTTTAACAGCACCAACAAGTCAGTCTGGTTGGAAAAGCACGAGAGGGAGGAAAGTAAAACCCAACATCAGAGATTAGGTAAATGGACGTTGTAGTGATCTTGACTTTTATTCTGAAAAGAGTGTGAAGGGAGACATAAGGTATGGTTCAGTAGAACAGTGGAATAATCAGACTTTAGTTTTAACACATTTTCCAAGGTGTCTAATAACAAAAATATTTACAATATTATTACTACTACTATGATGACAACCACCACCACCACCACTACCAACACCTCCACTACCACCACCACCACTACTACTACTATTACTATTATTTGGTTTTGGGGTTACACCAGTAATGCATCTTTGGTGATAAGCTCTGGGATCACTCTTGGTAGTCTTAGGGAACATGTGGTTCTGAGGATTGAACTGGGATCAGCCATGTACAAAGCAAGCACCCTACTGCTGTATTATTACTCTGTCCCATTTTTAAACTCAAAAAGCAGAAACAAAATACCATTTTTGTTATTGCAGTAGCCTTTGAAAAACACAAGGATGCCTCAGGTCATAGGTGTACTGTGAAATAAAAGGGTTTGATGATGAGTTGAATGTGGGAAATAAAAAAGCTGATGATGACTCAATATTTTAGATAGAAAAACTTAGGTGTTTTTATTCAACCTAAGAATTAAGTTGCCATTTATTGAAATAGGGAAGACTGCTGTAAAACAAATTATTCAGGGGAAATATAAAAAGATCATTTTTAGCATGTTAGAGATGCCCATTTGAACTTATGCAGACATGTCAAGAAGAGGAGTGAGAGAAAAATCAGGAGAATGCAGTGAATCTCACATTAAGAATGTAGAAAAGGATAAGACCAACTATACAGTGAGATGTTGAATAATGACTACTGAGTTGAGCCACAAGGTGTTTCTTGGTTCTCTTGACCAATATCAGAGTAAAAGAGTAGAGACTACATGCTGATTGTGGGGCTTTTTTTTTTTTTTTTGGCAGGGGGTGGGTCATAGCCTGTGTTGCTCAGTGGTTACTCCTGGCTCTGTGCTTAGAAATTGCTCCTGGATGGCTCAGGAGACCATATGGGATGTCAGGAATCAAACCAGGGTCTATCCCTTGTTGGTTACAAGCAAGGCAAATGCCCTACTACTGCGCTATCACTCTGATCCCGATTGTGGGTCTTTTAAGAAAATGAAGCATTGAGTTTTAGACAAATTACTGAAACTGTTTTGATTTGAAGGAGAGGAAAGAAAAGAGATGATATTTGGAGAAAGAAGTGATACCAGAAAATAAATATCTTTTGTGTTTAATATAGGAGAAATGACCATATATGTTGATAAAAAAAAAACTATAGGAGAAAGGGGGCTGGAGAGATAGCATGGAGGTAAGGCGTTTGCCTTGCAATCAGGTCGGTGGTTCGAATCCAGGCATCCCATATGGTCCCCCGAGCCTGCCAGGAGCGATTTCTGAGCCTGGAGCCAGGAGTGACCCCTGAGCACTGCTGGGTCTGAACCAAAAACCAAAAGAAAACAAAAAAAAACCCAAAAAAACAAAGCAAACAAAACAAAACTATAGGAGAAAGATGGTTATAGTATGTGTGCATATGTATATGAGAGAAGGAGAAAGAGGGAAACAGGGAGATGGGGAATAAATGCATGACTAAGTAATCAATACCTGTTAATAGACTACAGATGAACTTGAATGTCCAGGTGGAGGTATGGACTGAGATATGAACATCAAGAGTTTATCCCTCAGTATAGGAGAAAGGTAAAGGTTTAAGATTGTGAGTAATGAAAAAAAATAAAAAAGAATGTGAGTAATAAATGTAAGGAGTTTGTGGGAAAGCTTTTCTGATTGCCTTAATTTTCTCAGTGAAGTAGAAAATACAGTTGTTGACTGAGAATGGGCGGGAGAATCCAGAGCAAGAGAATAGAAGAAAGAAAAGAAAGTACAATATAATATTTTTGACAGCAAGAAGGACATGGAAAACATAAAATGTCAGATAATACCAATGGCTCCTTGAGAATTATGAGGAAATATACTGAAAACCATGTTTTTAAGGTAAGCTAAACTTTTAACAGAATCAAATTATGAAAAAGTTGAAATGTGGATTTTTTTCTCAAAACAATCTTGAAATACAAATGTTCTTACCTCATGTGGGTCATATTGTTTGAGGCTCCCGCCTTTATTGAATTCTGCCAATACATCCTTTATCTTCTTGGAAGAATCTGGGGAGACATAAGCCCATGTGAATTAGTGATGAATATCTAATGGGAACTGAGTCGACTAAATTCTCACTGAGTAAACTGAATTATGATGAAGTGGCTCCTCATTTTCATATAGAGAACTTTCACTGTTATCTCCCCTCTGTTCTTTAATTTATTCTTTATTATATTCTCATTCTTGTTTTATGAATGATGTCTAAATAAAGTAAAATAAAACTTGGTCAGCATATGTTCAAATATCTGCTCAGAAAACCTGAATAGTTGTCAATTTCCCCAGGGTGAAAATGAATTTACTTAGCTTAGTATAAGAGTACATGGTGATAGACTTATTATACATTTTAACTTTTACCTTAACCTTCAATTTATGCCACTTTTCAACTACATAGAACTGTATTTCCTTTACTATACTATATTCCTACATGGAATGCATTGCAACTTCACTAATTTTCTCAAATCTCAAATCTTTTCTAGAAAGGAATAAGTTCTGGGTCACATCCAATTGCGTTTGGGAACTATTCTTTTTTTTGGTTTTTGGGCCACATCTGGTGATGCTCAGGGATTACTCCCGGCTATGCACTCAGAAATCGCTCCTGGCGGCCCAGAGGGAGCTTCAGAGCCGCCATGTCTTCCGGGGTGCCAGTGTGAGCACCCTGCAGCGCCTGGTGGAGCAGCTCAAGCTCCAGGAAGCCTTGGAAAGAATCAAGGTCTCCCAGGCTGCCATAGAGCTTCAACAGTACCGCATGCAGAACGCTTGCAAGGATGCCCTGCTAATCGGTGTTCCAACTGGAAGTTGGAACCCCTTCCAGGAGCCCAGATCCTGTCCTTTACTCTGAAGATCATAGAGAAGAAGTTTGCTGAAGAATGTTTTCCAGTGCATATTAATGAATGGCTGCCTCCAAGTCTCAAGAAAACACTTATCTCTCGTCAAATTACTTTAAGATATTTCAGAAATTTCCTATGACTTAGACCTAGAGCCAGACTTATACAGAAATTTGCCCTAACCCTAACCCAATAAAACTACAATAGATTTAAATAATAATGACCTAGATTTTGTTCCCCCTTTTTTTGTGGGGGGGAGGCTAGTACTCTGTACTTAAGACAAATACCTTATCTGTATTTGTATACCTGGAATATTATGTATGTTTTGTTTACTGTATATTTACATTTTGGGGAATGTTTATTAAAATGTTTATAATTTGTTGTTCCTGAATAAGATTTTTTTTTTTTTTTTGGTTTTTGGGCCACACCCGGCGATGCTCAGGGGTGACTCCTGGCTGTCTGCTCAGAAATAGCTCCTGGCAGGCACGGGGGACCATATGGGACACCGGGATTCGAACCAACCACCTTTGGTCTTGGATCGGCTGCTTGCAAGGCAAACACCGCTGTACTATCTCTCCGGGCCCCCTGAATAAGATTTTTGTGTCATGGCAAGATTTTTTTTTCTAGTGAACTTACAATTTCTAAATGAGACATAAAATAGGAAGAAATAGACTTCAATAATCAAATGATATCTTAAACTTTCTTAATTAAAATGTTTTTAATTTAAACACTATATGGGAACTTAGTAAACTTTTTAAGAAAGACTAGGGTAATAAGATTGTCCATCTATATATGAAGCCAATTTAATCTTTGCCTTTTATACTTTTCTTTACTTTGTAGTTTACTTCAAACAAGAAGAACTATTATCTCATCTTTTAAAAATGTTTAAAATATGACTTTGGAACATTGCGAATTATTAAGATCAAAGTGAAATGAATATGTAACAGCATAAATGAATTCTTTCTTTTTTTTTTTTTGGTTTTTGGGCCACACCCGGTGGCGCTCAGGGGTTACTCCTAGCTGTCTGCTCAGAAATAGCTCCTGGCAGGCATGGGGGAACCATATGAGACACCGGGATTCGAACCAACCACCTTTGGTCCTGGATCGGCTGCTTGCAAGGCAAACGCTGCTGTGCTATCTCTCCGGGCCCATAAATGCATTCTTTTATTTGCTCATTTGTTTTTTTTTGGGGGGGGCTACACCCTGCTGTGCTCAGGGGTTACTCCTGGCTCTGAGCTCAGAAATCGCTACTGGCTGGTGGGATCATATGGGATGGCTGGGGATCAAATGCATTCTTGATGTCACAAGTGTTTGATGATGTGCCTTTAAATTGGGACACTTTTAATGGATATATTGTGCCTGTAATCTTTAAAAAGCTTGGAAATAAAATTTTTGTTTAATTAAAAAAAATCGCTCCTGGCTTGGGGGACCACATGGGACACTGGGGAATCGAACTGCAGTCCGACTTAAGTTAGCATGTAGCAAGACAAATACCCTAATACTTGTGCCACCTCTCCACCCCTCCTCCCTTGGAACTATTCTTGACTCAGTGTTTAGGGGTCACTCCAGTTGTGTTCAGGGAACTATGAGGTGCAGGAGATTGAACTCAGGCTCCCTCTTTGAAACACATGATCTTAACCCTTTGAGATATATTTTTAGCCCCAAATATTAACTTAACTTTACTTATTTACAGAGGTCACACCTGGTGGTACTCAAAGGCTATTTCTGGAAGTGCTCAGAGGATTTTCTGTGGTGTCAGGGACTGAACCAGGTTTGGCAGAAGAAGCTACATGTAAGGCAAGTGTCTTAATTCCCATACTATATTTCCAGTTTTTCAATTTCTTTTAAAATTTCCTTTACCACTTAGAGTTACTCAATTTATTCTGGGGTTTCTACGTGGTTTATATACAATCTTGTAACAGCACTTGTCATCATACATGCTATAATTATTAATGGTCTTCCTTGTTTAACCCCTGCCTCAGTTCTAATGTGAAAGTTATTAACCGCCGACTACTGAGTCTTTGTATAGGGTACTAAGTTCTGACAAATAATTAGTGTTCTAAAAATAATGTATAATATTATAAAATAAACATCTGTGTATAAATTAAACAAATATATACATTTTAAACTTTGGGCCAAATCTTGCTCTGCTCAGTGATTACTCTTGGTTTTGTGCTCAGAGCCCTCTCCTGCATATGGAATTGAAGCATATGGATTGAGTCCTTGTTGGTCATGTGCAAGGCAAGCACACTACTCACTGTACTATCTCTTCATCCTCTCAAACATGAACTTTTTTGTTTTTTGTTTTTGGGCTATACCCGGTGATGCTCCCGGGTTACTCCTGGCTATGCGCTCAGAAATCACTCCTGGCTTGGGGGATCATATGGGTTGTTGGGGTATCGAACCGTGGTCCATCCTGGGTCGGCAGCATGCAAAGCAAACACCTTACCACTGCTTCATTGCTCCAGCCTCTCAAACATAAACTTTTTATTGAATTAAAAAGGAAGAATAGGAAGTCTGGTTAGACTCTGTTCCTGGTGCTAAAACAGAGACAGGATTTGTGAAGGATAAAGACTTAGAAAATTCTCCTTTAGAAAACTGGAGAGATAGCACAGCAGTAGGGCATTTGCTTTGCACATGGGACTAACCTGGGTTCAATTCCTGGCATCCCATATGATTTCCCAAGCCTGCCAAGAGCGATTTATGAGCACAGAACCAGGAGTAACCCATGAGAACCACCGGTGTGGCCCAAAACCAAGCTGAGAAGCTTCTGCACCTCAAAGGAAATACCACTCAGGATACAAGAGCCATTAACACCCAATACTCATCAGATAAGAGACTAATATTCAAAATATACAAGGCACTGACAGAACTTTACAAGAAAAAAAATCTAACCTCATCAAAAAATGGGGAAAGAAATGAACACTGCCAAAGAAGAAATACAAATGGCCAAAAGGCACATGAAAAAATGCTCCACATCACTAATCATCAGGAAGATGCAAATCAAAACAACTATGAGGTACCACTTCACACCTCAGAGATTGGCACACATCACAAAGAATGAGAACAAGCAGTGTTGGCGGGGATGTGGAAAGAAAGAAACTCTTATCCACTGCTGATGGGAATGCCATCTAGTTCAACCTTTCTGGAAAGCCATATGGAGATTCCTCCAAAAACTGGAAACTGAGCTCCCATACGATCCAGCTATACCACTCCTAAGGATTTACCCTAGAAACACAAAAATACAATACAAAAATCCTTTCCTCACACCTATATTCATTGCAGCATTATTTACAATAGCCAGACTCTGGAAACAACCAAGATGCCCTTTAACGGACAAATGGCTAAAGAAACTGTGGTACATATACACAATGAAATATTATGCAGCTGTCAAGAGAGATGAAGTCATGAAATTTTCCTATACATGGATGTACAATGAATCTATTATGCTGAGCGAAATAAGTCAGAGGAAGAGAGATAGACGCAGAAAAGTCTCACTCATGTATGGGTTTTAAGAAAAATGAAAGACATTGTTGCAAAAATTCTCAGAGACAAAAGTGAGGAGGGATGGAAGGTCCAGCTCACAACATGAAGCTCACCACAAAGAGTGATAAGTACAGTTATAGAAATAACTACACTGAGAACTATCATAACAATGTGAATGATGAGGGAAGTAGAAAGCCTGTCTAGAGTACAGGTGGGGTGGAGTGGAGGGAGATTTGAGACATTGGTGGTGGGAATGATGCACTGGTGAAGCGGGGGTGTTCTCTACATGACTGAAATCTAACTACATCATATTTGTAATCAAGGTGTTTAAATTAAAATGTTAATTAAAAAAGAAAAGAAGATGGAAAATTGGCCCTGTTTAAGGAAAAAAGAAAAGAAAATTCTCCTTTAATAGAAAATAATTCAGAGATAAATAGATAAAATAAAATAATTTATTTATAGTTCTATAAGAAAATTAGGAATAAAGAAATGTAATCCACAACTGAACAAATTTTTGTTATTCCAGTAGCATCCTATATAATTATCAACACTCAAAGAAACAAAAACAAAGGAAGAAAGAAATAAAGAATGAAAGAAGAAAGAAAAATAAGTAAATATGTGTGCTCCCTGTTTTTTCAATACTGTGGATAATTAAGAGTTTCCAAAAAAAAAAAAAGAGTTTCCCAAGCTTTATTTTTGGATTTGTTTAAACATATAAGTAAACATCATGTCATAAACATTATTTAAATATGTCATTAAAATCTGACATAGTATTTCTTGGTTGTCTACCTCACTGGACAAAGGACTACACTCTGTAGCCCTATGTAGGCCTATGTAAAGTAGGTGTGGTTATGGGTTGGGGTTTTCTTTATGATTTTGCTGACTTGGATTCAATCATGCACAAGTTACAATAATTTTAGGATTGAGGCATATTGAGATGCCACTGGAAAATGTTGCTGTTGCCTAAAATATGGACATTTCTTTTGAAACACAAAACATGACACAGATGTTGGAAAACTAATAGTTCAGTGAGATTCAGGCAGCAGATGCCATCTATTCAGGTTGTATCTATTCATTTCAGAAACACTACAGATGGAGAGAGGCCCTGCAAGGTACTGTTAATCAACAAGGGAGATGATCTGAATCATTATGGCAATAATAGCTACCCTTTATTGTGATGTTTAATGTATATAATCACGTAATTTTTTCTATAATATATATTTGTCCAATATTTTAATTAGATAACAGATAAAGATAGTTAATATAAAAAGAAATTTAAGTAACTTGCTTTAGAGTCCAGGTTTTAATTCATGCTTAGTCTGGCTTAAAAGTCAACATTATTTTCTGGTAAACCCCATTAAATCTTAACTCACAAACATTTGCTAGCACAAAGAAAAAGTTAATCAAAGATGGAGCAATTAAATAAAATTCTATGAAGCATAGGAAGAGGGAGAAGTAAAATGAAGATGAATGTAAGGTTGAACTGATGCTCTATGAATGGCATAACATTTAATCTAGGGTGTAAAAAAAAGATATAGTTTTCAAATGTGGACATGAAATGGAGAAGATATTGTCAGTTAAGGTAAATAAAGATGAGAGATGGTCAGCACAGGAAATTGAACATTTAGAACCGGAGAGTATTTTGAATTCTATTGGAGAGATATAAATGTCAGGTTAAGGATATAGATTTAAACTATTAACATATTTTGGATAGTGGAGTAGCAGCCCTACATTTCTTGTTAAAAGGCTACTCAGGTAACAGAGCAGAAGAAAGTTTAGAATTAGACCAGACCTCAATTAAGGTACACTTAATTAAATATAATATAAAATTAATATAAATATATTAAATCATATATAAATTATTTGACAAGCAGCTTAATTATTTAAGAAAATAATTTAGGCTCAATTTTAACGAGCTTTTTTCAACTTAACCAGTGACCAAGTAATAAAATGAACAAAATCCTTACTTTTCTTGAAAAAAATTTCTTTAATCAGATTCTTCACTTAAACTTAAAAAAAAATCAACTTGGGAGTATAGCTCTTGCAAGAATAGGATAAGGAAGGCTACAAGGCAGGCATTTTTTTTATTGAAAACTAAGGAGCATATTTACTTGGATATATAATTTTTTGATATTACTGTTAGAATTTGGATATTTCATTTTTTCTAGAAGAGTTAGATTGTTCTAATATTTTACCAGTTCATTTGTGAAATCCTCCTTTATTGTTGATATGTATGATATATGTATATATATGTATCTGTGTATATACAATTACACATATTCAATAGTCACATTAAAGTATATAGACTTGGGGCCGGGTAGGTGGCGCTGGAGGTAAGGTGTCTGCCTTGCAAGCGCTAGCCAAGGAAGGACCGCGGTTCGATCCCCCGGCGTCCCATATGGTCCCCCCAAGCCAGGGGCGATTTCTGAGCACATAGCCAGGAGTAACCCCTGAGCATCAAACGGGTGTGGCCCAAAAACCAAAAAAAAAAAAAAAAAGTATATAGGCTTTATTTTATTCTTAAAAGTGCTTCCTGAGGCTAGAGAGATTATATGGTGGGTAGGGTGCTTGTCTTGCATGTGGTTTACCTAGGTTCAATCCTTAGCACCCCAGATGGTACCTGAGCTTCACTAAGAGTGATCCTTCAGTGCAGATCCTTGAGTAATCCCTGAGAAAAGCTGAGTATGGCACAAAATCAAATTAAAACAAAAGTTCATTATGTTTACTTGTATCCTGGAAAAATTACAAGAATGCCATGACGGTAAGCACAGAAATAATAAATCTACACAGCAATTGTAAAATTAAAGCTATTGCCTAAAAAAAAAATCCACTCTAGTATTTAGATAAAGTTCAACACTTTTGAAGACAAAAGTCAACATTTTATTGAAAATTCAACTTTAATTGATGACTTGATAAATCTAATGTTTAAAAATCATAGCATACTTTGTTGGACAGAAAAAACAAAAATTTAAACAATAGCATCAATTAACACTGATTTCCAAATCAAGATTCTGGAGAGTGGTTTTATTGCTTCATTTATTTTGCTTCTCAGGTAAACACATTTTGAGAAAAAAAGTAGGGAATATATTTAGTAAAAATATATTTGGTAAATATATATTTAGTAAAAATCTCTAATCAACAGATAAAATGAAATGTGTAAAAATGTAGACAGATTTCTGGCTCCTGGGATTCCAAGAGGGATGTTTTCTAACCACACAATATTTTTGTTTTAAGTCCTTTAATGAGCTCAGTGCATTGACCCTCTTCTTTAAAAAGGGGAGAATTACCTACTTCTCAAATTTGACCCATCACTTTACTTGCTTCTTGCTAACAAGTTTCTGGATTAGGTTTCTCTTTTTCTGAGCAAGTGGGTTGTGCTCCACTTGGTCCATTCTTCAGAGTTAAAAACAAGAACCTTATTCCAAGCATTTCCTGTGCACCTTTGGTGTACCAAACAATTACAACCAGGTAGAAAATTCCTTGTTAAAGCTGGATGGTAATAGCATCAGACTCAGAGGAGATAGGGTTCCATCATATCATTCAGTATACAAAGTGGGTCCATGTCCACTATTCTTTCAACAACTCCTACTGTGTTGAAAACAACTAAAAAAATTTCATCAACTAACACTGATTTCCAAATCAAACTCCAGAGACTGGTTTCCTTGCTTTACTTCTCAGGTAAACACATTTTGAGAAAGAAAAAGTAAGCACTATTTGGGCATCTATATATTGGATTTAAATCTTCACCACTACCATCTAATGCAATTATCCCTATTGTAGAGAAGAGAAAATGTTAGTTTTTAGATTTGAAGTGATTCTTTTAATGGTACAGTCTTTTTATTTTTTATTTATTTAATTATATGACAGAACTCTTATACTCACTGCTTATTTGGACACAAATAAGTCCGATCAGACTGGGCTCTCAAACCTGTTATAATCATGAATATTTAACTCCACAGTTATTAGATGCAATCGAGGATCCAGAAATCAGTATTTTTTAAAGCTTCTTAAGGATACAAATGAACAGAGTTGAGAACCTCTGTTTCATAATGTGACTTCACTGTTAGGGAAAAGATCATCTTGAAAAATAGCTGAAAAATTTGGAATTTGTTTGGAAGAAATTTCAAATTATTATCCCCAAATGATTGCACATATAGGGGGAATGTTTATAACTTACTAAATAAAAAATTGCTGTATATAAAAATGAGGGAGAAAGGGCCGGAGTGATGATGCAGCAGTAGGGCGTTTTTTGCCTTGTGTGCGGCTGACCCAGGACGGACCGCAGTTCAATCTCCTGGCATCCCATATCCAGGGGAGATTTCTGAGTGCATAGCCAGGAGTAACCCCTGAGTGTCACTGAGTGTGGCCCAAAATGAAAAAAAATGAGGGAGAAAGAGAAAAAGAAAAGGGAAATAAAGAAAGAAAAAGAGAGAGAAAGAAGATAAATGTCTGTCATAGAGGCAGGCAGGGGGAGGATGGGAAAAAACTGGAGACCATGTTGGTGGGAAATGAGCACTGGTGAAGGGATGGGTGATAGATCCATAGTTTCACTATGACTGAAACTCAATCATGAACAACTGGTAACTGTATCTCATGGTGATTCAATTAAAATTATTTTTTAAAATGCTGGAAGTGGCAGGCATTTTCTGTAGTTTAAATGGAAAATACTTTAGTATTTTAGTGTTTTATAAATACTTTAAAATATATATAAATATATAAATACTTTAAAAAATAAAGTATTTTATAAATACTTTAGTATTTAAGTACTTGATTCTACCAAACAGGTCAACCTATTCTAGCTGCGTGGCATGGCAGAGCTCTAGTTTTTCTTTTTTGCCTTTTGGGTCACACCCAGCAGCACTCAGGAGTTACTCCTGGCAGGCACGGAGGACCATATGGGATTCCAGGATTCCATGGAATATTGGAATTCTAACCAAGGTCCGTTCTGTGTTGGCCACATGAAAGGCAAACACCTTACCACTGTGCTATTGCTCTGACCCCCAGAGCTCTAGTTTTGCATTACCCTCACAGAAAGGATATTGATGTATTTCCTCAATTAGCATTTTCTCTTGCTGCAGAAAAGCACAGGCTTGTGGAGACAAATAGGAAGACAATAGGAAGAGGTGTCAATGATTATCAATGATTGTCCATGGTTATTGCTGAACACCTCAACCAGATTAATGAACTAAATAAATGCACTCTGTGATCAGAACCACTAGCTTGAGTAACTGCCTGAAGAAGTTTTGATTAAAAATTATCTATGTGCCAAGAATCAGATGAGACATTATCCACGTCTTTCTTCCCAATGTGTGAGAAAATTCAAAGCCTTTTAAGGAGGAAATTTGGCTCTCTTCACTGGCATCTCTGCTGTTACTTTTTGTGTGTGTGGTGGGGTGGGGAAGGAAAGAAGGTTGCTTGTTTTGGGATCACATATGGCAGTACTGGAGACTTATCATGACTTTGTTCTCATAAATCATAGCAGACTTGGGTGGACTATGTGAGGTTAGCTGCATGCAAGGCAAGTAGTCTAATCATTGTATCACCCTGGTTCTGTTGTCACAGATGTGTGGGATGTTCTTCATTTGGACAAATAGACAAATCAGGAACTTGTGTGTTAATTGGAAAGTATCATATAGACATGTCCCTTTATGAACTCCTTAGTATTGTGTGATCCTTCGTAGACTTTATGGATGCTACAATAAATTTTACCTATGGGCCAATAAATATATTCATGCTTCTATTGAGCATACTTAGATATTGCTATCTGAAGCAGTCCTTAGAAGTTTTTCTGATTCCCACACGGCAGGCTTGAATTTTGAGCAGTAAATTACCTATATCTTGAAGTTAGAACCTTCAGATTTGTCTGATTTTAATAAAGCATATTTTCTAACAGCACCAAATATTGGAAGGAGACACTAGGCACTCTGCATATGTTTTGTCAAGATTCCTGAACCAAAGAATCATGGAAAAATATACTAATTTTTATATTTATATTTATTGCAATGCAGCAACATAATAGAAACATTGTTAGGATAATAAAATACCATGAAAGTACGATACTATATGTATTTCCAAATCTATTTGTAAAAAATGTGTGTATACATGTATGTGTAATTGTATGCGTGTTATATTTATAATAATGTACAGATAGGTTAACATGGTTTTCACTGGGAGATTGAATCAAGGGCAGTTTAAAATGTCATCTTCTTTTCAAAAAATTTATATTTTGTTATTATACAATCATAAAAGATTCCCAGCAGTGCTCAAGGATTACTCTCAGCTTGCATTTTGATATTATACCTAATGAGGTCCAAGGACTATATATGGGGTCAGGATCAAATCCAGGCAGGTTTTGTGCTGGGGAAGCATTCTGCCTGCTATCCTATCTATCCCTTTGGTTCACTAAAGATTCTTAATATCACATTTTTGGACAAGTACTTGATAATATTGATTCACATCGAGGTTACTGCCAACTCTATATGAAAATTTATGTACATTTACATAGAAAATAAATCTGCATGTCACTAAGGGAAGTATTAACATGATTATCCACTAGTAGATTGTGAAAAATGTAGTCTTTGGACTAGATAACATAACCTACTAAGAGCATCTTTTTGACATTCTTTGCCTCCCCTATTTAATTTTTTTGTAGTTGGGCCTCAGTCATAGAAAGAACACCCTCCTTCATCAGTGCAAATTCCCACCATCAATGCCCCCTTTTCGTTCCTCCCCCTACCCTGCCTGCATTCGAGACAAGCATTCTACTTCTCTCACTCATCAAAATTGTCATGGTAGTTATTAGTGTAGTCATTTCTCTAACTGCATTCACCACTCTTTGTGGTGAGCTTCATATAGAGAGCCAGTCCTTTGGCCCTCATCTCTATCATCTCTGGGCATTATTACAATAATGTCTTTTATTTTTTTTCTCATTTCCTCCAGGATCTCATGTTTCATGGTACAGCTTCTCAAAGTAGTCTCTGATTACCCTTTGGATCGCTGTATTATCTGTAGTGATCTCCCCCTTTTTAATTTCTAATCTGATTTATTATGTTTCTTTCTTTCCCTTTCTTTGTGAGTTTTGCTAGTGGTTTATCAATGTTGTTTACTTCTTCAGAGCCAATTTTTGCTTTCGTTGATCTTTCGGATTATTTTTTGGGTTTCCACTTCAATAATTTCTGTTCTAAAATTTGTTATTTCCTTCTGCCTACTTATTTTGCTTTCATTTTGTTGATCGTTTTCTAATTTTATAAGCTGTGTCATTAAGCTATTTATGTAGGCCCCTTCTTTTTTCCTGATGTGTGCTTGAAACTTTGATTTTGAGTCTGTGTTTGTTCTCACTATTCAGATGTGTTTATTATAGGCAGCAGAATGTTGGATTCAGCTTTATCAGGTTATCCAACATAACCTTTTTAGGACCCAGCACAGGGTAAGCTGTCTTCATCCAATAAGGGTGGAGCCAGAGGAGCAAGGTCATTACACATTACTCTGTAGCCTGTGTGCATCTTCTAGCCCATAAACTCCACCACAACACATAGTGAAAACCACACTACAAGTATGGCAATGGGGAAGTAATGCAGGACAACACCATGCATAGAAAATGAAGATGGCAACTACCTAGTTAGCCCCTCAGATAAAAATATGGAGGATGTTCAGGGAACTCAAAGAAAGCATAGATCTAGCTGAACATACCACAAAAATAGAAATCAGAAAACTCCAAAATGAAATAATAGGACTGGAAGGTTTAGTAGATGAAATGAAAAACCTAAATGGAAAGCCACTCCAACAGAAAAACAGCAGTTGAGGACAAAGTCAGTGAGCTAGAAGATGATATGCAGAACAACTCCATGCAGCAAAAGAGATTGGAAAAGAGCCTTAAAGCAAATGATCAGACAATGGAAAAAATCCTCAAAGAATGTGAACAGATGAAAATAGAAGTCCTTGATAAACTCAACAGAAACAACATAAGAATCATTGGAGTCCCAGAGAGCTAGGAAGAAAATTCCCAGGAAGAACCAACAGTCAAGGACATCATTACAGAGAAACTCTCAGAGATAAAGACTGCATGCAACCAAATTCTGCATGCCCAAACAATACCAGCTAAAAGAGATCCAAAGAAAAGCACCCCAAGATACATCCTAGTCACAATTATGAATCCCACAGAGAGATAAAATGCTGAAAGCAGCAAGATAAAAAATTACATTCAAAGGAGCATCCTTAAGATTTACAACAGACCTGTCACAAGAAACCCTCAAGGGCAGAGGCAGTGGTGGGAAATAGTGACAAAAACTCAATGAAATGAATGCTTTCCCTAAATACTGCACCCAGCCAGACTGACTTTCAGGTTTGAAGACAGTATACATAGCTTCACAGATATACAGCAGCTCAGAAACGTTACAGACTAAAAACTAGCTTTAAAAGATAAACAAAGGTTTTAAAACAAGTCAGACCCAAAGACAAACCAAACTTTCACACAAAGATGGCTCTAAATCCAATTAGGATATCTCTCAACATCAATGGGCTAACTGCACCAGTTAAGAAACACGGAGTGACAAAAATGGACCAAAAAGCCTCCCTTACTTGGTAATGAAGTATACTAAAGGATGTTCTCAGCTCTCAGGTTGTGCACTTCAGTTATCCCACTAGTGTCAAACACATGTTTATGTAATTATGGGAGATCAGTTGCTTTGGTAATGAAGTATGACTAAATGTCATAATGTGTCCAAAATTGGGAAAAGTGCCCTTTGCAAAGTTTCCTCAGATAATTATTTTTTTTAAGAATTAAACCTCCCTTTCTTCTCTTGTTTTCCCCATCCCAAGGAATTCAACATACCCAAGTACCTTGTCCAGTTCTGAGATAGTGACAAAGTGTGAAAGGATTAGAGGACAAAGTGCTGGTTGGAAGAAAAGGCCCATACAGCAAATGGTCTTTCTCACTACCCTGGTTTCTTTTTGCCTACTATCTCTTCAACCTCCTTGTTACCATGAATTTCTTCTTCCTGTGGCTGCCATTATTTAGCCTCTGTTTGCTTTCTTCACATTCTTGCCCTTGGAAGTGCATTTATTTCCATATTTTTCTTACCATCTTCACACACTTGATTTGCAAGTTCTCTGTAGCTTGTCTTCTTAATTCTTTTTTGTTGTTGTTTGTTTTTGGGACCGCATCTGGATGTGCTCAGGGGTTACTCCTGTTTTGGTGCTCAGAAATTATTCCTAGCAGGCTTGGGGTATCATGAGGGATTCTGGGGATTGAAGTCAGTCACATACAAGGCAAACACCCTACCCACTGTGTTATTGCTCCTGCTCCAACATTATTCATATAACTCACCTTCCAGAAGGTTTACAAAACAGCTTACCCAGAGAACTTAGCATTCTCCTGCATGGAGTCCAACTTATTTTCCCAGATTTCCTTCATACCACCCTTCAATACAGGCTCTAGCTCTCCTGGTTGTTTACAGTATATATTTCTTGGAAGCTGCCTTGTTGACTTTTTCTCCTTATCCAAATTACTTTCCTGTCTGGAATATTTCCTTCTCTCCTAGATAGTGTCTTTAGAACCTAGAAATAAACCTGAACCAGGAAACCCATTACAAAGCTGTGCTATAGCTCCTCCATGATATTCACTCCTTAATGCCTGTCATATCCAATCATCCAAATTTGAGGCTGTACTAAGTGAGCTCTTTATGGCAAAGGATTGTGGCACATGCCTTCCTATTTCCCTGAAGTCTGCAGTGTATGAATGTGGATATGTCATCATCATCTTAAAATTAATACACTCAAATGTTTCCTAGTCTCGTAGCATTGCTATTTTCCAAATTTAGTCTTGCAGGTATGTTTGAAATATTCCTTTTTGTTCTGTAAGTTTTGTTTATCTTCCGCAAAGAGGAGCATGTTCATTACATATTCACTATCTTATCCCCATTCCTCCTCTCAGAATAGATATAACCTAGGACTCTCAGATTGGCACTTTCATCATTCAGGTCATCCTACACAACCATCAGTCTCAGGTTTTAGCTATTGCCACCTTAGTCCAAACCCACACTTCAACATGCAGGGGCCATCTGCTGGGCTATGTCTCCTAGGTTATCCTCCTTGTTCACCTTCACTTCTCTATGTAGCCTGGGCATTCTTCTCACCATCCTCTCCCTTGCCTCTATTGCTCCTACTTCCACTGCCTACCACCTACTACTCACATTTCAAAATTCTTCCCCTTATTAGTTTATCCACCTAAATCCTGCTGTGAATAAAGATGCTCCCTCATTCCCAAACTTTTTTATTTAAACACTGTGATTACAAACATGACTGTAGTTGGGCTTCAGTCACAAAAATGAACACCACCCTTCGCCAGTGCAACATTCCCACCACCAATGCACCCTATCTCCCTTCACACACACCCCCTGCCTGTATTCAAGACAGGCATTCTACTTCTCTCACTCATTAACATTGTCATGGTAGTTGTTAGTGTTCTAACTGCTCTCACCCCTCCTTGATCATCCCCAAACTTTTATGCTGAAGTACTAATCACAGGAAACTCAGTCTTTATTTGAAAACTGTTTTTTGCATCTGTAATTTGTTATGATGAAGCCATAGAGGAATGAGGTGGATCCTATCCTATAGATCTGTGTTCATATTAAAGGAGACGCTATACACACAAACACATACACACACTCAGAAAGAACACCAGGGGAAGAAACACAAGTTAACTCAATGCCATGGAGTAAGGTCTGAATTCTCACTATTCTCACAGGGAGCCAAACCCACTGACACCATGAATACAAATGGATCTAGCCTCCAGAACTGGGACAATTTCTGTTGTTGTATGTTGCCCAGATTATAGAATTTGTTCTCAGTGGCCTAGCAAACACAACCCTCTCCCATTTCCATTTCCCATCTTTAGATACCCTCCTGTCTGTGAAACAGTTCAATCAACTCTGTCAGAGGTGTTTGTTTGCAGCCTTAAACCTGTTCTTTGTTTGTGTCATGAGCGCATTTCTAACTTCCTAACAAGATTCTGATTCCTCAAGGGCAAGGCCCTTTCCTTGTGTTCCTTTTTCATCACTGACAGGGTCTGCTACTTTGCTGACCTGCAGAGTACACTGAATTCAGTGTAGTTCACCCTAGAGGGTAATTCCTTGCTCTGTCAATACATTACAGTTTCTCTAAACTCATGCAGATCAGAGAGGAGGCCCCAGGCGTTAGGACCCTACAAAGGAGACTGATCAATTTTGTTGACCTTGGGAGGAACCTTGATCAGGGGTGTTAGACCTTGAGGGCACCACAGGGAAAGATTTTCTAGTTCAGTGTTTTTAGCCCTTTTCTGATCATCTTTGACTTCTTACTCTTTTTTTTCCCCTGTGGTCCCCCTGGCTTATTAGTAGGCCCCTTAAGTCTCATGCCATGGTCTCTATTCATGTGGTTTTCACTTGAGGCCATGGTGGAGGGTGGTCATAAGGTCCCCAAAGGAGAAACTCTGATCTAGATTGACATTTTTCTATTTTGGGGCCACACCGGCAGTGCTGGGGCTTTCTACTGCTCTGTGCTCAGGATTCACTGTAGGTGGCTTCAAGGACCTTTTAAGATACTGGGGGTTGAATCTGGGTTGATTGCATGCAAGGCAAACATCCTGTAATCTGTACTATCAACACACTCAGTTTGATTTTCTTGTCTTAAAGAAGAGGATACTGAGACTAAAGGAGGTGAAGGGTTGTAATGTCACAGAAAGCAAAACTCTTTAACCTGATATTCTTTTTTTTTTTTTTTTTGGTTTTTGGGCCACACCCGGTGACGCTCAGGGGTTACTCCTGGCTATGCGCTCAGAAGTCGCTCCTGGCTTGGGGGACCATATGGGATGCCGGGGGATCGAACCACGGTCCGTCCTAGGCTAGCGCAGGCAAGGCAGGCAGGCACCTTACCTCCAGGGCCACCGCCCGGCCCCTTAACCTGATATTCTTAGTGACCAAACAGTGATATGGATGAGGGGGTTGTCTGCCTTTTGATGGTGGTGGTGGGAAAGCAGGTTGACAAAGAGTATTCTGAGGGTACCGCTGCAAGCTTTCTTGGGAAGGCCAACATGTTAGAAGTATAAAATCACAGAGAGACAATGAGAACAAAGGGATGGAGCGAAAGAGTGGTTGAGGTAGCCACAAAATACAGACTGAAAAAGCGTCACTGCTCAAAGATGGTCATTGTGTGTGTGCACAGCACAGCTGTTGGATGTTGTTTGACTACAGCCTGAGCTATCATCCATCAGGATTAGGAGTGGCCTAGACATACACATTCAGTGAGTGGGTGGTTGCATGTGAGAAAAGGCTTCACTGTCAATTAGTCTGGCAGAGCTTAAAATTTTCATGGATGCAATTAAGAGGGTATCAAAAACTCTTCCACCTTCCACCCCCCCCCCACAGCTCCAAAGTTCCAGAACAAACTCAAAAAATATGGATCCACATTCTATGTCTCACTGAAAATAAGGCATTAGAGGATATTCAAACAACTGAATAACACTGCAACCACACCCAATTCTTCCAAATTTATCTATAAGGAGGCAGTAATGGTCTCAGAAATTATTTTCCTCACTACAAGTGATGTGAAAAAGAGGTTGAAAAACCAATTAGATCTACAGGAACTCAACCAGAAAAAGCAATAAATACAGGGAGGAGAGTGACAAAATGCTAATCAAGTTAAATTATGAATTTTAACTTATTCCTTATATTTTCTCCTGAATATTCCAAAATTTTATGACTATATCATTTATTGAAAATAAATATTATTATATTTAAAAAATAAAATGAAGAAATTAAAGCTGAGAGGCCTGACCTCATTCTCTTTGGTTTTGCAATGTTTACAAGTGTTCTGGCTCTAGCTAGAGAAATGGTTCCCTGACCAAGAAGAAATCCTATGTTCAATGCAATATTTGATTTACTCACATTCAGAATATTTCTGGAGTTGGTCGAATTCTTCTGGAGTAAGGGAAATCCAGCGTTCCTCACTCATCTTTTAGCCAGGTGTGAACGTCTGAGATCACATATAGAGCTGTGCTCACCAGGGTGAATCTAGGGCCCAGTCCAGCACGTGGTTCATTGCAGGAGCACCAGACAAAACCTTCAAGGAACTTCTTGAGGAGCCAAGGGTCTATGGCAGCTTTGCGCAGACAGAAGATTATTGTTATTCCTCAAGCAACATTCTTTAATTTGCAGTCAAGGCAAATTCACAGCTCCTGGCTTTTCCTTCCTGGGCAGGAGGAGAAAAATACATTGTGAATGAGAGTGTTAGAATAAATAAGTTATTTTCTATTTTAGAAAGGGGGTGGAGTAATACTAAGCAGGTAGGGTACTTGCCTTACAAGCAGCAGATCCTGGTTCAATTCCCTGGCATCCAATTTGGTTCCCTGAGCCTGCCAGTTGTGACCCCTGTGTGTAGAACTCGAAGTAAGCTCTAAGTACTACCAGGAGTGACTCCCAAACTACATAAAGTAAAAACAAAATAAAAAACAAAAACCTTGGGGCCGGCGAGGTGGCGCTAGAGGTAAGGTGTCTGCCGTGTAAGCTCTAGCCAAGAAAGGACCACGGTTCAATCCCCTGGCGTCCCATATGGTCCTCCCAAGCCAGGGGCAATTTCTGAGCGCTTAGCCAGGAGTAACCTCTGAGCATCAAACGGGTGTGGCCCAAAAACCAAACCAAACCAAACCAAACCAAAACAAAACAACCCAAAAACCTCTTCAAATGTTCTTTGCTTTTGAGAAATTAATAAAGGACCATGGTTCTTGAGGGGAAGCAATCTCTCATCCAGGACCTCTAAAGAGAGCAGAGATCAGGCCAGACTGCTTTGACAGTTATCTGGATGGAGTGACATCAGTGACCTATATGATTAGAGGACCATATCTTAATCTCTGGGAAGAGTTTTTGTTTATATTTATTTTGATTTGGTGGCCACATCCAGTGGTGCTTAGGGATTACCCCTGTCTCTGTGCTCAGAAATGCCCCTGTGGTGCTTAGGGGACCATAGATGGAACCAGGGATTGAACCAAGGTTGAATTGCAAAGAAGACAAAAACCTTACTCCCTGTACTATCTTTTGGGTCCGATCTCTGAGAAACTAGGAATTTTCTGTGAAAGATAATAGCAAGGCCACTCAAGGACAAGGCAGAGAAAATGTCTCAGGCTCTCATATGCCTGAGGCTTTCCCAAGAATGGGTGGTTTGAAGAGACCCAGGCTCTCTTCCACTGATTTCTAATTCACCTTTGGATCAACTACATTGCTCTGGTAAGTCACTCTGGAAATTCAGCTTTCTGCTTACCCCCACCTCCAGAGGCTGGCTAACATCCTAGTGAATAGTGCAACTCTCTTTCCTTTCAGAACCATGAATGCCAGAAGAAAGTGGTGGTGAAGCGAATTTGGAAATTAAGGAGAGGAATGGGGTTGGATTTAAATTCTCACTTGACATCTTTTCTGTGGCACCCACCTAACACAGTTCACTTCATACTACTTGACATGAAATCAGTTGAGTATGTTGTAGAATATTAATGTCAGCACTTAGAAACAATAAATGATATAGGGTAAGGGCCAAAGAGATAGAACAGTGGGTAAGGTGTTTGCCTTGCATGCAGCAGACCTTCATTCTATCCCTAGCATCCCATATGTTCCCCTGAGTCCACCAGGAGTGATTCCTGAGCATCTCTGGGTGTGGCCCTACAACAAAAACAAAACAGCTAAAGAACTAGGTTAGAATGAAAAGAAATCAGCTTAATCTAAAATGTGTCTCCTTTCAGTTATATGTACATGTGCATAATGATTGCAATTTTAACTATTATTAAAATTGTTGTTGTTGTTATTGGTGTTGGGTATTGGACACAGGGTCCCATATATGCAAAAGGTGTAAAGGTATATTATATTTTTGAGCCACATCTTCTGTCTCAGAAATGTATTCTTATTTTGTTTTTCTTTTTTGGTTTGAATTTCTTTTTAGTGGATGTCTCTAGCAGTGTTGGAGGCTAGGTTTCACTGCTGGAAATATTCTGTGAAGTTATCTAGACATGATGACTTTGTACTTGGGCTGTTAGTGAAGCCTGCAGTGTTGGGGACCATTGTGGCTACATCCGGGAGTGTATGAAGCCATGCCATGTTGAGGACAGGACTCACGGTCTCAAGGATGTGAGGCATGTGTTCAAAATCTTAGAGTTTTCCTGGTCCCATTTGTGTTAAAGTTTTAAGAAGAATTGGAAGTCACCAACCTAATAAGTTAAACAGGACAAACAGTTTAATGATCAGGCCTAAGGATGCTGCACTGCCTGGGCCTGGCAAAGACTCCTAGGACTGCTCTGGTGTTGCTCCCAGAGGGGCCATGTAGAGTCAGGGGTTGATAGAAACTGATTCACATGTATGTTGACCCCTCTGCTGTCTCCTTTGTCTCCAGAAGTGAAAAAACCAAAATATAATATCCAATATTATCAAAGCACCAGTTTCAATGAAACAGTATCTACCACAGAGAGTCAGATTTTAGGGTGTCTAAAGAGCTGGAGTTTGTGAAGATTAGGGAAGGGACAGGAGGGGAGGTTGCAGGGAGAAAGCATATTTGGACAGTACTCCAACTTCAAGGATTGAATTTGAGCTGAACGAAGATGCAGGAAGAAGATTCTTGTTCTACAATGAAGTCCTTTAAAGCTTTCCTACAGTAAATGGCATACATTGATGGATAGTGAGAAGTTGGATCCCTGGGAACATGCAAATTCTAGTTTCTGTCCTTAACCAGTCCGCTTCCCTCCTTAAACTGTCAGCCAACTAGGTCAAGTGACAAGTGACCTAGCTGGCAACTTCCACAGGTAACTTTTATTTTTAATAATAATAATTTTTATGTATCTCTCCGGCCCCATCCACACGTAACTTTAAGGCTATGCTTTGCTTGTCTTCTGTAATCCATGGCAAAAACAACCATGTTGAAAAAGCTGTTTTTCCCCTCTAAGATTTCCCTTACACCCACTGTACCTCTATTTCTTCAATGTTAAATACTATATTTTCAAAACCTTAGAGCCTCCTGATTCTGCAACCCTTTCCAGAGGGATCTAATCCATCTCCATAACCTCAATAACTCCTTGGCATGCTGCCCTCCCTTCCCTGTTCTCTCTACAAAATCCTGATCTGAATAGCAAACAATCTAATCTATTGCCATGATTGTTCCACACCTCCAAACTGGCACCTTCCCAGGGTCCCAGACTGCCCCTTCTCTACATTCTAGTTGTATCCAAGAGAAGCCAATCAGAAGGCCAAAGAACTATGGCTCAGACTAAGATCTTTCTATTTCTGTCTTGCAAGTTCCAGGAACTAGTCCTGAGTCCTCTCGATAAGGCCTGACGTTCACTCTTCCGCATCTCCCAATTAGCCTCTTATATTCCTGACTTGGCTTTGTCCCTCCTCTCCTCTGGTACACTTTCTAAATTGCCAACCAGATCACATATCTCCAATAATACAAATTTTCAGTGGTTTTTATCACTTGCAGAGTGAGTTGTAATCTTTTAACAATTCACAAAGCTCTTTATGATCTGGCTTCTGATTGTCAATTCAGTATAAAAGCAGGGGTGACTTTTAGAAATGTAATTTTTCTGTTGCTGCTCTCATTAATGGACACTTAATACTGTACTCTAGCTTTACATATATCATCTCATTTGGTTCCCATAACAGCCAGGAAATTAAATATTGTCTTCCCTAATTTTTGATAAGATAAGGCATTTAGCAAAAATAGGGAGAAGAGGAATCATGAATGCTTTTGTTTCTGACTGCCTCTCTAGTGTACCAGTTGATGTACTATCCAAAGCATGGGTTATGAAAAAAATCCAAGAACATATTGCAGGATAAAATTCATTGAACTCTATAGAACTTGAAATCATAAGACAGAGGAATTGAGTCCTCCCATTTTTACTAGCAATTTGACTTTGGAAAAAATTTTTTTTGGTGAACCTTAGCTTCATTTTTCTATCTCAAAAATGAAGTTACAAACGAAAACAAAGTGAAACAAAATAAAGCAAAAAATAACCAAGACTCATTATATTAATGTTAGAATTGCATAAACAGAAACACAAAAGAGCCCCTCATTCCCAAAGTACCACTTAGCACAGTGCCTGCCACATACAGGCACTTATCAAAGAATTATCATCATATGGTTGCAAGTATAATACAACAGATATGACATAAATCATCAGTTTGCAGTAGTTGGGTAAAACCTTTAGGCTATGCCATCATTCTCTGAGTTTGATCTTATCCTGCTCTAGATTTATTTATTTAAATTTTTATTGCGGCCAAAGTGAGTTACAAATTTTTCACAGTAATATTAAAGGGGAATTCCCATCACCAGTGTTGACCTCCCTGCACCTCTTTTCCCAGCATGCATCCCACTTCTCCCTCCTTTACCCCCCATGATGCTAGCATAACTGGTCTCTACTTGTATAGCTTGTTGTAGTTTGAATATCAATTCTGTTGTTGTTGGCTTTGAGTTTGGTTTTCAAGTCAAGTATGATAATTTTTTATTTCCACTAAATGTTCAGATGATTGCCTAGTCCTGGTACCGTTCATTTTTCCCATTCAAATTATGAGGCTGAGCAAGATGATTTCAGTAATGTGGTTCTGTTGGATGTATAAGAAATGAAAAGGAAAAAAAACCTAGAAGGAATAGTCTAGGGGTTATAAATATCAAAACAAAACAAAAAACCAAACCAGCGACTACTTAAAAAGATTGTTGTTGTTGTTGTTGTTGTTCTTCTTCTTCTTCTTCTTCTTCTTCTTCTTCTTCTTCTTCTTCTTCTTCTTCTTCTTCTTCTTCTTCTTCTTCTTCTTCTTCTTCTTCTTCTTCTTCTTCTTCTTCTTCTTCTTCTTCTTCTTCTTCTTCTTCTTCTTCTTCTTCTTCTTCTTCTTCTTCTTCTTCTTCTTCTTCTTCTTCTTCTTCTTCTTCTTCTTCTTCTTCTTCTTCTTCTTCTTCTTCTTCTTCTTCTTCTTCTTCTTCTTCTTCTTCTTCTTCTTGCATAGGCATAGTAAAGTATTGGGGAAAATGGAAAGAAAATTCCATTGGCCTAAGAGATACAGGGTTTCTCTGCCCTTGAAGTATACTGTTGTGGGAACTACTACAGGCTCCATACATGCTCATTTTCACATCTAAGTCTTTTTATGGTGCCAGGAAACTTTCTGCTCAGTTGTGGATGATAACATCAGGCCTCTGTAGCTAGAGATCTTGGTATTTGTGTAGATCATAGGATGAAGTCTAGGAGAGAGATTTTCTTTATGGTTCTAGAAGTTCTGTTCTATAATTGTTGTAATCAGTCTTCTGCAATTGGTTTTTGATCAGATCCTTGGACAAAGCCTCGGCTAGGGTCTTTCAGTGCAGTTCCAGAAGTTCTGCTCAGTCGCATTTGTCAAAGTCAGACTTCTGTAATTAGAAATCTTGGTTTTTGTACAAATCCCAGATCTAGGCCTAAGCTAGGATCTTTCTCATTGGTTTCACAATAGGTTCTTTCCAGTTTTTTTCTAAGTCAGTCTTCTGTAGTTGGCGATTTTGACTTTTGCCAACCCTCTCTTAGATCAAGTTGTTGCCATTTTCTCATGTCAGTATATCATATCAAAACTGGTGCAGGTTGGTGCCAGAAGGTATTAGGTGTTCCCTAGGGAGGAATTTGGTTCCTGATGTTGCTGCTGGGACCTGTG
Source organism: Suncus etruscus (assembly GCF_024139225.1). Taxonomy (NCBI): domain Eukaryota; kingdom Metazoa; phylum Chordata; class Mammalia; order Eulipotyphla; family Soricidae; genus Suncus; species Suncus etruscus. The sequence goes on from NC_064853.1 coordinate 96,572,100, forward strand.
TTGGTTCTTTGACAGGGGTCTGGGGTTCTGGGTTGGACAGTTGGGACCACATGACACATGGTCAGGGAGGGAGGCATTCCTGTATTATAAAATGTAAAGGTTCTTATCCCTAGTAGATAAGAACTTGTTTCTGTTCATACTATTTCCCTTTATTTAGAGTGCTTATGCAAAAGGGGATGGTGTTGAATTAGATTGTTGGTGCATTTGGGGGTAAGAGTGATATGCTACACATTCTCTTTGCCCTGGTTTTGACCTGAGCTTTTATCCCAGGCAAGACATTTTCTAGTAGGCTTTTGTACCAAGCAGTACCAAAACAGGTGAAGTTAAAGAGGAAAGAGAAATATATATTTGGTTTGGTTTTTGGGTCACACCTGGCAGCGCTCAGGGGTTATTCCTGGCTCCACACTGAGAAATCACCCCTGGCAGGCATGGGGGGGCCATATGGGATGCCGGAATTCGAACCACCGTCCTTCTGCATGCAAGGCAAACACCTTACAGCTGTGTTATCTCTCTGGCCAATATATTTATATATAATAGAAAAAATAAATAAAAATAAATTTAAAAGAATTAAAAAAAAAGCTGTTGAAGAGGCTAACTTATGGGGCTGGAGATAGAGCACAGAGGCAAGGCGTTTGCCTTGCAAACAGCCGATCCAGGATGGATAATGGTTCGATTCCTGGCATCTCACAAGGTCCCTTGAGTCTAGGATATTTATTTTGCAAACCCTCACAATTTTGTTTGTTTGCTCAAGGACTATTTCCATGCCTGTGCTCAAGGGCCACTCCCAGCTCTGGAGATCATGTAGTGAAGAGGATTATGGGGTACATGTATTTATAGCTGTCCAGTCTTAGATCTCCCTCATTTAGAACCAAATTTTATTCCAACATTCACCCTATCAGACCTCTGGAACTAGAAGACCATAACCAAATTATCAGGCTCATACTATAAGCTGGGGGTCACTAGGAGTGGCCTGTGGGATGGTAAAATAACCAAAAAACTCTTTAAAGGCCTCCTTTAACTTTCAGAATAAAGAAAAGACTTTATCTAAGACTCTTTACCCAAAATACAGTTCATATTCCCATCTACATTCCAATGACCTCCTCAAAAAATACTCATAAGATTTTTATTATTCCATTTTAGTTAGGTTCTTGTCTCATTGTGGAAGAAGTTGCACCATTCTTTTTTTGTTTGGTTTTGATTTTGGGGCCTTACGTGGTAATAATGCTTATGACTTACTTCTGCTTCTGCACTCAGAGATCACACCTGACAGGGATTAGGGGACCGTTTGGAGTTTCAGGGATGAAACCTGGGTTGGCACCCACTATGCTAACTTCCTGGTCTCACCATTCTTTATTTCTATCAGAAAAAGTTGAGGGCCTGACATACTGCCTTCATAAGAGTGTGGAGAAAATTTAATCTGCTCTTTTTTTTTTTTTTTTTTTTTGCTGGGGGGTCACACCGGCAGCTCTCAAGGGTCACTCCGGCTCCATGCTCAGAAATCGCCCCTGGAAGGCACAGGTGACCATATGCCATATGAAATGCCAGGATTCGAACCACCAACCTTCTGCATGAAAGGCAAACGCCTTACCTCCATGCTATCTCTCTGGCCCCTAATCTGTTCTGATTAAGGTTCTTCTGAAACTGATGAACAATCAAGTCACCATCAGATAGACTAGTGAGAGAAGGGAACATATGTAATTACATAATTAAGGAAAATAAACATGAAAACAGATTGTGAAGTAAAAAGGCAAAATGAGGTATTTATTCTAAACTAAGAAAAGGGCCTGGGCTTCAAGTTTAGACACTCATATGTGAAAGAGTGGAAGTGTATGACAGATGCCTAGTAATTACAAGTTTGCCCTGCCATTTTGATTGCTTTGTCTAATTAGAAATTTGTTTTCTGGCAAAAAAAAAAATCAGAATTGTGAGAAATACACCCCCCCATTCTTCTAGGTAGTGAAGGCAATGGGAATACTTTTTTGTTTGTTTGTTTGTTTATGGTTCACACCCGGCTGCCCTCAGGGGTTATGCCTGGCTCTGTGCTCAGAAATTGTTCCTGGCAGGCTTGGGTAATCATATGGGATGCTGGGAATTGAACTGGGGTCTGTCCTGTGTTGGCCGCATGCAAGGCAGATGCCTTACCACTATTCCAGCCTAATGGAATAGTTTTTAATAAACTTTCGTCTCCATTGTTTATTTTTTTCTTATTTGGAGCATATCTTAAAGTTTATCCTGAACATCTTTGAGAGGTTGATTCTTCAGCTTGATCTCTAGATGCTAACTGCTGAGTGTGCTCCCACAGGAAGATCCCTCTGCTTTTCTGTCCTTTGATAGAGGTGATGGTTAGCACTTAATATTTGCTCCGATCAATATCACTCAGCATTTTTCTTTCTGCAGCAATTCTTATGACCATCTTGAACATCTTTCCTTAAGAAAAAGAGGTGTAATAGAGTTTTCTAAATAATGCTCTGATTGGATATTGTGAGGCTTAGATGGGAAACATGTTTGATGTGATTATAGTTATGCCTCTCTGAGCCCTTGCTTCAGATCCTCGGGCCTCATCTTCCTTGTCGATATAAAGAGGGGTTGTGAATAACAGTGTTAAATGTATTTCCTAACTCTGTCATTTCATATACTGAATCAAACTCTATTTGTTCTGTACAGATGTCAGCAGGGAAATCACAAGTCAGGAGAAAGACAGCAAATTCAACAGGAATTGAATCGCACCCAGGTCCCTATTCATTTGAATGAATAAGCTATAACCAATTATCCAGGAACAAACACCTCTTCATCTCCTCTATGCTCTCATAAGAACATTAATTCATGAATATGGTATTATATTGGGACACTTATTTATATGCATCTGATGATTTATAACAAACTCATAATAGACAGATTTTAATAAAGGAAGACTGACTAAAAGCTAACAAAATAGGAAAGTCACTTTTTAGACTTGGAAAGAATAACATCTTAATAGCTGCACTGTCTCTAGGCTTCTTCTATTCCTGATTCTTTTCTCACTCAAGCATTCATTCAGCCTTTGAAGTTTAGTTCAAGTTGTGCCTACTCTGAGAAATAATGTTCAGAGCCCTAACAGTTTAGTTCCTCTTTGCTTTCTTTTGATTTTTTTTAAAGCTGAATAATTTTAAATAATGTTTGCATTTAAGTACCATGACTACAAACATGTTTGTAGTTGGGTTTTAGTCAAAACCCAACTTTTAGTTTTTAGTCAAAATCCAACTTTTTAGTAAAAAAGAACACCCCCTTTACCAGTGCAACCTTCCCACCAACAATGTCCCCCATATTCCTCCTCCCCCATCCCCTGCCTGTATTTGAGTCAAGCATTATATTTCTCTCACCCACTACCATTGACATAATAGTTGTTATTATAGTTTTTTTCTCTAACTACTCACTACTCTTTGTGGTAAGCTTCATATCATGGGCTGGTCCTTTCAGCCCTCATCTCTATTGTCTCTGAGTATTATTAACATACTGTATTTTATTTTTCTTAAATCCCACAGATGAGTGAGATTATCCTGTGTCTATTTTTATCCCTCTGACTGATTTCACTCAGCAAAATAATTTCCATGTACATCCATGTATAGGAAAATTTTATGACTTCATTTTTCCTGATGACAGCATAGTATTCCATTGTGTATATGTACCACAGTTTTTTTAGTCACTCATCTGTTGTCAGACAGATGTTGTTTCCAGATTCTGACTATCATAAATAGTGCTGCAATGAATATAGGTGTGCAGAAGGCATTTTTGTATTAAGTTTTTGTGTTAATAGACTATAGTCGTACTAGTGGTATAGCTGGATCATATGGGAGCTCAATTTCCAGTTTTTTTTAAAGAAATTTCCATATTGTTTTCCATAAAGGCTAGATTAGGTAACATTCCCATCAGTAGTAAATGAGAGTTCCTTTCTTCACAAATCCCTGTCAGCATGGATTGTTCTTGTTTTTTTTGTGATGTGTGCCAGACTCTGTAGTGTGAGATGGTACTTGATTGTTGTCTTGATTTGCATCTCTCTGGTGATTGGAGCAATCCCATTCACATTAGTGCCACAGAAACTCAAATACCTTAGAGCCAATGAAACTAAAAGGACCTATACAAATAAAAATAAAAAAAACACTGTTTCAAGAAATAAAAGAGGACACGAGGAAATGGAGACACATATCCTGTTCATGGATTGGGCAGATTAACATTATTAAAATGGCGATACTCCCCAAAGTATTGTATAGGTTTAATGCAATTCCTCTAAGGATACCCATGACATTCTTCAAAGAAGTGGATCAAACACTCCTGAAATTTATTTGGAAGAACAAACACCCAAGAATAGCTAAAGCAACCCTTAGGAAAAATAAAATGGGGCATTATTTTCCCCAACTTTAAATTGTACTACAAAACAATAATCATTAAAACAGCATGGTATTGGAATAAAGACAGACCTTCAGGTCAATGGAATAGACTTGAGTATTCAGAGAATGTTTCCCAGACATACAATTAACCTTTAATAAAGGGAAAAGAAATGCAAAATGGTGCAAGGAAAGCCTCTTCAACAAGTGGTGTTGGGACAACTGGTCAGCCACATGCAAAAAGGTGAATTTGGACCTCCATCTAACCCTATGCAAAAAGGTAAAAAATATCAGACCTGGAATCATAAGAAATATAGAAGAACACATAGGCAAAACACTCCATGACATTGAGACTAAAGGCATCTTCAAGGAGAAAATACCACTGTCCAAACAAGTGAAAGTGTAGACAAACAAATGGAACTATATAAAGCTGAGAAGTTTCTGCACTTCAAAGAAAATAGTGATTAGGACACAAAGGCCACCTACAGAATGAGAAAAACTATTTACCCAATACCCTTCAGATAAGGAGCTAATATGTAACATATACAGGCTACTGACAGAAGTTAACAATAAATATATAATCCAATAAAAATTAGAAGAAATGAATAGACAATTCCTCAAAGAAGAAATGTAAATGGCCAAAAGGCATATGAAAAGTATTCTCTTTGCTTTCCAGTGGTACCTTGTCTCCATTGTGGCTCTGACCAACTCTTTCCTGTGAAACTGAACTTTTTCATTTGTGCACTGCAGCATCCTGTCTTTTTATACATGTAGTTTTCAGTCTAAGGGTTTCTGTGTGCCTCTCTAAAAATGGGTTTTCTACCTTTTTAAGTGAAGATGATTTTTGTGAAATTAAAGATTCTGCAAAACTTGTTCATACTACCCAGAAGAAAAAGGACTGAATGATAAAGAATTGAGAAAAATAAAAAAGACATGGTTGGTATAAAATTGTTGCTACTATCATTTTCATTTTTGAAGTCAATTATTTTAAAATAAAAGAATACAAATTCTTACACATAGATAGTATTATTAGGGCATAATTTTTATTTTAATCAAAGTGGATTACAAATATTTCATAGTAATATTTTAGGTATATAGTGACAGTGAATCAGGAGCGTTCCCACCACCAATATTGTCCTCCCTCCACCCCTGTTCCCAGCATGCATCCCATATCCTCCTCTTTTACCCCCAGGCTGCTAATATAGGTGGTCCTCTCTGTGTCTAGTATGTTGTAAATTGGGTATCACTTCTGCTGTCATTGACTTTGGATTTGTTGCTTAAGTTTGAACCTTTTTTTTTATTTCTACTTAATGTTCATGTGACTGTTTGGTCTTGGCACCCTCCATTATTTTCCCCTTCATTAGTGAGGTGGAGCAAGATGATTCAACTTGTGTGGTTCTGTTTGAAGGAAAGAGAAAATAATAAAAAAAATAATAAAATAAAATGGCGGCAAAAATCAAACAAGCAAAACATGAGAAAAGTCCTTCTAGTGGCTATATCAGTTTAAAAGCAGAGAGGGAAAAGGAAGAAAAACCTAACAACAGTACAAAAAATAAAATAAAATAAAATAAAATAAAATATAAAATAAATCAAACAAAAAACTTGAAAATCACCAGAGCAATATAGGCAGCAGCCATACAATAGCCACAATCCTGGAATAAAAAAAACAAAGCCCAAAAGAAAGAAAAAACAGCAACAAACAGTAACAAAATAAAAAAAAAATTGATTTGTGCTTCTCTTTTTTTTCTTGAATAGGCACAGTAAATATTGGGGAGATTAGAAAGAAAATTCCCTTGGCCTAAGAGATACAGGGTTTCTCTGCCCTTGAAGTACACTGTCATGGGAATAAATGTAGGCTCCGTACATGCTCTTTATCTCTCCCCTAGGTCCTTCTGTGGTGTCTGGGAACTTTCTGCTTTGTCTTGGGTGATAAAATCATGCCTCTGTAGCTAGAGCAGGGCATACATTTTATAGGATGAGATAAACTATAACTTTATAGACTTATAATCATTCATTATGTTATTTAAGTTGCTTGGAATCATTGATCATTGTCATTACCCGGGTAATCTGTTATATCGTAAAATTTGCATCTCCTCATATTTTAATCTCTTTTTCTTGATTCTTTGCTGACCTTCCTTTTATTTGACCAAACTAAAGCAGTAGTTTGGATGCATGCCTGGGTCATCTCTGAGTTTCAAGAAGCCCTGATATTTCTATATTTATTGTTCTTTGGAGCACAGAACTACCCATAATGCATTGTAGAGGTGGAGACTATGCCCTTCAACAGACGAATGGCTAAAGAAACTGTGGTACATATACACAATGGAATATTATGCAGTTGTCAGGAGAGATGAAGTCATGAAATTTTCCTATACATGGATGTACATGGAATCTATTATGCTGAGTGAAATAAGTCAGAGAGAGAGAGAGAAAAAATGCAGAATGGTCTCACTCATCTATGGGTTTTAAGAAAAATGAAAGACATTCTTGTAATAATAATTTTCAGACACAAAAGAGAAAGGAGCTGGAAGTTCCAGCTCATCTCAGGAAGCTCACTACAAAGAGTGATGAGTTTAGTTAGAGAAATAACTACATTTTGAACTGTCCTAATAATGAGAATGTATGAGGGAAATGGAAAGCCTGCCTAGAGTACAGGCGGGGGTCGGGTGGGGAGGAGGGAGATTTGGGACATCGGTGATGGAAATGTTGCACTGGTGATGGGTGGTGTTCTTTACATGACTGAAACCCAAACACAATCATGTATGTAATCAAGGTGTTTAAATAAAAAAAAAAAGAGGTGGAGACTGTTCAATAAGGTTACATAAAGATCACAGGAACTGGAAAAGGACTGAGAAAACCAGCTGATGGTGAGAACTACATCTGTGGTGCTCTGTGTGGCTCATGCCAAGCCATTCCTGCCGGCACTCAGCAATCATCCCAGTAGTGATGCAGGACATAGAAGACAAGAAGCAAGAAGCCCTTTGAGATTTTAAGAGTTTAATAGACTTCAAATGGAGGGAAAATAGAGTCTAACTTAGCTCTGCCTGACTTCTGCATACGCAGAATCCTGTGGAAAGAAAATCTGATGTTGAGCCACTAAGTTTTGAAGTCGTCAGTTACACAGACGTAGATAACCAAAACAGCTCTCTATACACACTTAGGATTCAGATCACACATAAATCTGTTTAGCAACAGGATCTGTATGATTCATGTTTGAACAGAAACTTGTTCATGTCTTAAAATCTAGTAATTGGAAAATTATAAGCTAAAAATAACTGATGCAAATTCCTGTTACTCTGTGATGTCAAATTAACCAAATATGTTCCATAAACAAATATAATGATAAAGTTAAATTGACTATAAAGTCTAATTTCAAAGCAAGAACAGTAGTAGCTGTACAATACAACCAGCTCAAATAAAGTTGGACATTGAAATGAAGACAAAGAAATGTTCCCTCAGGCCACAGACTTCAAGTATCTTGTTTGGAAGGAGGCAGTCATTGCTAGGTATTAAAAGAGCTCCCGACTCCACAGAAAACAAAATTACAGGCCTGAGGAACCTTAGTAGGAAACCAATTTGAGTTTATGAATATCAAATATGAGTTCATTCCTAATAATTCATTTTGTAAATTAGCAGCACAGTCTTTATATAAACACAAAAATTATGTCTTGGAATTTATGTCCCTTATAAGAATTCAGAAAACATGCTTGTGAGGACTTTGCATCTATTAATGTCCTCAGACTGATTGTGTGAATCCTTGCCATAGGGAAGTGTAAAATGTGAGGCTGAACAGGGCTTCATTCAGATGTATGAAGTGTGGGCCTGGGAGGGGTATGTAGGTTCTTGTGCAATGCTGAGATCTGCTCTGTGCATGCCAAAAGTACAGGAAAGCAGAGTCAGGGTGGACAGTATTTCCATGCTCAGAGCACCACAAATCCCTTTAGGCCACTTATTATCACTTATTATCCTGTCACTTATTTACTTGTTCAACAAATAATCATAGGAATAAGCAAGACAACAACCTCCATTTAATAGACTACAACACATCTGGGATTTTGTACACTTCTGTAACAGTCACCAGGAAGGTGAGGAAGCTATTTTCTTTTGGCCCATTTTCAGTTATAAAAAGGGGTTCAGAGTGATTTTCCTAAATTTACTAGTAAATGACAAAAATGATATCTGAATTGGGTCCATTTAGTTCCAAAGTTCGACTTGGATTATTTACTTTCAAAATATATAGAACATTTGACAGCAAAACAAAAAATTTTAAAAAGAAGTAAGAAATCTTGTTTTATTCTTGAAAGCACTTCATTATTCTGGAAAGTTGGGGAAATGTTCATTTATTCTTTTGCCTCCAGAGGTGCTGAAATAGAATGTTCAAGTAGTGGATTGTAAACAGCAACTTCAAGGTCTGATTCTAAACTCCAGAACTGAATGACTAAGGCAGGACAGAATTATGAGGTGACCCTATCAAGATTTACTGAATATACTACCAGTGAAAATAATTAACAGGTGTCAGTGTCTCTCCTAATTCATTTCCAGGGAACTTTCTGCCCAAAAACATCAAATATAAGCCTAGTTTTGGAATGTGAGAGGCCATAATTAAAATCTTGGCTATGTACTAATAAGCAAATTGTTCTTAATTTCTAAGTCAAAAATAACAACAAAATAATAATAATAATAGCAATACACATTCACAAGTTATTTTAAGATAGTTACAGTAAGTAAAACTCCCTATTAATGGGTCCTAATACTTAAACCTGTGGGACTGGTATCTCACAAATGCCAAATATCAAAACCCCCACCACAGGCCAGTAGAAATCCAGGGTAGTTCAGCAACATTTTTGAAGAGTCTCAGAAAATCAGTGTTTCATAGCCATGGCTTTATTTGAATGTAAACTCTAGGAGTAAGAAAATGGTCATGTGGGCCCGGAGAGATAGCACAGCGGTGTTTGCCTTGCAAGCAGCCGATCCAGGACCAAAGGTGGTTGGGTCGAATCCCGGTGTCCCATATGGTCCCCCGTGCCTGCCAGGAGCTATTTCTGAGCAGACAGCCAGGAGTAACCCCTGAGCACCGCTGGGTGTGGTCCAAAAACCAAAAACCAAACAAAACAAAAAAAAAAAAGAAAATGGTCATGTAAAACTTGGGATTACTTTCTTTCCTTAAGAGGACTCAAAGCAGATGATTCTGGATATCTCTAATCAGTTCTCCTTTCTTTAGGCAGGAAACATTAAGGAGCAGCCAGGGCACTGTGCTTGCCTGTCATCCTGTCTAGCCCCTAACATTCTCTTATAGAATTACATTTCCTATAGAATTTTCATTTTTTTTTAAATATGGAACGCTTCACAAATTTGCGTGTCATCCTTGCGCAGGGGCCATGCTAATCTTCTCTGTATCGTTCCAATTTTAGTATATGTGCTGCCGAAGCGAGCACTAGAATTTTCATTTTAATTATCTGTCTCCATTATTAATACTCTGGCATTTTGTGACAAATATATCATCTAGAGGACACACTTGCAAGATAATGAGAGTTTTTGTGCTATAAAATGAAGGAACAAAAACAAATAGTAAGCACTTGAGCTGGTGAAAAAAATGACAGCTCTGGTGCCTATGTCAAAAAACATAACAGAGATGACACTGCAAAAGATGGCTATGGACCCCAGGTAGATCTAAAAGAAGATATACTACAAAGGTAGTAATTAGGAATTGGGATGGCAATTATGTGGTATGTGCATACATGTGTGTTTTAATAAAAGTCTCAGCAAAACCACACCAGAAAGACAATATTTAAATTTGGAGTTATATATACAACCACACTTGGTTTTGGAAAGTACTTATGCTCCAGGAGAAACTTGTGGTGGATCATAGGATCTTTATGCTACGAAACTAGTATTTTCCCTCCTACCTCTCCTCTCCTCTCTTCTCCTCTCCATTTCTCTCCTCTCCTCTCTTCTCCATTTATCTCCTCTCCTCTTCACTATTCACTGCCCCTTTCTTTTCTTATGTTTTGAAACAATATAAAAATAATCAAAAATTACTACTAATTATATATTAATATTCTAAAATCTATAAGTATGATTAAGCCAATAGTCCTACAGTTGAACTTCTTGTAGAAAGCTGAGCCACCATTCCAACTTGGATATATGCCTGGATAAAACCCATATTTCTTCTAGTATTTGAGCTGCTTTTAAGAGTATAGAATTTTATAAATACCATCTATAAATTATAGAAATTTAGACTTTATTTTCTGTAATATTCTGTGAGTTCAGTACTTAGTTGATAGAAGGCTTTAGATAGCAAAATACCTTTTTCTACACCAACTGCACACAGAATCACCAATATTCTAAGAAACAAAAAATGTTTCAGCACCATGGACAATACCCAAGGATGCTTGTACCTTGTTCTGACCCCAGTTCACCCCATGTTCAAGTCTCCAAATTGAAATGCACCTCATTAAAAATCATGAAAAATTACAAGATTCTAAAGTAGCTTAAGAAAGTCACCAAGTTATTCTGTCGACTTCTCACAATAAACACATAAGGTTGATACAATCATTCTGCCCATTCTACAGATATAGACACAGAAATACAGAGAGCTAAGACATTCCCTTAGATCATGGAGTTATTGATGAAGTTTCAGGTTTCAAAGCCTAATAAAGAGGCTGTTCTCATTATGATAGTCAGTGACATTATTATAGTCCGTGACACAAAGTTGAACTAAAATCGCAAGGCAGTACTTGGTAAAAGTAATCATCAAGAAGATACATTTATATTTGAAATAATTTTGATTTGAATAGTTCTCTAAATCTTGAGCTCATGAAGTCCTGTTTCAGAAATACCATGACTAATGGAATTTTGGAGGCATTGCTTTCCCAAGCTCATTAAGGAAGGTGAAGTGTAGGCTGAGCACATTGATCAAATTCTGATTCTAATATTGAGTAAGTATATATTTCTAAAAAAGACACACTCATTCCTTAGATACTAATTTCTCATTTAATAATTAATTGTAGAGTGTCTGAATAGAGACAATCCAGTGTTAGGGCACTTGTCTTATGTGCTGATTACCCAAATTCAATCCTCAGTACATCATATAGTCCCTAAAATGATGCTCTGAGTAATCTCTAAGTGCAGAACCAGGAGTAAGTCCTGAATATAGTCAGGTGTAGCCTAAAAACAAAACAAAACAAAACTACAAAGAGTGCAGTAATATTTAAGGTTCTTAAAGGAAAAGATTCCTTTATTCCTTTCAAAAATGGTTTTGTTTTATATTGTTTGCTTATTTTGGAGAGTCACACTCAGCGATGCTCAGGGGTTACACTTTGTTCTGCTCTCAGGAATTACTTCTGGCAGTGCTTGGGGAACCATATAGGATGCTTGGGATAGAACCTAGGTCAGCCACATGTAAGGTAAGCATCCTACCTGCTGGACTATTGCTTTAGCACCCTCTTTCAGAAACATTAGCTTTCAATTCTTTGCTCTTTCTCCATAACACTAAATTCGTAATCTTAAAACCAGTTTTGTAAGAAGTCAATGCAAAAGGAGCTTTTTTAAAGCACAGGACCAACTTTTCAGCACTTTGTCACTGAGTGTGGCATTCGTGTACAGTTCTTATGATTGTGCTCTATTTCTTTTTTATTTTAAGTAATATCTTTAAGTACCTTGATTACAGACATGATTGTAGTTGGGTTTCAGTCATATAAGGAACACCCCCCCCCTTCACCAGTGCAACATTCCCATCACCAATGTGCCCCCATTCCCCTCCCCAACTGCGCCAGTATTCTAAACGGGCATTCTACTTCTCTCACTCATTAACATTGTTATGATAATTATCAGTGCAGTTATTTCTCTAGCTGCACTCACCCTGTCCTCTATTTCTTTGTTATGTAGATAAAGAAAGGTCTTTATTTCTAGATGCCTAAGGGATTTTATGCTTTTTTTCAACAATGCATTAATGTTCCAGTTATATTTAATGTTCTATGTCTATTCAGATGATTTTTATATCTACAGATATAAATACAGGTATTATAACTTTTACTTACTTTTAAATACTTAAGAACATCCTTTATTAGAATCTTTTAAAATATAAAGCCCAACAAATTCCTTTCCTAGTATAAAACACAGCTCTCTCTCAACATGTATATATGTATATGTATATGTATATATATGTATATATATTTATATTGGATTTTGGGTCACACCCAGCGGTGCTCAGGGTTTACTCCTGGCTCTGCATTCAGAAGTCACTCCTGACAGAACAGGGGACCATATGGAATGCCGTCAAACACCTTACCACTGTGCCATCTACATTTTATATGCCTGGATGTGAGGGAGATCTGGTTGCGACATCTGACAACCCATTGATTGCCTGGGTTGATTCAGCTGATCTGGCTGGCTTGGCGGGTGTCCCCTTCCTCCCTCATCGCTCCATGTGCGTCCATTCCGAAGCTGCACTCTCGGTCGAAGAGGACAGCATTCCCCAAATAGAGATGGACGTTCTTCGGTCGAGGGTATACGAGTAGCTGCGCTTCCTGCTAGAACCTCCAAACAAGTCCTCATATTTTATATGCCTATTTAGATTTTCCTTTACAACTTTCTTCTCACTCAATAAATTGTATAACTGCAAAATTTATCTATTTTCATAAATTTAAATAATTTTATGTGCATATAATTATTCATACCATTAATTTTTAAATTGATAGGGAGAAAAGAAAATATTTTTTATCAACTTATAATTGTAAGTCATCAACTTACAATTTTGTGGAATTTCAAAAAGTTTAACTATTTATTTGTATGTACAAAGGTATCACACTTCTTATAAGAATAAAAATTTATATTCTGATATGTGGAAAATAAAAAACATAGAAAGGGAACAATAAATGGCCAAAGTCATTGGGACTGGAGGATTTGTCTAGAACTGAGTTTAAATGGGATGGAGGATGGGTTAGAGAGGCCTTTTGGAGAAAGGCTGGAGAAAAGTGATCAGTCTGATGATGGATATAATATTGGAATGAGGTATGCATAAAATATAAGTAAAAGTATACCAGTACTTTGTTTTGTTTGTTTTTGGGCCACACCCAGTGGCGCGCTGGGGATACCGCTGGCTCTGCTCTCAGAAATCACTTCTGGCAGGCTCAAGGACCATATGGGATCATTCAAGGCAAACTCCTTTCCTCTTGTGTTATTGCTCCAGCCCTGTATTTATTTATTTATTTATTTATTTATTTATTTATTTATTTATTTATTTATTTATTTATTTATTTATTTATTTATAACATGATGATTTTAAATTTGGAGGTAGCTTTTCTGTTTGTTCTTGTGCTACTTCTAGTAATGCTCAGGGTTAATCCTATCTTAGTGCTCAGAGGTCATTCTCAGCATTGCTTTGAGGAATCACATGATACCAGGGATCAGCTCAAGTATCCTGTATGGAAATCACATGCTCTAGCACTTTGAACTATCTCTGAGCACCACATTAATTTTCATATTCCTTTAAATTGTACTTCCTTGGATAGAAGCAATAGTAAGATACCTTATCAAACTGTTTTCAACTCAAATCCCTGTTGGTAACAAGCAAGGACACAAAAATTCTACAATACCTCTGGTATGAAAGCAAATTAGGGTCCCGGAGAGATAGCACAGCAGCGTTTGCCTTGCAAGCAGCCGATCCAGGACCAAAGGTGGTTGGGTCGAATCCCGGTGTCCCATATGGTCCCCCGTGCCTGCCAGGAGCTATTTCTGAGCAGACAGCCAGGAGTAACCCCTGAGCACCGCCGGGTGTGACCCAAAAACCAAAAAAAAAAAAAAAAAAAGCAAATTAGGTAAATTAGAACTAATATTATAATTATATTAGTCATATTAATTATATTAATTTATAATTGAATTATAACCATATAATTAGCTACTAAATTGGTAAATTATCACACTAAATAAAGTGTCAAAATGTACATTTCCATGAAATTTTATTTTCATAAGGCTAACCTAAGAGAATAACTATGACCCATAATAAAAGCATTATTTCTGTAACTACAATGATTATTTTTTAGAGATTTAACATCAAAGAATTATGGCAGGAGGCCTACTTATACCAAAAAGTTCAAAACAATATTGTTCTTAAAATATGGAGTTGTATAACTCATTTGCATCTAATTATATGAGGTCATGGAAACTCAGTTATCAAAACGATTGACTTCATAGGTAGAAATGTCTTGCGAAGATTCAACATAACAAATACAAGTTAACGGGGCCCGGAGAGATAGCACAGCGGTGTTTGCCTTGCAAGCAGCCGATCCAGGACCAAAGGTGGTTGGTTCAAATCCCGGTGTCCCATATGGTCCCCCGTGCCTGCCAGGAGCTATTTCTGAGCAGACAGCCAAGGAGTAACCCCTGAGCACCGCCGGTTGTGACCCAAAAACCAAAAAAATAAAAAAAAAAACAAATACAAGTTAACTTAAATTTTTAATTATAAATATTTTGGAGTGTTGCTGGAAAAGAGTTTTTAGTGCCCAAATCTTTCAGGAATTTCCTTTATTAACTCAAGGACATTTTCCTTCCTGGGAAGCCAATGTTCAATTACTTAATGATCAAAAAAGATGAGTATAAAGGCTCTGTCCCCTTCTGGGAAGAACTCATTGGAGCCATCCAAGTTCATTTCTCCATTGGCCAACCCCCCCCCCCCACTCTGCCTCTTCTCTTCCACATGTGTGATTCAAACAACAGTCCCCAACAAGATGTGTAACAATCCTGCACTGCAATTCCCATCATAGAATCTACTTCTGAGGTAATAAAATATCCAACAATATGGAAATTAAGGCAAAAAGAAATGAACAAACATTAAAACAAAACAACTGGATTAAAAACCAATTAACTTAAAACCACAACCAATGATACTAAAACCATTAGTCAGACAGATGCTAATTTTTTTGTTGATAAAGCCAAGAATACAGTCTATTATTTGATAGAGAGTGAGAGAAAGATGAAAGGAGCAGGAGACAGAGGAGGAGGAAATGGATGAAGAGAGGAACCAAAAGTATTAGGAATACACACACACACACACACACACACACACACACACACACACACACACACATATATATATATGTATATTTGGGTTTTGGGTCACCCAACAGCGCTCAGGGGTTACTCCTGGCTTCACGCTCAGAAATTTCTCCTGGCAGGCTCAGGGGACCATATGGGATGCCGGGATTTGAACTAGTGAGCTTCTGCATGAAAGGTAAATGCCTTACCTCTATGCTATCTCTCTGGCCCCAGGAATAAATAAATTTTAAGACAGAACTATACATTTAAAAATTTATTAATGGGGCCAGAGCAGTGGTGCAAGTGGTAGGGCACTTTAACCTAGGATGAACCACGGTTCTCGATCCCCCCAGTGTCCCATATGGTCCCGCAAGCCAGGAGCAATTTCTGAGCACAAAGCCAGGAGTAACCCTTATGAGCGTTGCTGGGGGTGGCCCCACAAAAAATTTTTATTAAGGTAGAAAAGCTTAGATTACTCAAAAATTAACAAAAAAAAGGAATCAAATTCAAAAGTTTACTTGCCCTGCCTCCTGGTAAAGACAGTATTAAGGGCAAGTTCTAAGAATAAAATGAGTTGTAAATTATTTTATGAGGCCAGCATAACCGGGTTACAAAAACTGAAAAAGGAGAGCATGAATAAAAAAATATTATAGACCAATCTAAATTAAGCAAAGTTCTTCATAAATTGGCACAATCCAGTATAGTATTAAAACAGCAATGTATAGAGTTTATTCTAGAAAAAGGTGTCAGAATTATAACGATCAAGATAGTTAACTATACTGCCAATAAATAAAAATTCACAAGGTCATCTTAATATATTAAAAAAACCCATAAAATTTAGCACTATAGTATAACAAGAAAATGAACAAACTGTATAGCAGACAGAACATACTTCTAATGTTTACCTACCAAGCCTCTCAGAAAATTCATACTTAAGTAAAAAAATATTAAAAATATAGATAATAGAATCATGGGCAAGATAAAGTGTGTGGTATATATACTATTCAACAATCCTGAACAATGCAATTGAATAATAAGATAAAGGACAAAGATTTGCAATGGGAAAAATGCTTGCCTCTTTTTTTAAAATAATATTTTATTTAAACGCCTTGGCTACAAACATGATTGTGGTTGTGTTTCAGTCATATAAGAGGACACCCCCCCATCACCAGTGCAACATTCCCACCACCAATGTCCCAAATCTCCCTCCTCCCTACCCCGCCTGTACTCTAGACAGGCTTTCTACATTCTCATTGTTAGGATAGTTCACAATGTAGTTATTTCTCTAACTAAACTCATCACTCTTTGTGGTGAGGTTCATGAGCAGGCTGACTTGGGCTTGATCCCTAGCACCACTCTGGTCCCATGTATACTGCCTGAAGTGAATCCTAAGTACAGAGACAGAAGTAAGTTCTGAGCACAGCAAGGCAAAGCTCCAAATATAAACCCAAACTCTATTGATGAGATGTTAGAATAGAAAGAACAAAAGTGTCACTTCTTTTGCTTGCATTTTTGGGACACATCCAACATGGCTCTGGGATTACTTCTGGTTCTGTGCTAAGGGATTACTACTGGAAGGTTCAGGGGGAGCATGTTTTTATTGGGTACAAGCAGGCTGGCTGCATGCAAAGCGAGCGCCTTACCTGCTGTGCCATAGCTCCATCCCCAAAGTGTCACATTATTAAACCCATGTGATAATAGAGTTAGAAAAAAACAAAAGATTATAATAATATAAGCTACTAGGGAATTTATGCAAAGTATATGAACATGAATGGCTTTTCTTTACACAAAAAGTAACCAGTTAGGAAGCATTGTGTAGTTTAAAAAGATCTCTTAAGGCTAAAAAGATAATATATTGGGTAAGGTGCATGCCTTGCATGTGGCTGACCAGGGTCCAATCTCTGGCACTCCATATAGCCCCTGAGTCCCATTGGGAGTGATTCCTCAGTGAAGAGCCAAGAGTAAGCCCTGAGCAATGCCACATATGACTCCCAAAACAAAATAAAGACATAAAAGAATCATTTTCAAAATGGCAATGAAAACCAAAATGTGCTTGGGAATAAATTTAATATTAAACATACTAGACCTTGATGGATAAATCTATAAAAATTTACTGAAGGACATAAAGGAAAACCTGAATGAATGAAGAAATACCCTATTCTTGAAGAGGATAGGTCAATTTTGTTTTAGTGCTTACTGGCTATGTAATCTTGGGGAAAGGGTTAAACCTTATCTGAGTCCTAGTTTCCTCCTTTGTAAAATAAGAATTACGAATCTCCCTCATGAACTTATTATGATTATTAGAATTTCAGACAAAATGGTGTTAGTTTAAAAACTCAAAATTAAGGTCTAACAATAGCTATGTGTGGAGAGTTTGCTTTGCAGACATGAGGCCATGAGTGCAACCCTAGACCTGCCCCATAAGCCAAATATAATCCCCAAATTGCAGCAACAATGAAGAAAGAGGATTTTAAAAAGTGAGATCCAAGAAAAATTAGAAGTAATATGCCTTGCTTTTATAATGATACAAATACTTGTATGTGACTACAGAAGAGGTAGAGAAGAAATATATATATAGTTATGGGGGGGTCGGAGAGATAGCATGGAGGTAAGGCACTTGCCTTGCATGCAGAAGGATGGAGGTTCGAATCCTGGCATCCTATATGGTTTCCCTAGCCTACCAGGAGCGATTTCTGAGCATAGAGTCAGGAGTAACCCCTGAGCGCTGCAGGGTGTGACCCAAAAAACAAATATATATATATAAAATGTATATATATTATATATTGCAAATATATATAGCAAATACATATTATTTGCAAGGCAAATGCCCTATCGCTTGCACCACTGCTCTGGCCCCAATATATATATATGTATATATGTATATATATGTATATATGTATATATATGTGTGTATATATATGTATATATATGTGTATATATATATGTGTGTATATATATATATATATAGTTGTTGGGCCAGAGTAGTGGCGCAAGCGATAGGGCATTTGCCTTGCATAAATTAACCTAGGATGGACTGCGGTTCCATTACTCCAGTGTCTCATATGGTCCCCCAAGCCTGGAGTGATTTTTGAGCACATGGTCAGAAATAACCTCTGAGAGTCACCGGGTGTGGCCCCAAAACCAATATATATATAAATATACACACACATAGCTAATACCTCTGAAGAACAGATGAAAATTAAAAGCTAGTGTTCCATTATCTGTAGTAATTTAATTCCTTTTAAGGAAGTAATTTATCATATACATAAGGCCTGAGAGATATTTGCATACTTTGCATGCAAAGAGGTTCTGATCACTGTATGGCTTTCAGAATATCACCTGAAGTGACCTTCTTCCAAGCATAGAGTTAGAAGTAACCCCTGAGCATTGCTGAATGTGGGTCCCAATACCACCACCACCACACAAATTATATGAAAAAATTTCTTTATTTTTACTATCTTGGGTTGCTCTTTTCTAATTTGTCCGGCATAATTCAAGTCAATTTTTCCAAAGTTTCCTGATGGTAGGGAGACACTGGGCTCACAGAATACTGGCATGAAGATAGATATCCAAGAAATTACTATATTAAAACATTATTTATTTGTACTCTATGTGAATCTTTGTAATAAAGCAAGATTAAAAACTGTACAGTGTGCCTTTTATATCTTTGCATTTTGTAATTATTATGCATGTAAATTTCAGTGTGTGAGAAAAATGCACAAATGTAAATAAAGTTTAATAAATAACCTGTGTGGGAAGATTGCTCAAAGGACTGAACCACATGCAAATTAGGGACAATGTCTCCAGTTTGATTGGAGAGATTTGTCAGGAGTGACCTTTGAACTTCAAGTCAGAAGACTCAAAAACAAAAAAATCTGCAACTGAAGTTCCTAACCCAGGAAGCTATTTTGTACACCATAGTGGGCGCTCTAAACTTGTAGCTCTATTTTATTTTTCTTATCTTTTCCAATAAAGTTGGGTGAAAATAATGATGTTCCAAAGGCAATTATGCTAGTGCATTTTCCCACCTCTTGTGAAACACTTCACTAGGAACCCAAGGGGTGGGGTGGGGGGGATAAAGGATGAATTATAACTGATCTCAGCCCTCGGCAAAATGAAGTCCCTGGGGAGACCAGGGAGCTTCCACTGTTGTGGTGGACTGAGTGCACAAGGGTGGTAGAATTCCCAGTTAGTTCAGATCACTGTGCACAAAGTTCCCTGAGCATATTGGGTAGAGAAGAAAGAAGACTTATTGACCAAATGTACCTGACATGTTTGCAAGACAGGGAAGAACCACTAAAATGAAAACCTCCAAACTCAATCAGGTTTAATTGGAAGTTTCTTCAGAGTATGAGTTGGTTTATTATATTGTCCATGTCACTAAGAATTATTGTTAATGTTTTCCACAGTTCAAGTTTGGATGATGCCATTTCATTCTTGCCAAATTTTCTGGACTCCTGAATCAAGTTCACTGCAGGGAATGTGTGGATTAAGTAGTCAAGAAATAGATAAATTAGCTCTTGGAGATGAAAGGGCTTTTTTGTCACTTCTCCTTTGTACCACTGGCTTCTGATGACAAGTACAATGTGCAAACATAGCCCACACCTGGAGATTGACATCTGACAGGAAGCAGAAAGGAACATAACCCTGAATGGAGTCCATCTAAACATGTGCCTGTGTCTCTTCCCTGACATTTCTCACATTTGGGTTTTAAGCATATTACTCAGTCTCCATCTCTGAGTCCAGGTTTCCTTATCTAGAAAGGGGGATTAGTGGTAGCACCTTATAGAGTTAGATTAGAAGTAATGTGCCTATCACATAAGACTTAGTGGGCAAAAGTTGCCTTCCATTTCTCTTCATCAAATACAGGACAATGTATTAGGATACCTTGACTCTTTCAGTCCTTTCCTATACTGGAGTACAGGGTTGAAGTTGAGAGGAGGTGTGATTTGGGGATGAAAATATTAGACATCAGTTCCAGAAAGAGTATGAAAGAAAAGGATAATGCTTTACAGAGCTAATTGTGAAAGATGCAAAATTTTACCTTTATCCCTTAGCAATGAATGAACAAAGTGAAAACTGAATACTGGAATAATTGTGGTAACTTGTGCTTGTTGGGGCTAGAAATGACTGGGAGCAGAAACTAGTCAAGAACACTGGAGTGGGGATTATGGGAGATATGAGTGTGTTTAATAAATTATATCCTAATTGAAGGTACTAGTATTTTAGGGCAAATCCCTTTGAACTATATAAAAACAACAAATAAAATTCACTCTTCTGCGTTGAGAAGAAGAAAGAAAAAATTATCATTTGATTTGATTGACATTGTTTTGAGCAGATTGTGAAATGACATACTGAGTTTAGTTTGGCCTAAAGACATCTTGTTGCTGACATAATCACATGCCTTTAGTCAATCTTCCAGCCATTTACTAGGTGTGACTTTTAAATATATAAATAGATTTATCACTTTGGCTTACCTTCCTCCCACCTCCACTTCAAAATGAAATAAAGCAGATTCTACTCCATTTTTCAATGACTATGTCATTCTCCATATTCACCAGGTTTGATACATTGATAGAATTTTCTTTCAATTACCCTCCCTCCTTCATAAAATTTCAATACCAAATAAAAATATAACTTACCAAGTTATATTTTCCATTATATCTCAATTCTGTCTCTTTGCCATTCCTTGTAATAACATCTCTAGTTTGGGGCAACAACCTTCTAATTGGCCCTGGTTTTACTCTTTTCTGTATAATTGTCCACTCCATGCTAGTCCCTTCTAAGCACCAACACTTTATGAAA
This sequence comes from Suncus etruscus, assembly GCF_024139225.1. Lineage (NCBI taxonomy): Eukaryota > Metazoa > Chordata > Mammalia > Eulipotyphla > Soricidae > Suncus > Suncus etruscus. Next base: position 96,593,300 of record NC_064853.1, read on the forward strand.
CTCGCTGCTTTTACTTATTTTCTTTCTCTTGAATCAACAATAGTTTCCTACACATTATTCTTATCCAATGCTCTTTACAGGCATTCAAGGTTCTTTAACACATGTATACATGTTTTCAAAGAGTATCATAAATTATATTTATGGGTTGACATGTCCATATGGTAACATGGCTTTGGGTCCAGAATTGGTTTATGATGTGAATTCGTACTTATTTATTCCTTCTTATTTATAAATTATTATTATGATATGAATTATTCCTGCTTACTTATAAATTCCTATAATTTATCCTGCTCATCCCTAGAGCTAGAGTACCTAGTGAGGAGAGAGGGTGAGAAAAACATGTTATATCCTTGGTAACATTATTTGAAGGTCATAATGCCACAGGATGGAAATGGGGGATATATTCTTAGTCACTGTTATTTAAAAATTCAGGGGAGCTGGAGCAGTGAAAGGAGACTTGTAATGGCTGAAGATTCAAAGAAAAGCTCATTTGACCAAAAGTAGAGCATCAGAAAAATGTGCTTTTTCCTTGCCTTTTTTTTTAATAGACTAAAGAAGCATAATTGGATGAAACTCTCTGGACCTCCTTCTGACCAACTGAAAGACTACTCTTGGCAAAGCAGGTGTTCATTGATTTTTCTTTTGTATGCCATTTTTTATTCTCTTATGTTTCATTTTCTGTAGTCACATCTATTCTATTCTTTGGTCATTCTTCAAGAATGAAGAATTCTAGTCTTGATGCTTGTCAAATAACAGGTCTTATTCTAACTGAATATGGAATCAATAGTAGCAAATTGATGTGCACTGGTCCTAGGCTAACCATTTCTAAAATATATTATCTTTTAAGAATGCTAGTTTCATTTCCCTCTTAACGCCAGGACTTCTACTCTTGGAAATATGTCACACTTTTTTATAAAATGTGTCAAAATTTCTCAATATGTCACAAGCATGTAGATTATGTTCTTTCATTATTTTTTATTTTATTTTTGACTTGGGGGTCCACACGTGGCAGTGCTCAGGGCTTACTCCTGGTTCTGTGCTCAGGGATCACTCCTGGTGAGGATTGGCAGGACATAGGAATGCAGGGAGATTAAACCCAGGTCAGTCACATGTAAGAGAAATGCTCTACCTGCTGTGCTGTTTCCACTCCTTATTCTTTCATTCTTAAATGGAAAGTCAGATGTATGTCCATTGCATCAGATTTATTATAAGCTTCAAATTACTTATGAACTCATTCATTTATATCACCTAATGTGTTAAAGATTCATATAAATACATTGTTTCCTTTAGTGATTTGTCCTGACAATCTTATTTTATATATTTTATTTTAAATACATATTTATACTCATTTATTTAATATATATGTGTTAGTCAGAGTGTAGATATACTTATAGATGTGATGTCATCCTCACTTCATGTAGCATTTAATTCTTCCTGCATTAAATTATCTTTTGTCTGATAACAATATCGCTTTCCTGTCTTCCTTTAGTCTGTATTTATGTTCCGTTCTTTTTCCCTGCTATTGGTCCATTTTGTTAAAAAACAGTGTATATTTAGAATTAGTTTGGGTCAAATCTATGTCTCCTTGTCTTTTAATAAAAACTATTAAAACATTTACACTTCATGTGATAATACATTTGACCTCGCTACTGTCATCTTATTTTATACTTTCTTTTTTTATGTTCCCTTGCTATTTTCTTTATTAGTGTTTAACCTTGGCTCTAACATTCCAAATCTTCCTCCTAATTTTGAAGCTAAATATGGCATTTCTAGTTTTATATTCATCTACTCTTTAATTTTAGATGTATCTTTTATATCTTATGGTTGCCAGAGTCCCAAGGGATCTCTCTTCCTGGAGTGATCAGAGATTTTAGACCAGAAATATTATTATAGGTTCATATTATTATTAAATTTTACATGTATATTTTTATTAAGAACAATTTATTTTGATTTTTGGGTCACATCTGGTGGAGCTCAGAGGTTACTCCTGGCTCTGCGCTCAGAAATCACTCCTGCAAGGCACGGTGAACCATATGGAATGCCAGGATTCAAACCATAGTTCTTTCTGGATTGGTTGCATTCAAAGCGAACACCCTACCACTGTGCTATCTCTCCAGCCCCAATTAAAAACAATTTTGATAAAATATTTGCTTCAAAACTACATTAATAACATTTAAATATTAATTATTTGCTTGATTGATTTCTTTAATTCCCATTTTATAACAGATCTTCACAATCCCAAAAGAAAAATAAAGAAATTAAATCATTAGATAACTATATACCATAATTAATTCAAAATGAGAGACTTAATTGTTAGGCCTCAAGCCATAGAATACACTCCAGAACCTCAAAAACAGAGATGTATTTGGAGACTTAACTCCAGTGGCAAGAAAAACAAAAGTGAGAATACAGTGGACGAAATGAAATACAAAAAATTTTACATAGCAAAAGAAACTACATCATAAAAAGAAAGATAAACAGTAATGGAAGAAGACTTCTTCACATCCTACATCTCATAAGCAGTTACTATCCAAAATATATAGTGAATTCACACTACTCCACCATCACAATGAAAAGAAAAATCTCCATTAAATGATGAGCAAGAAGCATAAACAGACACTTCTCCCAAAAAGAGATACAGATGGTCCACAGATGCATGAAAAATAATGTACAATATCATTTATTTAAGGGAAATGGAAATCAAAACCACAATGAAATATCACCTCCTAGTTGTGAGAATGACCTACATCTCCAAAATTGGAAATAACAAGTACTGGTGAGAATATGAAAAAAAAAAAAAAGATGCAGCTGCTATAGAAAAAAAGTGTGTGTCTGGGTTAATGGCTTAGTTGTCGAAAATGTGTCTTGCAAAATCGAGGCTATAGTTTTGATTCATAGCTCCCCAACATTAACAAATGTGATTCAAGCCAAAAGTTTGTGGCTCCAGCATACTGCAACCATTCAGGGGTCTCAAACACGCGGCCCACGGGCCGCAAACGGCCCTCCGTATAACATTTTGTGCCCCTGCCCTAGAGGAATCTTTTTTTGCTTTAGTTGTTTGGGTCACACCCCCCAATGTTCAAGGCTTACTACTGACTTTGCACTCAAGGATCACCCCGACTTTGCCTCCTGCGACCCCCAGGTAAATTGAATTTGAGACCCCTCAAACGCCGGGTGGCAGCGGGGCAAATACCCAATCCAAGTGTGCAACACCGCATCGAGGGGTGCGACCTCTACTGCATCATAATCAAAGTGTGAAGCACTGCAATAGATGTGCAAGCCCCAGCAAGCACATGTGTTCAAGCACCATGACCATTTAAAAATTACACTTAAAAGCTATTTAAAATAATAATCAATACAGTAAAGTTGCTGGCTACAAAATCAGTATACAAAAATTTGTTGTGTATCTATAGATAATGAAGCAGAAAAAAATCCCCAAATCATTCCCATTTATAATCATATAAAAATAAGTACCTATAAAAACTCATAAGTACCTATGAGTGAAGACTGTACATTTGAATCTAGGATATTTATGGACTGGAGTAATAGTATGCCATACAGGACATTTGCTCTACATAAGGCCAAGCTGGGTTCTATCCTTGGCATCCCATAAAGTCCCTTAAGCACTATCAGGAATAATACTTGCATGCAAAACCAGGAGTAATTCCTAAGGATCGTCCCCTGCAAAAACCTCAACACTATGGTTTAAAAAAATAGAAGCTCAGAACAATGGAAAGCTATTTCATGCTCATATTTCAAATAATTAATATTATAAAATTAGACATATTCAATGTAATTTATATTAAAATTTTAATAGCTTTCTTTAAGGAAATATTATAAACATTAATGAAATCTGTTGAATCATAAAAGATTCTAAATGGCCAAAGCAATTTGGAGAAGAAAAAGAAAGAGAATGGAGGCATCTTGTTCCCTAGCTTCATTCTATAATGCTTCAATAATCAACAATATGATATCAAAAATGATATATGGATCAAGGGAACAGATTTAGTATCCCAGAAGTTAGCCTCTACATATATATGGCATATATATGGATAGATAACATATATGGACAGTTAATTAAAATAAATTTATTGGGAGAAGTAGACTATCAGATGAAAGAAAAGAAAACTCAATCATTATCTCAGACAATGCATAAAAGTTAACTCTGAATGAATTGAAATTACAAAATACTCAGAAAACATTGGCAATACAGTATATCACTTGAGTTTCAATAATGTCCTTAGTGTTGATTCTAACAAGTAAAACAAAAGCAAAAATTAATAAATGGCATTAGAGCAAACTAAAAAACTACTATGCATTGAAAGATACTACTGTAAAAGGAAAAGATACTCAAGTGAATGGTTGAAAATATTTATATCATAAATCTGATAAAGCACTAATACATAAAATAAATCAATTTAAGAAACTAAAAACCAATAAAACAACCCTACCAAAATATGAAAAGAAGAGCTGAAGAGACACTTCAACAAGAAGGCATATAAATGGCCAATATACATATAAGATTTTTTTCATTAGCATTTATTATCAGGAAAATGAAAATCATAAGGTTAATGAGCTATCACCTCACACCAACGATAATTATTTCTTTCTCTCTATCTATTTATTAAAAAATAAAGGCAGTGGTGCTGGAATGATAGTACAGTGGGTAGCTTGTTTGCCTTCTACATGGCCGATCTAGGCTAGATCCCTAGCATCCCATCAGTCCCCCAAGCCTGCCAGGAGTGATTCCTGAGCACAGACCAGGAGTATCCCCTGAGTACTGCTGGGCATGGCCCAACTTCTCCAAATATATGTATATGCATATGTATATACATACTCCTATGTTCATTGCAACATTATGTGCAATAGCATACTAGTGGCTACACAATGACATGTGAGTATATAAAGAAATTGTGGTATATATACATACAATGCAATACACTTAGCTACTAGAAAGAAATGAAATCTTAAAACTTTTAACAACATTGGTAGAACTGGAAGTACTTATGCTAAGCTATGTAAGTCAGAAAGAGAAACAAATACTGGATTATTTTACTCATATGTAGTATGTAAGGAATCAAAGCAAGGAAATAGACAGAGTCAAATTAAAAGAAATACTTGAACTCTGATCGCTGAACTGAAGTTACCAGAGGATAGAAGAAGGGAGAAGAGAGAAGAAAAAATTGATGGTAGTAGAGGGACCTGGTACTGGTGGTGATGGGTATGATAACATGCATTTGAAAAGACATGAAACTGTGCTCCTAAAGCATATATAGTCTTGTAAATCAACATTACCCCAATTAAAATACATATAAAATATTTTCATTTCATATTGCTTTCTTTGAATTGCACCTGCTATTCCTTAAGTCTATAAATGTAACTTAAAAATTAAGAAATAGGGCCCAGAGAGATAGCACAGCGGCGTTTGCCTTGCAAGCAGCCGATCCAGGACCAAAGGTTGTTGGTTCGAATCCCGGTGTCCCATATGGTCCCCCGTGCCTGCCAGGAGCTATTTCTGAGCAGACAGCCAGGAGTAACCCCTGAGCAGCGCCGGGTGTGGCCCAAAAAACCAAAAAAAAAAAATTTAAGAAATAACCTTGCCTTTCTTTTATATGCTTTCTATTTTATAGTGAAACATTAGTTCTGTGTTCGAGGATGTCTCCCTTTCTTTGAGTTGCTAAATATTGTTTTTCATGAACTTCTACCACATTTTAACTGAGAGTGAGTTCTAGAAGCACAAATATGATTGGGAGGTGCTTCTAACTATCTACCTGATAGCACACCTACAAATAGTTTTTGCTGTTGTTGTTATTGAATTTTAGAAATCATTTATATACACTGATACTAATTCCATTTCAGGTACATCTTCAAATATATTTATCCTATTCTTATAGTCCCTGACATTCTGTCCTCCAAGATACTTGAAAAACATTTCTGGGAGTCCCTTCTCTCGAACCAATTTTTTCTTTCTTTTTTTAATAAAATGGTTAGTTGGGTTTCCCTTAATAAATATTACATACACTTTTTATTATAGCAAACCAAATTGTATGACATAGATTCTATTGATATCTTTTTCTAGATGTATGATACCCTTTAAAATTATATTCTATGATACCCTTTAAAATTATACTACTTAAATAAAAATTTAAGAGTGGTATGAATTAAATGCGTATGCATCATTTCCCTTCCAGAAGGTGGTATAATCCCCACACCTGATTCACTATGGGTACTGAATTAAAATGTTGATTCTAACTCTCCAACTCACTTCTGAAACCAGAACTCCCCAAGGAGAGATACTCTATGCAATACTAATGTCATTTGTATAATACTAAACTATCATTTGACAATTCCAGAACCACTGCGTTACTGCCATGTGTACACATAGAAGAGAAAGCAATGATTCAATGAAGTCTTACCTCTTTTTATTTTTTGTTAGGTATATAAATTATGTAAAGAAAACATGGCTGATTGCAAAGACAGTGGCTATAAGCATTAGGACTATTTAACCATGTTTTATGAAGAACTTTGCAGGTATCAGGGGAAATATTTATTGCATACAAAGACACAGGTAAACAGAATACAGTGTTCAGTTAGAGTTCAGGTGCCTTAAAGTGGTTTTTAGAAAAATTGCAATGCCCTCAAAGATCTTCCAGAGATGCTAAGGATTTGAAAACCCTGTAATCTAATGAATCTTCAAGAGAACTTTTAGTTTTTTAATAGTTCTTAATTCTGCTAAACACTTATGTCACTTGAAAACCTTAAAAAAAAAGCACTCAGGCTTAGGTTCCAAACACAATTAAATTAATATCTCTGGATATGTGACCCATGATTGGTATATTTCAAAGCTCCTAGGTTATTGTTTAACTAGAGTTCAGAAACACTGGTGTAGAAAAAAGTACCATATTTACATACATGTAAAACTTAGTTTTAGAAGAGAAATCCAAGTGTTCACATAAAAAAAGAGGTAATTGTCACAGCTCCTTTGTCAGCCTCAAATGTGGATGGTGGTTCGAATCCCGGCATCCCATATGGTTCCCTGAGCCTGCCAGGAGTAATTTCTGAGCATAGAGCCAGGAGTAACCCCTGAGTGCTGCCGGGTTTGACCCCAAAACAGAAAAAAAAACTTTCCTTTTCTTATTAAAGAGGCACAAATTGCTTTGACATTAGTTTTTATTTAATTAATTAATTAATTTTGGTATTTGAGCTACACCTAGATGGGGGACCATATGGGATGCTGGGGATCAAACTTAGGTCAGCCATGTGCAAGGCAAACACCTGATGCACTGTGCTATTGTTCTGGCTCCAAATCTTTCAAATATTAGCAATTACATGGATCAAGATAAATGAGCACAGGCATTTCTGCCATCTCAACGGTGTACTTGGTTTTACTTACTGTTTATATTGATATTTCCTAATGTGAATCTCTCCCACATTTTCATCTACCATTCACACCTCCATCTGGCCTTCCCATTGACACCTCAAATTTAGCATGACCCCAAATGAACTAATTTTTAAACCGGAGTTTTCCTAAATATATTTTATCTTTTTCAAAAAGATTAATCATTTTCTCCCTCCAATCTATTTTCTTTTTTTTTTCAATCTATTTTCTTTAAACAAGCAGAATGTGCCTTGCTAATTATAATTGAAACTATCACAAACACAGAATATGTGTGTAATTTTCCCATGGTCCAATAAGTGACTGAGTGAATTTTCTTAAGTGTACATTTGCCATGATTTGTATCATTTAGGATTGGTTTTCAGCAGGGTCATCAGGCAGAGCAGAATTTCTTCACTTATAGGAACAATTGTCATTGGCTCCTAATGGTGGGAAAACTCTGTGAACAGCCAGTTTCCAGAACATCTTAGTATGAAACAGTGATGAGACTAACTTCTACTAGACTATGTCCTGGATTCCAGCTATAGCGACCAGACTTCACTGTTGCTGGACGTTTGTATGAGATGTATGAAGAACTGAATGAGAGATTCTATTTTGTGTAACTCTCAAGGATTCTGGAAGGAATACTCTGATTCTCTGAGAGATTAAAGAGGTTTTTTTTTTGTTTGTTTGTTTTATTTTTTTTATTTATTATTTTTTTTTAGCTATTTCACTTTGGCTGGGAAACAGACACACTGAGGTCACTAGTAATGTGCTGCAGATTACTGTACCAGAGCACAAAACTAGATAAAGGCATCAAAGAACAAAAACATGGGTCCAAACATTTCAAGCATTTCGGCATAGAAGAGTAAAGATGGCCTTGTTGGTTTCTTGAAATTTTTACACTAGATCAATCATTAGGAAAGAAAAATAATGTGGTTCCTGTGTAGCTAACACTGTTCATGCTTCAAGTGAGGCAAAAAATATTCTATGCAGACCATAAAAATGGGAACAATGGGCTCAAATGATTAATAGGGCAGGAGGGTCTGTGGGTTACCAACTGCTCTACATCATTAAGTATGATCTTTCATCACTTTTCAGCCCACAGATGTGCAGAATTGATGATTTCTTCTTCGTTAAAATAACACTTGAGAAATGAGGTCAATGGCATCTAACGTTCCTGCCTCACACTTCTAATTAGAATGAGAAAAGATCATGGAAATTAATACATCGTTATCTTATAAGTATGGTATATCTATAAGGTACAGTGATTTGTTTTTGTCTTTTTGGGGGGTCATTACTGGCAGTGCTTAGGGTCTACTTTTGTTTTGCTTTGTTTTTAGGCTACACCTGGCAGTGCTCAGGGGTTACTCCTGGCTATCTGCTCAGAAATAGCTCCTGGCAGGCAAGGGGGACCATATGGGATGCCGGGATTCGAACCAACCACTTTAGGTCCTGGGTCGGCTGCTTGTAAGGCAAACACCGCTGTGCTATCTCTCCGACCCCTAAGGCCTACTTTTTAGGCTCTGTGCTCAGGGATCACTCCTTGTGACAATATTTAATGCTGGGGATAGAACTGGAGCTGATCACATTAAAGAAAAGTGAGCTATCTCTCTAGCTCCAGTAGTTATTATTATTATTTTTTTTTTTGGGCCACACCCGGCTTTGCTCAGGGGTTACTCCTGGCTGTCTGCTCAGAAATAGCTCCTGGCAGGCACGGGGGACCATATGGGACACCGGGATTCGAACCAACCACCTTTGGTCCTGGATCGGCTGCTTGCAAGGCAAACGCCGCTGTGCTATCTCTCCGGGCCCAGTAGTTATTATTTTTAACAATTTTTTTAAATCTTTTTTTCTCTGTGCCCCTGACCTACCTTTGAACCCTGTTGACTCTATTTTTCATTTGGAATTAGAGACTAAATTCTTTTTTTCTTTTAAATAATGATGTCAGGAGAGACATTTTGATTTCTGTGAAGGTACTGGTGATTTAAGAGTGCAATAGTATGAAGAAAATTGACATTTTGGAAAAAATATGTCTTTTAAAAAGAAATGCATAGGGAGTGAGTAGGAAACTTTGGTTTTTGTCCTGGCTGTGGGATCTCAGATAAAGAATCCCTAATTTTTTCTCTTTAAGATATGGGTCTGGAAGTCTATTTTAGATCTATTTAGTCTATTTTAGTCTTTTAGATCTCATTTTCTATAATGCTGCAAATTGTAATATAGTCTTTGAATTAATATCTTTTGGCCTAATAGAGTAAAATCCCCAGGTATTTAAATGGCTGCAATTGAGATTACTGTCCAGTAATTATTCTTGCTCTGTTCAATCTATTCCATCACCTCATCATTCCCAACTATCATTATCTCTCCATTATCATCACAACCATTAACAATACAATCAACATTATCTCTCTTACTACCACCATCATTTCCTGTTTCCTGCTATCAATATCACCATCACCAACAATCTCAATCCCAACCACCACCATCACCTTCATCACTACTATCACTTTTGTGACAATAAATTGGCTTTTTTAATAGAACAATGAAAAAATTCTTGGTTTGAGGGGCTACAATAGTTTTAGGAAGGCAAGAGTGATAGCATAGAAGGCAGGGTGTTTGCCTTGCACCTGGATGACTAGGGTTCAGTTTCCAGCATCCCATATGGTCCTCTGAACCTGCCAGGAGTAATTTCTGAGCACAGAGACAGAAGTAACTGCTGAGTTCTGTGTGTGGCCCAAAAACAAAACAAAAATTGTCTTAGAAAACACTTTATTATAGCATGTAGAATGAACTTTTAGAACCAAGACCATTGTCTCCAGGGTTAATTAAGTTTACTTATAACACACTAACAAAATTGATTATTTGATAATATTATTGGCCAAATCATAAAAATGCCATTGAAAAGGATATCTAGATTTTTATTAAGAGAGTTGGTAGGTAAGATTCTTCTAACCTCTATTACAATTAAAAAAATATGAATAAGTAATATGATAAGTCAAGATAAAGTGATAGGGATATTTGGATTTAGATAAACTATTTGAAATGAAACACAATATGTCTGATGATTTATTTTTTGGCAGCTGCAGGCGGGGATCCTATCTAATAATATTTTAATGGATATAAACTGTGGACTAAATAATAATAGTACACAAAGTTGAATAAACTTAAATGCTGCTGTTTATTTAACTAACTAATATTTATCTCTCACTTACTAATATCTATTTTTCAGAGGGTTAGTGGAATGTAAGAATTTTGTAATGTTTCATCATTTAGAGGGATGTGAGTCACATCTAGCAGTGCTCAGGTCTACTTAGGGATCATTCCTGTCTGGGTTAAGGAAACCAAATTTAGTGCTGGGGAAAGAATCAAAATTGGTCACATACATGATAAGTGTCCCATTTCCTAAACTATTTCTTCAACTTCATGTGCATAATTTTTTATCTATGACTTAGTTCAAGAGGTCATATTCTGGGCCAAAGATGTAGTTCAATAGTCTGAATGCCTGCTTTGCATGTAGGAAATCCAGTTTTGATTCCTAGCACTGCCTGATCCCCAAGAACTGCAGGGAGTGATATCCAAACACAGACAGCTGAGTAGCCCCAGCACACCACTCGGTGTGACTGCCACAAAAATAAAAGAAGAAAAAAAAAAAGAGATTATGTGCCTCAAATTTGGGGATTACAGGAAGTCAGCTGGAAGCAATATTATTGGTAGCAATAATAGATAACAGAATCCAAGTCAGAAATATCTGAACAGACTGATAAAAATAGATTGCATTGAAAAAGATAAAACCCAGAATAAATGCAAAGGCTCTGTAGTTGGGTTGCAAGTAGCATTTGCATAGGCATGAGAAGGGCTTGTGCAAGTGATATAGTTCAAGAGCAAACCTCGAGAGAGTTGAAGTTTTCCAGTTGACACAAAACTCATGCAATTGGTCTAGATTCTTCATTTAACTTCACAAAATTTTAATAGAAATGTAAACTATGAAAAGGTGCAGAAATAACCTAACTCTACTTGGTAGTGTTTAGGCCTCCCCAAGAATTCTGTATTTTATTCAGTAAGAATTTTTTTAAAAAATAGAGATATCTGGGGCAAGAATGATAATGATACATACTGGAGCTTGGATCCAGTGGCCTATGAAACAGAATGGGGGAAATGAGAAGGACTTAGACCAAGGAGCTAGGAGCCAGATTTTGTTGCTCATTGGTTGTGAAATCACAACCAGCCAAAATTCTGTGGGGCTGCTGACAGCCCACTTTTCTCCCTGGAAGAAGCCTGGACTTTGGTGGCTGGCCAACTCACTTTCCTACATGATATCTGCGGATCAGTGCTCATTATGTGATTGGGCTCCTTCCTCTTTCACTCATTCAGAAACAAATTATTTCAACCTCCCAATCAACTTTTGCACTCTTGAAATACCATCAACACTTACAATGTTGTTTCCCTTGGAAATCCTCGGAAGTACCTTTTCTACAGCTTTCCAACATGATGGCTATCTGCTCCTTCATGATAGCATACATATATTGAAGTAATTTAGTATAGAATTGAAAATTCTATAAAATTAGACTTTGAAATAACATGGGGCCCCCAGAGTTAAAATTTCTAATGAGTTTTAAAGTTACTTAAACTTTCTGAGATTCTATTTATCTGTGGAATAGAGATAACATTAGGTTTGTAGGGATGTGACTATTAAGATAATATATGTATGATAATAATGTAAGTTGGCACAAGGTAGGTACCCTAAAATTATATAGATAACATTAATGCTACATTTACTATTATCTTTCTTACTCTTTATTTCAACTGCCCTGGCCCTCACTTGCTAAGCACTGTGCATCTGCAAAGGATATGATAGAAAACAAGATTTATATATCACCACCATACTTGTCAACCCTATATTTATTAGCTAACAGAATTGTCCAGTTGAACTTTATATGATAATGGAAATGTCCTCATGTAAATTCTCTAATACAGTGGCTAAAAGTCATTAAATATCAGAAATCTGACCCTTTCGATCAAGAAACTGATGCTTAAATTTTAGTTATGAAATGAATTGAAAAAGAGTCACTTGGAGATACAACATAACTATAGACACTTCCCAGGTACATTTCTTTTTTTCTTTTTTTCTTTTTGGTTTTTGGGCAACACCTGGCTGTGTTCAGGGGTTACTCCTGGCTATCTGCTCAGAAATAGCTCCTGGCAGGCACGGGGGACCATATGAAAAGCCAGGATTCTAACCAACCATCTTAGGTCCTGCATTGGCTGCCTGCAAGGCAAACACCACTGTGCTATCTCTCCGTCCCCCCCAGATACATTTTTAAGAGTGATCATTCTGAGTAGAATGAAGGTGAGCCGAGCGATTTCTCACACAAAGCACCCAGAACGGAACAAGTCTCTTACTTGTTCATTATCCCATTTAATCATCTACTGTGCATACTAACTCAGGGGCTGGAGTACAGTAAAGAATTAGCCTCTGTCTATATAAATTTTAAAATTTAATGGGGTTATGAGATAAGTCATTTCTCCAGAGCAGTGAGATAAGCAGACACACAGGTACTATGGCAGCTGCAGAGTGGTAATGCTGTGAGTTTCCTAAAAGGACATTTGAAGCCTTAAGCAGATTCTTAAATAAGTAAATCTCATAGTAGGGACTCACGGATATTTATTCCATTTACAATAGTTGTAGAACTATTAAATTTACTGCAGTTGGTAGAAGTGGCCACAGACCAAATATGGCCCTAAGGAAAGTTCATAACTAGGACCCATTTTTTTCCTTTTAACATTTCTCCTTTATGTTTTTTCTATTACCCAATACAATTTTCCTCTGTTGCCATATTTTCTTCATCTAAAGACATTTTCTTTCAGGAATTTTTTTTATTACATTAATTGTTTTTGTCCCTAATCTCGTGGAATATTTTTTGTGCGGATGGGGGAGAAGGTCAGATTAACTTTGTTACAAATTATGACATTATGACACTGTAATTTGGTCATGGAATTCTGATATTTGGGCTAACAAATAGCTCTGTGAATATGACTGCAATTGATACAGGCTGCCACTGATGGTTGTGCTGGGTGGACCTGGCTGTGATACTGATGAATATTCATAGCACTGAAGGCTGTTTAATTGTTTGCATGGAGAAGTGAGATTGTAAAGCATTTATGTGTTTTTACACAACAGTTTGATTTGCTTCCAAGTTAATTTGTGATGTCTAGGCAGATTATTTTTGCAGTGACATTTGCTCACATAACGAGAGATACAGCTTTCTACTATATGGTTTCAATAATACAGTTGAGTACACTAAGCGGGACTTAATTGTGATTCATTTCCTCTAGCAATCAGAAGGTTACTTTATGGTCTGATTTGATCTTGAGAGGCCCTAGTTTACTTGAGTCCTCAAGATTCATCTGCCTTTTCCTGGATAGATAAATATAAGTATGAATGTTTGTGTAGCCTTTTCAAAAAAAAAGGCTTGTCATGTCTATCAGGACTTCACATTCATACTCTCCTTGCCCACCTTTGGGAATCTATCCAGAGGATGTAATTAAACAACTTGTCACAAAGATGTTGCCCAAGGATGTTGTGCAAAGTTATCTGTAATTGGTAAAGATAGGAAGCAACTTAAGTGATTAAAAACTAGTGGCATGCTTCTACAAAGATGATGATCACACAGAACTTTTGCTATACAATGAATAATTAAAAAAAGTAGAGAGACACTAGCTACAGAGGATATACAATCAACCAGGTGTCAGCCAACCTGGATTTGAGTTCTGACTCAGCCATGTGGAAGGGCACCTACCCCTGACAGGTTGATCATAAAACCTGTCTCGGCACAACTTGGGAAAATTACACAGTATAGAAGACACATACTTAAATCTACACATATTAGGTATCCAATAAATGTTGGTTTTCTGTGTATTTGTATCATTACAAGGCATAGAAGCTGATGGATAGAAACAACTAAGATTACAAATCAGTATGTGCTCTGAAAATAGCAGATGGTTGGTTGATTCTTTGCCCCCTTTTAACTTTCCAAATGTTCAACAATGAATATCATGATGGTATGCCACAATTAGATTTTTAAAAAAGAGTTTTACTATCGCAACATAAAAGTATTTGTCTTCCCTCTTCAGTCTGAGAGGAGCAGGGAGACTTTCACAGGCCTCAGCAGGAAAGGGAAGACTGGAAGATTGACCCTTGGAAGAACCTGCACTTCCACAGCTAAACCTTAGGAGCACAGGCTAGTCCATCCCTTCCACTTGCTGATCCGGTCCTGGGGGAGACTTGGCCTGGGCTGGCGTTGGAACAGATGGCCTCAGCAGTTTTTCCTGTCATTAAGAGTCTAGATTCCAGATGCTTTAAACTTACCATTTTTGTCCTGGGTCTTAGTTGATTTGAACGAAAGAAGACGCATAACATTATACTAATGCGAACAACTCAGTTACAGACTCCCCAGGATTCTCTTGGAAAAATCTGGCAATGATATCGACTGTAGTCTACACTTATATGTTAAAGAAGATGACAAAGAGAAAGCTTTGAAGGCAGGTACAGTAGGGAAATTGGCTTAATTACAGCAGCTTGCTAGTTTTTCATGAGTGCAATTTGTATTCCGAACAGAATATGTGTCAGAAACTGCCCTTTTAAAACTAGGAACAACGAAACCACTTGCTACTTCAGAACATGTCTCTGTAATGAGAGGAACCTGACGTACAAAGGTAAGAGTGCAATGTGTGTGTGTGTGTGTGTGTGTGTGTGTGTGCATTTGTCTCTGCCACACACAGAGAGAATGCTCAAATCATGATCTATATGATCTAATGTCCTTCATTGACATCAAGGTGTGCCTATGCTTCAGCAAGTGGCTCCACCATCTATATTTTGCAGACAAAGAATTCCAAGCACTCCAATAACAAAGTCCTTCCCTCTTATTCCAACGCAAGGGTCGATTAACAGCAGCCTGTCCCGACCACAGCACCAGAGTCTAGGGGTGTCCCGCATGCCTGGCAAATAAGATATATAAACAGGGAGGACAGCGGGAGAGCTAGGTCATCGTATGATAATGAGGCTGCTGGAGTCGCCACGCAGCGGGGCGAGGGAGCCCCAGGATTCGCGCTTCTCCAGCATCGCTGCGGCGCGGCCACAAATCAGCGCGCGCTGCCGCAGACCCTCCAGTAGAGCAGCCCGGTGGCGGCTAGTGGTTGGGGTCTCGCCAGCCAGTCCGTTCCCCGGCGGGAACTCTCACATTTGGGAGACACTTGTGTCTCTCCCCTGAGGTGCTGGGGAGGAAAAGGACTGCACTGAGGCTTCACCTGTAGGACTTACCCCTCTCCCCTCACTCTGCAGCCCCCTTCTCAATCCTGCCCCGCTAGCCCGGAGGATGAAAAGCCTGCGTTGCAGCGCGAGATGGGTTGGAGGAGTTTATCCAAGCCCCACAGGTGATAACTGGATGTGCACCCCTGAATACACCCCACCCCGAGACACACAAGTATACACGTATCTCATGATTCGGAACCCAAACAAGTCCAGCCTTCTGTCCTCTCCGTGATCTCCTCTCTGTCTCTAGCTCCTATTTGTCCAAAGACCTGCGTTCTGTCTGTCCGCTTAAGGCTCTTTCTTCATCCAGTTCTCGGGAGAAGGGGGCGGCCTTGTGGCGCTCCTCTAAGTCCTGGCACCCCGAGGGGGAGGTCAAAGGTCTGGAGCGACAGACCTCAGAAAAAGTGTTCCCGATTTCTTGGCCACCTTTATGCACCCGGATCCCAAACTGGATTCCCCAGGAGAAGGGAAGTCTAGAAGGAGGGAGCTATGACTAGTTGCTTCAGCACACAGCCAGAAGCAAGACTGAACGCACGCACAACAAACAGCCTTTGAAATTTGGAAGGGCTCAATCGCAGAAGACCCGGGGCCCCGCTGTGGCCCTCCCAGGGCCCTAGCCCTTCCTTCCAGGGTCCTTCCTTCCAGCGGAGACCTGATCCTGCAAGGGCTTTGGGGCAGGCGACACCGTCCAAGTGGGCTCAGTGGCCTTGGGGCAGCCCCTTCCCAAATCGCAGGACTGGCTCCAGTTTTGCCCTCCTTCCTTGTTTGTCCCAATTGCTGCACCTCGACGGCACCCTCCACCTTCTCAACTCACCGTGCAACACTTGGTTACGTGATTTCCCGAAGCGTTTCTTCCTCCAGGCTTTTCCCTCACTTGGGAGCAAAGAGGAACCGAGAAAAGCAAAGCAAAAGGGGACCGATCAAGACCCGGCTTCTGTCTGGTCGTCGTCCCGTCCGCGCTGGGCGCTCTGGGGGGGGGACGGGAGGGTGGCAGCCCGTGAGAGCCCGGGGAATCGGAGGGGGCCACCCCCAGCAGAGATTCAGAAGCGAAGGAACCTTCTGCTAGCTCCGGGCTCCGGAAGATCCAAAGCCTTTCGCCTCCAACGCCAGCTACTACGGCACTGCGGCGCTGGGCACCGCGCTGCCTGCTAAGTCGGGCTGCCACTCTGCGCGCCGTGCCAGGCCCCCGGGTGCAGAGCCCGCCCTCGCTAGGCTCTCCCACCCCGCGCGCGCGCCCAGCCACACGCGCAGCTCACGAGCGCGCGCGCACCTGCACACACATGACTGCGGCTCTCTTGGTGGGAACCTGCTCCTCCGTGTTGCCTGCCACCGGGTTGGGGCTGGAGGCTGGGGCGTGGGCCTTGTGCATGCAGCTCGGGCTTGGAGGTTTAGGAGGAGGACATTCCGTCTCTTTAAATCATTGCATGGCCCTCGTTAAAGCACCACTTAGGCTGCCCCTCTACTTCCCCCCTGCACATTCGGGAGTAATCCCTAAGCCTAGCAGGCAATGGCCACCAATCAAAACATAAACAAAAGCAATGCCTCTGTTCCCCACCACCTCACCCCAGTTTCCGACCTCTTTGACCTTGGTGGCACCTTAACTCAGCTTGATAATGAATCTCTTGAGCAGAATCACCCCAGCCCAGCCCGCAAACGCAGGGCTCTGATGTCACCTGCTTGCATCTGAAGACCCGGGTTAGTTCAATTCTTTTCTCTCTAGCTTTGACGAGCCCCCCTGGGCCTGGTTTTGGCCCCAGCGCGCAGCCCTCTCTAGCAGCTACAATGCACAGCCCCGTCTAACCTTGCAAACGCGTGCACAGCAAAGGCCCTGGGCTGTGGAGGGGCAGCTTTGGCTTGTTGCTTCTTCTCTTTCCATGACGTGCGTGTCCCAGTGGGGGGAGAAGGGGTGACACTATTTCAGTCCCTTCACATCAGCAGGACTTCTGTCTTTTACAGACCACATTTAGGGCTATTGAAGAGTCCGAACTCTCATCTGCCAGCTCTGTGGAATTTACCATCTTCCCTGGCTGAGCATTCTGTTCGGCCATCAGGAAGTGAAGGTCTTGCAGCCAAGAAGAGCTTTCTGCACATGCTGATGCGCCTAGAGGATCTGGATGTCTGTACATTTGGGGGAAGAATCTTCAAAAACCAATGCCAAGAACCCCTGATCACTCTGATGCTCAGGCTCCATATTCGACCCTGTGCAGGCAGGCTAATGTAACAGATGAGGAACTGAGGCCCCAAGATTTCCTTAGAATTCCTAAGGTGACAGAGAGCCCCTCCCAGAACCCCTTTCCCTATTTCATCTGGAGATCCTCTATTCATCTTTCCTTCTTTCACCCTGTGCTGCTTCTCAATGTTCCTTCTGCTGCCATCCTGATGGGGGTGCTCTCAAAATTCTCTTTGGGGGCAAGAAGCACCCCATTCATGCTGGGGAGACCAGCGAACACCCTTACTAAGACTGTGATGTATAGCGCATGCTCAGGGATGCCAGGGCCACATCTGGTGGTGCTGGGGAAGACAGGGACAATGTGGTGCCGAAGGTTGGGAATTTGGGGCTGCTGCATGCGGCCCTTTAAACTACCTCACCAACTCCTCAATATTCTTTTCAAAATACTTTACTTTTCTCTTGTTGACTCAATCAATACACTACAATCTATGAAGCTCCTGTTATGTCTCTATTTAGTTAGTTTTTGGGCCACACATGGATGCTCAAGGCTTAATTCTGGCTCTGTATTCAGGGATCACTCCTGAGAATAGGGGACCACTGGTGGTGTCAGGGATCAAGGGCTGCATACAAGACAAGTACTTGCTATACTGTCACTCCAGTGCCTTTTGCTATGCCTTTAGATACTTTCCCCTGACTTTAGTACTTAGCATTACTTGGGAAGAAAGAGGACCAGAAAGACACAAAGGGTTCTGAGCTGTCTCTGCCTTGGCTAAAGGAGAAATTTGGTCATAAACTTGTTGGTTGTGTTTTCATTGTGCTGGACTAAGTGGCTGTGGAAGGTGTAGTGTTTGCCTTCTGAATCAACTTTTCTTTTTTTAATATAATATTTATTTTAATCATAGTGGCTTACATATCATTGACGATAATATTTTAGGAACATATTAACATAAAAACAGGGGAGTTCCCATCACTGAATTGTCCTTCCTCCACCTCCGTTCCCGTCCTACCTCCTATATCCTCCTCCCTCATCCCCAGGGCTGCTAGAATAAGTGGTCCCCTCTGTGCCTCGTTTTCTACTTAGAGGTCCTACACCTGTTTGGTCTTGGTATCTCCCTTATTTCCCGCTCTAATTGGGAGGTGGGACTAGATAGTTTAAGTTATGTGGTTTTGTTTGAAGAAGAGAAAGGTACTAAACTGGGGGGGGGGGAATCAAATACGCCGAAAATGGGCGGAGTTCTTCTGGAGGCTCTCATCCTAGGTTTGAGAGATGAAGGGGAAGAGGAAGGAGAAACACCACAACTGTATAAAAAGAAGTGTCAAGTAAAATATCCAGTGAACACTCCAACAATAAAGATAAGCACCACATAAAAGCCATGGTCCTGAATCAACTTTTCTATAGAGGAAAACACACTCACAAATATAGTTGCCAGAAAGACATTCTTGCTTTGTCTGTCCTGATACTTTCTTAAGAAATAAAGGAGGAAAGTCTATATTTGACTGAGATTCATAATGGATTTGGGGGTTGTACCTATAGATAGGGTGTGGGGAAACACTGTGCTACTCTATCTAAGAGAACAAGAATATTTTGTGAATATTTTGAGGGAGAGTGATGAAAAATGAATTTCCAGAGCAAGGCTGACCTCAAGAAACTGGAGAACAGGATTTAGAGCATAAGAGAGCTTGTGAAGAGAGGCAAATAGTTGCTGGCGATGGAGAGATAGTTCACTATGCTCCACATTTCCTGGGAAATAAATCTTTAAAAAAAATGTCGAGAAGCCAGAGTGATAGCACAAGTAAGGCATTCGAGCTGAGCTTGATTCCTGGCATGCCATATTGTTCCCTGAGTTTGTCAGCAGTGATTCCTGAGTGCAGAGTCAAAAATAATCCCTGTGCACCCACCAGGTTTTGTCCCTCAAAAATCTTGAAACAGTGTTCAGGAGTCCAGGGATCCAACTGTCAGTCCAGTGCAAGGGCCTGAAGTATGTGCTGCTCTTGGGGATTTGGTATAGGAAGTATTTGGGTCTATCTACTGGTACTAGAGTTCCTCAAGACTGAACTGGTGATCCTCAGGGGATCATGAGGTACTGGGAATTGAACTCAGATTAGACACATTGACATGTGTAACCTAACCACTATATAATTTCTTGGTCTCATAAGTTATTTGTGAAGGCAACATTGTACCTCTAGTCTGTTGGTGGCTAGATTATCAGCTCTCAGTGATACTGAGACTTTAGGCTGAAGTGCAGAGAACCCGGAGAAACCTTTATCAGGGGCTTACATGCAGCTGATACTGGGGTTTTCTGTTGCCAGCATATTGTAAAAGAGTAATAAAGACCAAAGTCACAAGGAGCAGAATTGACTAGGGTGGTGGTGGAAGAAGTTACACAAAAGAAGAATTCTTTTGGTTGAGATCACATAGAGCTTGTTGGGTATATGATAGGCTTGGGGAGGGGAATCACAGCCTAATAACAAGTTCACAAAGCTTTCTAGGCTGAGGGAAGCAAGTGATGGAGTAGAATAAGTCAAGGTTCAATCCAGACTGTCAGTAGGCAAACTGGGGCACAAACTTCAGGCTCTGAGAACTGAGGAGTTACTGAAAGTGATCAGCTTTGTTGTTGGTTTTGGATAGGGAAGGGGTTGGGAAATGTTCGATTTCCCAAGATGCTCTTCCTATCGGGCCACAGAGAGGGGAATGAAGAGAAATTTCACTGCTCAGGAGTCTGGCTCTGTGGTTCACTAGTCCAGTCATGGAGATCGGCAGCTCCCTGGCTGCCTGCACAAAGGGGCTCTTTTTCTTGAATTTGCACAATGGCTTGGCACAGGCTGTTAGAGGTGCTGGCTACTGAATGCTGTCTTTGGAAAGGCTAAAGCCACAGGGAAGCAAGAGAGGATTGATGGAGTCTTTGCCAATCCAATATGAAGCAAAAAAGAGACTGGAAGTCAGGAAGCTGTGAGGCTGAGAAGCTCTCAGCTGTTTAGTGACACTGAGATGCACCAGAGGGTACAGAGAAGGAAGCTCTCTTCCTCCAAGGTGTTCACCTCAGCCTGAGTCAACTGTGAGTCAGACACTGTGAGTGGCTAAGATGCTACCCAAGAAAGCAGAAAATGGGGGCAAAGCAACAGTAAAATGGGTAGGGCTTTTGCTTTCCATGTTTCTAACCTAGATTGGATCTCCAGCATCCCATACGTTCATTTGAACGTGTTCAAGAGTGATTCCTGAAAAGAGAACCAGGAGTAACCCCAGAGCATCTCCATCCAGGTATGACCTGACAACTAAGATGAAAAACAAAGTAAAGAAGTGGAAAAAAAAACCCAGAACACCAAGGCCCTGTCTAGAGGAGGTCTTCCTGGAGTGTGGAGGAGTCTATGGGCTTGTGCAGTCTAGTCCAGGGAGGAACAGGCCTGAGCTCCCCAGCAGAATGTGTGCTAACACTGGTAGAAGGGGGAGCTGTGAGGTTAGACCCAGAGCAGGCAAACTGGAGGCTTCTGAGCAAGAGCTCACAGCTTCTGTAACCACAGTGGTGCTGTTTCTAGCATGGCCAAGTCTAGAGCCCTCTGACCAATCCCCCTGGTTTCTGAGAGGCTGGGGAACTTTCACTATTGGCTCCCTGAGCTGAGACTTGACTGTTGGCAGCTTGCACTGGCCATGTTGCTGTGGGAACACTTCATCCAAGCCAGCAGCTGATGCTTGAAATTCATTGCCAAGACAAAGCTGGGGCTGAGTCAGGTGCCTGTGTCTGGAAACATTTGAGTTGGATTGTTTCCTACAGGCTGGATGATCAGCAAGTGATGCAGAGGTCGCTGTCAGAGGATGGGGGCAGTGACTGGGCTCAGTTCCTGCTCAGGGACTCTGCAGGTCTCATTGGCATCACTTTTCTTTTCAGGGGTAGTACCCTGGAATGTAGAAGGGATTAGTGGAGCTGAGGTTTTTTTTTTTTGTTTGTTTGTTTTTTTTAACTTGGATAAGAATAACGTTGGAGTTGGTCTCTGTAACCTTTTCTGGATCTGTTGCTGTGACAAATACAGTCCACTGCCTATCACTGAGGTGCAAGCCTCCCACCCCTGCAAGGCAAGCTGGAAAAATTCCCACAATACCAACTAATAAGCATAGGGAAAATAAAATTGACAAGCGTTTTTTTTGTGCTGTTGTTGAGCCCAGTTAGATGTCAGGGCGGAGATATAGCATGGAGGTTGTGAGTTTGCCTTACATGCAGAAGGAAGGTGGTTTGAATCCCAGCATCCCATATGGTCCCCCGAGCCTGCCGCCAGGATGATTTCTGAGCATAGACCCAGGAGTAACCCCTGAGCGCTGCCGGGTGTGACCCAAAAAACAAAAACAAAAATATTATTTAGATGTCTGCTTCCTGGGAAACAACAATTTGGTTCAGCTTTCATATTATTATTAATTATTATTATTCATAAGATGAATAATATGTTGCTTATCATGTTTTGTTTGGGGAATCCATACTCAGTGGCATCCAGGACTTACTCCTGACTCTGCACTCAGGGATCACTCCTTGTGGATCTTGAGGTACTGGGGATAGAACACAGGTCAAAAGGGAAGTACACTACCTGTTGTACTGTCTTTTCCCAACCCCCTCTTTCTTATATTTTTCATTTTATTTTTATTTTTTGGTTTTGGGCCCACACTCAGCAATGCTTAGGGTTACTCCTGACTCTACACTCAAGAACCACTCCTTACAGTGCTCAGGGAACCCTATGGGTTCCCAGAGAATTGAATCAAAGTTTACAAGGCAAATGCCATACCCAACTGTACTATCACTCTGGCTCTTGGCCCCTAAAGTGATTACTATTATAGAATGAGAATTAAAAAAAGAGTTAACAGGTTGCAAACTTGCCCTTGGCTTGGAATACAGCCAACAATTTAGGAGGCTCAGAGTGGTTTCCTCAGGAACTTTGATTGCATTTTCTTTAGAGGGAGGAAGATACACAGCTTCCAATATCTTTGCTTTGATAATTGCATGTCAGGAGAGGTGGAAGAAGGGAAATATGAGTAGAGAGAGAAAAAAAAGAGAAAAGCCTTCACCTCTCTGCTATATTTTGGACAGTGATTTGAACTGTAGTGTGCTTATAAAGAGGCTAATTTTGGTGTCTCTGAGTCTGTTTTCTGCTTGGCCTGGTAGGAGACACACTGGAAATTCCTTACTGTCCCTGGAGGGCTAACTTTTTTACATGGGGGCCCCTGGGAAGAGCCACAGAGAAGACAAGATTCTCCCTCCATAAATGACCAAATGCCTCAAAGCTAGTTCAACCCACACAGCTTTTGAGTGCATAAGTCCATTTTTAGAAATTTTGGTCACTTCTTTACTCTTCTGGTATCCAATGGTAGGGCAGGACAAAAAAAAAATCACAGCCTGACAGAATTTAAGGCATTCCCCAAATTGACTCCTCTCTCATCTGCTTTTTTTCTCTTGCTATTTCCAGAATATCTGGAAGTATAGACCTTCCCTGAAGGGGTCCCAGTTTACTCATCCAATTACATTTTCCTGAAAGCCCTTCGAAAGCTTGGGAAGCTGCTTGGCTAACTCCATCATCCAAATTCAAGCACACCTCATGGACCCTTTCCTCCAATCCTGCTCAGGATGCTTCCAGAGCTAGAAAACCTGCTTCTTCTCTGGTGTGTTTTCTCTGTTTTTTTCCCCTTTAGTTGTTGGTGGTTTTGTTTGTTTGTTTAGGACTACATTATCCAGAAATATTCAGGGCTTACTCCAGGCGCTTTGCTCAGGGATTATTCCTGTAGGTGTTGAATGAACCATATGATGCTGAGGATCAAACACAGGTCAGCTGAATGCAAGACAAGAGACTTAACCCCTAGACTGTCTCTCTGGTACATGATGCCACCTCTAAAACCTGATACACCATTGAAGTGAATAATTTTCTCTCTTATGCTTCCATTAAAGTTTGTATATATTTTACTCTAATCTAGAACTTACAACAGGTTTCCCTGTGTTGAAATGCTTTGTGTGCCTTCTATCTTTGCCCTACTTCATCCTGGGAGAGCAATTGATCCTCCTTAAACAATACCTTAGTCACCTTCCTATCACTCATGACATACTGTGCTTACAAGAAATTAAAAATACCAGTAGAAGTAGGATCTGGAGGAATAGAACTTTTATCTTGAACATGTAAATTCCCCAGTTAACATTCTCAGTACATTTCCCATTTCCCAGTGTTTCACACAGGCCAAGTACATCTTAGACAGCTCTGTCATTTTGAGCTGGCAGCTGTGCTGTTTGTGATCTCAATACTGCAAATCATTTCCAGCCACACCACTTGCCATGTATGTGTATAAGCACCACAATGGTGCATGCATGCATACGTGTGTGAGTGCATTTCTACCACACATCAAATGTGTGAGCCTGAAAGTTTCACATTTAAAGAGCACTGTATGATCAGAAACACAATACCAGAAAGCACCACAATCATAACTTATGTTCCCCAATTAAGAATGTGAGCCAAGGGTCTGGGGTGGTGGCACTAGAGGTAAGGCATCTACTTTGCAAGTGCTAGCCTAGGACAGTCCCATGGTTCGATTTCTTGGTGTCCCATATGGTCCAACCAAGCCAGGAACAATTTCTGAGCGCATAGCCAAAAGTAACCCCTGAGCATCAATGGGTGTGGCCCAAAAACCAAAAACAAAATAAACCCAATCAAACAAACATAAAAAAGAATTTGAGCCTAGACAAACATGTGTATGAGCACCATGACTAAAAGAGGCCAACTTAGTGAGCTGTGTGGCTGAGTGAGTGAGCACCATTCCCTGATGTGGGACCCCTGGTGAACAGCACTTCTAAAAGTGTGTGATTAACACAGCCACCTGTGTGTGTATCCTTGGTCACTGCACTGCAACAACAATAACAACAAAGGGAAGAGGGAAAGAGGAAACTAAAGAAAGGAAATTTTAGAAAAACATGGACAAGTTTATTATATTTTATTTTTGGACCACACCTTGTGGTTCACAGGGCTTACACATAACTCTGAACTCATGAATCTCTCCTGTTAGGGCTCAAGACACCATATGTGGTTCCAGGAATCAAATTGGAATCATTTGTGTCCAAGGCAAATGCCCTACCAGCTGTGCTATCTCTCAGCCCTTCGAGTCATTTTAAAGAAGACACCTATATCTCTGTGGCCTTAAGATATACCACAGAGGGAAGGTTGATTCTCTCTTTCAAATTATGCTACAGCTCTTTGAGATCTGCCATGTGCAGGCTGGTATGCAAATTCTCCCAAGACCTGAGGACAGAGAACCATGCAGAGACTTTGCACAATATTGTATTGCTCAAATACTCCTAACCAGTAAGAGGAGGAGCAGGATGAGAAATTTGAGCCCCAGGGTGCACCCTTTCCATTTCCTGAAGAGAACTTCTCCCTCACCCAACTTGTCTTTATTTTCATTCTACAGCACTTGTGAACAAACTGAATTGCATCATAGACAACCACTTTGTTATTGCCCGGCTATATTTTTTGATCTGTTTTCTCCAAAATCATTATAACAAATAAAATCATTTGTTTTTTCCAAATCATTATAAAATAACCACTTAGCACTTCACTTACACATCAATTCTACAAAGATGATGGCATGAATATTATTCTACAGAGTTAAACTGAGGCAGCTATGGGCAGGGAAGTGTTGAGGGCAGGGTGGGATGGTGGTAGTTAAGAGATACGTGAAGCAGATGTTATTGAAAAAGGCTCTGTGCTCAGAGATCACTCCAAGTTTTTGTTATTTTAAGATCCCACATACCAATTTCATCTCAGCACTCCATGTTGGGAGGAGGGATGGAATTTTTTCTGTTTTTCTTTTCTTCCTATCTTTTTTCTTTTTACCTTCTTTTCTCCTCCATTCTCCTTCATTCCTTCTTTCCATCCTTCTCCTTCCCTCTCTCCCTCCCTCCCTACCTCTCACTCTCCCTCCCTCCCTCCCTCCCTCCCTCCCTCCCTCCCTCCCTCCCTCCCTCCCTCCCTCCCTCCCTCCCTTCCTTCCTTCCTTCCTTCCTTCCTTCCTTCCTTCCTTCCTTCCTTCCTTCCTTCCTTCCTTCCTTCCTTCCTTCCTTCCTTTCTTCCTTCCATTCTTCCTTCCTTCCTTCTTCCTTTTTATTCTTCCTTCTTTCCTTCTTTTCTCTTTATTGTTTTTTTGGGGGAGACATGCCTAGAAGTGTTCAGGGTTTTTTTGCTCTTTGTGCTCAGGAATCACTCCTGGTGAGCTCTGAGGACTATATGTGGTGTCAGAGATAAAAACGTGGGCCAGCTGTGTGCAAGGAAAATGAAGTTATTGTCTGTACCATTTGTACTATTGCTTAGCCTAGAGTGACAGAATTTCATGTTTCTAGCCTCTGTTCTTAACTATAAATACCTGGATTTTACATACTTCATAGGGTGATAGGGAGTAGTTTGCCACTTTCTCCAACTATGGAAGGGAAACAGGGGAAGGAACCTGGCACTGCCAAAGGACCAAGGCTTAGACATGAGAGTCAGCCAGTGAGGGCAACCTTTGGGTCACAAATTCCATAAGTATGGACCTATAATCTGTATGAGACTTGCTGAGTGCTTGTTCAAAAGCTTATTTCAAGACTGGAGAGATAGCACAGGGATAAGGTGCTTGCCTTACCTGTAGCTAACCCTGGTTTTACTTCTGGTGCTATGTATGGGCCCCCAATCATCTTCAGGAGTGATCCCTGAGCCCAGAGCTTTCTGACTCTGCTTTCTGGGATAGTGGCAAGAAATCTGTGTTTTATTTCATTTTAATTAACTTTGTTTATTTATTATTCACCTTCCCTTCCATTTGTTGTTGTACTTGTGATGGCTGGAAGTCAAACCTACTTAATCTCACTGCTCGCATATGCTGGATTGTGCCATTAATTAGGGCCTCATGCTTTAGTATACCTTAGTTGAGGGGCACTGGAGACCACACACTTGTCCCTGGGATCACATTTAGGTGTGTTCAGGGTGGGGGACAATGCTGGACATTGAACTCACAAACTCACCAACCATAGGCATGCAAGGCACACACACCCTTTAATCAATGAGCTATACCCAGGCCTCCCAAATCTGCCTTTTAAAGAAATTTCAGCATTCAGGCTAGCTAAGCTCCTATCAGAGATCCCTTTTAATTTCTGCAGCTGTTGCCAATGAAACTGTCATTTTCTCAAGTCTCAGCATCCATAATAAATAGAAAGACAACACTGAAATTTCCTTTTTACTGCTTCCCTGTATTGCCCTTGATCTAAAGAATTTTGTGAACTTTAGTATGTTCTTTAAGTCTATTTCATGATGTTTAAAAGAAAATAAAATGGCCTTGAAGTATAGCTTTATTGCTTCCTATCATTCATTTTCCTGTGTAAATGTTTTGAGTTAGAGATTCACTGTCACGCTTCATAACACATTTATATAAGAAAGTATATTCAGAATTTCAAGCCACAACTTCATAAATAGACTTTCCAATAAATAGATTTTCCAAACATAACATGTTCTTAAGTAGGGGACTGTATACATTTTTAAGCTTTCGTAGTTATTTGTTAATTTTTACAACTGGCTTGAGCAGGTCACAGATTGGGAAGCTCTGAATTTTCTCATAGTCACTTCTCAGAACTGATTCTCTATCTTACCTGATGTGCAAATGACTCAGGTGTTTCTGGGCTTTTGCCCATTTGGGACATAACAGTTAGATGTGTCAAAAGGATTTTTTTCTTTTACTACTTGTGAATTTATTCATTGAACAAACACATTGTGGGAACTGCTAGTGAACTAGTTGCTTCTCTAGGCCATAGAAATTCAAGCAGGAGTCTCTGCCTCAGGATTTCAGTCTCATGTGGAATAAAATTTCAGATCAAACACAAGGGAGAAAATGTATTGATCACACAGGGAAGGAACTGGACCAGAGGTATCTGCAAGAGGCAAGTCACAAAGGGAGAAAATTCATTCTTCTAATTTATTTATATAGTGGAAAACACTCAGGAGGTCATTACTCTGTCCCTAAGGCAGGAGATGCTAAATGAGAGGTGAAAGGAAGTGGGAACCCCAAATTATATTGCTTTGGGGTTCTTGGGGGGACTGTAGTCTGAGAATTCTATACAAATTTTTGGTTTTGTCTTGTTTTATTGGGGGACTATCTTCTAAGAGGTGTTAAGGAATCCTGGGTATCCTTCGTGGGGAATTTTGACAGCTGGACTGGAGATTTAATGTCAGAGCCTGAAGGTGTGATGTTGCCGGGTCCCTGTGCTATCAGGTTTTATCTGAATCACCTCAGCAGTGCTTGAGGATTCAAAAGCTTCATTCTGTGATGCCTAGGAGACCATGTAGTTCTGGGTATTGAACTAGGGGGTGGTCAAGGAACCCATGTGTCTGTGTTTAAGAATCCCTTTTACTTCCTCTTCTGCTTTTGTTTTTGTCACTGCTACCCATAAGATTAAAACACTATCTTTTAAAAATTTTTTTGATTTTCTGTCCCATTGCAGAACACTTTGAGATTCACTTGCATGTAGGCTATTTTTCACCTTTTTATTAATTGTTATACCTTCTCATTTATGTTTGTACCTGATATTATTTTTTTAATTAAATATATTTTTTATTTAAATAACATGATCATATTTGGGTTACAGTCATAACCAGAACACTCCCCTTCACCAGTGCAACATTACCCCCTCCCCCCTTCCCATCCCCTGCCTGTATTCGAGACAGGCATTCTACTACAGTAATTTGTTTTTAAGTTCAGCAAGTTGTATTTTTTTCTTAAAGGATAAGAGTAAAAAAAATATAGTAAAGGTGTGATAGTGGCAATCACTATCTGCATAGGTCCAGAAAAATGGAGAAAATGGAAAAAAAAAATCCTTGACCTGATTACAAAAAGGCCTCACCCCAGAAGTTTATTGGATAAGACAGACTCTGGGTTCCAGGCATACCAGTCTATCCAACTCCAGTCATTCTCAAGGTCCCGGTGAGACTTTTTCACACTTTAGCTATTGTTGGTATCAGACTCTTATATTTAAAGACTCTGGATTCTGTGTATTTCTTTCATCGATGTCAGGCTGAAGTGGAGCATCCTCTAGTTTCAGCATATCATTAAATGCGGAGTGATCTGCCCTGCATGCAGACTGTTGCTGAGTCGCCTGGGTGTTGGGAGCACTCTTTGGACTGTACCTGATATTCTAATCAACATTGAGGCAATGGCACCAGTAGCTTGCAATAATCTTTGGCCCACCTATCATGGCAGCCTCCCTTCCTCCTCAACTTCTGGAAACAACAGAGAAATGGCAACAAACACATCTGGAGCAGGAGGGAAAAATGTTAGGTTTTGATGTTCTGCCCCATCAGTAAGTTTCCTGGTAGAAATTTTACAAGAATTTTAGACACAGATGAGGTTGCTACAACCTTTCCAAAGACTTCTTAAGAAAAATTTCAGACTGGAAGAATAAATGAATGTGTCATGGCTAGTTTGATTGTTCATGTTGCAGGAGATAGGACTGGGGGAGGAGACCCATCAGATAAGGTCTAATGATTTAGCACCAACAGATTGGACTCTATGCTCTTAGAGCATTGTATTGGAATACTACGGTCATATCAATCTCAACTTGTCCACTCAGCTCTCACTGATTTGCTTTTCCCATTCAATTTCTTTCCAGAAAGATTGGTTTCCTTTCTGCAGAGCTACTCAGCCAAAGAACTTTGAACTAGGCTGTGCCTTTCCTCTCCATTATCTCCCATCCATCCTTTAGATTCTCAGCAATGGCAATTTTTTTCACTCTCCTTTTGATTTCCAAATCTGTTCTGAGGTAAACATATGTCCTGCTTCTCTAGTTAACCTCCCAATATCTTTGCCAGGATGACCATCATCATCATTTTTCTTGTCCTGGATCTAGCACCAGCTCAGTCCATACCTTCCATTTTGTAGCCAGAACAAGTGCCTCAAATTGCACCTCTAATCACACCACCCTCTGGTGATTTTATCTTTGTTACAAGCTGTCTGATACTTGCAACATCAAGTCATGATTTTCTTGACTTAATTTGTAGTATCACCCTATTGACCTTTTACTGATTCCGTTTTCACCTCTGCCTACTTCCATTTTCTTGCTGACCCTTCTGAACCAAGGCATCTGGAGCATTAAGCAATTATAAGTTCTTGTGCCTTTCCTTAAAAAAACAACTTTTAGGTAAATAATATGAAGCTCAAAACACACAGTTGGAAAGTGAGAAATCATTATTTTAAAGCCAAGTTTTGCTGTTTCTGAAGACTGGGGTCTTTTTGACAGACTGGGATAGGGGATTTATGGAACTTGGCAGCATACTCTGGAGTTCAGCAATAAGGGAGAGAGGAAACAAAAATCCTGACATCATCTCACTGTAGGTCTGTCCTTTCTCTCTGACCCATATGATTTTTGCAGATGTGAGGGGTGACTGAGCTCCAAGATTAATCATCACTGCAAAACTTATTGTGGCCAAAAAGAAGGCACACCATTCATCTGTGAACTGTGCTCACACCCCATTGCTTGAGTTTAATCGGACTAATGAACCAGCTGGCTTCCTTTCTAAAATGATTTCTGCTGTTTTTATTACTGAATAACAGCACAGCAGGATTTGAAAGGGAGTTAGATGAGAATTCAGCTGGGGAGAAAGGATATCCTCCAAGTCAGCCTGCTTAAGAGTTGGATGGGTGGGGTGAGGGCTTATGAGACAAGAGACACTAGACTGGAAGAAAAGGGGGCAGACATTTGGAGGCCTCTGATAGAGCCTCTCACTTCCAGGCAAATGTTTCCATGGAAGAAAGTATGTTGGTGAAGTGTAGAAAAAAAGAAGATTTAGAGGCCAATGGAAAGAAAACAGAATGAAGAAGAAACCAAAACCCAAGCAAGCATTCTTTCATCTCACATTTACTATGCTGCTGCTTGTCATGGTAATTTGGGGAGAGTGCTTTTAAATACTGAAGATACAACCAGGAACAAGGTATGGACTCCAAAATTAAAAAAAAATGCTTTGGGGGCTGGAGAGATAGCATGGAGATAAGGCATTTGGCTTTCATGCAGAAGGTCATCTGTTCGAATCCCAGCATTCCATATGGTCCCCTGTGCCTGCCAGGAGCAATTTCTGAGCATGGAGCCAGGAGTAACCCCTGAGCACTGCTGGGTGTGACCCAAAACCCACAAAAAATGCTTTTAAGTTTTTTTTTTAATGATTTTTGTTTGTTTGTTTGCTTGTTTTGATGGTGATATAGGGATTGCTCCTGCCAGTGTTGGAGATTGACCTCAGGGCCTTGAATATACTAGATGTGTGATCTATCTCTTGAACTATATTCCTGGTCTCTCAAATATTTTAAACTACACATAGTTCTTTCTTTAAGCCAAGACTTTTAGGTAAGTCCAATAATGAAACAGAGAAATGGTGTATATGTTATTTCTAGGACACTCACTGGCTAATAACTGAGGTCCCTAGTGAGGCTCTTCTGAAAAATGGGGCAACAGTACAGTGTCTCCTCCTGTGGAACAAGAATGACTCAAGAGTAGGGATGTTTTTATCTGCCTTCAACATTTGATTTGAGATCCTTGGAAATGGAGATCTGGCCAATTGATATTGTCCTATGCTGGCCTGGTCTCTATTAAGAAACAGCAGAGAACCACAACAACCAACTTAATAAATATGCCTGTCAAAAGGGTAGGAGATGAAAGATAGGTGGGGGGAGGAAAACCTTGGGACTCTAATGGAGGAAAGTTGACATTAGTGGTGGAAATGGTGTTAGAACACTCTATTCCCCAAACTTAACTATTTATAGCTTTGTATATCATGAAAGAAAGCAAAGAAAGAAAGCAAAAGAAGAAAGGAAAAAAAGAAGGAAGGATGAGAGGAAAGAATGGAAAGGAAAAGAAGAAAGGAAAAAAGAAAGTAGGGGCTGGGCTGGAGAGATAAAACAGCAGTATGGCATTTGCCTTGCACATGGTAGACCCGGATGGACCCAGGTTTGATCCCCAGTATCCCATATGGTCCCCTGAGCCTGCCAGGAGTGATTTCTAAGTGTAGAGCCAGGAGTAACTCCTGAGCAACATTGGGTGTGGCCCTAAAACCAAAAAAAAAAAAAAGGAAAAAAGAAAAGAAAGAAAGTAAAAGAAAGGAAGGAAGGAAGAAAATAAAAAAATCAAAAAGAGAAAGAATGATAAGAAAGAAAACAGAGCCAACCTAACCTAGTCACTAAACTGCAGAGATCTCAGTAAAATGAGTGGCCTTCAGTAACCCTCGAATTTGGAATTGGATGCTGCCAGGTTTTGTTTTCTTCTTTGTTCCCTACCCCTTTCTTTTCTCTCTTCTTTGATTCTATTCCTCCCTTTGAAGAGCATTTTCATCCACACATCGGCTTCATTGAGTGGATGGGAACATGTGAATAGCACAGATTGGTCTTGAGGTGGCCCCCACTAACACCCTGATTGCCTCCTCCTGGTCATGTGATATAGATCATGACCTCTTCCAGAGACTAGCCAGGAGTTATAACTTGGACTCACTTTAAAAACATGCTTTGAGACATGTGAATTACTGCACTCTAAAAACCTGAGCTACGAGTTACAGAGAAAAAATTGCCAGTTTTCCTAGAGGAATAGAAATATATTTTATGTGGATTTGTAGTCTAGAACGGTGGTTATAGGCCAGATGATTATGCACCCATATTGGTCCTTCCACCCAGGGAATCCTACTTCATTTCAGTAGAGAAGATTGGGGTTAGGCTTTAAATAGAATTGTAGGGTCAGGTTAACTAGCTTTGATTTTATGCTGAAAGCAATGAATATCTTAAATGTAAGAATTACAAGATAAGACTATACATTTAGAAAGGTTATTCTGGTGATAGATACCACAATGGGTAGGGCACTTGCTTTGTGTGCATCTGACTCAGGTTCATCCTCAGTTCTTCCCACCCCACCCCCTGAGCGTCTCCAGGAGTGATCAATGAGCACAGAACCAGGATTAAACCCAGAGCACAGACCCAGGTGAAAGCCTTGAATACATTAAGGTGTGACCCCAAAAATTAATTAATTAATTAATAAAAAGAACATTAAAAAGTCATTCTGATAAAGTGCAATGCAACCTAAGATTAGGAGACCATTGGGAGGCTGACGGAACAATCTGGAGAAGAACAGAGGAAGCAAGAATAAAGGCAAATGACTGTAGAAAGTATAAAGAAGCAGATGTGTTCAAGGAGTGTCTCAGGAAAATTTAAAAGGATGTGGAGGTCTGATTAAATCAGGCTTTATCAGGACTGGAAACGTTGACTGGAGAATGAATGGGGAAGGAGTTTCTCTAGGAGAACAGAAAGATTTCAAAGAGAGGGAAGATGGGAAGGTGAGGAGAAGGTGGGTGGGAGAGATGAGATGTGGCAATGACATTCCTAACCATCTGTGCTTCTGAATCTGGTGATATTTCTTAGCATTCTTCAAAGCAGATTATAATCAACCCAATGCCTTGCACCTTTATAAATGCTGAATCTATTAGTACTTGGTTGTAGCCAATTTCCGTGTGTGTCCATATATATATGTCCATATATATGTTCATATATATGTATATGTGTCCACATATAAATATGATGGAATCAAGAGAAAGATCTCTGATGAGCAAAGAAGAGCATGTTCTAGTATGTTGGGGCAAATACCAAACTGCTGTAGTATCTGCCTCAATGAAGAAAACCAAACAAGCGACAAAGCTGCTTGTGGCTTTACTTACCACTAGCCTGTCCTCTTCCTCTAAACTTGAAAGTAGTGGTCTTTAATTATTCTAAAAAAAAATAAGACTTGAGATACTTAGTCATTTACAAAGAGGCAAGTTACATGAGGAAGTAGAAATGTCTGGGAGAAAATTTTTACCCTTAATTGCAATGCCTCTAGAAAAATGGAAAGTATCACAAACTAAAATGAAGCAGATATGAAGTTTGAACCCTGTTTTGTACATAGAAGGGTACTAGTTAGATAGCTTAGAATAATGAAAAGAGTTTTGGAATCTAAAATCAGAACAACTGGGGCAAAATATCGAACTCTATTATCTAGATACCTATATAAGTTTAAAAACTTTGTAAAGTTTCAACCTATCTGAATGTTTTTTCATTGCAAAAAAAAAGAGCATAGTTTTGTCCTTCCAGTTGAATGATTAATCTATGTGTGTGTAATTGAAAATTTGCCAATGTTACATGCCCAAGTCATTCTAGAAGAAGTAGTGGAGTGGACATTCCCACCCAGGTTTTACCACAGTAGGAGTGTTCTCTAACTTTCTTAACTTTCTAGCATATTCTCTTGACTTCCACAATGATATCTTGTGATGCTCCCCACTTTAACTTGGAATAAAATATAAATAATAAGATCAAACATAGATCAAGAATAGGCACTGCTCCTTCCTTGGGACCTTAGAATGTGCCCTGTTATGGATAAAGTTCTTCTATTATAACCAGCAGGGACTGGCATGACCCACTGCACAAGCTAATTGGAAGGGTGAGACTCAGTGTCAACAAATGTTCACATCAAGTGTTCATGTGGCTGGTGCTAATTCAGTGGTAACTAAAATTCTAACTCAGAACTTGTTTCTTCTAACAAACTCTGCTGATCATGGCAGTGTGGCAATGGCAGAGGTAGATGCAATAAGAGCAACACTCACTAATGTTTGTAGAAGACCAGGAAATCTCCAAGTGCCAGAAAACAACTTTTATTTAAATAATGTTATTAAATTCACAACAACCCATTTACACATATGCCATTATTTATTCATATATTTGCAGATTAATATAGTACAGCATAAACAAGTAGGTAAGTTGCTTACCCACATCCACTCAGCAAGTGCATTGCTGAGACCTGGGTAAAATCCTGAGCTCAAGGATGGGGTCATATCTTCATTTGTATGGGATACCAATACATGAGGCCCCAAATTTGTTTGGAATCTGTTCACCAGACATTTCTATGTTCTAAAAATGAATGAAGAAAGCACCTTCTAGAAAGTGCATGATTTCTGAAAAAGGCAGATCCAGCTGGCTACTTTGCTTTCATTATAAGAGCTGACCCCAGGCTTTCCAGGACAGTGTTAGCAGCAGGGAGGATGTGAGGTATTTTTACAAACCCACTGTCTAGGTGACTTCTCAGCCCCAAACTGGCTCTAATCAGCTCCAGCCTTGCCAAGGCCAATGAGGGGAAAGGGAGGGAGAGAGATAGAGATAGATGGAGAGAGAGACAGAGAGAGAGAGACAGAGAAGTAGAGATAGAGATTGGAGAAGACATGGAATCAGAAGTGAGAGAAGCACAGTCAGGAATCCTGTGAGTGGGGGTTGGCAGGGTTGCTTCCAGCTTACTCATCTGTATGCTCAGGGCAAAGGCTACAGCAGAAGTCACTGTCTGAGCAGTCATTTGGATGTGGGCTGTGAATCATTCACAATTCTTGGCATTAGCTCTAAGCTTTTGGGGGCTCTGATCCCATTTTCTGCTTGACCATGTTCTCTGTCGACAATGTAATGGGCCTGTGTGTATGAACGTGCATGTGGGTTATGCTTCCATATTAAAGAAAATAAAAGATAGAATTCCTGGAACCAACCACCAGAGGGGAGCTCACATCCAAACTGTGTCCTCTCAAACTCACCCGAGAGTGGCACCAGAGTCCTCGCCCCCACATTGTTGGCAAAGCTGTGGAACTTCTGATTCAGTGACATTTCCCAGGATCACCATGTTCTTCCTCTAGAGTCCTTTGAAAGAGAACTGGGAACAGGAAGCCCACTGTCTCAGAGCATGGGACCAAGGATGATGTTTTTCAAGTATCTGAAGACGGTGGGGTCCTAGAGAAGTGTGTGGAGGGTAGAAAGCAAGAACCAACCTTTAGTTCCAGACTTGACTTCAGGTATTATTTTAATCATAATTTTCAATCCCCTCAGTAATATTAGAAAGTGAGCAATAGTATGTCTATTTACATGGCAAGTAAAGTGAAGTTAAGAGAGATAAAAGTGTATCAAGTGCTGGAGAGATAGCACAGAGGTTTAGGGAGTTGCCTTGAACACTTGACTTGAATAAATAAGATATAGAGCTCTTGCCTTGCATGCAACATGTAAGGTAAGACTAGCTACAACCCTAAATAAAAGTGTTCCCCAACTTCCTCTTCCTAGTAACCTTTTCTTTTGGTATATAAAAGCCCACCTGGATTACAGAACCTTCCTCAACCATGGTTGGTTCTGGATAATAGAGAGCAGTTATGGCTTTGGGTGGGCACAGAGGGAACACATGGCAGAGAGAGGTCATGAGGCAAAAAGCAGATTGACTCTGATGACTCCTGATTGCTTGGTATTATTTCTCCAATGCTTCATCAGACCCATCCGCCTAAGGGGTTAGAAACATGGTGCCTGGGGCCGGGCGGTGGCGCTAGAAGTAAGGTGCCTGCCTTGCCTGCGCTAGCCTAGGACTGACCGCGGTTCGATCCCCCGGCGTCCCATATGGTCCCCCAAGCCAGGAGCAACTTCTGAGCGTGTAGCCAGGAGTAACCCCTGAGTGTCACTGGGTGTGGCCCAAAAACCAAAAACCAAAAACCAAAACAAAAAAAAGAAACATGGTGCCTGGGCAGTCTCACCAATGGTACAACCTAGGCTTGATCCTCAGCACCCTTATGGTTGCCTGAGCACTGGCAAGAATGTAGAACCAAAAGTATCACATTAACACTGTTGAGTGCCCCCCCAAATGAGGAATTATAAGAAATATTTCCCCAACAATGTACAGGTTTATACTGAAAGAACTTTTTGGCTGTGGCCATGATGGAATTGGAGTGGTGTTGATAATATGAAGAAAATGGTGATAATGGTGGTTATGATGGAGGTGGAGAGAATGATGGCAATAGAAAGGGTGGTATGATAGTAGTTATGAAGGTGGTGGCAATGGTATTGGTAGAAGAGAGGGAGGGTGGTGGATATGAAGACATCCAAGAAATAAATAAGTTTAGCTAGAGAGTTGATAGTCCCAGGAGAATGGCAGAAAGAGATTTCTTTCTTTTTTTTTTAATATAATTTTTATTTTGAACATAGTGGCTTACATATTGTTGACAATAATATTTTAGGTACATATTTACATAAAATCAGGAGGATTCCCATCACCGATTTGTCCTCCCTACACCTTCATTTTCGTTCTACCTCCCATATCCTCCTCCCTCCCCTCACCCCCAGGGCTGCTAAAAAAATGTGGTCCCCTCTGTACCTAGTTTACTACTTAGTATCTTGCACCTGTTTGGTCTTGGTGCCTCCCTTATTTCTCCCTCTAACTGGGAGGCAGGACTAGATAGTTCAAGTTATGTGGTTTTGTTTGAAGAAGAGAAAAGTAATAAACTGGGGTAAAAGTCTAATATGCCGAAAATGGGAGGAATCCTTCTAGAGGCTCTCATCATCGGTTTGAGAGACGAAGGAGAAAAATAAGGTGAAACACCCCAACAGTACAAAAAGAAGTGTCAAATATCCAGTGAGCACTCCAACAATAGCAACAATAAGCACCACAAAAAAAGCCATGGTCTTGAGATAAAAAACATGGCAGGGCACATAAAGAAAGAAAAGAAAAGAAGGAAAAAACATAAATATAAATGGGGACAACTTCAATAACCACACCAAAACAAGGAAATCGACAAGAAGTAGATAGGTAAATAAAAATAAAAAATAATAAAATGAGTATATAAAAATAATATATATAAAAAATAAAAAATGTTTTGTGCTTTTTGCCTTTTTTTCCTCCTGCACTGGCACAGTAAATATTGGGGTCATTCGAAAAGAAATTCACTTGGCCTAAGAGATATGGGGTTTCTCCACCCTTGGAGTATATTGTCATGGGATTAATTATAGACTTCGTTCAGGTTCATTTACTCTCCCCTTGATGCTTTCGTGGTGTTTAGAAGACTTCTGCTCCTTCCTGGGTGATAAAATCAGACATCTGTATCTAGAGATCTCAGTATCTGCAGGTCCAGGAGTGGGATTTATGATGAAGTCTTTCTTTGTGGTTCTAGAAGTTCTGTTCCCTCAGTGTCATTTTAATCCATCTTTTGTGGTTGGTGGTCTTGGTCTTTGCACTGATCCTAGGATGGAACCTAGGATAGCGTCAGAAAGAGATATTTTAAGACTTGTCCAGGTCCAGCTCACGACATGAAGCTCGCCACAAAGAATGTTAGAGAAATAACTATATTGAGAGCTATCATAACAATGTGAATGAATGAGGGAAGTAGAAAGCCTATCTAGAGTACAGGTGGGGGTGGTGTGGGGAGGAGGGAGATTTGGGACATTGGTGGTGGGAATGTTGCACTGGTGAAGGGGGGGTGTTCTTTACATGACTGAAACCCAACCACAATCATATTTGTAATCAAGGTATTTAAATAAAGATATTAATTAAAAAATAAAGACTTTGTTTTGTTTTGTTTTTTCAGCCACACTCGCTGATGCTCAGGGGTTACTTCTGGCTCTGCGCTCAGAAATCGCTTCTGGCTTGGGGGGGGCATATGGGAGGCCAGGGAATCAAACCACAGTCCATCCTAGGCTAGTACTTGCAAGGCAGATGCCTTACCTCTAGTGCCACTACTCTGCCCCCAATTTAGGGCCTCTAAATTTGATATATCTGAATGCAGGCACCAGCAAAGAATGATTTGCATTAGCTTCATCTTCCCTTCACACACCTTTGAGATGTAAAGATTCACTTAGGTTTGACTAGCGTTGGATAAGTATTTTGTCTATTAACAAAATTTTGTCCGCTCTTTCTCCCATGATGATTGACACTGAGGACAGTCAAGACTCTCAGTCCAGGAAGCTGGAAGCACCCTGACTCTATGCATTTCTCTGTTATGTCTATATTGTTTTCTTAATCCTCACAGTGCCCCTGCTTTAGGCTCTTTCACCCAGGGCTGGACTCCCAGCAGTAGGGACAATGCTGATCATGGCCATCATGTTGGTAAGAGTGGCAATTAGAGTCATGTTGGCATAATAGCTGGCGGCAGTCAATAGTGGTGATGATGCGAAGGTGGTAGAGGAAGAGGAGTAGAGATGACAGGGTGGTAGTAGCGGTAGTGAGAGGGGTTAGAGATAGGGTGAGCTATCCTAAAGGTGGAGGCAGGCACAAAGGTGGAGAACGTATGACTCTGACTGTGGAGGGGACGAACTTCTACTCTCTAATGGTAAGTCAAATTTCCCAGAATTCTCAAATTTCCCAGGAGCCAGTGCACATAAGGGAAACTATCACCCCACTATTGGCAGAGGGTGAGTTCTTTTCCAGGACACCAAACAATTGCAGCTCAAAATTCATAAAAGGAGTTATTTGCTGCAAGGATAATGGAAAGTTCCTTGCTCTCTCCTGGACTACCAATGGACTGTTGACTGTCTACGTTCAAATCCTGCATTAGATGGCCAACGTTCTCTTTTCACAGGAGCCAGACAATGGGGCTCTGAAACCTGGCAGAATTTTCAAAGCTTCTGTAAAAATGATTATGAAGGAAGGGGCTAGAGAAATAGCATAGCAGTAGGGCTGCCTTGCACGCAGACAACACAGGACGAACCTCAGTTTGTTTCCTGGTATTCCATATGGTCCTCCAAGCCTGCCAGGAGTGATTTCTGAGTACCCCTGAGTGCTGCTGGGTGTGACCCAAAAACCAAAAAAAAAAACAAAAAAAACCAAGATTATGAAGGGAGCTTTAAATACATTTCCCCTGGAAGCAATAGGTAAATTCCTACATATCTCCTGTACTCTGACACCTGATATATACACCTCACATTTACACTTAGACACAGTTTCTGCAAAAACTCATTAATATGTCTTTATGGGTATACACACTGAACATACTAATATGTTCTTTTTTTTTTTTTTTTTTTTTTTTTTTTTTTTTTTTTAAAAATTTTTTTTTTTTTTAAATCTCTTTCAACTTTATAATACTACCAGGTATACAAAGATTTCAAGTAGTAGAGTTATTCGATGAAATGTTTTTGAAGGAAATTCTACTCTTGTCAATAAAGTCTTATTTGAGTATATACATTTGTATTTATTATTTCAACTATTTATATGTCAAGTATCCTACATTTTTTTTTCTTTTATTATGAATTATAAGAACAAAAGATGCAAAGAAAGAGGATAAGGTAAAGTTACAGTGGAAGGACAATCACCCATAACATAATTATCAGAAGAAGTACCCTTGCTGATATCTTAACTTTGAACTTTCACCAAAGAAAGTTAAGATAAATAAAACAGAATCCATGTGCAATTACTTTGTCCCTCAAGTCCCCAGATTGTAGCACATTATAATATTTCTTAACAGCACACAAGGCAATCTAAAGCCATCAAACTTACGTAACTCCTTAAACATTAGAGGCATAGTATTTTTTACATTTCCATGTACATGCATATTAGCTTAAGTTAACCTCAAATTTTAAGTGGGTGTGTTTTAAGGATTAGAGTCAAAGGAGCACAGTAAAAACGGCGTTAGAGTGGCAATTGTTGTTTGCATAGGCCCACCAAAATATGAGAGGCATGGAAAGGAATAGCCTTGGCCTAAATACAAAGAGATCCTACCCCTGAAGTTTCCTGGCATAAGACCAGCTCTAGGCCTCAGGAAAGTTATCGTTAGCTCCAAGACATTGTCTGTAGCGCCAACACACTTATCACACAGTCTCTGTTGTCGGTCTCATTTTCTGTATTAAAGATTCTGGAATCTGCATGTCCTACATTGAAGTCATGGTGTGGAGTGCCTTCTCGTTTCACCTCACCATGAAAGGGGAATGCAGGAAGCCCTGTCCTGTAAGCAGGTTGTTGTTGTTAAATCTTCTCAGTGTTAAGGGAAGTCTCTTTTGAGCAGGACGATGTCTGAGCAGTGGTAGGGTCTTCCGTGGTAGAGGATTGCTTCCAGGTGATGTTATAGACAAACCTCACCATAAAGGGGCAATACAGCAAGCCCTGTCCAGTAAGCAGGTCATTGTTCTTGTTGTCTTCTCAGTGTTAAGGGATGTCTCTTTTGAGTAGATCGATGTCAGAGCAGCTGTAGGGTCGTCCCTGTTATAGGAATGCCTCCGGGTGATGTTATATACAACCTTGGATGTTTTGTAAATGTCTTCTGTAGATCAAGGGGTAAATGGAGAATGCCCATTTTTCTGAGGCCTGTGCCAGGTCTTTATGTCAATGTTCAGAGTGTAAGGTCTCATTGCACTACAAGATTTGTGTGTTCCCATTTCTATTAGATAAGAACTTATTAGTATGTATAGTATTTTCCTATGTTAGTGTGCCTACGCAAACAAGTAATAAAGCCACGTGGTGCTATCAGATATATGGGGGCATAAGAACATTTCCAACAAGACCCATGACTTGGTTCAAAACATAAGTATTAAACTGAGGGATTCTTTCACACCAAATTCCATATTGAGCAGTTCACAAAGAGAAGATAAAAAACATGGGGGGGGGGATCATCACTGTATAAGAAAGTATTTAGCAAAAGTTATAGCCGTCAAAGAAAACACCCATAAAATGTTGAAAAGATATGCGTCATTTTTATGCCTTTTAAAATAGTTGGGTGGGTGTTAACTCTAGGGCACCACTTTGGCCTGTGAATTAGGACTCAATACTACTTAAGTTAGAAAGGGTAAAAAAGGAGTAATGATGATAGGAGATAAAGAAGTTAAAGAGAAATATGAACTTATGAAGGGGTATGCAAAAGGGCAGAGTACAAAATGGACATTCTGCATACATAAAAACATAATTCAATGATAGTGAGTACTATTAATGTTTCTTGTGAAAGTACTATTAATGTTTCTTGTGCGCGCGGGGGCTATTGCCCCCGCGCGATTTTGAGAATGTAGACTGGACAGAGATTACCAGTGCCAGCCAAGCCTCCTCCTGCTAGACTCCCGGCTCCCAGGAAGGAGAGATCCTTCAAGAAGCTGGGAGACCAGAGGTTCAGAGCCCCACCCAGACCCTCCCTAAGGAGCCGCATGGATAGTGGGGGAAGGCCTAGGGTACCTTCAAGCTCCACCAAGGGACCCAACTCACAGGCTTGCCCAGGCGTGTGGCCCGGGAAAGCCCTGGAGATCTGGAGCAAGGCGGCAGAGGGGTGCTGGGGTTACCCAAGTCCCGCACCCCCCCTAGGCCTGGCCAAGCAGGCCTCCGGCATGGCGTGGGCTTGCCAAGCCTCCTCCTGCTAGACTCCCGGCTCCCAGGAAGGAGAGATCCTTCAAGAAGCTGGGAGACCAGAGGTTCAGAGCCCCACCCAGACCCTCCCTAAGGAGCCGCATAGATAGTGGCAGAAGGCCTAGGGTACCTTCAAGCTCCACGAAGGGACCCAACTCACCGGCTTGCCCAGGCGTGTGGCCTGGGAAAGCCCTGGAGATCTGGAGCAAGGCGGCAGAGGGGTGCTGGGGTTACCCAAGTCCCGCACCCCCCCTAGGCCTGGCCAAGCAGGCCTCCGGCATGGCGTGGGCTTGCCAAGCCTCCTCCTGCTAGACTCCCGGCTCCCAGGAAGGAGAGATCCTTCAAGAAGCTGGGAGACCAGAGGTTCAGAGCCCCACCCAGACCCTCCCTAAGGAGCCGCATAGATAGTGGCAGAAGGCCTAGGGTACCTTCAAGCTCCACGAAGGGACCCAACTCACCGGCTTGCCCAGGCGTGTGGCCCGGGAAAGCCCTGGAGATCTGGAGCAAGGCGGCAGAGGGGTGCTGGGGTTACCCAAGTCCCGCACCCCCCCTAGGCCTGG
Source organism: Suncus etruscus (assembly GCF_024139225.1). NCBI lineage: Eukaryota > Metazoa > Chordata > Mammalia > Eulipotyphla > Soricidae > Suncus > Suncus etruscus. The sequence continues at coordinate 96,635,847 of NC_064853.1, forward strand.
CCAAGCAGGCTTCAGGCATGGCGTGGGCTTGCCAAGCCTCCTCCTGCTAGACTCCCGGCTCCCAGGAAGGAGAGATCCTTCAAGAAGCTGGGAGACCAGAGGTTCAGAGCCCCACCCAGACCCTCCCTAAGGAGCCGCATGGATAGTGGGGGAAGGCCTAGGGTACCTTCAAGCTCCACCAAGGGACCCAACTCACAGGCTTGCCCAGGCGTGTGGCCCGGGAAAGCCCTGGAGATCTGGAGCAAGGCGGCAGAGGGGTGCTGGGGTTACCCAAGTCCCGCACCCCCCCTAGGCCTGGCCAAGCAGGCTTCAGGCATGGCGTGGGCTTGCCAAGCCTCCTCCTGCTAGACTCCCGGCTCCCAGGAAGGAGAGATCCTTCAAGAAGCTGGGAGACCAGAGGTTCAGAGCCCCACCCAGACCCTCCCTAAGGAGCCGCATGGATAGTGGCGGAAGGCCTAGGGTACCTTCAAGCTCCACGAAGGGACCCAACTCACCGGCTTGCCCAGGCGTGTGGCCCGGGAAAGCCCTGGAGATCTGGAGCAAGGCGGCAGAGGGGTGCTGGGGTTACCCAAGTCCCGCACCCCCCCAGGCCTGGCCAAGCAGGCCTCCGGCATGGCGTGGGCTTGCCAAGCCTCCTCCTGCTAGACTCCTGGCTCCCAGGAAGGAGAGATCCTTCAAGAAGCTGGGAGACCAGAGGTTCAGAGCCCCACCCAGACCCTCCCTAAGGAGCCGCATGGATAGTGGGGGAAGGCCTAGGGTACCTTCAAGCTCCACCAAGGGACCCAACTCACAGGCTTGCCCAGGCGTGTGGCCCGGGAAAGCCCTGGAGATCTGGAGCAAGGCGGCAGAGGGGTGCTGGGGTTACCCAAGTCCCGCACCCCCCCTAGGCCTGGCCAAGCAGGCCTCCGGCATGGCGTGGGCTTGCCAAGCCTCCTCCTGCTAGACTCCCGGCTCCCAGGAAGGAGAGATCCTTCAAGAAGCTGGGAGACCAGAGGTTCAGAGCCCCACCCAGACCCTCCATAAGGAGCCGCATGGATAGTGGCGGAAGGCCTAGGGTACCTTCAAGCTCCACCAAGGGACCCAACTCACCGGCTTGCCCAGGCGTGTGGCCCGGGAAAGCCCTGGAGATCTGGAGCAAGGCGGCAGGGGTGCTGGGGTTACCCAAGTCCCGCACCCCCCCTAGGCCTGGCCAAGCAGGCCTCCGGCATGGCGTGGGCTTGCCAAGCCTCCTCCTGCTAGACTCCCGGCTCCCAGGAAGGAGAGATCCTTCAAGAAGCTGGGAGACCAGAGGTTCAGAGCCCCACCCAGACCCTCCCTAAGGAGCCGCATGGATAGTGGGGGAAGGCCTAGGGTACCTTCAAGCTCCACCAAGGGACCCAACTCACAGGCTTGCCCAGGCGTGTGGCCCGGGAAAGCCCTGGAGATCTGGAGCAAGGCGGCAGAGGGGTGCTGGGGTTACCCAAGTCCCGCACCCCCCCTAGGCCTGGCCAAGCAGGCCTCCGGCATGGCGTGGGCTTGCCAAGCCTCCTCCTGCTAGACTCCCGGCTCCCAGGAAGGAGAGATCCTTCAAGAAGCTGGGAGACCAGAGGTTCAGAGCCCCACCCAGACCCTCCCTAAGGAGCCGCATAGATAGTGGCAGAAGGCCTAGGGTACCTTCAAGCTCCACGAAGGGACCCAACTCACCGGCTTGCCCAGGCGTGTGGCCTGGGAAAGCCCTGGAGATCTGGAGCAAGGCGGCAGAGGGGTGCTGGGGTTACCCAAGTCCCGCACCCCCCCTAGGCCTGGCCAAGCAGGCCTCCGGCATGGCGTGGGCTTGCCAAGCCTCCTCCTGCTAGACTCCCGGCTCCCAGGAAGGAGAGATCCTTCAAGAAGCTGGGAGACAAGAGGTTCAGAGCCCCACCCAGACCCTCCCTAAGGAGCCGCATAGATAGTGGCAGAAGGCCTAGGGTACCTTCAAGCTCCACGAAGGGACCCAACTCACCGGCTTGCCCAGGCGTGTGGCCCGGGAAAGCCCTGGAGATCTGGAGCAAGGCGGCAGAGGGGTGCTGGGGTTACCCAAGTCCCGCACCCCCCCTAGGCCTGGCCAAGCAGGCTTCAGGCATGGCGTGGGCTTGCCAAGCCTCCTCCTGCTAGACTCCCGGCTCCCAGGAAGGAGAGATCCTTCAAGAAGCTGGGAGACCAGAGGTTCAGAGCCCCACCCAGACCCTCCCTAAGGAGCCGCATGGATAGTGGGGGAAGGCCTAGGGTACCTTCAAGCTCCACCAAGGGACCCAACTCACAGGCTTGCCCAGGCGTGTGGCCCGGGAAAGCCCTGGAGATCTGGAGCAAGGCGGCAGAGGGGTGCTGGGGTTACCCAAGTCCCGCACCCCCCCTAGGCCTGGCCAAGCAGGCTTCAGGCATGGCGTGGGCTTGCCAAGCCTCCTCCTGCTAGACTCCCCACTAATATGTTCTTACCATCTATACCACCTCCACCATTCTGATCCAGGCAATTTATACAGTACCACTGACTCAGTAACCAAGACATCCCTTCTGAAGAATATTAGTATGAATATTAGTCTCTCTGAAAAGAGAACATTAAGATGAAGAGTCACAGTGGCCTTGACAACAGCTGCTCTTGGTTCCCAGATGATACCAGGCGAATCCTCTTTGCTTTTTAGAATCCCTCCTAACTTTCAGGACTTGGAAACTTTATGGAGGAAACCCCATTCTGGATTACTTATCTTGGCTAAATGGTTAAGGTTTACTAGAGCCTTAATCCACAATAACTCCTGCCATTTATTTTGTCCCCAAATACTCCTTTTCCACAAAGTACTTGCAGTTAACATGCCATGCATTCTTTTATCCATCATTACCATGCTCTCAGAAGTACCACACTGGTCAGACTCCTTCATGTGCTACTTTTAATATAGACCTTTATTTCATTACAGGGGGAATGATAAATTCCTGCATCTAGAAGGTGAAAGAGCATGAAAATAGCATTCCTTACTGGAGCTGGTTCCTAGGAGAGACCTAGAAAATGATCAATCAGTGAAAGGAAGTATTGGGGGTAGCATGTGGAAGATGTAGACTTTTCTGGATCAGTAAGGCCACTGTTAAAATTCCTGTAGAAAAAGCAATGATTTACAGCTTTGACAGACTACCGGAAATAGCTGAAAGACGCAAATTCAGCTTCCTATGATCATAAGCTCTGGGTCAAACCATTTTCCCTGTGTGGATTTGCATAAAACAATGGTATATGCTATGCTTGGCATTTCTCCAGTGACTATATTTTCAGGATTTCTTCTATGCTCTGGTTCCATGAGGTTAGGATCTGCCTTTGTCAGGTATGACCCCTAGAAATTACGGACAAGGATTTAGAGATTGTCCAGGTTTAAGCAACATTGGCAATGCTATGCTACTTCTCTTCCTGCCTAAATATAAGAGGGGCCCTCAGATTTTGCCAACCTTAAAGAAATTACTACTTTCCTTGATAAATAGGAGACACTCTGAAGTAGGTTTTATCCACTGCCATTGAACTTTTCATTATCATCAGAATGCATTCCATTGGCATCTGTGATTGTTCCATAGAGGTATGGTATTTCATTCAGACTCAGAAATTATAGTTCATGAATGCAAAAGCATACTTGGGTTTTATTTTTATGGGGTATGTGTCATAATATTGATGATTCACCCACAATGTTTAAGGCATTCACTCTACCTCTGAGCTATATCCCTGGCTGCTTGCATTATATTTTGAGATGTATAGTTTATTGTAGGTCTGATTGCCTGGGTAGCTATCTTTAAACCACAAAAGCAAACATATATGAGCAGAATCTGATACAAAGGACAACTTAGTGGGATGGCAGAAAGAATTGTTTTATCTTATATCATTACCGATACAACGATTACACCTTGCTGGGGGCTTGCTTTACCTCATATCTACAGGTTTATCAGATACTACATTTCTTTATGTATAAGTATATGTATATCAAAGTCACTTTGATTCAACACCTTTTTTTTTTCAGCCAAGAGAAGCTTAAATGATAATATCTGCTAGGCTAGACAAAGAGAAAGGGTTGGAAGAGGAAGAAAAACAATATAGCACAGCTCTGGCTTTCAAATAGCACCTCCCATGATGACCTGCTCCTCAGCACAATCTTTTTTAAAAAGTTCTTTCTACATCAAAAGGGAAGGATGGGGGAGGAGTAGATAAACACTCCTTCTGCAGTGTTCAGGGATAGTGGCAGGAAAATAAGCATAGCAAGTAATCTGCAACTCAAGTGTCTGTTTCTTATGATATTGCTTAGTTTTTATTCCGTCTTGATGTAATAAGTATCATCTAGGATGAAAATTATGCCTTAAGAAACCCATAGTTCTCATACTTCTGGAAGGCCTGTCAGCTAAAACCATGCCCCCCACCCTCCAGAGCTGCAATGTAAGTCACAGAGCTTGGAATTCCTGAAACACTTAGCTATATATGCCAATTCCAAATTTTTTTAGTATGGTCATCCTAGTAGAGCACTAAAATTAGACATCAGCATGGATTTAAAGTCACCTAATGCTCAGAAACAAAATGATAACAGAAAGATCAATTAGCAATAAGAGCTTCCCACAATAACTTAATGCCCATTGAGAGATACAATAATTTTCACAAATTTTCTTGTTTCTGTACTCATCTATTTTTTCTTTTTAAAAAATAATTTTATTACCACTTGTAAAGAAATGTATTATGGAGCAACTATGTAATATATGGTCTTCATATATTATGAAAAAGAAATTCATGTTCTTTAGGTTGAGTCAAGATTTTGAGAGGAGCAGAATCTTCTTTCCCACCTTTTCAGTTTTCTGTACCAGATCCTGCCTATGGTGATTGATCCACATCTTTTAACTCCAAAAAGTAGCCTTACCTACGAAAGTACACCGGCCCAGTGGGGCCCAACTGTGAAAAACTGTGAGTGTGACCTGTATATGTATGTCTACTGTCCTCTTGCGTGAAACTCTTGCGAGTGGGGCAAAAAGAGGCTCCAGAAAACTCGCTCGCCCAGAGGCCATTTTCAGGGAGGGACTACAGAGAATGAAAACTGGCAAGCCTTTGGAAAAGCCGGCTCCCTGTGTGTGACACCAGGCAGGGAAAATCCACGAAAGTACACCGGCCCAGTGGGGCCCAACTGTGAAAAACTGTGAGTGTGACCTGTATATGTCTGTCTACTGTCCTCTTGCATGAAACTCTTGCGAGTGGGGCAAAAAGAGGCTCCAGTGGAGCACAGCCGCGTAGCGAAGCTGAGCGGCCGTGCACTCTTTCTAAGGAAAGAACACCATTGCAACAAGAAGGAAAAATCACACTAAGAACGGCGCTATATCACAGAAGCAAACATTTCTCTCCAGACTGTCTTCTCTGTTGCATGCTCGGGCCTAAGATTTGACCCAGTGTGAGGCTTCATCCACGGAGGACTCCCCTCCCTTAGAGGCAAGTCAGCCCATCCAGAAAGGGAGGAGCCAGAGGAGTGTGCTGCCTGCATCATATAGACAATGAATACCACCACAACACGTAGAAAAACCCACAATACAAGTGTGACAATGGGGAAACAACGCAGGCCAGCATCAGACATAGAGAATGAAGATGACAGTTCTGAGGACCAGATAATGACCAACCAACTAATCAACCTCTCAGATAAAGGACTTTAGACTAGCAATATGGAAGATGCTCAAAGAACTCCAAGAAACCATGGATCGAGTTGAACAGAACACTAATAAGAACCAAGAAAATATGAAGACAGAAATCACAAAACTCCAAACTGAAATAACATGTCAACTAACAGGCCTGAAAAAGTCAGTAAACGAAGTGAATGACAAAATGGATAAGCTCTGGGACAGGGTATCAGAAGCTGAGAATAGACTTGGTGCTGTGGAAGATGAGATACATAACAATTCCACACAGCAGGAGAGATTGGACAAAAAACTTAAAGCAAATGAGCAGACAATGGAAAAATTAGTCAAAGAATGGGAACAGATGAAAATAGAAGTCTATGATAAGATCAACAGAAACAACTTAAGAATCATTGGAGTCCCAGAGACCCAGGAAGAAAATTTCCAGGAAGAATCAATGGTCAAGAACATCATTAAAGAGAAACTTCCAGAGCTAAGGAATATATGTGATCAAATCCTGCATGCCCGAAGAGTACCAACCAAAAGAGACCCCAGAAAAACCACCCCAAGACACATCCTAGTCACAATGACAAATCCCACAGATAGAGACAGAATTCTGAAAACAGCAAGATCAAAAGGGGAAATCACGTTCAAACAAGCTTCCCTGAGATTTACAGCAGACCTGTCACCAGAAACACTCAATGCCAGAAAGCAGTGGTGAGATATTGTGACAAGACTGAATGAAATGAATGCTTCACCCAGAATACTATACCCAGCAAAACTCACTTTCCGGTTTGACAGAAGAATACATGGTTTCACAGACAAAAAACAGCTCAGAAACTTCACAGACACAAAACCAGTCTTAAGAGAAAAACTGAAAGACCTAATCTAAGACAAGACTACCCAAAAGACACACCAAATTTTGAAATAAAGATGGCGTTAAATCCCAGGACAATTCTTTCTCTCAACGTCAATGGACTAAATGCACCAGTTAAGAGACACAGAGTGGCTAAATGGATCAAAAAACTCAATCCAACCTTCTGCTGCCTACAAGAAATGCACCTGAATAGTCAGAACAAACATAGACTCAAAATAAAAGGCTGGAGAAAAATTATCCAAGCAAACAACACCCATAAAAAAGCTGGAGTGGCCATACTAATATCAGATAATGCAAACTTTATACTCAGGAAGGTTGTAAGGGACAAAGATGGACATTTTATATTAATCAAGGGGTACGTAGAGCAGGAAGAATTCACTCTCCTAAACATATATGCACCGAATGAGGGGCCAGCAAAATATTTAATACAACTGTTGACAAATCTGAAAAATAATATCAACAACAACACAATAATTGTGGGGGACCTTAACACGGCTTTGTCAACATTGGATAGGTCAACCAGACTGAAACCCAACAAGAATATACTAGACCTGAGGAGAGAAATGGAAGAAAGAGGCCTAGTGGATATATATAGGACACTCCATCCCCAGAAACCTGGATACACATTCTTCTCCAATGTACATGGGACATTGATAGACTACATGCTGGCACATAAAACATACCTCCATAAGATCAAGAGGATAGAAATTTTGCAGACTACCTTCGCTGACCACAAGGCTCTGAAATTATTTGTGAACTCCAAAGAGACTCAGAAGAAACACTTTAACACCTGGAAGTTAAATAGCCTCATGCTCAATAACCAGTGGGTCCGAGATGAAATCAAGGAGGAAATCAAAAGGTTCCTGGAAACAAATGACAATAACGACACAAACTATCAGAACTTATGGGACACAGCAAAAGCAGTACTGAGAGGAAAATTTATAGCTTTGCAAGCACACATCAGGAAGGAAGAAGGAGCTTACCTGAGTAGCTTAATGACACAGCTAATAGAACTAGAAAATGCTCAACAAAAGGACCCAATAATAGGAAGACAGAAGGAAATAACAAAGCTGAGAGCAGAAATCAATGAAGTGGAAACTCAAAAAACAATCTGAAAGATCAACGAAAGCAGGAGTTGGTTCTTTGAAAAAATAAACAAGATTGATAGACCACTGGCAAACCTAACAAAGAAAGAGAGAGAAACTTGATAACTCGTATCAGGAATGAAAAAGGAGAGATCACTACTGATATGACAGAGATTCAAAGGGTAATCAGAAACTACTTTGAAAAACTCTACGCCACTAAAAATGAGAACCTGGAAGAAATGGATAAATTCTTGGACTCTTATAATCTTCCACGGTTGAAGGAAGAGGATGTAGCATATCTAAACACCCCCCATCACCATTGATGAAATTAAAACAGTAATCAAATGTCTGCCGAAAAACAAAAGCCCAGGTCCAGATGGATTCACTAATGAATTCTATCAAACTTTCCAAGAGGAACTACTGCCAATCTTGGCAAGACTCTTTTATGAAATTGAACAAACAGAAACACTTCCAAACAGCTTTTATGAAGCCAACATCACCTTGATACCTAAACCAGACAGAGATGCTACAAAAAAAAGAAAATTACAGACCAATATCGCTGATGAATGCAGATGCAAAGATTCTCAACAAAATCCTGGCAAATAGGATTCAATGCCTCGTTAAGAAGATCATCCACTACGATCAAGTAGGTCTCATCCCAGGAATGCAAGGATGGTTTAAAATCCATAAATCTATCAACATAATACACAACATCAATAACAAGAAAAATAAAAACCACATGATCATATCAATAGATGCAGAGAAAGCATTTGATAAGGTCCAACACCCATTCTTGATCAAAACTCTCAGCAAGATGGGAATGGAGGGAACCTTTCTCAATATAGTGAAGGCCATCTACCACAAGCCAGTGGCAAATATTATCCTCAATGGAGAAAAACTAAAAGCCTTCCCTCTAAATTCTGGCACAAGACAAGGCTGTCCTCTCTCACCACTCCTATTCAACATAGCACTGGAAGTACTTGCTACAGTGATTAGGCAATAAAAGTATATCAATGGAATCTAGATAGGAAAGGAAGAAGTCAAGCTCTCACTGTTTGCAGATGACATGATACTCTACTTATAAAACCCTAAAGACTCTATCAAAAAGCTTCTAGAAACAATAGACATATATAGCAAGGTGGCAGGCTACAAAATTAACACACAAAAATCAATGGCCTTTCTATACACCAATAGTAATAAGGATGAAATGGACATTAAGAAAACAACCCCAGGGGCCGGGCGGTGGTGCTGGAGGTAAGGTGCCTGCCTTTCCTGCGCTAGCCTAGGACGGACCGCGGTTCGATCCCCCGGCGTCCCATATGGTCCCCCAAGAAGCCAGGAACAACTTCTGAGCGCATAGCCAGGAGTAACCCCTGAGCGTCACAGGGTGTGGCCCAAAAACCAAAAAAAAAAAAAAAAAAAAAAAAAGAAAACAACCCCATTCACAATAGTGCCAAACAAACTCAAATATCTTGGAATCAACTTGACTAAATATGTGAAGGACCTATACAAGGAAAACTATAAAACTCTGCTCCAAGAAATAAGAGAGGAGACATGGAAATGGAAACGCATACCCTGCTCATGGATTGGCAGGATTAACATAATCAAAATGGCAATACTCCCCAAGGCATTATACAGATTTAATGCCATCCCTCTAAAGATACCCATGACATTCTTCAAAGAAGTGGATCAGACATTTTTGAAATTCATTTGGAACAATAAACACTTTCGAATAGCTAAAGCAATTATTGGGAAAAAGAATATGGGAGGAATTACTTTCCCCAACTTTAAACTGTACTACAAAGCAATTGTTATCAAAGCAGCATGGTATTGGAATAAGGACAGGTCTTCAGATTAGTGGAATAGGCTTGAATACTCAGAAAATGTTCCCCAGACATACAATCACCTAATTTTTGATAAAGGAGCAGGAAACCCTAAATGGAGCAGGGAAAGCCTCTTCAACAAGTGGTGTTGGCACAATTGGATAGCCACTTGCAAAAAATTGAACTTAGACCCCCAGCTAACATCATGTAGGAAGGTAAAATCCAAATGGATTAAAGACCTCGATATCAGCCCCCAAACCATAAGATATATAGAACAGCACATAGGCAAAACACTCCAGGACATTACAGGCATCTTCAAGGAGGAAACTGCACTCTCCAAGCAAGTGAAAGCAGAGATTAACAGATGGAAATATATTAAGCTGAGAAGCTTCTGCACCTCAAAGGAAATAGTGCCCAGGATACAAGAGCCACCCACTGAGTGGGAGAAACTATTCACCCAATACCCATCAGATAAGGGGCTAATCTCCAAAATATACAAGGCACTGACAGAACTTTACAAGAAAAAAACATCTAACCCCATCAAAATATGGGGAGAAGAAATGAACAGACACTTTGACAAAGAAGAAATACACATGGCCAAAAGACACATGAAAAAATGTTCCACATCACTAATCATCAGGGAGATGCAAATCAAAACAACGATGAGATACCACCTCACACCCCAGAGAATGGCACACATCACAAAGAATGAGAATAAACAGTGTTGGCGGGGATGTGGAGAGAAAGGAACTCTTATCCACTGCTGGTGGGAATGCCGTCTAGTTTAACCTTTATGGAAAGCGATATGGAGATTCCTCCAAAAACTGGAAATCGAGCTCCCATACGATCCAACTATACCACTCCTAGGAATATACCCTAGGAACACAAAAATACAATACAAAAACCCCTTCCTTACACCTATATTCATTGCAGCACTATTTACCATAGCAAGACTATGGAAACAACCAAGATGTCCTTCAACAGACGAATGGCTAAAGAAACTGTGGTACATATACACAATGGAATATTATGCAGCTGTCAGGAGAGATGAAGTCATGAAATTTTCCTATACATGGATGTACACGGAATCTATTATGCTGAGTGAAATAAGTCAGAGAGAGAGAGAAAAACGCAGAATGATCTCCCTCATCTATGGGTTTTAAGAAAAATGAAAGACACCCTTGTAATAATAATTTTCAGACACAAAAGAGAAAAGAGCTGGAAGTTCCAGCTCACCTCAGGAAGCTCACCACAAAGATTAATGAGTTTAGTTAGGGAAATAACTACATTTTGAACTGTCCTAATAACGAGAATGTATGAGGAAAATGGAGAGCCTGTCTAGAGTACAGGCAGGGGTCGGTTGGGTAGGAGGGAGACTTGGGACATTGGTGATGGGAATGTTGCACTGGTGATGGGTGGTGTTCTTTACATGACTGAAACCCAAACACAATCATGTATGTAATTAAGGTGTTTAAATAAATTAAAAAAAAGTAGCCTTACCTAAAGACCCAATAGCTATAATGAACACTGTTGCTGAATAAGGAACAAGAAGGAAATTCCATTCATGCACTATATAAGGACATAAGTACCACTACAAGCGCCAGGACTCAGCCATAGTGAAAGCAAGAGGATTGCTCCTTTACAAAATATGAAATGGGTTGTGCCTCTCCATCTAGCATGGAACCCTAAATTACCTAGGACTTTCCCTCTACAATCTATGCTGAATACAATATACACGAAGTTTCACACCACATATACTTGGTGATAGCGGGAGCATTATAGGAACAGGGCCCTTGGCTTAAGTTCGACTGTTTCTGTGACTTGGTTGTTCTGTGAAGTAAACTATTCACGTATGTCTTAGAGCTTTCATTTATTCTTCTGCAGGTCTTCTATATAAATCATCGTGATCACTAGAAAGGTGAATTATATACAATGATTACTGGTACAGTAGTGGAATAGCAAGTATTTAGATATTACTTTTAGTTATTAGTAAAGATTCGATTAATTCCCACTTCTTTCTCTCTGTCAAAGACTCTAAACTGTCCTTGGCATTCATTCTCCTGTCTCCATGTTGTTGCATAACAGCCCTTGATGGGGCTGGCTGATGGAGGGATGGAGGATGAGGTCTTTCTCGTCCAGCTCGGTCCACGTGTCTGTCACCCTGTTCAGCCGGCAGTTCTGACGTGAATTTGCTTCAGCCATATCCTCTGAATAAAGCTGATATCTTCTGAAGCCTGACTGCCTGTTAGCTTTCTACCCGCTGCATTCACCTCAGAACCGCCGGCTGCACAGGGCGGCAAATGCGTGGTCCGAGCTGGAGGAGAAAGACCTCATCCTCCAGCCCTCCGTCAGCCAGCCCCATCAAGGGCTGTTATGCAACACATGTTATTTTTAGATTTGGCAGGGATTACTTCTTTCCTGAGTTACATGTTGGTTCTCCATCATGACAATGCTCCACAGATAGTTTCGGAGAATAACCCTTGGAACATCCAGACTCCAAAACTCCTTCTCTCTGGATGTGCTTCCCAAGTCTTTCCTCCCATCCATCACTAGATTGAACCAACACCAAGGCCTTGGGAAGATTTAGATGTAGGAAGACTGTCTTCAGGATTGTCAGATATGAAGACATCCAAGAAATAAACAAGTTTAGCTAGAGAGCTGATAGTTCAAGGGAGGTAAAGATAAAGATATGAGGGCTCCTAATGTAAATTACTGGAATACTGGAGGCTGACATTCCCTTATTTAAAACCTCCCATAGGCTTAGTTAACATTGGATAGATATTTATCTGTTATCTACCTTTCTTCCTATGACTGATTATTCCTGAACAATAAATGCCTTACATGGAATATAGTTGGGGTTCTCAGTCCATGAGTCTGGAATGCCCCTAACTCCATGCTTTTCTATATAATGTCTGTCTTGTTTTCCTCTTAATCTTCCCGGCACCCCTGTTCAGGTGCATCCACCTGGGACTGGATTCTGGCACAGGGTGAATAAAATCCATGAAGCAGACTCCTTGAAAATGTAGGAGTGGTCTATGACTTTCACTAGAGCCTTGGCCATTTTGATACTAGGATGGTTATTGTCTGGCAAACTATGCAAGTCTGGGGTTAGATGTGAGTCTGGGCACTGCCAGTAGCTAACAATTTGATCTCTCTTAATAAGGCCAGTAAGCCTAAGGTGGACCAGAGCCAACATTTTGATTTTCCCCTGGGACTGCTAAAGCCAGATGCCTTTCAACGGGTTCTGCCATCGATCTTAATAAATATAAGACAGCAGCAGTTGGCAAGATAAATAAAAAACAATCCTGGCTGGAAGGGACTCTTGTGTTCCCAAAGTTCACCATTTAAAACTAATTTGAACCAATATCTACAGGGACTCATCACCCAGGAGTTGGTTGCTATAACTAGGCAATGAGATTTTGTAGATAAACGTGGTGAGTTTGCTGTTCGGGAACTACCTAGAATTGTGGGGGAGTGTGTGCAGCACATGGAACCTTATGGGGTGAGAAAGCAGAAAAGGTTTAAGACAGGGCATACATAGAATGGAAAAAAACCCTTAAGGAAAGAGGGGATCCATTCCATTGGGAGTAGTCAGAATGCTTTTCACAGGAAACCTGACCCACATATCATCCCATGAGAATTTATTTACTACTAATTGGCACTAATTTCTGTATGAGAGGATTTCACAGGCATTATCTCATTTATGCTTCACAAAATCCCATGAAGGAGATATTATTATCCCTGTGATTTTTCAGAGATAAGAAAACACAAACTCTAAGAATACATGACTAATACATGAATTTGGTACTTTGGTAGGATCAAAATCCCTGACTGAACCTCTCTCAAGCCATGAATGTCCTAACTTTGGGGGTCTGTGGTGCTCATGCTACATCTTGACTCTCATTGAACCACTGGTAGAAGAGGTCACTAATGTGCAAGCCCCAAATCATATTTTTCAAAGAGATAATGTCCAAGTTACTGGAACCATATAGGTGATAATATTTGGGGGGGAAAAGGATGCATTTTAGGTATGATTTAAATTTAAGGCTTCTGAGATAAAGATGATCCTGTATTATGCAGATGAATTCTAAATGCAATAATATATTTCCAAACATAGTGAGAATCAGCAAGGGATCTGAAAAAGCTGTTTGAAGACTCTGGCGATGACATTTGGAATGAGTGACAAAGGCAAGTTCAGGAAGGCCAGCACTCATAGGAACTGGAGGAGAAAGAACACCCTCTTCGCCAAGCCTCTGGAGGCAGAGTCCTACAATGATGCTTTGCCCAGCAATACTGATTTCAGATGTCTCAGCTCACAGACTCTGATACATTGAATTTCTGATATTGTTGTTGTTTGTTAAAGCACTTGGTTGGTGATAATTTGCTAGAGTCATTTCAGAAAACCAATACATTGTAGCTTCATTCTGCTCCAAAGCCTACACATTCTGCACACATGAGTTATGAGTGTGCCAGGATCTGCTGATTTTCTCCAAGTGTTGGAACCATCTGGACTCTCTGGATGAGTTGGAAAAAAAAAGCTATAAACATGAAGGTACAGAGGGTCTGATTGGGAGACTAAGTTTACTTTTTTTTAGGATGGCAGAGTTTTTAATCAGCTCAAGACAATGATAATCCCTGATTAGCTAGCTCTCTGTCCTCCTGTTAAAAGTCTGTGAAAATGGGCTGGAGAAATAGTACAGCAGAAAGGAGTTTTTGAGAAGCCTGATTTCCTTTGTTTTGTTTTGGTTGTTCAATTAATAGATAGATATACATTTTCTAGAGTTTGGAAAGTATATAAAATATGAAGGATCAGAAAAATGACCATAATTATACTCTCCAGAATCAACATTATTAACATTTCCTTATGGTTATTTTTCTATAATTTATTTTACATAATCAACATAATAAAATGTATACTTGTAAACTTATCTTCTAAATTTAGCAAAAACCATTTTTATTTTTTAAGAATATCTTTATATAAATATTACAAACATGATTGTAGTTGGGTTTCAGTCATAAAAAAGAACACCCCCTTCACCGATGCAACCTTCCCATCACCAATACCCCTATATTCTCCCTTGCCTGTATTTGAGTCAGGCTTTCTACTTCCCTCACTCACTAACATTGTTATGATTGTTCTCGGTGTAGTTATTTCCCTAACTGCACTCACCACTCTTTGTGGTGAGCTTCATATGATGAGCCGGTCCTTCTGGCCCTCATTTCTGGGAATTATTTCAATAATCTCGTTTATTTTTCTTAAAATCCATGGATGGATTATGGGGTGGGGACAGGAGCAATTGAAGGGGAACTGACAGGTAGAGCAGGAGGGTGAAATTGACCAGGTCCAGAGCTCAGGCAGCCCTCCGCCATTATGGGAGAGATTGGAGGGGAACTCCACCATTATGGGGCGGGGACAGGCACAAAGAGAGGGGAACCACATGATCTGACAGGTAGAGGGGGTGGGGAAATTGACACAGGCCTGGACCTCTGCCACAAACCCCAAAATGTGGACTGTTGCTTGATACCAGATTCAGCTCCAGAAGGACCCCCAGTTCAAGAACTCTACCCTAGCTCTTGCTGCCGCAAATCATTTCTGAAACTCAACAAGACCAGGGTGTGTGATGAAAATGTGCCTTGGATTCCATCCCCCCCAAGAATATATCAAATGACAATGGGGAAGCCTATATTTCCTTTCTAAGTAAGACCTCTATAATACTACCTCTTAACCTGTTTATCCCCAAATGTAAGGTAGTTCTCTGCATCGCTTTGTTCCCATGATTACTTTTTTACACTCATTTTTATTTTTATTTTTAATTTTATTTTTCATATGTATATATATATGTATATATATATATATATATATATATATATATATATATATATATATATATAGTCTCGTTTTTGTTTTCTTCTCCTTAACTTCATCTGTTTTGGTTCTGCTTGGTTAAAAAAACCTACTTAAAAGGTCTTGCCCGGGATTAAAGCTCAGGTCATCAGGGCACAGAGATGAAGAGCTTGACACTATCTTACTACTTAGTGATTGTACATCTGTTTGGTCCTGGTACCCTCCCTTATTTCCCCCTCTGTTTGAGAGATGGAACTAGATAGTTCAAGTTATGTGGTTTTGTTTGAAGAAAAGCAAAGCAATAAAATAGGGTAAAAATCAAATAAGCTGAAAATGGGTGGAGTCCTTCTAGAGGTTCTCAACCTCAAAGATGAAAGGAAAAAAGGAATTGAAACACCACAACAATACAAAATGAAATATCAAAGAAAATATCCAGTGAGCACTACAGCAATAAAGACAAGCACCACATAATAGTCTCGATCCTGAAATAAAAACATGCCAGAAGAGAGCTGGGATCAGAGACCCCACAGGCCAGGAGTTCTGTCCCTATTGCACTGGTATGTGATGGGCACTGGGCTGGTCAGCTAGCCAAAGACCCCCTGGACTGCCAATTAGTCCGAGGGGCCAGATCCCCCCATGCCAGAATGGTCTTCATGGCCAGATCTGGTAACCTAGGCCCTGGGGGATGAGATGGGGTGGAAGAAAACTCCTCCCCTATGCATTCACAAACTGCAGAGGTGAGAGCTAGGCTCAGAGACCCCACATGCCAGGACAGCTAGCCAAAGGAAGATTCTCTCATTTATAGCAGACCCCCTGCAAGGGTGTCTTTTCTTACTGATAACCATTTTCAAAAGCGGGCGGGCGCATTTGCGCCTGCATGACAAATACCCTTTTTTAACATCGTCCAGAAATATTCTAATTCTTGACTATTTATAGGAAAGGAAATGAAATACCCTATATATGGAGGATAGCACTCAAATAGATCTCTGAAATCAGTGTCTATGTGAACGTTACTTTCTATACAGTTGTCCTCTCTGATGCCGAGCCTTATCCTTAAACAATTCATCTATACAATGTAGATAGCCCCTCTTATATATTGCCCTTCCACACCCAGAGACCCTTCTACTCCCCCATATCCCAATCCAGATTTGTTATCTGCCCCTTATTTAATCCTCTTTACCCTCAGTTCTTAACTCGTTAGGCACCAAGACCGACCTCCTTCCCCAACAGATCACCATCCAGCTCCTCAATGAAAGACACCCTCTCGATCCCCCATCTCGTGTCTCAGCAAGAAACCACAACCAACACACCTGCTGACTCAAGCTTGTGACCCCTCTCACCCCCATCAAATCGTGGACTGTTGCATGATACTGGATTAAGCTGCAGCAAAACCCACAGCTCAAGGACATTACAGGACTCTGAAATGCCGCAAATCATATCTTAAACTCTAGACCAAAGACTGTGATATGAAA
This sequence comes from Suncus etruscus, assembly GCF_024139225.1. NCBI lineage: Eukaryota > Metazoa > Chordata > Mammalia > Eulipotyphla > Soricidae > Suncus > Suncus etruscus. The sequence continues at coordinate 96,652,574 of NC_064853.1, forward strand.
AAGTGCCTTGGCTTTCACTCTCCACAAGAATATCTCAGAAGACCTAATTGGGAGGTCTATATTGTCTATATAAGCTTAGTACCTTTATAATAATGCATCTTAAGATATGTATTCCTAAACATACAGATAGCCTCCCCCATCACTTTCTTTTTTCAATACTTTTTTTCCCCTTTTTTCTCAATTTACTTATTTTCATCTATTTGTTCTATTTTTATATATACATATTTTCTCTATCCCCACCAGTTTTGGTGCTGCTTGGTACAAAATCTAAGAAAAGTCTTGCCTGGGATAAAAGCTCAGACCACACCACAGATACTGTATGTGTAGCCTGTCATCCTTACCTAGAATAGCACCAGCAATACAAAAGGACACCATACGTTTTTGTATAGGCACAGTAAATAAGGGGAAATCATGGACTCAGACACAAGATCTTATCTTCTAAGGATAAGAACTCACACTTTTTATACAAGGGTGCCTCCCATCCTGGACATATGTCATGTGGATACAACTCAGTCTCCACGAGATTGGACAGTGTTAGTTCATTCTCAAATCCCAGATCCCAGACGTAGAACTGAAACAACTCCCTGCAACAACACCAGGAACTAAGCTCTGTTGGGAGATATACTTGTGCCAGTGTTAATATGACAACGAGGATAGCGAGGAAATGACAACTTGACTTAAGACCAGGAGGTCCTATCACATCACCTAACACTAAGTGGAAATCAGAAGATGTATCATCCTTTGAACTATGAAAAATAAGAGCACTAACTACAGAAAACTGACTTTGACAACTGTGACTGGTCAGAACTTACCTTGAGACCATTAAGGAAAACCCTACCCTAGGCTATAGCCCAGGTCTCTTACAAAAATCAAGATTTCTTAGTACAGAGGCCCAATTCTGACAACAGAGACTGAGCAGAACCTTTGGAACCATAATTTCCTAGATTTCGGCTTAGGGAATGAGCAAAATCATGGAGCACATGATACAGAAAACTGAACACACCAACAATGTTGGAACAGAACCTCTAGAACCTTAAAGACTCTATCCTAGGCCTTGTCCTAGGACCTGTGCAAATACCAAGATTGCTTGCTACTGTGGCCTGATTTTCTCATCCAGAACCGAGAGGAAAGGTTCCTGACACAAAAACAAAACAAAACAAAACAAAACAAAAAATCCTGGGATATGGCAATGAGAAGGTATGGAGCCAGTGGTTGTTCCCATGACAATATGCTTCAAGAGTGGAGAAACCCTGAATCTCTTAGGCCACGGGAATTTCCTTCCTTTTCCAATACTTACTGTGCCCATACAGAAACAAAAACAAAAACAAAAAAAAAAAGGTGGGTAACACCAAACCCTGCCACTTCAGCACTTTTTCTGGTTTTGTTTTGCTTTTTGTTTGTTTTTTGATATTATTTTCCTTCTCTTTTTTTCTTCCACTTTTTCTTTCTTTTTCACTCTTGTGGATATTATTTGGTGATTTCTTTCTTTCTTTTCTTTTTTAGTAGTTGATACCAAATTTTTTCTTCTCTTTTCCTTAACCTTTTTATCTCCAACAGAATAGCATAACTTGAATCATTCAGCCTCATAAATTGAGGGGGTGGGGAGGATGATACCAGGACCAGTCATATGAGCATGTAGTATAAATAAAAAAATGACCAGACTGGAACACCAAACAGAATAGATACCCAACCTACAACAAGCTGTAAAGTGGAGACCAGTTACACTAGTATTCTGGGGGGATAAAGGAGGGAGATATGGGAGACATGCTGGGAACAGGAGTGGAGGGATGACAACATTGGTGGTGGGAATGCCCTTCATTCATTGTCACTATGTACCATAAATAATTCTGTGTAATGAACTTCAGTCACAATAAAACTTAAAAAAAAAACCATGCCAGAGCACATAAAGAAATAAAAATAAAAAAATAAAATTAGAGACATCAACTTCAAATCTATACCAAAACAAAGAAGTCAAAAAATAAATAGATAAATAAATTAAAGAAATTATTTTGTGCTTTTTTTTCCTGCATAGGCACAGTAAATATTGAGAACATTAGAGAGGGAATTCCCTTGGCCTAAGAGATACAGGGTTTCTCCACCCTTGAAGTATACTGTCATGGGATTAACATAGATTCCTTGCATGTTCATTTTCTCTCCCCTCGGTGCTTTTGTGGTGTATGGAAGACTTCTGATTCGTCATGGGTGATAAAATCAGACCTCTGTATCTAGAGATCTTGGTGTCTGCACAGGTCAAGGAGTGACGCTTATGATAAAGTCTTTCTTTGTGGTTCTAGAAGTTCTGTTCCTTTAGTGTCATTTTAATCTGTCTTCTGTAGTTGGTGGTCTTGATCTTTGCGCTGATCCTAGGATGGAGCCTGGTATAGTCTTTCATTATATTTCCACATGACTCGTTCAGTTGCGATTGTCTCAGTCAGACCTCTGGAATTAGAGATCTTGTTTGTTGTACAGATCGTAAACCAAAACCTAGGCTAGAGCTTTTTTATTGGTCCCAGGATACGTACCTTCCAGTCATGATTGTATTAGCCAGTCATCTGTAGATAGAGATCTCAGCTTTTGCACAGATCAAACTAATCTCCCCAATATGTACTGTGCCTATGCAAAAAAAAAAAGAAAAGAAAAAAAAGCACAAATTATTATATTTTGTTATTGGTGATGTTGCTTATTTTTGTGTGTATTTTTATCTCAGGACCATGGTTATTGTTTGGTTGTTTTCTTTCTTGCTGTGGTGCTTTTTTTTTTGTATTCTTGTTATGTTTTTCTTCCTTCTCTTAAATTGATATTTATAGCCTCTAGAATGACTCCTCCGTTTTTTTTACTTGTTTGATTTTTGCCCCCCCTTTTTCTTTCCTTCTAACAGAACCACATAACTTGAACCTCTTGTTCAGCCTTACAAATTGAGGGAGAAATAATGGAGGGTACCAAGGCCAAATAGTCATATAAATTTTGAGTAGAAATAAAAAATGATCAGACTTAAACACCAAATCTAAAGCCAGTGACAACAGAATCGATACCCAATTTACAACAAGCTAGACACAGAGGGGACCACTTATACTAGCAGCCCAGGGGGTGGGGAGGCAAATGAGGAGGATATGGGATGCATGCTGGGAATACGAATGGAGGGAGGACAACTTTGGTGGTGGGAATGCCCTGATTCAATGTCACTATGTACCTAAACTATTACTGTGAAAGATTTGTAATCCACTGTGGTCAAAATAAATATTATAAAAAATTAAAAAAAACATAGATGAGTGAGACTACTCTATCTCTCTCCCACTGACTTATTTCACTCCGTATAATAGATTCCATGTACATCCATATATAGGAGCATTTTATGACTTCATCTCTTTTGATGGCTTCATACTATTCCATTATGTATATGTACCACACTTTCTTTAGCCATTCATCTGCTGAAGGTCATCTTGGTTGTTTCAACAGTCTGGGTATTATAAATAACACTGCAATGAATATTGGTATGAGGAAGAGATTTTTATATTGTGCTTTTGAGTTCCTAGGGTATATCCCTAGGAGTTAAACCATTTTTATATAATTCAAAATTTTAGATATGCATAATTTTTAGTAGCTGTGTAATATTCTTCAGTGAATTGCTAATCATGACTTACAGGTGTGATTCAGTCTCTTTTACCTTAGTACTCCTACTCTGTACCATTTCCTTTGTTCCTTGTACAATCCACTTGCATAATTCAGCATCTGTTTGAGTTCTCTAAGAACAACTTCTTCTCAAAGCTAAAAAGAGCAAAGCGCAGTAGACTTTAGCAAAGGTTTCACAATAGAGAAGGGAGACCATGCATTGTGTACCTTACAGAAAACTTGAATAAACATATCACTTAACCACTTATTAATATTTAGCTTCTGTAACTGGAGTGCCAGTAGGAGGGTTTTTGTTTGTGTTCTTCTCCCCACTGTCCTTCTTTGCCTCTAGTTTATTTTATAATTTAACTGCTGTTCTAAGAGCTCCCTCCTAGCTTTACAAACTTATACTCAACTTGGGACTCAGCAAAAAAAAGGTTCCTAAACTTTTTGGACCTTGTTCTTCCTGTAATGATAGTAAAATTTTAGATGAATAAGTATTTAACACACATACAAAAATCTATCCTCTCACTCGACTGAACTCATTTGTCATCATCTGAACAGTTCTTTAAAGCACACAAAATGTTTTCTCTAAGACTAACTGACATTCTCAATGTCATTAAAGGGGTGCAAAATAAAGTTTTCTTGTTTTCTTTTCTTCCTCCCAGGCATCAATTCTTTCTTATTTAGAATTGAATAAAAAAACATGTTGAAGGAAATGGAAAAATATACTTGAAAATGTGGAACTTGTGAGTGTGACTGTGAGTGTTTGCATGTGTGTATGTGTGTGAATTCCATTGATACCTAGGAAATGGTTCTACCCATTAAGTCCAGCCAGGTAGAAGGGCACAGAGATTGTTTAAGTGTCCATATATACTTGATGAAATAAAGAGTAGGTGGGGTGAGAGATCCAGGGACAGAAAAGGTATTTTGTCTGCTAACTAAAAGATTACCATTTCTTAGATAAAAGGAAAAGAGCTATAGAGATAATATAGTGGGTAAAGCTCTTGCCCTGATTGTGGCCACCTTGATTGAGTTCAGTCATTGCAACACAATATTGTCTTGGTGTTTCACCAGGAGTAAACCCTGAACACAGCTGGATGTGGTTTAAATAAAACTAATATAAAACCTAAATAATAAATATAAAAAACTATAAAAGAATAATTTTTTAGAGTTTAATTTAGGCAGGTCTGAGGATTTGGCTCTGCCTTAGAGCATTTGTTTTTGGATATTATGAGATTCTTGGTTTGACTTCCAGCACCACAAAAATAATAAGTTAAAAAGAAATAAAATTTGACTGTTGGAGGAAGAAGTTAACATAGAGTTCTGCATAAGTTCTCTCCCATTCCACGTTTGAAGAACAGAAGAAAACAAAGCATTTTGTCTTTTGTCAGACAGACATATGGCAATTCCCGGCATCTTAGGTACACAAGAAAATCAGAAATGTACTTGGTCTCTGTTAATGGTACCTGAAACAGGCAGCAATTATCTAGATGAGAAAATCCATACTAGGAACAGGTGATTAGAGCTGGGGATACAGCACAGGAACCAGGACACATGGTTTGCATGGGCCGGACACCTTTCACTGGTACTACCTGGTCCACCTAGCTCTACCAGGAGTGACTTTGGAAAACACCGAACATTTCTGGATGTGCCCTATGGCACAGCAGAGCCCAAACAGTCCTTTGATCCTTGCACTGAATTGCCTGCTGGTTGATTAAGGATCCCAAAGATTGGTACATTAATCAGTATTCCTGAGCACTGCTTTGGATGTCTCCCTAAACAAGGTTCTGAAGTTAGATGATTCTGGCCCAGATTCATGCATATTACTCTTTCTCTGTCTTACTATGGTGGCCTCAAGGGTAGATTAGTGATGGGGGCTGCAATATCTGCCCAGACCTTTCAAAATCAAAAAAGGAAGAAAAATAGGTTCTCAAAACTTATTCTGCCCAAAGTTCATTTTCTGTGTCTGAGAAAAGTCCACATTACTGTCTAAGGTAGAACTAATTTAGTAATCCTGGAGATGTATGGGCAAGGGATCTGGTAAAAAGCTGCACGACTAATTTCTGGAAAATAACTTTAATAATCACTGGACAAACTGTAAGAGAGCCTGAAATAATGAAAAGGCTCCAGGCACAGTAGTAGTAGGAAATCCAAGAGGAGGGTATGATTCTCTGCAGAAGAAATTTGGGCCCTAAGACACAGAAACAGGAAATTCCTACTAGGCAAACTCCATGGGAGTAACTGAAGGCAGCAAAAGCACAGCCTCCACACAGTTTTCAGTTGTTTGTGAATAAGAAAACAAATCCCTCTGTTTATGGAGAGAGGGGTAGCACTGAGCAGCACCTCTCTCCAGTAGGGACTGTGCTCAGGGAAGGGAACTGCAGGGAGCAAGGAAGATTTGGACCCCCTTACTTGGAGTCCCCAGGCTGGGAGGTACGTGGAGGCAGGTCCCTGTTCCTTTCCCCATCCACTGCATGAGTTCTTAAGGAGCCCCTTTGGAATAGAGAATGGGTTACCACTCTCCCCAAACAAAAGCAACCAAACCCCCACATTAAAATGAACTATCAGATGAAAACGTTTTTAGTATTAATAGGTTTTGAATGTTCAGGTTGCATGGCAACGGTTAAGAGAATGACATAACTAGTGACTGCCCAGGTTTCCTGTCAATAATAGAAAAGGGAGAACTCAGAGAACTAGGTAATTCAGCTTAAAGGAGACAGAGAATGGAGGGATTCAACTGTGCATTGCTGGTTGTAGATAGAAACAATGGGAATTCACAAGAACATAAAATTATTTTTATAATAAGCTTGTTGCACTGTAAATAGAGAGCTTGACATTTATGGGAATTTCCTACCATTTCTGATATATTTTTAAGGAACCATCTAACGTTGGAGCTTCTGTGCCATTACAACTGTGTTGTAGAGAGCTTGCCAGCACTTCTACTGCCCTCTGACCATGAAATCAAACCTTGCTTTGTGTGCACGCAGGCATCTGTGCACCTTAGGCCCACAGAGCATACACTCTCAGGAACAAACTGTAAAACTAGTTGAATGGTTCTTCTAGATTTCTTTGCAGCACTCACTTCCCCCATTGCAGGACACTTTCAAAACTCTCTTAGTGGTTAAAATTAGCTTTAGAAAAGTTTATTCACTTATTTTTCCTCCCTGGCAGAGAAAATAATCAAGGCAAATAAATGATGAAGATGTCTAATGTCTTAGTCAAAGGTTATTCCACTTATATGAATGAGAACTCCTATATTACTGCATTTTCCCAGGGTCTGGTTTTATGATCTATGTAGGAAGAAGGTTCACGATTTCCTCTGGCTGGGGCTCATTGTGTCTGTTCTGCTCCATAATTTCTCATTTGCTCCTTTGCCTGGAGTGCTCAAGATCATAGTTTCTAGAGAACCCCAAATCTTGACTTGCATCTCTGGTGTTTGTTGATAATTTATTTTCTTTGAGAGGCTCCCATCCTTCAATTGTTCTTTTTCAGTCTTGAACCCCATTGTGGTGACCCAGATAACCATGGTAAAGCGGGGTCAAGAGGGTTCCTCTGGGAACAAATTGTTGCACTTCGTCACCATCTCTGTTTTTCCTGTGCCCATAGATATTTGGGGGTAATGAGAAATGTTGAGAACTCAACCTATCCAGGCAGCTTCCTCTCCTAGAGAGGATACATGAAAGAGCATATATATATATGCCCACATTTGGGTAGGCCTTTCCCTTGGGGCACCTATGACAGATACACCCTGGAATAGTGGTTAAAAAAATTCCTTTCCTCTGGCTGAGAGAATTTTGTTCTTAGAGGTGACAGGAGTTGAGGTGGAAGAAAAAGAGATCAGCGATATTCTTTGCTTGAGTTCTTGCACCTTGTTATACCTATGACTATCCACTCTTGGACGTCTACTTTTTATGTTTATTTACTTTGTTTTGTTTTACAGTAGCTACTCTTCTTGGATTTGGCACTCAGCTGAAGAATCCTGAAAATTACACACTTGTGTCTACCACCTCCCCAAATTTAATTGTACTAAGTAAACATCTACTGTGTGGCAGCCCCCAGTTCACAATATAGATCCCACTAATGAAGCTGGCCACTTCAATTGTCCACATGAGAAAACTAGGCTGAACTGTCCAATGAGATGTGCTAAAATCTAAGTGCAATGTTTTTTATATAAATCTTTATTTAAGCATCATGATTACAAGCATATTTGTAGTTGGGTTTCAGTTATAAACAGAATACACCCCTTCACCAGTGCAACATTTCCACCACCAATGTCCCCCCCCCCCCACGCCCCCAACCCTGCCTGTATTCATGACAGGAATTCTACTTCTTCATTCTTTAACATTGTCATAGCTAGTTGTTAGTGTACTTATTTCCCTAAAAGAATTCAACACTCTTTGTGGTGAGCTTCAAATTGTGAGCTGGTCCTTTCAGCCCTTAACTCTATTGTCACTGGGACTTATTACAGTAATATCTTTAATTTTTCTTAAAACCCATAGATGAGTGAGACTATTCTGTGTCTATCTCTCTCCCTCTGACTTATTTCACTCAGCATAATAGATTCCATGTACATCCATGTATAGGAAAATTTCATGACTTCATCTCTCCTCTGCTGCATAATATTCCATTGTGTATATGTACCACAGTTTCTTTAGCCATTCATCTGTTGAAGGGCATCTTGGTTGTTTTCAGAGTCTGGATATTGTAAATAGCACTGCAATAAATATAGGTGTGAGGAAGGGATTTTTGAATTGTATTTTTGTGTTTCTACGGTATATCACTAGGAGTGGAACAGATAGGCTGACCTGTCCATGAGATGTGCTAAAATCTAAGTGCAACTTTTGAGTACAACTCCAATAGTCTTTTCCAAAAAAATTTTTATAGGTACCATCTCCAGTGATGATAAATCTGACAGTGGAGACCTGACAATGCTGTAGGACTTGGGCCCAGCTGTGCTTCAGGGTCACCAAGTTTAAAACTTAAGGAAGATTTTTAAGGAGAGATCAAAAAATGCTGGGGATATTACTCAGGGTCTCACATGTCTGGCATATGCTTTTCTACTTAAACCACACACTCTGTCCTTAACTTCTTTTTTTTAACTGTGATTCAGAAAAAGAAATATTTGCATTATTTTCAAAAACATTTGTATCCTGCTAAGGTAAATTATATAAAATTGCAGTTATTTGACTGTTTTGACCCCAACTACAGTGATTTTATTTAAAGATCTATGGATAGTATAAAGAAACAAAGCTGTCATTGACATTTACCCTTTTAGTGTGTAATGTCATCTGACAGTGCTAGTCTATACTACTTCATCCTTATGATACTGATCACAGCCCACTAAACTGAGTTGTGGCACAGAAAATGTTATATAATATGTGTAAATTCTGAGAAATCATGATTACTCAAAATCATCCTAAACCCTGATTTCTCTTGTGTGTTAAACCTCACTCCCTTAAACTTCAGCTTCATTCTCTGAGGCTGAACTTTTACAGGTGAACATCCTTTTCCAATATTCTTTCAGATCTCATGTGCCTGAATTCTCTTCAGTTATCCAACTGGGGTGTGGATTTTGATGAGTTCACCACCAGAACCACACATCAGCTATATCACTATATTCAAAAACAATGCAAAAGGGGTTGACTATACGCAAGAATAAATGATAAAAATAATCAATAAAAATAAATGACCAATAAAAAGATCACTTAGAGTAATTATTGTAACAAGCACCCTATATTTAGCCCAACATGAGATACAAGAATTTTTCGTTAATTTAGGGGAGCAAGAGATTTCTGTTGAAGGTCCTGATCTGAGGTGGAGGTGATGAGCAGAAAGGCATCTATTTCCTACCTGACTTAAGGGTTGGCTTCTGAGCCCTAGGGAGAAAGAATACAGGGTCTGGTTCTATGCAGGGTACAGGAGCTCTCAAGGGACTGTGTAAGACATGAGGTGGGAATGGAAGAAATGTCCATGGATATTGGTCAAACACCCACCTGGCAGCTCTAGAGTGGGAGTAAAATTAGGTGTCCCTGTGAGAAAGTCATGTGCTTTGTTTATGAGATGAGATGGTACAGGGGCTTCCTGGAGGGAGGGTGGAAAAGTATGAAAGGCCTCTTTATAGGCACCGCTGTCCAGTTTGCACAACCAGGAGAGCAACTGGTAAAATGTGGATGAATAATTAACACTCATGATGTCCTGCTGACTGGCAGGCCCAGGGAAGTTTAGTCACCTAGAGCAAACAGATACACTACACTGCTTGGGCAGTGAATTTGTGGTACAAATTGCTTCTGTATACGTGTGAATTTAGCATAACCCACAGTGAACACAGAAGTGGTATTGTTCAGGAAGTGAAGGCGATAGTGGGAGGGCTGTGGGCATGCATGAAATGTTGTGGCTAAGCTCCAAGGGATATACAGACAGAATTCAAACCCAACTCTTCAGCTGGCTGTTTTCTGTTCTTTCCACAGTGCAATTTGTCACCATGGCAACTCTCTTAAAGTGTCCAAACAGTGGTGAGCAGGAGGAAAAGAAAATCAGGATGGAGATGAAGTGCCAATATCCCCTAAATCTCACTTGGCTCCTCCGTGCCTTGTAGTCTCTGGCATTAACTCATCAAGTAACACTCTCTCCTTTGACTGTCCTGCTCTGTGATCCTTCAAATAGGACAACAAAAGTCAGAATCTATGGGAACCTTCTCTGGTGTGTGTGTGTGTGTGTGTGTGTGTGTGTGTGTGTGTGTGTGTGTGTGTGTGTGCGCGCGCGTGTGCATGTGTGAGTCGGGGTAGAGTTTCAGTCAAAGAAGGTAGTTGCAACTAGTTCTTCCATAGCTATCCTAGCCCCTTGTCTCTCTTGGGATATCCTGCCTATTAATCAATTGTAAGAAATATGGCTTGGAACTTTCCAGAATGAAAGTCACCAAGAGGCTTCCAGGTTTCTATTGCCCTTCAGAGGGTGGATGAGTACTTACTGTGTGCATAGATAGGTCACTATGCAACCTACCAAATTTATTAATAGTACTCATAAAAGGCATTATATAACTACAGGAACATAAAACTGAAGTGTGTTAGCATGTTCTGTGTTTATTATTAAAGGACGTCAAAAAGAACTTTGTGGAGGAGTTTTGCTGACTTGAGCTCTGAAGACCAAGCAAGAGTGAACAGAATGGGTTGTGCAGGAAAAGAGAAGCTGTGATCCAACCAACATAGAGGATAGATTTCTCATAGGACATCAGGAAATGCCCATTGGTTGAACCCAGTGTCATATTTCTGCATTTTGTACAGTGATCTGTAGTTGGGCATTACTCGTATATGAAGTATTAAGAAGTGGAGCCAACATAAAAAGGATTGGATCATGGATGACCTTATTGTTAAAGGAGGCACCTCAAAATAATAGGAACTATGTTGGGGACACTGGACTCTCACCTAGAGTTCACACTAAAGGATATGAACTTCAACTGCTGCTCTATGGAGACACACTGGAGTTTGCTAATAGTGAGGTAATGTAACCAGATGTACTTCTTGTAAGGGTTATTCATAAACTTCTTGTAATGGTTATTCAGTGTGAAAACATATCAGAGGGGCCCTGGTTAGGGAAAGGAGACCACTTAGAAATCTGTTATAGTAGCATAAATGAAAGTGACATAGTCTTGAAGAAAATTATGGTGATGATAAGAAGAATATTTATCAAGAACTGAAAGAACATTAGGAAAGTAAAATCTTGAGGATTTTATGATTAGTGAAGAGAAGAAAGAGGGAGGGAATGCCTCCCTCTCCACCAGATGCCTAATTAGAGGACCAGGCACATGCCTGTCCCTCTCTGGTGAAGTCAACTTGGAGCCATATGTTGAATGCCATCAGGCACAGATTGATCTGCTGTGCTGTGAGTGTTGGGTCCTTGGTTGATTTTCTGTAGACCCACAGCTTTGCAGAAAGAGCTGGAGACTTAGACAAAGTTCATCAAGATGTAGAAGGATATCAAGAGAGTTTAAAAAAAATCCTCAGTCTTGAGAGATGATTTAAAGGGCTTACTTAACCAATTCTTTGCATGTGGGAAGCCAAGTTTCCATCTCCAGCATGTCATGATTCCCTGAGCACTGTTGGAAGCAAGCCCCAAGCAGAATCAAAAATAGCCTCAGAGAGCCAGTAGATGTGGTTAATATTCTCTCCTCTCCCACAAAATCTCAAAGATGCTTTTCAGTGAGAATAGTAAATTAGCACTCTTCTCTTTTTCCTCTTAACATTTTAAATATAAACTTAATAAACTTTATTTCAATGACATGATATTTAATTAGTACTCTAATAACTCATTAAAATGAATGGACTTATCGTTTCCTTATAAAACCTGCCTCAGGTTCTCTAAATTTTTAATTATGTTATTATTTATCACAAACTTAATTGAGTCCTGTTCATTTTATGTAGACCTATGCTTAGCCCATTGCTGATAAGAATTACTAGCATATGGTTCACTGGATTATCCCTGGGCACTGGAAGTGAATAATGATGGGGTTTTTGGACTCAAATTGGGCTTGATTTCTATTTTTCTAATTTCTTGCATTAGTTTTTAATCTCACTTTTGAGAAGTTAGCACATTTCCATGATGTATATAATTATACAAATATATGTACAGAAAATAACTTCCATCCATGCAATTCTCAATTTTGTCCTAAGTAACTACTGTTATCAATCTCTTCAGTTAATTTTCAGAATTTTTAGCATGCATTATGAAATACAAACCTAATTTATTTTTCACAACCATCAGTCATTTTACACAAAAAGTTTTATGATGTAATTAAAGTTCTGACTTTGCTGCTTTCACCTGTTGTGAATGGAATTTTTCCCATGTTAGAGCATGGAAGGGGCTGAAAGAATAATACAATAGTCAGGGTGTTGTCTTATATGTGGCTGACATGGGTTCAATATCTGGCACCCCAAATAGTCCCCTACATCCTGCCAGGAGAGATCTTTGAGCTTCAAGCTAGGAGTAAGCCCTAAACACCAATGGGGTGGCAAAAAATCAAAACACACAAAAAGAACATAGAAAGATTCATCATCCTATTTAAACTCTAGTATTAGTTCCCTTTTATGGATGTTTCAGTTATATTTTTGATGGTACAAATAATACTGCCACAAACAATTTTAAATGTTTTATTGTGATCAATGTGAATTACAAGTTTTTCACAGTAATATTTAAGGTACAAAGTGACAATGAATTAGAGCTATTCCCACCACCAGTATTGTTCTCCCTCCATCCCGGTTCCCAGCATGCATCCCATACCTTCCCCGTTTGCCCCATGGACTGCTAGTGTAACTGGTCTCCTTTGTGTATAGCTTATTGTAGATTGGGTATCAATTCTAGTGTCCTTGACTTTGGGTTTGGTGCTTAAGTTTGATCATTTTTTTATTTCCACTCAATATTCATACAACTGGTTGCTCCTGGTACCATCCATCTTTATTTTCCCCCTCAATTAAGAGAGAGAACAAGGTGATTTAAGTTTTGTGGTTCTGTTAGAAAAAGAAGAGAAAGAAAAGAAAAAAAAAACTGGGAGGAATCCATCTAGAGGCTATAAATATCAATTTTAAAAAAAGGAATGAAAAAAGAAAAATTAAAAACAAAAAACAAAAAAAACAAACAAAAAAATTAAAAACAAACCCCCCCAAGCAATGACAAAAACCACAACAGCAGCAATAAAAAAAATCATCACCAAAACAACATTAACAATAAAGAAAAAATAAAAGGAAAAAAGAAAAAAAGAGGATAGAAGGAAAAAATGATAGGCTGGTATGACAAGACTTTGTGGGGTTTTTTGTTTTGTTTTGCTTAGGCACAGTAAGTATTGGGGAAGTTAGAAAGGGAATTCCCTTGGCCTAGAAGATACAGAGTTCCTCCACCCTTGAAGCATAATGTCATGGGAGCAACTACAGCTCCAGGCATGCTCTTTATAGAACCTTAAGTTCTTTTTATAGTGCCAGGAAATTTTGTGCTAAGTTGTGGATGATAAAATCAGTCCTCTGTAGCTATAAATCTTGGTATTTCAACAGGTCATAGGACAAAGTCTAGGACAGAGTCTTTCACTATGGTTCTAGAAGATCTGCTCCCTCATGTTTGTTGTCATCAGTCTTCTGTAATTAGTGACCTTGGTTTTTGTACAGATCCTAGATTAAAGCCTAGGATAGAGTCTTTCCTTATATTGCCACAAACAATTTTTTGTTTTATGGCTTCATGTTTGCATGTTGATGAAATACATCTATAGATATGGAACTTAGGACTTTAGTTTTATTTTGGGATATTGCCAAATTGTCTTGCACAGTAGCAGCACCAACTTCCACTTCTATCATTAATGAAGAAGAGTAATCTTTTTCCCACAGCCTCACCTGCAAAATTTAATAACAAATTGATTATGGGAAAAAATTAACTCTTGGTAGACTTGCTTCTTGTTTCTTTTAGCTTTAGTAACTTAAAGACATTTTATTTTTCTTCTTGTATGTAAATTATTTGTCAATAAATATTTCTTATTTTCCATAAAATTGTTGGTCTCCTCTAGACCTTTGTCTAGGATAACATATCTTTGGGATATGGGTTGCCATTTCTCATTCTAGTTTTGCCATTAAAAAATAGATTTTGATGTATGTTTTCTAGATGGTGAAACTTAAAAACTATTTTAAGGTAGTTAATTTTTTCCATTTTACTTGTTTACAGTTTCTGGGTTTTGAATTCTATTTTTTATTGAAGTAACATTGCATTATGACAGGATAAAAGTTTGAAGTATGCATTAAAAATTAAAGGTATACAGACTATGTTAAGTTCACAAGTAAAAGTCCACTTAATTCTACATTATTTTTCCCTTTGCTGGAGACACCTACAGACAGAATGACCTCTGTCACAGCCTTACACTTAGGAATAGCTGGGTGCTTCCTAAACAGTTGAATCACCTTCTGAGCCCTCTGTCACAAAACTCCTTAGTAAGAAAATGGTCAAGATTGGCTTAGAACTAGGGCAACATCAGGGTTTGAACTCATGGCCTAGTTTATTTTCCAGGCAAATGCTTTAAGCCACCGAGACATCTTCTGAGTTATTCTTTTAAAGAGCTTCACCACTCCAGATTTTAAGGCATTTTAATAAAATTTACTGTAGAATTTGAATGATTTCAACTTTAATACTTATTGGAATTTTATATTTAAAATATATTTCCAGTTTCCTGAAATACTTGAAGTATTCTCTTGTGATTTTTAGCAGTCACAAATAAAGATCATGACTATTCCTTACTAAGATTACTCTTAAATGTTTGTCTTTTGGTTGATTTTATACTTGAAATGTTTTCATTACGTTTTATAATTGGCTATTATTTTTATGCCATGCACTTCATAGAGTTTTTTGTTTTCTATTATTTCTCCTAATTTTCTAGTAATAAATTGTATCTCTAAATGTACTTTAAAAATAATTTGAAGGTTGCCCCCCTCCGCTACCCAGTAAGGGAACCATAGGATGTTGTACTCGGTTCCCTGTCATAACTTAAAGGGAAATTTCACAATGTCCAGAAACCTCGATGTCCTGCAAATGAAGGAGGAGGATGTCCTCAAATTCCTTGCCGCGGGCACCCACTTAGGTGGCACTAACCTGGACTTCCAGATGGAACAGTACATCTACAAAAGGAAGAGTGATGGCCTTTATATCAAATTTGAAGAGAACCTGGGAGAAGCTTCTGCTGGCAGCTCATGCCATTTTTGCCATCAAAAAACCCAGCTGATGTCAGTGTCCTCTCATCCAGGAATACTGGCCAGAGAGCTGTGCAGGAAAGGTTGCTGCTGCCATTGGAGCCACTGTGATCGCTGGCTGCTTCACGCCTGGAACTTTCACTACCCAAATCCAGGCAGCTTTCCGGGAGCCGAGACTTTTGATGATTACTGACCCCAGGGCAGACCACCAGCCCCTCACAGAGGCATCTTACGTTAATTTGCCTACAATTGCTCGGTGTAACACAGACTCTCCTCTGTGCTATGTGGACATTGCCATCCTTTGCAACAACAAGGGAGCTCACTCTGTGGGTCTCATGTGTTGGATGCTGGCCCAGGAAGTTCTGCTAATTCGAGGCACCATTTCCGGTGAACATCTATGGGAGGTCATGCCTGATCTCTACTTCTGAAAGGGAAGAACAGGCTGCTGCTGAGAAGGCTGTGACCACGGAAGAATTTCAGGGCAAATGGACTGCTCCAGCTCCTAAATTCAATGCTACTCAGCCTGAGGTTGCAGACTCATCTGAAGCCTTGCAGGTGCCCCCCAACCCCGCATGCCGATTCAGCAGTTCCCTACCGATTGAAGCACTCAGCCTGCCACAGAAGACTGGTTTGCAGCTCCCACTGTTCAGGACACCGAATGGGCGGAGCCACCACTGGATAGTCTTAAATTGTTCTTTGGAGACTAAAATAGAGATGAAAATCAGGTTGATGGAAAATAAATGAGTTTCTAAAAAACATAATTTTAAAATAAATAATTTTTTACACTTAACCTCTTTCTATTTTTTTTATTAGTTCAGTACAATCCTGGAATTGTTTCCTTATTAACTTTTAGGGAAATTGTCCAATATACACCATTTAATCAAGTATCTTGCTTTGAGTAGAAATATTTTGTAGTCTTTCTCCTTCCTCCTTCCTCTTTCCTCTCTCTCTCCTTTCCCTCTCTTCCTCTCCCTCTTTCTCTCCCTCTCTCTCCCCCTCCCTATCCTTCTCTTCCTCTCTCTTTCTCCCTCCGTCCCTCTCTCTCTCTCCCCTTCTTCCTCTCTTCCTCTCCCTGTCATTCCTTTCTCTCTCTCCCTCTTTCTCCCTCCCTATCCCTCTCCTCCTCTCTCTCCTTCCCTCTCTCCTCCCTCTCTCTCCCTCCCCGTCACTCTTGTCTCTCTCCCTCCTCCTCTCTCTTCTTTCCTCTCTCTCCTCCCTCTCTCTCCCTCTTACTCCTTTCTTCTTCCCCTTCTCCCTCTCCCCCCTCTCCCTCTCACTCCCTCTGTCTCTTTGTCTCTCTGTCTCTCTTTCTCTCTCTCTCTCCACTCTCTCCCTCTCCTTCACTGTCTCTTTCTCGTCTCTCTCAAATAAGAGAAAATAGAGAAAGAGAAGAAAAAAAAAAAAGAAAAAGAAAAAAAGAAATATTTTGTAGGGAGCCAGATTCTCCTTCACAGTCTTGGCATAAGCACAGCCATCTTGTAGCAAACTGCCATTTTCTAACAGGCCTGTCCTTTAATTGAGCTATACATTGTATATGTGCCAACTGGCCATGAGTTGATGCAGATCAAAAGAACCATAAGGTCACACTCTTCTGGCTCAGGAAACTCAGACCTATAGATAGAGCATTTGGTGTGATAATAGGATATTCCTCAGGAAACTTGTATTAAATTAACAGGCACATGCCAAACCTTTTGAACTGAATGATGACAAATGTATGCTTGACAAGTGTTTGCATTGTCTCCTCCCTTTGTGTAAAAACTATATAAGTCATGGCATTTCAAAAATAAATCGATGCCATAATCAGAATCCTTGGTGGTCCCCTTTTTCCTACCCATTTCTTTTTCAGGTGCAGACCCTTTCCACGACCACGAATAAACTGAAGCTGCTGGCTGGCACAATATTTCATCACATTAAAGGAGTATTAAGAAACTCCTATTTTACAAAAATCCCTTGCTTACACTTATATTCATTGCTGCACTATTTACCATAGCAAGACTCTGGAAACAACCAAGATGCCCTTCAACAAACAAATGGCTAAAGAAACTGAGGTACATATACACAATGGAATATTATGCAGCCGTCAGAAGAGATGAAGTCATAAAATTTTCCTATACATGGATGTACATGGAATCTATTATGCTGAGTGAAATGAGTCAGAGGGAGAAAGAATAATGCAGAATGGTCTCATTCATCTATGGGTTTTAAGAAAAATGAAAGACATTCTTGCAATAATTTTCAGAGACAAAAGAGAGGAGGACTGGAAGTTCCAGCTCACCTCATGAACCTCACCACAAAAAGTGATGCGTTTTGTTAGAGAAATAACTACATTAAAAACTATCCTATCAATGAGAATGTCTGAGGGAAATAGAAAGTCTGTTTAGAGTACAGGCAGGGGTGGGGTGGGGAGGAGGGAGATTTGGGAAATTGGTGATGGGAATGTTGCACTGGTGATGGGGGGTGTTCTTTACATGACAGAAACCCAACCACAATCTTGTTTGTAATCAAGGTGTTTAAATAAAATATTATTAAAAAATTAAAAAAATAAACATTAAAAAATAAAACTAGTTGCAATTGACTGCAATTTGTTCAGGGATGGGCAGTTACCAAGAGCCCAAGTCCAAGGAAAAAAAAAGAAACTAAAAATTTCTGAAAGTTTTAAATAGGAAGTAGTTTTAAATAGGAAAATGGTGTTAATATTGTAGAAGGACCCCTGTATATAAGTGCACAAAATAAAGTGGGAAAATTACATACTATATAGTGTCATTACTATATATTACATACAACATACTATCATTACTAAAACAGAGATAGAAATGTATTGTTATAAGCAAATGAAATAACCCATACCATACCATTTTTGTCTGGAATTGCAAAAATGCCATGTGGTATAAACCACTGGACACATACCTGGCTATATGTATAGAAGATATTGATGAATAAGTCACCATTATCATCAAGTTTCTATCTGTGCTTCACGGTAAGGAACAGAGAGAATTTACATTTGAAAGTATACATTTGAAATTAAATCAAAAGCTGGATGAAACAAAATCTATCAAAATCAAAGTTTATCAAAAGTGTTTGCATAACCACACAAGTTCAGCATCCAATTTTTCTCTTTGATGGTTTTCCTCAACTAAGTAACAGGCGAGGACAAAGAGAAATAGAGACAGATTTTGTTAATATATACACTTTAAGCTGTTCTCAGTAATCATATTGGGATAATGATATTATTTTGAGATTATTGCTGAGTGCAAAAATTTTCTCCCACTCAGCTAGCTGTATTCTAATTTTAGACTGTATTTCTTTTGCCAGGGTCATCTCTAATGTTCAAATGATGATTCCTAACTTCTATTTCCCATAAGAAGGAACAAGGGTTCCTTGTTATTATTCCTTGTTATTAAATTGCTTAGTATAGGTCTGTGGTAGGAAATACAGAAGAAATATTTTATCCTAGAACCTAGAATATCTTTCCATAAAAGCGCAAGAAAGTTCTTCAAAATTCAGAGGAATCCAGGAGTCAAATAAAAAAAAACCCTCATGAACAAAAGGTGAAAACAATTTGATCATCAATAAGAATATTAACTGCAATAGATTAAAATATATCATAATGATAGCGAGCAATGTAGGCAGATCGTTTCAAATTCAATTGAAAATCTCACAAATTTTTCAACAAGTGAACTAAAAGGAATAAAAGGAGAGTAAGGGAGAAAAAACTATATTAAAAGGAACTAAAAATTAATAGCAACTACCATATGTGACTTGTGTCTAAATCCTAGTACAAATAAAATTTAGTGTAAAGTTACTATTTTGCTATCCTTACTGTAAGGCTAAGAAATCAAAGAAGAAAGGCACTTATTTATCCAAACAAAATTCAGACAAGATAAATAAAGCTTTCAGGGCAGGAAGAGCAGCCTAGAACTCAGATCAGGCTCCAGTCTCCCAGTGGTTATTAGTTCCAACAGACCTTGAGCTCAAGGAACACAAATAGCAGGATATTCACTAATTAAAGCCTGACACTCAAAGCAAGCTGTGAAACTGTAACTGCTCTCACAGTTGAGGCAACTGGAATGCCAGTGATGTAAAACAGGGTATGAGTTGAAATAGATGCCGTAAGTCATGACAGTCCCAATGATCTTTAGCTCAGAGCCATATACCCCTACTTCTGCCTTCTTCCCTCAGGCCAGTTCTGGAATACGTTTGTGATAGAGATGAGATAAGTGGAGGGTAGTTTTCGCCTAGAGAAGCAGCCTCTGAATAAAGGAAATATATCTAGCCACCACAGGAAACAGTTTGCTAACACTTCCTATCACCCACCTAAAGTCTCATTGAGACAAGACCGGTGTGTGTGTGTGTGTGTGTGTGTGTGTGTGTGTGTGTGTGTGTGTGAGAGAGAGAGAGAGAGAGAGAGAGAGAGAGAGTGAGAGAGAAAGAGAGAGAGAGAGAGAGAGAGAGAGAGAGAGAGAGAGAGAGAGAGAGAGAGAGAGAGAGAGAGAGAGAGAGAGAGAGAGATGAGGATAGTGTATTTTCCCAGGAAAGTGGCCTTGTTTAAGTTTCCTATTTGACTCTCTAGCACTGCTTATTCAGACTGGTGAACTTAAGAAAACAACAACAATAAAGCTAGTTTTCCTGTCCCTTGCTGCTAGCATAGGTCCCTTTGTCTGTTTTTTTTTTAAAAACAAAACAAAACAAAATCAACACAATAATAATTGAACACCCTACAGTCAAAAAAATACAAAATACAGTCATTCCTCAAGAACTGCAAGAACCTGCTAAGGTGTAATAGAATAAGTTTGTTTCTGAGGACATGACAGAATGCAAATTCTTGAAATAGTAACCATGGTTCATTCTGGATGCTGAAGGGTGGAGCTGCTTTTTATACCCATTCTGTAAATGTATTTTTTGGTTGGGGCAGAGCATATCCAACAATATTCAGGAGTTACTCCTAGATCTACACTCAGGAATTACTCTTGGCTGGGCTCAGGGGACCATATGGGAAGCGAGGCAAGTGCCCAATGGACTGTGCTATCATTACAGCTCCTACCCATAAATTATTTTTCTACTTGGAGTAGTAGGTCACTTCTGTCTTGGAAAAGAAAAATAAGCAGTCCCTATATCCCAAGAAAAACTGCCCCTGATGACCCACTGCTCAGCATTTCTGAGTGCCCTCTCTAATGCCCCCATAACCAGATCAGGGGGAGATAGAATTCTTGGGAATATCAGGCATTGTTGCCTTCTAACTGGCCACTGGCAAGCAGAATGACATAATTTTTGATTCTTTTAGTGAGGGAGCATTAAGTGACAGAAGTTAAAAATCAAGTTTCTCTGTGTTTTATTTTGTGGGTTCCCTGTATTACTCTCTCATCCCGGCTAATGCTGGGTCTCCTTGTCTGAGATCTCAGAATTCCTAGGGCTGGTCTCTGGCCTGAGTTTCCATCTCACTGTGTGTGTGCATGTGTGTGTATGTGCATTTGTATGTGATGAGTAAATGAGACACCCAAGGACCTACTTCTGGTTCTGCTTTCATGAATTAGTTCTGACAAGACTTGGGGGACCATATGGCATGCCAGGGATTGAACACAAGTTTGCTGTGTGCACAGTTAGCACCCTACCTTCTGTACTATTGCTCCAACTCTATTTGTACTTCTCCCTTATTTTCAAGTAGTTGCTCTACTGGAATGAACAAGTAAACCCTTTAATTTATGGGTTGGCAGTGGGGAGCTAGGACCTCAGATTAGATAATTCCACAGAATTTTAGTTCTTAGGTTAATAAGAATTCTTAGGCGAGCAGCTAATGAATGATTCTTCCTAACCACATGTGACCTAGATACACGCTCATTAATTTGCTAAAAGTTGCTCTGTTCTCATCTGTCTGAGGCCCAGAGAGGTGGAACAGAGGTCCCAGTTGCTAACAGCTCTGCAAAATAGAAAAGCTACTGGGGATGCTGGAGGCCAGGATCTGTGAGCATGGAGCCAAAATAGAGGTTAGACTGTCATCAGTTCACTCTTCTTCATGAAAACAGTGAGAAGGGCCAGGAGCTTGAGCCATATGCCAGGGGATTACTCTGTGAAAAGCACAGGGTTGGCTGCCCACCAAGACACAAGCTTCCCAAATAGAGTCCATTCCTCAGAGAGACGATTCGGCTAAAAATAGCCATGACGTCCCAAAGTTGATTTTCTTCTTCTTTTTTTTTTTCCAGTGAGTTCACCTAAAATAGCCTGGTAATAGATTTTTTTGCCCTTTAAGTAGAAAAAGAAAAACAGAGGTCAAGAAATGAAGCTAAGGCTCTAAAAAGCCTGAAGTTCTTGCTGGGGTAGATAAGTTGTCAGCCCTGGGAGATGTCTATGCTGAAGGGTGAAGGTCGATCCCTGAAGGGAAAGATCAATGTCTGAGGATTTTCAGAGGAGCAACTCAGACTCCTCAGGCCCTATGGTCAGAAGGTGGACAGGATTCAGACTTTGTCATATGGAAGGGTCTTTATCTCAATAGAAGATGCAAGTCTCTGAAAATCTGCCTGAGCCTTGGGCTTCAGGAAACAGCACATTCAGAAATGGCAAGTTACTGCAGCTTGGGCCTCTTACATGTTGGAAGGTGCAGTAAGTGGACTGCACGGCCCTGGCACTGGCAGAAAAGCCCTATCTCCTATTTATGGCCATGGGGGTTCTCTGGAACAGGAGGGAGCCAGTATCTCCCTGAACAGGACTTAAGAGAACTCAACAGAATCAAGAGAATCTCCCTTTTGCTTCCCAGGGAAGATGATGTCTCCTTGATGCTTGGTGTCCAGAGATCCTTACCCTAGTAGGGCAGATACCTCATGAAGTTTTCACTGAATTAAGCTGCTTCTGTGGAATATCAGCCCTAACTTGGGGACTCAGTCCTATGAAAGGAGACAGTGCTATGAACTTAGAAACCCCCCCCCACACACACACACACAAAATGCCAGTATAGACTAGAAGATATGCAATCACACTGTGTCCAGGGCTGCATCCACAATATTTCTCATCCATTGTGCCCCCTCACTCATTATTTCCTTCCTGGGATCCCCTTACTGCTTGTTGACTTTTAGCTCGTATTCCATGCCTCCTATCACTGATGCAATTTTTACCTATGGTTCTTGGTCCTTTTGTAATATTCTGGGAGGTCTAAAGAAGGCCCTGGTTGAGAAATGCTGATCTATATTACTATTCAACTTCTTTGTTTGCTTGTATGTTTGGACTTTGTTTTGGAGTCACACCAGGCTTACTTGTGGCCCTGCACTCTAGATATGTGGTGCAGGGGATCAAAAACTGGTTAGTCACATTAAAGCATCCAGCCCCTCTTTTGGCTTCTTTAACAACTGCAAAGGGAGTGAGGCAGTCATTCAGTCCATGAGCAAAGGTTGCCATAAGGAGTTTACAATGGAATCCAGTAAGACTCCAACTTGAATGAGTGACATATTGAAAACCATGCATTCAGCACATTTTAGAAACAAATAATCAAATGCAGGCTCCAGTTTTTTGAGGGGAGGGTATGGTTGTCTCTGGGTGGAATTCACACCTTCATACATTCACAGATGCTTTTTAAGGTCCTAATTTGTGCCAAGCATTGCTTTCAAAGAGGAAAGGTGGCAGGAATCAAGCCCTGTTCCTGTCTTCATGTACCTAATTGTCTCAGCCCCTGGGCAAGACTCCTCCTGTTCCCATCAGAGGTGCAAGGCTGCCATCTGTCCCTCTCATGTTTGCTGATGCCAGCAGCTGTGACACATCTATTTTCCTGGGGTACTTTAATGCAAGTTTTTCCTGGGGCTGAGATGTAGATTAATGTAGACCCATAATCTCCCCCACCGGGTACGATGACCACACTACTTCATCCTGTCTAGTTTCAACAAGTGTCACCCATGGCCAAAGTTGTAGAGGTGCACACCCATTATCTGCTCCCCAATACTTCACTGACACATCTTCTTGCCATGACCTCTCTTCGGCTCTTGCGTATTTTCATCCCCTCACTTTAGCTTTCTTTCTTTAACTGCCTTCACAATGTCAAATCCAGGGCTTCAACTTCTTCCCCTGATCTATCTTTCCTTTTCTTCAAAACTCTAAACCTGCTGAAGTTTTGGGTCCCTTGCCCTGTGCTTTCTCTGAGGTTGAATGACCCACAGATCCCCCTTGCTGAATCCCACACTCCTCAGATACAGCCTTTCTGACATGCTTCTTCTGCCCAGTCTCTGCATGCCTGAACTTCCTCTCTGCCCTGCCAGCTACTTTCTTTTTTCCATAGCATCCATCCATCTGTCTTTGGTCCTGTGACCCCTGCCGCTTTCTTCTAGGATCACTCTTCCCAAATCCTGGATTACTTCTAATTCGCATGCACAGTTTTCTTCTTACAGGGTAGTTTCCTTTAGAATATTTAAACATTTTGAATTGAGGGGTCAACTTAGAAGGGAATAAAATCTACATAATGGTATAGAGGACAAGAAGATATTTTAAGAATCGAGATGATTAGAACAGGACAGAAGCCTGGGGAATTGTGAATAAAATCTCTGAGTGTGGTCCCAATTAAATCTCTGGTCCCAGTGCTGGTGTGTTTCTTTAAGATCATTTCCTGGTGCCCAGCATAGCATTTGCCATGTGCTGATTTTTAAGCAACCACTCAGAGGGCCCTCTTATTTGCCAAAATTCCCATTTCATTTAATTTTTATGGGAATGACCCTCAGTGTGCTCAGGGGCTTGGGTTATACCTGCTGATTCGTTTTTTCTCTCCTTTTATTTAAACACTGTGATGACAAAGTTGTTCACGATTGTGTTTCAATCTTATTACTCTTCACTCATGAACATTTCCTACCACCAATGTCCCTAGATTCTCTCCCATCCTCCCTTTGCCTGCCTGCCTCTGTGGCATTTTACTCTTCTTTTTTTTTTTTTTTTTTGTTTTTGGGCCACACCCGGCAATGCTCAGGGGTTACTCCTGGCTGTCTGCTCAGAAATAGCTCCTGGCAGGCACGGGGGGACCATATGGGACACCGGGATTTGAACCAACCACCTTTGGTCCTGGATCGGCTGCTTGCAAGGCAAACACCTCTGTGCTATCTCTCCAGGCCTGCATTTTACTCTTCTCTTCTCTCTCTCTCTTTCTTTTTTTTCCTTTAAGATGCTATGGTTTACACTATTGTTAATGAAGCGGCACCATGTATATTACTTTATCTGTTCAACACCCAGTTCTTGTCAGAGTGATCAGTTCCAACTATCATTGACATAATGGTCTCTTCTCTACCCTAACTGCATTGTTGCACTATTATTGGCAAGCTTCCTACCATGGACTGGTCCTCCAGGTACTCATCTCTATTATCTTCGGATATTATTACCATACTATTTGTGATTTTTTTCCTTATATCTCACAAAGCCTGGCAATGCTTGGGCTGGTGCATAAGTAGAGCAAAATAAAATGGTGGCAGTGGTGGTGGTGAGGTGGTGGTGAGGTGGTGGTAATGCAGAGACAGGGATCGAACTCAGGGCCTTGATCATGCTAGGTGTATGTTCTATCCCTTGAGCCATCTCCCTGGCCTCATTATTTCAGTTTCTTTGGGAAAGCCTTACTTGTTCCCAGGTACCAACAAATATACCTTCTCATCATTAGTAGATTCTCCCTAAGAGTGGATTTTAATTTCCAAAGCTAATTTGTAATTAAATTGTTTGGAGCTCATTTTCCCTTGGAAATAGATGGTAGATGGTAATTAAATTCCAAGCTTATGCACAAAAGCTTTGCCACATCACTGGCAAAGTAGTGGCTGAGAACCTGGTGACAAAGGCCCAGGGGCCATTGAGCCCTACTTATGGACCCTGACTGCCATCCACACTGTTTACAGGAGCCCAAGAACAGGTACTCAGGGTGGTATTCCAGAGGCATTTAGCCAGATGTTCATGTGTAGTCTGTATGTGGGCCTCTTAAGTCAAGATCATGGGGAAGGTATAAAATCTAGAAATAGGATGTCTTAGAAAATGGTTTTCTTTCTTTCTTTTTTTGAAAAATAGTTCTTCTTTTGTGTGGGGGGAGGTTTCACATCCAGTGAAGCTAATCTTTCTCTGTGCTTAGGAATGAGCCCTGATGGTGTTCTGGGAGCCATAAGTGGATCTAAGTGTCAGCTGTCTGCAACACCGTGGTTTTGCAGATCTCCTTACCTCTTGAGTTGTCTCTCAGGCCCAGTCATTTTATGTAACCTAGAATTTAAAGGCCATGATATCAGTGGTTGAAAGCCCCCAAAGTAACTGGGCATGAGCATGAAAGTGATGTCAGGCTGTTCTTGGCAAAGGCTATGAATAGACCAAGAGTTTTCAGTGTACTAATTTGACCCACCTATAAACTCTATTCCTTTCCCCCTCTATGCAAAATATACACCACATTCTGCTTTTATTATGCTTATTTACCCCCTTCATAACTGTCCTTAGTACTCAATGGAGTCTAACTCAATTCATGCCTCTTAAACCTCATGTAAATCAATCTTTTTGAAGTGTTTGGATGAAAGAAATCCTTGAAATAAGTGGAGCATTCCCTACAGAAATACAAGAAAATACACAGGTAAACTAAGTAATTTCACACATAGAACTTTATTTCCTGTTTACACAATATAGAACATGGGTGTGGGAAAGAAGTAGCTAGATGGGAAGTGATCTGTGCTGTAGTGTCACAGGTGACTCAGGTTCTGCCTTCTAAAGTATGTGGCCTTCAGGTTGCCACGGATAAGCAGCCCATAATTGGCAGGCATGAAAACTGTGTGTGTGTGTGTGTGTGTGTGTGTGTGTGTTTGGAAGAAACTGTCTTATACATCCAGCCTGTAAAAAGGATTTTTACCATTCCCACTAACACTGTAATGCCTTGCTGGCTTTAGGACCTAGTGATAAAGCCCTAACTAAATGCAGAGAAGCTAGGAAGATGTTTATTTATGTACATAAAGAGGAAATAGTTTAGTGAGCACCTAGTAGCCATTTTTCAAGGAATTTTAGTTCATATTTGAAGAAGAGAAGCTGGTCAGGCATGTGGCTCAGAGGAGAAGATTTGCCTTGGATGAGTGACACCTGGGTTTGATTCCTGGCATTGGATCATTCCCTAAGGGGACAATACTATGCATCATCTCCTGAGCACCGGCTCAGCATAGCTCCCAAGCACCAGTAGGTATGACCCACAAACAAACAAAAATTACAGGGTGCCAATTGGGAAAGTTTTTGGAGAAGGTAACACCTGTCAGAGAGTCTAGATTATTTGTCAGAACAACAGATTTCTTGTCCAAGGGATGGTCTTCCTGGCTCCTTGATATGAATGAAATACTTAACCTCTCTGAGCCTTGTTTTCCTCACTCATAAAATGGGCCTGAATAAAAGCACCTAGCAGGGTCTCAACAAAAGTTTGTTAAATATAAATGCAAATGAGGTGAACAAAGAAGAAAGGAAGTTCCTGGAAAAGAAAATCAAAAGGAGGGCTAAAACACCTTCATTTGACATACCTTCCTATCCTCCACTCTCTAGAACAGGACTAATGAGGGAGAGTCAGTTTGCAAAGGCTCCAGAGCCTCCAGGTATGATAGCATCTGGAGATGAAAATGAAAGATACAAATGAACCAGGATTGGCTTTATTTTTTTGCATATGTGAAAAGTATAATAATCTATGCCACTGTATGAGTCTTGTCTGAGTTTAAGAAGTTGATCTCAGGACCATCCCACCATGCAGACTACCTTGCAGATCCTCCAGCTAGGAGTGACAATGCCTCCCCCCTTCCGCGACCTTCGCACCTCAATGACTACTGTTGTATATGAAAATATTTCCATAAGATCATTCTGTGCCTATTGTCCCACCTTGACCTTCCAAGTGGGGGCGCTGTTGAGAGCCGAATAAATAGTTTGGGAGCGAGGTGTTCGGGGTCTTTTGGCAGAGTTTGCTGGGTGACTCCAGCTGTTTTTTGGAGCTGGCAGTAGGCTGACAAAGGACTCTCTTCGCCCAACCCTTTTACCCCTTAAACCGTCCGGTTTGTGTGGATTATTTTGCTGCGGATAAATATTACCAAGATCTGCCCCCAAAAGGGAGACAAGAGGGACGGGAATCAATTTCTCTTTCTGGGGAGCTCTTTGCAGATTTACAAACAATCAACAAAGGAGTAAACGGGACCCAACAAATGGGGGCAACAGATCTGCTATTAGGGGAAATAACTATTCTAACAACTAGCATGACAATGTTAATGAGTTAGAGAAGTAGAATTCCTGTCTCAAATACGAGCAGGGGTTGGAAAGAAGAGTAGCGGGGGGCACTGATGGTGGGAAAGTTGCACTGGTGAAGGGGGGTGTTCTGTTTATGACTGAAACCCAACTACAACATGCTTGTAATTATGGTGCTTAAAGATTTTATAAAAAAAAAAAAAAGAAGAAGAAGTTGATGTCAAAGCTTTGGTTTTGATGGATTGATTACAGGAGCGAATTTAGCTGTGACTGACTGGTAAAGGAATTTTTATGATGAGACACCCACATCTAAGTTCCGTTTCTGGGGGCTTCTGACACTCTCTGGTGAGTTGCACATCCCTGGCCTTAGGAAGGAGTGTTTAGAGCCCCTGGGAAGCATCAGTCTTCACTGTCTGCTGGCTCCAACTTGCAGCTGCCTGTGGCGCAGAAGCAGAAAAGCAGCAGCCTGGAACTTCCTGGTTCCAGTGATCTGGCCAAGAACAGTTTGATGGCACGCATTGTGGTTTGTGGTCCTGGAATATCTTGTCCAGATGCTGCTTTTCCCCAAAGCCCAGAGGTATTTGAGATCTGTGCTGGAAAAAAGATGTAGGCAGGGAAGGAGAACCTACCTGGAACAGTCTGCCTCTGCAGCCCATCAGAATCACAGTACTGAGGTGTGAACTCAGAGGCCAATTCTCCCAGTGGTTTGCACTGTTATGCTTTGCACAAATGCACACAAAGAAAAACATTTGATGCCAAATTAATTATGCCTTTCATTTTTGATCTCTGGATGTTGTAACACACAGAGGCTCAGAAACCTGCAGGAATTGCCTCTCCTAGAGTTAGGCCAGGCCAGAGGGCCAGGAACTTGCCCTGAATTGTGATCTTCATATGCAAGTCAGCCATTTAGAACCCAGAAACACAGCCTGCTGCTTGGTCTCCTTCTCAGGTAAAGGTCCTATCCACTGTAATATCACTCCAGACCCATATTCTCTTTTTAAATGTTCTATTTGTTGCTTATTTACTGGTTTCCAGGCAAGAGGAGGGTTGATTGAGATACATTGCCTCCTTCCATCTTACAATGCCCTATAGGAGGAAGATTGTGGCTTTCACTCTGTTTCTAGATGAAAAAAACTTCAGGTCCTCTTGAGTGATATCAGCAGGCTGTAAGTCCACATTTGTCTGAGCCAATACCCCACACCCCATAGGGCAACCATTTGTTGAGGTGCTAAATCAAATGCAGAGTGAGGTAGAAGTCACTGAGGCTGCCCTAAGGAGTTCTGAACCCCCAAATGAAAACCTTCCTGTTCCTCAGCCTATTGACTTGAACAGGCTGCCTCCCATCACTGTGCTCCTGGCCTTGCTAACTCTAGAATTTCACCAGAGATCCTCTGTCCCTTGTTCCACATCTACCAAGACAAAGGAGGAATTGCCATGAAATCCCATTTATTCATTGACAATTCCAGTACATCGAGCATACCTACCTGGATGTACCTTACAAAATGGATAACACCTAGAAAATATTCAAAAATGGGTAACAGGCCTACCTGAGTTCAGTTCTGGCACTCTGCTGGACAATTACACCAGGCAGACAAATTTCTGGCATTCTGGGGTTGGGAAAAAGCCACAGCTCTGGAGAATGGGACTTAGCCTGACAGCAGGATAAATGAGTTGCCAAGTCAGAGCTCTTCAAGAGTGGCATTTCTTTGAAAATGCACCTCAAAATTCACATCTTCCAGGAGCATTGCCAAGTGACAACCCAGAAGAGGACAAGTTGTACCTCTTAGGAGACCAGAAAGCTAGAGGGGGAAATGCCATGATTCATCCCCAGCAGCAGGGGGTAGAGGGTGCTGGCCTCCAAAAGGCTGGACTGGAAAAACAAATAGAAAAAACTTGGCTGGTGTGCGGGTACACCCGCCCCCCCCCCACACTGTACCACACTGTAACCCTGGCCCTGTACAGGTCTAAGCAGTGACTGTAAGGGTTATAGTTTATTTACAAGCCTCTAGCTTTTTTTAGTTCAGCACTCCCTGGGAAAGCCTGGCAGGATTCAGTCTGCAGTGAAAGCTGGGGAAAGCTTTATGATCCCTTTACAGGTGCTCCCACAGAATCCACAAAGGCACAGGCCTCCAGGGGCCTAACCGATTTTCCATCCAGCAGAAGGGAGATTAGAGAAGGCACTGAAGTGAGAAAGGGAGGCTGAGAGCAGTAGGAGGCAGTAAAAATCAGTGCCAAAGGCCAAATTAGGTCTGAAGCAGGCTTTTGAAGACTCATCAGAAATGCTTACAAGTGGACCACAGCAGTCCCAGATATAAGCCAAGGGAGCTTCCCTGCAAGGAAAGTGGGGGGATGATACCTTCATCCATTCTAGATATTTACCTCTGCTCCTGCTCCCCTTGCCTTGTGCCCCTTACTTGTTATTACCAGAAAAAAACTTATTTAAATTAAGGCAGTTTTCTTCTCATCATTTGAGTTTAAAACTTTAACTGGAGTTGAAGTGATAGCACAGCAGATAGGCCTTGCATGCATCTTACTGGGTTAGATCTCTGGACCCCCATATGGTACTCAAGCCCTTCAGGAGTGACTCATGAGAGCAGAGCCAGGTGTAAGTACTTAGCACCACCAGTTGTGGCCCCCAAAACAATTAGACAAAAAAAATCTAACTGGTGGTAGAATTTGAAAAGCAAAATAAAACACCCAAAGCTTTGCCTAGGTCTGGAGAAATAAGGACCTTGCCTTGCACTCTAGAGATCCCACTTAGATTCCTGGCACCTCATATGATTCTCCTAGGGCACCACCTGGAGTGATCCCTGAGCACAGAATCAGTAGTAAGTCCTAAACCCTAGCCAATGTAGCCTTCAAAACAAACAAAACCTTTGCCTAAAAAGATATCCCTGTGGATTTTGTGAGTGATTGATGGGCTCTATTATCCCACCCTCTCTGTTTCTCATTGGCAGACACTCAAAAGCTCTCTTGCAGATGTTCTGCAAGTAAGGGACAATTATTTGTGGGTTTTCCCACCTCTAAATGTAGGCTGTTTAATTTAACCGCTTCTATAAAGTTGCCTTCAATGATTTCTTAGCACATAGCTGAGTCATAGCTGTAACTCAGCACATACTGATTTGTTGCCAGCGGGTAGTGGGTAAATTGAATTTTTGTCTTTTTGTATGCATTAAATCACCTTTTGAAAAAATGTTATAGATAGCTTAAGAGCAATGGTGAATCCCGGAGAGAAAAGCTCTGGATCAAATCTCTTGGCAACATTGGCTGCAAGTTCCTGGTGAGAGGAGTCATTCTTTGAGCCCCAGTCTTACCTCTCAAAGTCTTCCGTGCCAATCCAGATCTTCAGTCCTATTTCCAAGGTTCTGCCTTGATCTCCTATCATCACTTTCCTCTTTGCAGGCCCTAGGGAGGCTACCTACTCCAAAGCCTAATGATTCCAAGCTCCTTTCTTCAGCCTGTGAGTTCTCTTGGTGCAAACCCCACTGCCCTCTGTATTCCTCCTACAGAATCTCGGAATGAAACCATTGTTTTCTCACTACACATCTGCCCACAGTTTGCCATTTCAGTCTGTGTGGCAGCTTCCTTCCTTGTTTTTAGAGCCCAAACTCAGAAACCATCCTTGATTTCTGTCCTCTTTCTGTCATTTGCCTCATCTAATTTTGTAGGTAATCTGGTTGGGTCTAATTCAATACTCCATCATCTTGTCTCAGAGACTCTGCAGCTCTGCTTCTGCACCGCCATCCTCTCTGCCTTAACCATCTCCTTAGCATCTTTCCCATGTCCTTGCTTCCACTCTTGTCTGTCCTGTTCTTTCTCTTTCTCCTGTCCTTTCATATCTTCAGAATGTACAAATCAGATCCTATTGTTCCTCTGCTTTGAACCCCACACTAAGGGTACTCAGCACCAAAGAGCAACCAATCAACCACTTAGAAGACCAATTAGGTTCCTCCTCTAGGTCTTCAAGTGTCTGAATATAATGATCTAATGCCCTTGAGTTAATGAATCCCTTGCGGTCCTCCCTGTTTTTGTAAAGAGAATTCTGCTTCAACCCATATCACTCATTCATGCGTGAATTATTGAGGAATGTTTCATCACACCGAGGGGCAATGAGCTGCAAAGGAGACAGTGTGGGCCAGAATTCCTAAAATACTTGGCACTTCCTTTATGGAAAAATGTGTGTCTCTCTCTGCTCCAAATGACCTGGCTCTTGCTTGCCCTTCTCAATGGGTCTTCCTTTATTTATCCTGCATCTCCTTCACAATGTTCTGGTCCCTCTGACCTCCTTTCTCTCCCTGCTTCTGGCAGTGTTTTCTTTTGCCCTACTAGTCCTTGTTCTGTTTGTCCTTGTTTCAGATCTTTGCACGGTCTGCTTTCTCCCTATTTCGGGGCTCAGTTCAATGGCTTTTCAGTAAAAGTTTCTATGCTGATTAGAGTCTCCCCATGCCATTCTTCACTATTGGATTATAGATTTTATTATCTTAGTATAAGTGTATGCTTATGTTTTTTATCTGGGTCTCTTATCTCCTACTCTAAGTACAGGGTATTAGTTAATCATGTGTGTTCCCCATAAAAACATAGGCCTTTAGAGGGCAAAGATTGACTTGTTCACTCTGAGCCAAGACCAAATACCATGCTTGGTACATGTGTGTTGACAAACTGAATCTTTGTAAGAAAATTATATTTATCATATGTTCACATAAAACATTTCTTGTGTGTTCTTAGAGAATGCTTTTTGTTGAAGTAACAATTGGTTGTTTTATCCTGTACATATAGCCACAAGCTTATCACTTGGATTCCTCTCTTTGCTTCACTATATAATTGACCCCTTTTCACTAATTTTACCCACCACCTTTTTCCATTTTTCCTCTGGGAAGCACTAATTAGTCTATTGTTTAAAAAAGTTATTTTATTACTTATTATTTATTTAAAATTTTTTGTCACACCCGGCAGTTGCTCAGGAGTTACTCCTGGCTCTATGCTCAGTAAAATCGCTCCTTGGCAGGCTCAGGGGACCATATGAGATGCTGGGATTTGAACCACCGTCCTTCTGCATGCAAGGCAAATGCCCTACCTCCATGCTATCACTACTGGCCCCTTATTTAATTTTTTATTGATCTATTTATTCATTCATTTGGGGGCTTATTTATCTATGTACCACACATGAGTGAAATACTTCCATTCTTTCTCCATTGGATTTCACTAAGATAATTTTCCTCTAATTTCATTCCTATTAAGGTAAGTGGCAATATCTTATCTTTTTTTTGTGATAAGTTGAGTAGGATAATTTAAATTTTTTCTATAATTTACAGCTTGCCAAAATTCTTTTGATTTTCTTTTTAATATTTGATGTGTTATTTTTGTGTTATTTTGTAATTAATATCTACCTTTAGAGTGCTCAGCAGTAAATACCGTGTATAATCCCACTTTGATTCTGTATGACAACTGTGTTAGAGACACAATGGCTCTCCCTGATTCTGTGCTGAGTCACAGTTAAAAAATGCATAGAACCGGAGTGGTAGGCCTTACTGTGTAATTCCCATATTATTGTGAACGTTACCCAGGCTGTTAGGGAGTTTCCTTCATAGAACATTTCCTCCACAGTCAACAAAAGACAGCTCTGAGGACATTTAATAATATCCAAAGAATTATCTAAAAAAATGAGGTCCCGGGGCTGGAGCAATAGCACAATAGCAGGTTGTTTGCCTTGCAAAAGGGCTGACCCAGGACAGGACCTCAGTTCGATTCCTGGCATCCCAGATGATCCCCCGAACCAGGAGTGATTTTCTGAGTGCATAGCCAGGAGTAACCCCTGAGTGTCAATGGGTGTGACCCCAAAACAAAAACAAAACAAACAAACAAACAAAGGTCCTCTGGAACCAAAAAAAAGAAAAAAAATACTGTTTTTTTCAATCTTTAAGTTAATGTAATTAGCATAATATACATTATGTTAATGTATATAAATTAAATAAAATTTATATTCAGTAAAACTCACCTTTTTCAGAGATAGAGATTTGTGAATTTTTAACCCTACTACTATCTTCACAATCAAGACACTGAACATTTCTATCATTCCAAGATACCTTTGTGTGTTTTCATGCTTGACCATTTCTTCACCCCCATCCTTATAAAATATGATTAGAGTTTTCTCTGCCGTGTGTGTCTTTTACTTCATATCATATGTCACTTACAAGGCAACCTTTTGAATTTGAATGCTTTTACTTACCAAAATACATTGAGATTTATTGTTTAAGTAGCTTATCTAGTTGTTGATTAAAAACATTTAAAAATAGCAATCTAAAATCATGAGTATTATGGAATAATGGTAAACTACTTACAGTTGAAAACTGATTACAATAACATATTCAATGAATGAGCTCTGTTCAGGGAGTTCATGGCATGCATTTGCATATTCCATTGCTATCTGTGGGACATCAACAGTTAGATTATATTGGCAGTCATAATCAAGTAGAAAAATGAATAGAACTGAATTTTTGTCGTGACATTATCATGATGAGCACCTGTCTTCTGAGTCTAATATAGTATAGCATTTCAATGTGAAAATATTATCTTCATTATTTTGGCAATTACTAATAAGAGATAACATAAATATTCTAATATAGGTTATCTTATAGGGATTTTTAGGTAATTTTTTAACCCAGCAATAGGATTGCTGGATCCTGTAGTAAGGTCTATGTTTAACTTCATAAAGTAAAACTGTTCAATTACTTTTTTAACAAACTTTATTTATTGATTGATTGGTTTTGGGTCACACCCAGTGGTGCTCAGGGTTTATTCCTGGCCCTGCACTCAGAAATCACCACTGGCAGACTGGGGACAATATGGGATGGCCAGAAATTGAACTGGGTCCCTTCTCAGTCGGCTGAATGCAGGGCAAAATGCCGTGTCATTGTGCTATCTTTCTGGCCCCTGTCCAATACTTTTGAAAATTAACTTTTCACTTTTTTTTTACCTTTTAAACATATCATTTTTCATTCTCAATAGGAATATATAACAGATACATTGATTCAGCATTTTTGCCAGCATTTATTATTGGTGTTTTTAAAGAGAGTTGAATAAGTTTTCATGCCAGGAAAAATTTATGGTTATTCAAATCAATTTAATTTACATACTTCATAGCTAATGATGTTGAGACTGTCTCACATACTTATATCCCACCTATGTGTCATCTTCATTTGAGGCTCTGAAATAATCAGAAAATTATTAAAATTTGGTAGTTTACTTTTTAGAGAGTTCTATTATAAAATAAAAAAAAACTTTATCAGTAGAGTTCACTGCCAAGTATTTCTTCCCACACATTGTTTTTTGTTTGCTTAATAATATCTTTTGAAGAGTATATACTTTAAAAGAGATCTAATTTAATCATTTTTTTTCTCTTAGGAAGCCTACTTTTGGTTTTAGATCTAAGATATGTTCCTCTAAAATCTAAGACAATGAGGGGCTTTACCTTGTGCTTTCTATAAAAGCTGTATACTGTTGGGGCCAGAGAGATAGCATAGCAGTAGGGCATTTGCCTTGCAAGCTGCAGACCTAGGACCAATTGTGGTTCGAACCCCAGCATCCCATATGGTTCCTTGTGCTTGCCAGGGGCGACTTCTGAGCAGAGAGTCAGGAGTAACCCCTGTGCGCCCCCAGGTGTGGCCCATCCCCAAAAAGTTGTGTACTGTTAGGTTTATATTTAGGTCAATGATGCATGTTAGTGTGATTTTTAATGTTATGTGCTATGCATGGACTATGGCTCCTTTTTTTGCATTTAATTATCTGCAAATCCACTTATGAGTAACCTATAGCTTAGTTTTTCAGGACAGTTTAGAATGAACCTGTTTTGTGTTTGGTACATTCTGAAATTATTTGATGTTTTCTCAAGTACCTTCTATAACAATAACTGGCCACTACTGTTAAGGTGTTTGCCACCTAGTATAACAGAAGCATATGATGAGAGTAGCAATGGCATTATGGAGAAAGAAAAATTACAGAGTGCTCACATGAGCATAAAATTTGAATCATTTCATCTTTAAAGATTGGAAGCTTACTAGTGTATCAGGACAGACTACATAACAGGTTGTTTTAAAAGTGACCAAGTAAGGGCTGGAGAGATAGCACAGTGGCAGGGCGTTTGCTTTGCATGCAGCCAACCCAGGACTGACGGTGGTTCAAATCCTGGCATCCATATGGTTCCCTGTGCTGCCAGGAGTGATTTCTGAGTGCAGAGCCAGGAGTAACCCCTGAGTGTCACTGGGTGTGACTCAAAAAACCAAAAACTAAAAAGAATGACCAAGTAGTCATCCTACTCATGGACAGTGGAACTAGCTGACTTCTGCTGTGTCTCTGAAGCACAGCAGACACCTTCAGCCTTTTCTCTGCTTGCTTTGGCCTGGGATTTGATGCTCTGTGGCATTCTTCCCTGAGGGCCCGTCATCTTCTGAGGTGAGTTGTCCCGCCCACAAAGTGTAGAGCCAGAGGAGCGCAGCTGCTCTGCTTTGAATGAATGAATACCAATGAATGAATGAATGAATACCAATAAATGAATAGCCAATGAATACCACCACAACAGATAGAAAAACTCACAATACAAATGTGACAATGGGGAAACAACGCAGGCCAACACCAGACATAGAGAATGAAGATGGCAACTCTGATGACCCAAATTGGCAAACCACCTAGTTAGACTCTCAGATATGGAGTTTAGAGAAGAAATATAGAGGATGTTCACAGAACTCAAAGAAAGCATAGATTAAGTTGAACAGAACACTAATAAGAATCAAGAGGATATAAAAATAGAAATCAGAAAACCCCAAACTGAAATAACAGGTATGAAAAACTCAGTAGACGAATTGAGAATCTCAATGGAAAGCCTCTCCAACAGGGTAACAGCAGATAGATAGAATGAATAAGCTGAAAGATGCGATGCGTAACAACTTCATACAACAGAAGAGGTTTATTGGAAAAAAAGCCTTAAAGCAAATGATCAGACAATGGTAAAATTACTCAAAGTGAGAACAGATAAAAATAGAAGTCTTTGATAAGCTCATCAGAAACAACTTAGGAATCATTGAAGTCCTAGAGAAACAGAAAAAAAATCTCCGTGAAGAATCAACAGTAAAGGACATCATTACAGAGAAACTACCAGAGCTAAAGATGACATGTGACCAAATCCTGCATGCCCAAAGAGTACCAGCTAAAAGAGACCCAAGGAAAAGCACTCCAAGACATATCCTAGTCACAATGATGAACCCCACAGATAGAGATAGAATACTGAAAGCAGCAAGATCAAAAAGGGAAATTACATTCACAGGAGCATCCTGAATATTTACAGCAGACCTTTCACAAGAAACCCTCAAGCCAGAAGGCAGTGGTGGGATATAGTGACAAAAATCAATGAAATAAATGCTTCGCCTAGAATACTGCACCCAGAAAGATTCACTTTCAGGTTTGAAGGAAGTATATATAGCTTCACATATAAACAACAGCTCAGAAACTTTATAGAATCCAAACCAGTCTTAAATGAAAAACTGAAAGATCTACTTTAAGATAAGACTTACCAAGAGACACACAAACTTCTACACAAAGATAGCACTAAATCTCATGACAATTATCTCTCTCAAAATCAATGGACTAAATATTAAGAGACAGAGTGCCTAAATGGATTTAAAAAAACTGAATACAACCTTCTGCTGCCTACAAGAAACACATCTGAATAGTCAGAACAAACAGACTCAAAATCAAAGGCTGGAGAAAGATTATCCAAGCAAACAACATCCTTAAAGAAGCTGAGTGGCCATCTTAATATCAAATGACACAAACTTTACACTCAGTTAAGTTGTAAGGGACAAAGATGGACATTTTGTACTAATCAAAGGATATGTACAACAGAAAGGAATCACACTCCTAAATATATATACACATCCAACGAGGGACCAGTAAAGTAATTAATACAATTGTGGACAAATCTGAAAAAAGATATCAATAACAACACAATAATTGCGGGAGACCTCATCAATGCCCTGACACCACTTGACTGAAAACCAACAAAATTATATTAACTCTGAAAAGATAAATGGAAGAGAGTGGGCTAGTATGTATATGTATATACTATGTATGTATGCATATATGTATATGTATATATATATATATTTATATATATATATATATATATATATATATACATGTATATAGGGCAATTCATCCCCGGTAATCTGGATACACATTCTTCTCCAATGCACATGGGTCATTCTCCAGGATAGACCACATGCTGGCCCATAAAATATATCTCCATAGGGGCCGGGCGGTGGCGCAAAGAGGTAAGGTGCCTGCCTTGCCTGCACTAGCCTTGGACGGACCGCGGTTCGATCCCCCGGCGTCCCATATGGTCCCCCAAGCCAGGAGCGACTTCTGAGCGCATAGCCAGGAGTAACCCCTGAGCGTTACCGGGTGTGGCCCAAAAACCAAAAAAAAAAAAAATATATCTCCATAAAATCAAGAGGATAGAAATGGTGCAGACTACCTTCGCTGATCACAAGGCACTGAAATAGACATGAAATACTAAGGGACACAGAAGAATTACTTTAACACCTGGAAATTAAACAGCTTACTACTGAACAATCAGTGGATCAGAGATGAAATCAAAGAGGAAAACAAAACATTCTTGGAAACCAATGACAATAAAGACACAAATTATCAGAATTTATGGGACATAGCAAAAGCAGTACTGAGAGGAAAATTTACAGCTTTGCAAACACACATCAGGAAGAAAGAAGGGGCCTACATGAATAGCTTAATGACACAGCTTATAAAATTAGAAAAATGATCAACAAATGGAACCAAAAATAGGTAGGCAGAAGGAAATAACAAAGCTAGAGCAGAAATCAATGAAGTCAAAATCCAGAAAACAACCCAAAAGATCAATGAAAGCAAAAGTTGCTTCTTTAAAAAAAATAAACAAGATTGATAAATTACTGGCAAAACTCACAAAGTAAGAGAGAGAGAAACTTGATAAACCAGATTAGAAATAAAAAGGGGGAGATCACTACAAATATTGCAGAGATTCTAAGGGTAATCAGAGACTATTCTGAGAAACTCTATGTCATGAAACATAAGAATTTGTCAGAAATGAACAAACTCTTGGACTCATAACCTACCATGTCTAAATAAGGATGAGATAGCATATGTAAACGACCTCATCATTATTGAGGAAATTAAAATGGTGCTCAAAAATCTTCTCAAAAACAAAAGCCCAGGCCCAGATGGGTTCACTAATAAATTCTTTCAAACCTTTCGAGAGGAACATCTTTCAATCCTTTTAAGGCCCTTTTATAAAATTGAAGAAATAGAAATACTTCCAAATAGTTTCTATGAAGCTAACATCGCCTTGATATCAAAACCAAACAGAGATGCTACCAAAAAAGAAAATTACAGACCAATATTCTTATTGAACACAGATGCAAAGATCCTCAACAAAATTCAGGAAAATAGAATTCAATGTATCATCAAGAAGGTCATCCACCACGACCAAGAAGGTTTCATCCAGGAATGCAAGGATGGTTTAACATTCGTATATCAATCAACATAATACACCACATAAACAAAAAGAAAAACAAAAATCATATGATTATATCAATAGATGCAGAGAAAGCATTTGATAAATTCCAATACTCATTCTTGATAAAAAAAATACCAAGATAGGAATGAAAGGAACTTTTCTCTATATAGTCAAGGTCATCTACCAAAAGTCAATGGCAAATATTATTCTCAATGGAGAAAAACTAAAAGCCTTTCCTCTAAAATCTGCTACAAGACAAGGCTGCCCTCTTTCACCACTCCTATTGAACATAATGCTGAAAGTACTTGCCATAGCAATTAGGCAAGATAAAAATATCAAGGGCATCCAGATAGGTAAGGAAGAAGTCAAGTTCTCACTGTTTGCAGATGGCAGGATAATATATTTAGAAAAACCTAAAGACTCTTCTAAAAGTCTTCTAGAAACAATATCTTCATATAGCAAAGTGGCAGGCTACAAAATTAACATGCAAAAGTCAATAGCCTTCCTATACACTAACGATGATAGAGGAGAAATGGACATTATAGAAACAATCCTGTTCACATCAGTGCCCCACAAACTCAAATATCTTGGGGTCAACTTAACTAAAGAGGTGAAGGACCTATACAAAGATAACTACAAAATTCTGCTTCAAGAAATAAGAGAGGACACAAGGAAATGGAGACACATACCCTGCTCATGGATTGACAGTATTAATATCATTAACATGGCGATTGCCTCAAAGCATTGTACAGATTTAATGCATTTCCTCTAACGATACCCATGACATTTTTCAAAGAAGTGGACCAAATACTCCTGAAATTCATATGGAATAATAAACACCCACGAATAGCTCATCAATTTTAGGGGAATAAATAAGGGAGGCATTACTTTCCCCACTTTTAAACTGTACCACAAAGCAATAGTTATCAAAACAGCATGGTATTGGAATAAAGACAGACACTCAGATCAGTGGAATAGGCTTGAGTATTTAGAGAATGTTCCCCAGACATAAAATCAACTGATCTTTGATAAAGGGTCAAGAAATCCAAAATAGAGCAACAAAAGCCTCTTCAACAAGTGGTTTTGTCACAACTGGTTAGCCACTTGCAAAAAAGAGAACTCAGACCCCCATCTAACACCATGCACAAAGATCAAATGCAAAAGATTAAAGACCTTAATAGCAGGCCTGAAACCATAGGTGTATAGAACAACACGTAGGTAAAACACTATATGACATTGAGACTAAAAGCATCCTCAAAGAGGAAACATCGCTCTCCAAACAAGTTGAAGCAGAGATAAACAGATGGAACTATATTAATCTCAGAAGTCTCTGCAAGGAAATAGTGCCTAAGATACAAAAGCCACCCACTGACTG
Source organism: Suncus etruscus (assembly GCF_024139225.1). Taxonomy (NCBI): domain Eukaryota; kingdom Metazoa; phylum Chordata; class Mammalia; order Eulipotyphla; family Soricidae; genus Suncus; species Suncus etruscus. The sequence continues at coordinate 96,693,009 of NC_064853.1, forward strand.
GGAGAAACTATTCACCCAATACTCATCAGACAAAGGGCTAAAATAAAAAATATACAAGGTGCTGATAGAACTTAATAAGAAAAAACATATAACCCCATCAAAAATGGGGAGAGGAAATGAACAGACATTTCCTCAAAAAAGAAATATAAATAGCCAAAAGACACATGAGAAAATGCTCCACATCACTAATCATCAGAGAGATGCAAATAAAAACAACTATGAGGTACCACCTCACACCACAGAGACTGGAACACATCACAAAGAACAAGAACAAGCAATGCTGGTGGGGATGTGGAGAGAAAGGAACTCTTAATCACTGCTGGGGAGAATGACACCTAGTCCAGCCTTCATGGAAAACAATATGGAGATTCCTCAAAAAACTGGAAATTGAACTCTCATATGATCCAGCTATACCACTCCTAGGGATATATCCTAGGAACACAAAAATCCAATTCAAAAAACCCTCACTCATACCTCCTATATTCACTGCAGCACTATTTACAATAATAGACAGACTCTGAAAACAACCAACATGCCCTTCAACAGATAAGTGGCTAAACTTTGATACATATACACAATGGAATATTGTGCAGCTGTCAGGAGAGATGAAGTCATGAAATTTTCCTAAACATGGATGCACATGGATCTATTATGCTGAGTTAAATAAGTCAGAGGGAGAGAGATAGACACTGAATAGTCTCACTCATCCTTAGGTTTTGTTTTGTTTTGTTTTTTGGTTATTGGGTCACACTCGGTGGTGCTCAGGGGTTACTCCTGGCTGTCTGCTCAGAAATAGCTTCTGGCAGGCACGGGGGACCATATGGGACACCAAAACTCGAACCAACCACCTTTGGTCCTGGATCGGCAAAAGCCGCTGTGCTATCTCTCCGGGCCCTTCATCTGTAGGTTTTAAGACAAATTAAAAACATTACTGTAATGAGGTCCAGAGACAATAGAGTTAAGGACTGGAAGGGCCAGAAGTACCCTCACAATTTGAACTCACCACAAAGAGTAGTGAACGCTGTTAGGAATATAACTATACTAACAACTAGCATGACAATGTTAAAGAATGACAGAAATAGAATGCCTGTCATAAATACAGGTAGGAGCAGGTGGGGGATATTGATGGTGGGAATGTTTTACTGGTGAACTGGGGTATTCTGTATATGACTGAAACCCAACTACAAACATGCTTGTAATAATGGTGCTTAAATAAAGATTTATATAAAAAATGTGACCTAGTAACTGACCCATCTTTTTAGAGAACAGGTCCATGACTGAGCTGGTAGAAATGCCAAGTTGGAATGCTTAAATGTCTAATTTTAAAATGACAGGCACTTGAAAATGTGAATTGAAATGCTGGAGAGCTAATGAGAACCTTGATCTTGGAAACAACTCATTTTGAAGCTTTAATCAAGTCAATTCAGTTCTTTGAGCCTCAGTTTCAATATCTATCAAATGAAAAACTTAGACCAGGTATTCTTTTTGTTTTTTTTTTCAGTAAATTTTTTTTTTAATTTATAAAAGCAAAACTATACGTTTAGGGCTGAAGTAGCAAACATTTAAAGACTAAAATCCCATCAGATGAGTGGTTAGAAGTTACATTAAAATATTGAACTTTTAAGGAACTATAATAAATGGGTCTTGAATGAATAAAAGTTTATCTTACATAAATCAAAATTAAAACAGACTTCTATACTGTATTTTTAAAATATAATGCACTTTAATGAGAAAACATGTTCATAAATATTGTTAATAGTTTCAAAAACTCTATAACAAGATTTTTTTGCAAAATTTATTACAGTGTACCACATGTCTAAGATAACTGAGTTTCCATCCATTATGTGCAGGATATAGGAAAGGTTTGGGGGAAAGGTTTGGGCACTTTCCAGAGTGGTGAACTAGAGAGAACAAGGATCCAAGAATTGGCTTTGGTTAATATTTTATGTGTTATGTGAGACATAATGGAAGTATTATTAAGCCCCTATGATTTGTGAGTGTTAATTTAGTGGAAACAGCCTTTTAAATAATCTTATAAATCTGATATTTCAGGTAAACTTATATATAAATAAAACAAAGACTGGTCAACAAGTCAGTTGACACCAAGGACAATGGGAGTTAAAAAGAAAGTAATCTATAAACTCTTAAGAGCTTCCATAGCCAAAAGGAATACAATTTTCTGAGCAGCATCACTTATCTTAAATGGCTTGCAACTACTTCCAAATGTAATATGGACGTGAAACCTATCTCCTATCATTAAAATTGTGGGAGCCTTCAGACAAGCAAGCACTGGGCTACATCCTGGTTCCTGATACTAAGGACGACATAGCTGAGTTGAAAGATTAACGTAGAAAGAGTGTATGAGGCCAAATTATAAAAAAACAGAGTGAGAGACTCAATCTAAAAATAAAAAAGCTTGGCATGGAATATGATTGACTCTCAAAGTATTAGCATTCTGAAGAGAGTGTACTGATGTTTGAATGATGCCAGGATGTAGCGGAAGAGCCAATGAAGCTTAAAAGCGCATACACAATAGCTCCGAAAGCCATGAATCTCATTACCCCAGAAGAGATCAAGAAGGATAATTTTACAAATTTTATGTAAATATTAGTTGCAAAGCACTTGGACTCCATCACCCATTGATTCAAAAGAATAAAATGCTTTTAGGTTGTCATAATGTAAGGACTCTTTGCCATCTTGAAACCAAGAATCAAATAATTTTTTCACATTAATATAAATTATAAAATATAATCATTTTATGCTAAATTATGAGGAATTTGATGCAGTTTTGGTGTGTCAAGTTGAAAATTTACATATGAAAGAAATGACTTAGTTTTTCTTTTTCTCTTTTTTTCTTTCATTCTTTATTCCTTCCTTCCTGCCTGCCTTCCTTCCTTCCTTCCTTTTTCTTTCTTCTTTCTTTCTTTCTTTCTTTCTTTCTTTTTTCTTTCTTTCTTTCTTTCTTTCTTTCTTTCTTTCTTTTTCTTTCTTTCTTTTCTTTCTTTCTTTCTTTCTTTCTTTCTTTCTTTCTTTTCTCTTTCTTTCTTTCTTTTCTTTTCTCTTTCTTTCTTTCTTTCTTTTCTTTCTTTCTTTCTTTCTTTCTTCTTCTTTCTTTCTTTCTTTCTTTCTTTCTTTCTTTCTTTCTTTCTTCTTTTCTTTCTTTCTTTATTCTTTCTTTCTTTCTTTCTTTCTTTCTTTCTTTATTTCTTTCTTTCTTTCTTTCTTTCTTTCTTTCTTCTTTCTTCTTTCTTTCTTTCTTTATTTCTTTCTTTTTCTTTTTTTTCTTCTTCTCTATCACATACATTAGTGTTCAGGACTTATTCCTGGCCCTGTACTCATTGGTCACTCCTAGTGGTGCTTAGAGAACCATAAGGTAAATGCCTTATCTCCTGTTCACTCTGACACTTTAGATTTACACTTTCCATACCAATCTCCTCAGAGAATGCAAACTCCAAAGTGACTGATACCGGTTTCTTATAGTGGTAATGTGGGCTGTTAATGCAGAGAAAGCAACTCATAAATTCTTTGTTCATCATTTAAATACTCCTGAGTAACTCAAAAAGAAAATAGTGAAACAAATATTGAAGAGAAGTATTAGGGAGGTATTCAGTATCTAAAAGAACATAAAATTATCTATAATAACATAATTTAAAAATTTTACTTTTTAAAAACTCTTGGGGTGGAGAGGTAGCACAACATGTAACATGCTTAATTTGCACGTGGATGACTCCAATTCAATCCCTGTGCCTCATATGGTCCCTTGATCCTCATCAGAAATAATTTCTGAGGGACCAGAGTGGTGACACGGAGCTGTAAGGCATCTGCCTTACTAGCGCTAGCCTAGGACAGACCACGGTTCGATCCCCTAGTGTCCCATAGGTCCCCCAAGCCAGGAGTGATTTCTGAGTGCATAGCCAGGAGTAACCCCTGAGTGCCACTGGGTGTGACCCCAAAACAAACAAACAAACAAATAAATAAAAAACCCAACAAAACAAAAAGAAATAATCTCTAAGCGAAGAGCCAGAAGTAAGCCCTGAGCACCCTGGGTGTAGTCCAAAACCCAAAAAAATAAAACTCTGTTTCAGAATGATTAGACTTTGAACAGAAGACACTGGTTTTGAACAGTTTGGTGACATAATCCTTTGAAACCTACAATTAAGTAACCTGGGGCATAATTAGAATATTCCAAGGTCATTGTAATTAATACAACTACATTGACTGAGTAGTCTGAAGTAAGTGTTCAAAATAATTCTAATTCTTTTCAAAAAGTCCTGATATTTCTGAAGGGGGTTCAGAAATTGGTGGTGGGCTTTGCCTAGACAAGTGTAGAAATGATTGCAAAATAATCAACAGAATTCAGGCTCACTTGGTCCTATCTTTGAGGTTGATAAGCTCTTTTTTGGTTTAGGGTTATAGCCGAACATATAGATGTCTTGAGAACTATCTCTAAAGAGAAATAATCTGAAAGCATTCTTTACCACCATCAAGGACATGGTGTGCCCTTACCATTTCATTATAAATCTAATCATCACCAACATTAGGTTGGCTACACATGCTCCCTCCAAATGGAAGGAGATAACAGGGGGAGCATATACAATATGAGCTCAGCTAAAGAATACACATAGTATATTGTCAGAACTTTTTTTTGACTGACTACAGTAATTACTGTGACCCTCTTTGGAGGGATAACTTATCTGAGGTTCTTTTTAATTTGTTTACAACTATAAAAACTAAAGAAACCCATAGGGTAGATTTTCTTTGTTCTCTCTTGCAGATCCTACAAAGAATTCCAAACGTTCTTCTTTTTTTTTTTGGTTTTTGGGCCACACCCGTTTGACGCTCAGGGGTTACTCCTGGCTATGTGCTCAGAAATCGCCCCTGGCTTGGGGGGACCATATGGGACGCCGGGGGATCGAACCGCGGTCCGTTCTTGGCTAGCGCTTGTAAGGCACACACATTACCTCTAGCGCCACCTTCCCGGCCCCATCCAAATGTTCTTCTTAATTACGGCTAATATTCAATCAATAGAGATAATATTGTCCCAGTTGTTTCAATAGTATAGAATTTAAAGTGTTCACCCTGAATGCAGTTGACCCTGGTTTAATTCCCCCACATCACATTGATCCCTGAGCATCACTGGTGAGCTCTAACAGTATCCTAAACACATTTACTCCTATCTGTGACTGTTGGGTGAATACTTGGCTCTTCCCTGCACGACTCCACGTTCTGTGTCCACACTCTACTAAATATTTCAGTTATCCCCTCTCTTCTAAGACAATGATTATAAGTTACACTGGTTCCAGCCAGGAATTAGGAAGTTGTTGAAAGGTAATAGTGCAGAATTTCAAATTATATGGGTAGAAACAAAAGCCATGAGATTGCTGTGGGGGGTGGGGAGGATAGGCATTGAGGGTCTCTTCTGAGGGTCCAAGGCAAATTACCAAGGCATCTCCTTGGTCCTGTTCCTATGCCAGTAACTGCAAAATATTGCTCTCAGATCTGCTGGGAAGGAGAAAAGATCACAGCTGAGAAACAATTGGAACCCCAGAGGAGGAAAGTCCTACATAAATATGCAAAAGGCTTAAAAATAGCCAAAGAAAATTATTCCAAGCTACAAGTATATATTTTCAGACTGCCAAGGTCCTGAACTCCTGTTTCTTACGCACCTCGATGTGAATGGTGTTCTTACCAAAGTAAGAGAGAATTTAGTTCAACTGGGGGACATATAAAGGAGGCTAAGGGAACAGTTCCAGAAGGGGTGGTAGGCTAAATATGTAGAAAGAGTACATAATTTTTTTAAATAGTAAATCCTACCCAAAACTCTAACCTAGCACATGCACTTGTGCCATTGGACCTCACTGTATGCCCCTTTGGAGAATGGGATCAAATTTGGCTACAAGATAAGATTTCATTCATGTAACACATACTTATTGTGCTTAGAAATCTTGACTGGGTTATAACAAGAAAATGGAGGAGTGGGTCAGACATAAATCTTTCAAACAAATTATTTGGTTGTTTTAATCACCCTTTCATCCTCATTGCTATTACTTATTATTCTGCTATGAGCAAACAAAATCCTTCAGAGGATTTTGGCTTCAATGGCAATCCCTTCTCAAAAAATTATGAAGTGTGAATTCCATTTGGGATTCAGAGGAGTGCATATCAGTGAGCTACCTTCATCCTGTCAGAGAGCCTTTGGGGATTTGGTACACTGTCATTCATTTTTCCAGGACCTAGTAGAAAGGGTTCCTTAACTGGGGTGTGGTGAGTGTGGTGTGATACTTCATGCAACTGGAATTTGCTTTTCAGAGCTAGGCACCAAGTTTCCTAAGACTAACACCAGAGACAGGGCTTCACAGATGTGAAGACTATCAGTGCAAAATCAGGATAGCTGCACGACTGGATTCTTGCTGGGCTATTGTACATTCTCACTGTGCCCTCAATAGTGGATTGAGAATTTGCTGGGTTCCTTAATCTTGGCATTAATTCAATCAGGAGGACTTCACTCTCCTGACTTTAGCAAATCTGTTCACCTCCTAAGGGCCCCACCTCCACATCTGATCACCTGGCCTTTACCACACCAAGGTCATAGATTGTATAAACAGTCCAGAGCAGGACCTGATAGTGTTTCCATGGAAAAGTCTTGGCTTTGCAGATGGTACTAGAACTGGGAATGAACTAAGGCATGAACTAAGAGGGAGCACCAGTCAATAGGGTGCTAGCAAAGGGGTGTGTAAAAATGTAGGAATATATTCCACCCATAAATAATTACTGGCCCATGATGAAGCATTCAACATTGCAGTGAGTTTTAACAGTCTATATATTCTCTACAGTCATGTGTCTTCCTTCCTTTCTTCCTTCCTTTCTACTTCCTTCCTCCTTCTTGCCTTCCTTCCTTCTTCCTGCCTTCCATCCTTCTTTCCTGCTGTTCTTCCTCCTTCCTTCCTCCTTCCTTTCTTCCTTCTTTCTTCCTTCCATCTTCCCCTCTTTCCTTCCTTTCTTCCTTCTTTCTTCCTTCCATCTTCCCCTCCTTCCTTCCTTCCTTCCTTCCTTCCTTCCTTCCTTCCTTCCTTCCTTCCTTCCTTCCTTCCTTCCTTCCTTCCTTCCTTCCTTCCTTCCATATTTCCCCTTCTGCCTTTATTTTATCTTTCCCTTTTCTTCTTTTCTTTTTGATATTAGGAAGAAGGGGTTTGGGCCACATCTAGGTGCTCAGGGTTTGCTTCTAGTTCTACACTCAGGCTCATTCCTGTTAGTGCTCAGGGATTGTACATGGCTCCTAGGATCAAACCAGGGTTGGCTACATGTTAAGTGCTTTACACACTGTGCTCTCTCTATACTACATCTACAGTTTTTTTTTTTAACTGCATAGAGGCTAGGACTGAGTCACACCACCTCCTTCACTGTTCTCTCTCCCTGCCCTCTCTCAATGCTCCTGCTGCTCTAGCTCAAGTTTCTGAAAACCTTGTACAGCTACTCTGAGAATCACAACCTAAATTTCCCCCAAACAAATCGCAGACAGCTTAGTTGGGAACAGACGCAAAGGGAGGGCAAGGATCTGGCATTTCAGCTGTCAGAGGACATCACTTCTGCAAGAGGGAGAGAAACACTGAGACTGAGTTTGCTCTCTTCGAGAGAGACTGCAGTTTCCCAGGAGGACTTGCCTGTGTCCTCTGGTTGCCAGGGCAATTTAAAAATATCTCCTGCAGCCAGAGAAGGGGACAGAGAAAGAATGAAGATGAGAGTGGCCTATTGCAGGAAAAACAACAGCAAGACTCTTGCCCCTGTCGAACTGGGAAGGCCAGTGCTCACTGCTTTATGAACTCTCTGGAAGGACTCTGCTGTTTCTGTATAAGGTTGTCCTGTTTGCTCTGGAATCCAGCTGCTAGAGGACATGGTCAGTTTCTGCAGAGGAAGGAGAAGCTATTTTCTCAAGTTGTACCCAGCTTTGCACACCAGGCATGTGGGCACAGCTGTCTTGTAGAGAAGGAATCATGGTCACTTGGATGGGACTCAGCTGGACTCAGCCACTGACATTCTAATCAACTTTCAGAACTTCCATTGTTGGTGTTAACAAAAATGTACCCTTGCCTTGTATGGCTTAATAGTAGCAAGACCCCAGGCTTAGGCATTGAGACTTTTAGAACATTTCCCCCATTCTATGTGGGAATTTGAGGCCAGGTGTTTTATAAACTGGCCTGACTATTTGGGGGGTTACTTAGTGTTGGTACCAATAAATTGTTTTATAGAAATTATTCTTATTTTCCCCCAATTGCTGCTTAAGAGTTTCTCTGCCTCACTCTTACCAAAATGGAGGGGGAGAGAGAGAGTAAATGCATTTTATTTCATGCAGACCTCAGTTTCATGCATGAAACTGGGAGAGAAACATCCAAGTTAGACATCTGTGATTCCTTAAAGAAACTAGCAGAATCAATGATAGCACTTCATTTTATGAACTATTGTAATGCCATCAATTAGCAATAATTAAAAACATGCAGTAATGTTCCCAGAGAGGTTAAAAAAGGTTACCAAAGAGTTAAGTAAATCTCCATTTTCTAAATTATGAGATCCATGCATATAAATATGCCTCAAAATATATTGCAAAGTAAGTACATATGCAAATTAACTTATCAGTATAATTAATATGAAATTATTTTGACCTGATGGATCCTTGAAAATCATCTTAGTGTTACACTTTCTATAATCTGAAAATATATGATAAAGGACAAAAGTTGGTAAATGAATTTTACTTGCCTTAGTTTATAATATTTGAATCTTGAAGCAGGCTGCGGAACATGTTGCAATTTTAGTAAACTTTGGTTTACATAATGGACTTTATGATTAATATGTTTACCAACAATGTGAATTATTATTGTCTAATTCTAATCAGATTGGCTCCTACAACCTCTGTTCAATTGGGTGTCAGTTCCAAAGAAAGAGACAAATGAACACAGACTTTTCAAGCTTTAGGGTTACCTGAGCAGCCATTAGTGGTCTCAAAGGCTAGTCCATCTTTTCAGTAACATATTGCCCTTCTACCCTAACTTGGCTCCCAACATGTGAGCCACTATTTGACAGAGACATTAAGGACAGAAAGCACATCAACCTTCAATTGGTACATGAAAAGTAGAGGCTCTGGTATTTCACATATTCAATCAATAAGCTTCTAAAAGATCCTATTTTGTTAATATTATTTTCCTGGGGCATTTTTGCTTGCCTAGTTATCTATTCTATTCTGTTTCTTTGCACTGTTGCAAATCCTTTGTATACCAAAACTAAAAATATTTTTAATCAGGGGAATATTTTAATCTTGGTTGTTGTCTTCCAGTGGTGTTCCATGGTTATTTTTTCAATTTCTGCATAATCTGGCAAAGATTACAAAAACTTTATTTTAACTTTGCTCTTTTCCTGATTACTTATAGAAAAGGGATCTCAGTTATAAGAACTTACATATTAATACAATCATTTTTTGCCTATGGCTTTGGCTTTTTAAATTATTATCGCGATTAAACTGATAAATATAATTTTCTGGTGCCCATGTTGTTATCTTAATCACAATTCAAAATAGACTTTAACAACTTTTTGATTTTTGCTTTTCCCAAATTAGATCTAAATATAGAAAGAAGTAAAAAGAACATTTCAGGGTACTTTTTACACTGAAATCTATATTTAGATTTCCCACAGGACCTCTACAAAATCATAAAGATTAAATATTTGTTGTTTTGAATCACATTTGGCATCAGGGTTTACTCCTGGCTCTGCACTCAGGAATTACTCCTGGAGGTGCTCAGGTTTCTACATGGGATGCTAGGATTGAACCCAGGTGGACAGTGTGAAACTCAAGAACCCTAACCCACTGTACTACACTGCCAGCCCCAAACTTAAAAATTTTTTCCTTCCTCTGCACTCCCCAAGATTATAAATTTTTATCTTAGCAAAGGAAACTTGCTAAAAGTAATGATTTCTTAATTTTCTTTTGGAAAAATATTTTCAAATCAGAAAAAAACTAAGAAAAACTCAAGCTCCCTTATATTAAATTTAAATTAAAATATTATTAAATATTTTGGAAATTATGATTTTATAAAAAGTCCTTGGATATTTATCACTGTCCTCATTTCCATAATATATTTTAACTTTAGAAGATAAATTTACCAAAAACTTTGCCAAAAAATTTACCAAAAACTTCAGTTCTGAGAATACTTTTTGTTCTTTGTATAATATTAGGGAGTATAGTGTGCTACATTTCACCTATTGAGATATTAAATTTAGGGAACAGAGCAATAGCACAGCTGGTAGGATATTTTCCTTGCACACAACAGACCCAGATTCAAGGCCTAGCATCCCATATGGTCCAGGGTAATTTCTGAGTCTGCCAGGGTAATTTCTGAGTTCAGAGTCAGGAGTGACCTTAAAGTGTCACTGGATATGGTCCAAAAACAAAAAAGATATTAAATTTAGAAATATTAATTTATAGTATTATAACATATGATTTATATTAATATTAAATTTATAGTAATATTGAATTTAATATTTTCTATATTCTTATTTTCTATTATAGATGCATCTATGGAGTTTTTTTGGTTTTTTTTTTTCGGTTTTTGGGCCACACCCTGTGACGCTCAGGGGTTACTCCTGGCTATGCGCTCAGAAGTTGCTCCTGGCTTCTTGGGGGACCATATGGGACGCCGGGGGCTCGAACCGCGGTCCGTCCTAGGCTAGCGCAGGCAAGGCAGGCACCTTACCTCCAGCGCCACCGCCCGGCCCGCATCTATGGAGTTTTATAAAATAATAGCAGCACCTGTCCATATTTATGGAATCTTTTCATATTTTTGGCATATACTTGGAATAATCTTTAAGTACAATACATATTAAGTCTTAAGATTGTCTTATTTCAAGGTTTTGCGTCTTAAAGTTATGTTTATTTACTTTTAAAAATCATTTTGGGGGCTCGGAGAGATAGTACAGCGGCGTTTGCCTTGCAAGCAGCCGATCCAGGACCAAAGGTGGTTGGTTCGAATCTCCGTGTCCCATATGGTCCCCCGTGCCTGCCAGGAGCTATTTCTGAGCAGACAGCCAGGAGTAACCCCTGAGCAACGCCGGGTATGGCCCAAAAACCAAAAAAAAAAAAAAAATCATTTTGGGCCAGAGAGATAGCATGTAGGTAAGGCATTTTGCCTTGCATGCAGAAGGTAGTTGGTTCTAATCCTGACATTCTCATATAGTCCCCCGAGCCTGCTAGGAGCAATTTCTGAGCATAGAGCCAGGAGTAACCCCTGAGCGCTGCTGGGTGTGACCCACAAACCAAAAAAAATATAATAATAAAAATAAATTTAAAAAATCATTTGTTTTACTTTTCTAAAAACAAGCCTCCTTGTTATTCTGAGGCATGCTGTATAAAACTTTCCTTAGGATGAATGCCAGAGAAGCAATTAAATTTTCTTGTCAGTAATGTTGTTCCTATATAAACTTTCATTAGATCATACATTTGAAAGTTATTAGTAATAAATTAACTGCAGCTATTTCCTCCTTGACTAAGATAGTTTTATATTTACTCTGCTGTTAACTTGAAGACTATTGCAATCATCTAGAGCCTTGAGTGGTCTTCAAAAAAGAATGGCCACCTCACAGCAGTATTGAAGAAGAAATTTGTAGTACCAGGTACAACAAATGACAGACACTTATAAAAATAAGAATAAGATATTGGTTTTAACTTTCTGATGCATCAGTTGGTCAACTTTCATGCCATACAAATGGATGGGTTCAAGTTTTTCCTATTAAAAAGTTTATAGATTTGGGCTGGAGCAATAGCACAGCAGGGAGGGCATTTGCCTTGCATGCAACCGACCAGAAGTTTGATGACGGGCATCCTATATGTTCCCTCCGAGCCTGCCAGAAGTGATTTCTGAGCACAGAGCCAAGAGTAACTCCTGAGCACTACTGGGTGTGAACCCACAAAACCAACAACAACAAAAGGACAAAACAACAAAAAAATTTCCGAGATTCATGAACTGCTAACATAGATCTAATAAACAGGACTGAATAAGTTGATGAGAAATATATGCATTGTATATGCTTAGAATATTGATGATGTTTAAATAGATTTGCCTATATAAAATCAAATGTGCCTTTATTTTTAAAATCTCTGTGGTCATTTAGCAAACTATGATTTAGTAAACTTAAAAAAACAATATCTGGGGCCTGGAGCACTGTTATAGCAGGTAGGGTACTGTTGACCCAGGGGTCTATTCATAGCACCCGATAAGGTTCTACAAGCCCAGCAGGAGTAATCCCTGAGCTTGGTACTAGGAATAAGCCCTAAGCACTGCCAGATGTGCCCCAAAACAATAATGACAACAAAAGCTGGAGAGATAGCACAGCAATAGGGCATTTGCCTTGCAAGCTGCTAATCCAGGACAGATGGTGATTCAAATCCCGACATCCCATATGTCCCCCATGCCTGCCAGAAGTGACTTCTGAGCACAGAGCCAGGAGTAACCTCTGAGCAACACTGGGTGTGATCCCCCCTGAAAACAAACAAACAAACAAACAAAATAATGATAACGAAATGATACCTAGGGGTCTGTATATATAGCTTAAAAGGCTAAATGCATGCTTTGCATGAGGAAGGCTTGGGTTTTATTCTTGGCAACTAATGTAATTATATATTATATATGCAATTATAATTGCATCTGATTCTCACTTATACTCCTGAAATAATAAAAACATATTAAAATAAATTATGATTAGTTTTCATGGCAATATAATTATTTACATAGGTTTAGTAAAGGTAGGTTTTTTCTTAGTCAAAATATAATTGATAAAGTAAATTAATGAGCCAGAGCTTTGCCTGCAATGTCATATTTGAGAATAATGCTCATTTAATGAAATTTAGATAGAATTTAAAAGGTCTTCCCAGAAAAACCAACTTATTACATGCTAACAGGTTTCCAGAGTAAAACTGAGAAATCTTTGGTATGATGGCTGAATCAGGTGTGTGTTGGTAGTTCCTCCGAGCTGTTAGTGAGAGACCATAGCACATGAATATCTTCATAAATACTGGAGTCTCCTTAAGACATGCAGCTGATTTGTCTGAATCCAGTAATCCAAGAAATGCAGATACTGTCTCTTTGAGGAGCTGTCAGAATGATAAGAAGCCAGTCATGTACAAATATGAACAAGAACATTCCAAGCAGCAGAGGAAATAGCAAATTCAAAAACCATAAGTGGAAACCTCAGTGTACTTGAGAATCAGAAAATCAAGTAAATGAAATTGCTATGACTAGAGAAGGACAGAATCAAAGGGAGGGGTAAGCCTTCACTGTTGAATAAAGGGTCTTTCAGGACAGTCGCAGTAGCTAAAATCCACTGCTTGATTTGAATCTTACTCGGGATATCAGTTAGAATAAGACCCAGACATAATCAAAGTTGACAAGAATGGCTTAAATGTCTTTAAGACAGGCAGGGGGTGTGGGAAGGAGGGAAATTGGTGGCATTGGTAGTAGGAAGTTTGAACTGTTGAAGAGGGGTGTACTTTGTATAACTGAAACTCAACTACAAATGTGTTTGCAATTGTGGTTCTCAAATAAATATATAATAAAAAATAAAATTGTTTTTTTTTTTAAGTATGGGGGCCAGAGCGGTTGCACAAGCAGTAAGCCTTGTGTGAGCTGACTTAGGATGGACCGTGGCTCGATCCCCTGACATCACATATGGTCCCCCAAGCCTACCCAGGGACGATTTCTGAGCACATAGCCAGGAGTAAACCCTGAGCATCACCGGGTGTGGCCCAAAAACAAACAAACACAAACAAGTCAAAAAAAGAAAGAATGGCTTAGAAAGACTCCTCACATATAAAATTTGAACGTAAAATGTCAACTGATAAGATGACATGAGAAAGAAAAGAGATACAGAAAGTGGTGAAGTTTATATAAGGAAAATGGAGAGGGAGAGGGCAAAAAGGAGCTGAGAAAGAGAGAGGAGAGAGAGAGAGAGAGAGAGAGAGAGAGAGAGAGAGAGAGAGAGAGAGAGAAGAAGAAGAAGAAAATGGAGGAGGATAAAGAGGGAGGGAGGAGGAGGTGGAGGAGAAACTCCCAATGTTTTGTAGCACTTAGTCTCAAAGTACCACTGCAATTTCTATCTTATTGTGTTCCTTAGGAGTCAGTAAATTCAGCCCATGCCCAAAGGGAGTAAACTAATCTCCATGAGGAATGAGAATCAAATAATTTGTATACACTAGGGATGCTTAATTTAAACCTACCTTTCGATGACAAAACCACACTTGGTGATTTCTACATCTCCTGCTTTTCTATTGTTCTGGGCTTCTTTCTCATCCTTGTGCAATTGTGTGAGTTAATGAAGGAGCGGTATTGTAACACAAAGCTTAACTGTGATTGTGTGCTATGGTTAAGGTATAAAAAGGACCAGGAAAGGATGCCAAACTCAACTGGAAGGATCTTAGAAATTGCATGAGTCTTGAAGTTCTGAAAGGACTTCTATGGTGTAATATTAGAAACTCCAAAGAAGAACTAGTCAGTGAAGGGCGTAAAGCCAGTGTTAGTACAGAGACATAAAGCAGTACATGTTGGTACCCAGGAGCTGAGAACAATTCTGTGTTGTTTTATTTTCAAAACAATTAAAGTAATGTTTAACTTAAAAAAAGAAAGCCATGTAGGATATTGCTTCAGGAAGGTCAGAAGGGAAGGAAAGATGAATAGGGCTGGGAAATGGGAAGTGGGTCTTAGTCAAGACATTAAGAATTAGGAATGCAGAGACATTTTTCATTCAGAAGCTGACTGCTTAGGTCTATGCTTTAAAATGATCACCATGTGACAATTAGAGAGGAGAGGTAGAGTTCAGATGTCGGATGAGGCAGCAAGTGATGGGTGATCATACAACATAGTCAGTTGTGCGGTCATTTTCATCTCCTGCAGCCTGGGACATCTCCCTAGTCTTTACTTGATTTATATAATATTTTTTAAGAGCTCAGGACAGTTTTTCAGAATATTATTGTTTTGGACCTGTCTGATCCTTCCAACTGCATCTAGGTGACACATTTGGTAGAAAAATCACTCTGACCAACTGAGTTCTCAGAGTCTATATTCAGAGTTTGTGTGGTAGCTGCTCATCTCATACTGGTGGTGTTAGCTTCTCCCACTTGATTAAAGTTGTTTCTCTGCATTTTAGTGAGTGCTTTTAGCAATTAGTGAGCATTTTATGAAACTATGGGACATATTTGTGACGCCATATCAATGTTCTGTTCCTTAGAAAATTTCCACCCTTGTTACTTCTGATTCTCTGCTCAGAGAATCACTTCTAGTGGTGTTCAGAGAACTTTTTTGTGGTGCTGGAAATAAAACTGGGTTGGATATTTGCAAGACAAGTGCCTGAGTCCCTGCACTCTGGACCTATCTCTTTTTTAATATAAACAATGATTCTGAAATACTATTACTATTCTGTCCAATAGGTTAGAATAAATTTGCCTTATTATTTTGTTGTTCAAATTTGACTCAGATTGAACCTAAATAGGGCTCTCCAACCTGGTTGGATGACTTGATTTTTAAAAGATGTCAAGTTTCCATTCAAAATGTCTCCAAATAGTATTAGTGACACCTTTAGAGAAAAATGAGGGGAAGGCTTAGGCTGTGTGCCAGGAAGTGATGGTGAGCAGAGTAACCTTCTCCTGGATATTGTTCCCCAAATAGTTCCAACTTTTCAGTTTCTTCCTCTTCTAACTCCTAAAATGGAATGAAATGCTAGGACTTAGAGCAACCTTAGAGACCATTATGTTGATAGTTTTCAAACACTGGCTTGTGTTCAGGACTGGACTGTTGCACCCCCAGGATAGATCAGTGGTTTACCAGAACAGGTATCATTTCCCAGAAGAGACGGATTCAAAAGGCAGACAGTCTGAATAGAGAATTTTGTGTGTTTAGAAATATTCCAAAATGACTTCTGCATTCAGCTCATACTCCCCTGTTGCTTAATCAGTGTGTTCTTTTGCAGAAGGGGATATCAACTTGATCTGGTCATCACCTTCTTTTTGCCTGTATTATACTACCACCTTCCATTTTTCTCCCTTTAAGACCCTCTCAAATGAGGAATTCCCTGGCATGATGGGTAATGTAGAAGTTGGATGTTTACCAGGAGAAGGATGACTCTGCTTATTTACTTGACAAGCTCCTCAGTGTCATTTAGACACTGAGATCTTAATAATTATAGACTAATAATAATAATTTCACTTCAAACTATAAGCAATAGTTTTTTATCAATTAATTTTTAAAATTTAGACAACATGAGTTACAAATATGACAATAATCAAGTTTTGGACATCTTTCAACACCAATCCCATTGCCAGTTTCTCTAGTTTTAAAGATAGCATAAGGGATAACCAAGCACTTTTGGGAGTGGAAGCATTTGGGTCATGCCCAGCAGTGCTCAAGGAGCTACTCCTGGCTCTGTACTCAGAAGTTATTTTTGGCATTGTTGGGAGACTATATGTGGTGCTGGGGATTGAATACAAGGAAGGTACCTTAACTCCTACACTATCTCTTTGCCCAATATCTCTATCATCTCTATCTTTCTATCTCTCTCTTATTTAATGCCATTTAAGGAAGTATCCTCTCTTCTCTCCTTTACCTACTCTCTAAGTAGAATAACAGCAGAAAGTTCTTTCACTGACAAGAAAATGACAGCAGTAAAATAGTAGATTTCATTACATCATGCAAACATGAATTTCCAGGATCATTCTGAGCCTGTTGCTACAGAATTTGATTATCAGTCAAAATTAAACTTTAAATTTATCTTTAAAATTTATTTTCCATGACTCCCAGCCAACAACTCAGGCACTCAACTTAAAAATCTAGATATCACTTGCATTTTGACTTTGTAGTAAAATAGTGAAGGAGGAAAAACATGACTTAAACATGCTGTTCATATGGATAATTGTGATATTATTGGAGGCAAGACCACAAACAGTCCAAGTAAAATTGTTCAACAGGTATCTATATTATGTACATGATGTATTAATATATAATTTAGGTTACAGCATTTCTTATGATATCTTTCATCATTTTATTTTTATAAATGATTTTAATTATAAAAATTTTTAGTTCAAAATTATGTATTACATAGTTGCTCATAATGCACCCTTGTTCCAAGACCAAAACCATCACCAAATAAAATTCCCTCCACCACTGTCCCCAGATTCCTACTTAATCCCAAGCCTATCCCCTTGGCAGGTACCAAATAATATATTTTATATTGTTTATTTACAGATAAGTGATATGCAGTTTTTTAATTAATTAATTATTGGTTTTTGGGTCACACCTGGCAGTGCTCAGGGGTTACTACTGGATCTACGCTCAGAAATAGCTCCTGGCAGACTCAGGGGACCATATGGGACGCCGAGATTCGAACCACTGACCTTCTGCATGAGAGGCAAACGCCTTACCTCCATGTTATATCTCCGGCCCCTTAACTTATTTTTTAAATAAAAATTATGGAAAATTAATGTACATGGCAATGAGGTCATTGTTATTAGAAGATTGTTAAAATATTTGTTAAGAAATTTGTTGCTAGCTAATTTTCTGTTTTTTTTTTTTATATATATATATACATTTGGTGACATTGAATCCACACTGACATCAAAGCTGGTATATCTGGGGCCAGCGAGGTGGCGCTAGAAGTAAGGTGTCTGCCTTGCAAGTACTAGCCAAGGAAGGACCGCGGTTCGATTCCCCCAGGGTCCCATATGGTCCCGTCAAGCCAGGAGCGATTTCTGAGCGCTTAGCCAGGAGTAACCCCTGAGCATCAAACAGGTGTGACCCGAAACAAACAAACAAACAAACTGGTATATCTGCACTAGTATGACAGTACTGAAAAACTTTGGAGTTGCTGCACTTGCAGCCATGCAGTCCAGGAATTTGAAGCTCTCTGACTGTTATTGCAGCTTTTGTGGGGTTTGGTTTCTGCTGCCAGGGTTTTCAAGAGTACAAGATGGCTGGTACAGGTTGCCCACACTCACTCCAAAAAAATTCTGGTGATGTCAGCTCAAATACCAGCACACCTAGAGTTTTGGTCAGGTTGATGTCTTTGCAAAGATCAGTGGTGAAGCCAGGCCATTGGTGAAGCAGTGATTGTGGATGAGAGTGCAGCAGGCATGGCTTTGGCAAGTGGGGGACTTTGCCCTTTACTCATGAGATTGCCATTTTTAGCTGCATTACTATTGTAGCCATGATCTTTCACAGCTTGGTATATCTCCCTTTCAAAAAAAGAGTAATTCTATGGGGCTGGCAAATCCCGTCTATTTTTCTATAGTACAGAATTATATTGGGCTGACTATATCAGGGGCTGGGACTTTCAGAGTAGGTAATGTTCCATTTCTCCTTCTTTCCATTTTACCCAATGTGCCAGTACCTTGGCCTCCAGAAGAAGGTGAATTTCCTGATATTAAGAGAAAAGAGGAAGCTAAGAAGTGGTTTGGATTTGGGATAATCAGACCCTAGAAAGAGACAGTTTTATTATCCTGAACTAGATGTAGCCTCTTGGGATGTTCACTTAAAATAAAGCAAGGCGGGGCCGGGCGGTGGCGCTAAAGGTAAGGTGCCTGCCTTGCCTGCGCTAACCTTGGACGGACCGCAGTTCGATCCCCCGGTGTCCCATATGGTCCCCCAAGCCAGGAGCAACTTCTGAGCACATAGCCAGGAGTAACCCCTGAGCGTTACTGGGTGTGGCCCAAAAAACCAAAAAAAAAAAAAAAAAAAAAAAATAAAGCAAGGCGATTTGAAAAGTGACTATGTTGCTTTTAAAAATAACTTTATCAAAGCAACTTGGTATCACTGCTAGTTAAAATATTTCCTGGTGTCTAAGAGATAGTACAGCATGCAGGGCATTTTCTTACACACAGCTGACCCAGGTCTGATCCCTGGCACCCCCTGTAGTTCCCTGAGCACAACCAAGAGTGATTCCTCAGGACAAAACCAGCAATAAGCCCTCAGTATAACTGGATGGGACTCAAACCCCTCAAGTTAAGTAAAATTTAAAAATAAAGATATTTTCCTCAGAATGCATAGAACAATTAAATAATAGCATTTAAGGGATGTGTGGGCTTTTTAAAGTTGAGTTCACAAGTTCTTCAACTTTCTTCCTTCTAATAAGATTAAGGTATCTCTTTTTTTTTTTCTTTCTGTTTTTGTTTTTAAGTCACATCTGGCATTGCTCAGGGTTACTCCTGGCTCTGCGCTCAGAAATTGCTCCCTGCAAGATTGGGGGACCCTATGGGATGCCGGGATTCTAACCACCGTTGGTCCTGGATTGGCTGCTTAAAGTCAAACGCCCTACCTCTGTACTATCTCTCTGACCCCAAGGTTTTTACACAGCTCACACTAAGCAATTCACCTCTAAGCAGTAACTTTAGAGCAGGAAAGTGGAACATGGTAGAATAGACAACAGAATAGTGCACAGTGCACCTATTTTGTGCACTTATTTTATGCATCCAATACAAATTTGAAACCCCAGAACCTCACATGGTCTCTGGAATCTTCAGGAATGATCCCTGAGTGGAGTCAGGAGTAAGCTCTGATCACTTCAGGGTGTGGCGCGCGCACACACACACACACACACACCAAAGAAAGAAAAAGAAAAATGCACATGACTTCAAGAGGAGACTGTAAATCACTGCATTTTGGTGTTTCTCTTCCTTTCAAAGCCTGTATACTACAAGAAACCATCTGCCGTATCATCAGAACACTTGTATCAATAGCAATGTCACTGTCATGTCACCAGATCACCGCTGAGGAAATTGGGGCCTCTTTTCCACTGAAGATGAGTGAGCTATCATAGAATCAAGTCCCATCCGAATCAAACCAACAGCTGACTACGACCTAATATCTTGATTGCACCTTCTGTAACACCATGAACCAGAACCGCCTAGCTCAGCCACCTTGGAATTCCAGCCCCACAAACAAAACAAGATCATAAAAAATGGGATGTTTAAACTACCAAGACATGTGGCCTCTTGTTAAGTTATCATAATTGCCAATAACTGCCAATTAATATGGGTCTTGTAAGCTTTTCCATGGAAACTGTGGCAAAAAGTGACCTAGGCTCAGCTTAAATATTTCCATTAACAGAGAGTTTGCTTTCTCCTATACTATCTTTGACAATTCAATGTTATTCTCTGTGAGTTGGTTTGGATTCCCTTGAACTCTCATCCCTGGGCAAGGGATGAGAATCCTTTTTTTTTTTTTTTATCCTTTTGCACATAAAGATAGTGATTATGCCTGCCTCTTTTGTTAATTGGCTAAAGGAATATAAAGGGAAAACAGTTCTTCAGAGCTGAAAGTGTCAGTCTTTTATGCATCAAAGCAAGAGGGATTAGATTCTCAGAGGCCTTGGAAATGCATGACATTAATCCTGAACCACTAGCTAATAATAATACTAACACTAATAATAATTACTACTAAATAACATTACTGTATACTTGGCTCTGTTTTATGCATTTTATATGTGCTAAGTCATTGAATTCTTAGAGTAGCTTTTTACAAATGAGGAACAATTATGGTGAAACAAGTACTTATGGCTACACAGCTAATAAAAGTCAGAGAAGGACTTATTTCAGGCAACCTGGCTTCAAGGATCAGATTTCTAATTCCATGCAGCACTGCCTTCCTTGGAAGCTTGTAACCCATTTCAGAGCTGCTTTGAAAGTACATAGAGAAAGAAAAATAAAAGCTACTATTCAGTGAGCAACTGCTAAGTGTGAGGAACCTGGGATGAACACATTGCGTCCACCAGAGAAGTTAATAAGGCCAATGGAATGATTCATTTAACACTTATTTTTCAAGCACAGACACTTTTCAGTTTCCTATGGGGACACAGCTGTGACTCAGGCTTGGGTTCTACTCTCAGGAATTATTCATTTCTGAAAAAAAAAAAACAATTTAGACATTTTGCTTACAGGCAACACTTCTTTAAAAGACAACTTTTGTGCTGAATTTTAAGGATGATACCAGTTGGATCAGGTAGGAAAAGAAGGATCATCTAGAAGACAGGCAATGCAAAAACTAAGAGAAAATAATGAGTCTACAATTAAAGATAGAAATTTTAGTCTGATCCTATGTTTAGCAATGATTAAAAAGAATCTTGAAACTGACTTTCATTTGTGATTGCAGCATATCCATTCCAGACTGAACAGTCTGAGGTCCTATGAAGTCTTCATCTGTATCAAATGGAAACTGTTAGATCCTTAGAACCCCTGAAGCACTCATTTATCATGGTGAGAAATATTGATATTAATAAACCCTTCCACCTGGCACAATCTCCTGTCAGCACCCATCATCACCAGTTTCTATTTGGAGAACAAAACTAGCTGCAAATAGAGCTTTGCACTTCTTGCAGACCTGTTGGATAAATACTCATAAATTCTCAAGGTACCACTTCACACCTAATGAGTTGTGGGTGGAGGTGTTGGATTGCACAGTGGGAGATCTGAAAAACTGCTTCAAATGGATTCTTTCTCCCCTGATCTGACAGCCCTGGGTAAGGCTTTACTTTCTTTTGACTTTCTGCATGTGAGGACTATATTAGCTCTGAAAATCCAGGTCCAGGAGAGCCCTAATCTCTGGGGCTTCTTTTAGAAATGTGTCCTTTTTAAGATCTCAGTGAATCTTCATGCTTTATGAGATCCGAAGCTTAAGTCATTCGGGACCCCTATTATTTAATAATATCTTTATTAAAACACCTTAATTACAAACATGGTTGTGATTAGGTTTTAGTCATGTAAAGAACACCCCCCCTTCACCAGTGCAACATTCCCACCACCAATGTCCCAAATCTCCCTCCACCCCACCCCATCCCCACCTGTACTTTAGACAGGCTTTCCAGTTCCCTCATTCATTCACATGGTTATGATAGTTCTCAGTGTACTTATTTCTCTAACTGTACTCACCACTCTTTGTGGTGAGCTTCATGAAGTGAGCTGGAAGTTCCAGCCCTCCTCTCTTTGTCTCTGAGGATTGTTGGAAAAATTCTTTCATTTTTCTTAAAACCCATAGATGAGTGAGACTATTCTGTGTCTATATCTCTCCCTCTGACTTATTTCATTCAGCATGATAGATTCCATGTACATCCATGTATAGGAAAATTTTATGACTGCTATATAATTCCATTGTGTATATGTACCACAGTTTCTTTAGCCATTCATCTGTTGAAGGGCATCTTGATTGTTTCCAGAGCCTGGCTATTGTGAATAGTGCTGCAATAAATATAGGTGTGAGGAAGGGATTTTTGTACTGTATTCTTGTGTTCCTAGGGTATATCCCTAGGAGTGGTATAGCTGGATCGTATGGGAGCTCAATTTCCAGTTTTTGGAGGAATCTCTATATCACTTTCCAGAAAGTTTGGACTAGATGGCATTCCCACCAGCAGTGGATAAGAGTTCCTTTCTCTCCACATCCCACCAGCACTGATTGTTCTCATTCTTTGTGATGTGTGCCAATCTCTGTGGTGTGAGATGGTATCTCATAGTTGTTTCGATGTGCATCTCCCTGATGATTAGTGATGAGGAGCATTTCTTCATGTGCCTTTTGGCCATTTGTATTTCTTTTTCTTTTTCTTTTTTTTTTTTATCAAAGTGTCTGTCCATTTCTTCTCCCCATTTTTTGATGGGATTAGATTTATTTTTCTTGTAAAGTTCTGTCAGTGTCCTGTATATTTTGGAGATTAGCCCCTTATCTGATGGGTGTTGGGTGAATAGTTTCTCCCACACTGTGGCTGGCTCTTGTATCCTGGGCACTATTTTCGGGACCCTTCTTTAAGACAAAGAAAAGCAAATTATGGCAAAGGACATTTGAATAGCATTACTTAGAATAAGAAAATAAATCATAACAATTCTTATAAATGTCAACAAATTTATGAACATCACAGAATTAGAAAAACATCAACTATTTTTATTGACTGCCTAATAATGTTCAAGAATTTTTTTCCAGCCACCTCCTCTTAAGATTTCTTCTTCAAATGACAATTACTCAACAGTAGTTCTGCAAAGAAAAGTGAAGTCAATGTTATCTCTGGCATGTTCATTCAAAATTGTTCTTGAAGTTTTTTTAATTTCACAACTCATTACTAAAATGCCAATTAAATGTTTAGGATTGTTGTCAACTTGGGGGAAAATTCCGACAAAACCTTTTTCTATGTGATTGCAAGACTTCAGAACATATCAGATTTTTCTGTAGCAGTGACTAATCTTAAATACTTATTGAATGGAGAATTAGTCACAGATTCATTAACCTCTTAGTCATCCATGTCCTCTCTTTGAGGGGTGGAACCATTGGTGTCAGACTATCAGAAGAAATGTGGCATTTTCTCCAAAGTGTTTACATGAGTCACTCATTTTCATTAATTGGATTATTAAACAATCCAAGTATAGTCATTATTATTCTATGAAAAATTATCTCTTTCTTATATTGAATTGATGTTTTGATATGATTTAATATTTTAGTTGTAGTTCTATTCTGATGTCAGAATAATTTTTATTTATTTTCTTTCTTTTTCCATTAAGTTTTCTCCTTGAAATTCCAGTTCTGAATAAATGTCTTTAAAGATAATAAGAGAATATACCTTTTCATTTATATCCAAATTGTGAGGTTACATTTTTGTTTACATTTACATTTTAGTGATATGTTCTAAAAATATTTTAGATCATTTAGCCAATGAATTCAACCACAACACATAGAAAAACCCACAATACAAGTGTGACAATGGGGAAACAACACAGGCCAGTGCCAGACATAGAAATTATGTTGGCAACTCTGATGACTTGAACATGACCAACCAACTAGTCAGTCTCTCAGATAAGGAGTTTAGAGACGCAATATGGAAGATGTTCAAAGTACTCAAAGAAAGTATAGAAGAGAACACTCAGAAGAACCAAGAGAATATGAAGATAGAAATCAGAAAACTCCAAACTGAAATTTCAGGTCAAATAACAGGTCTGAAAAACTCAGTAGATGAATTAAAGAAATACATGGTTGATCTTTCCCACGGGTTAACAGCAGCGGAGGATAGAATTAGTACACTGGAAGATGAGATGAATAACAACTACATACAGCAGAAGAAATGAGAAAAAAAGCCTTAAAGCAAATGATCAAACAATGGAAAAATTACTCAAAGAATGGGAACAGATGAAAATAGAAGTCTATCATAAGCTCAACAGAAATAACTTGAGAATCATTGGAGTCCCAGAGACCCAGGAAGAAAATCTCCTGGAAGAATCAATGGTCAAGAACATCATTAAAGAGAAACTACCAGACTAATGAATACATGTGCTCAAGTCCTGCATGCCCGAAGAGTACCAACTAAAGGAGACCCCAGAAAAAACACCTCAAGACACATCCTAGTCATAATGACGAATCCCACTGATAGAGACAGAGTTCTGAAAGCAGCAAGATCAAAAAGAGAAATTACATTCAAGGGAATATCTTTGAGATTTACTGCAGACCTATCACCGAAAACACTTAAGGCCAGAAGGCAGTGGTAGGACATAGTGACAAAACTCAATGAAATAAATGCTTCGCCTAGAATACCGCACCCAGCAAAACTCAATTTCAGGTTTGAAGGAACAATACATGGTTTCACAGACAAATAACAATTCAGAAACTTTACAGACTCAAAACCATTCATAAAAGAAAAACTGAACGGCATACTTTAAGACAAGGCTTACCAACAGACACACCAAACTTTGATATAAAGATGGCACTAACTCCCACGACAATTCTTTCTCTCAATGTCAATGGACTAAATGCACCAGTTAAGAGATACAGAGTGGCTAAATGGATCAAAAAACTCAATCCAACTTCTGCTGCCTACAAGAAACGCACCTGAATAGTCAGAACAAACATAGACTCAAAATAAAAGGCTGGAGAAAAATTATCCAAGAAAACAACACCCATAAAAAAGCTGGAGTGGCCATACTAATATCAGATGATGCAAACTTTATAGTTAGGAAAGTTGTAAGGGACAAAGATGGACATTTTGTATTAATCAAGGGATACATACAGCAGGAAGAAATCACTCTCCTAAACATATATACACCAAATTAGGGGCCAGCAAAATATTTAATAAAATTGTTGGCAAATCTGAAAAATAATATCAAGAGCAACACAATAATTGTGGGAGACCTCAACACGGCATTGTCAACACTTGACAGGTCAATCAGACTGAAACCCAATAAGAATATACTAGACCTGAAAAGAGAAATGGAAGGAGGCCTAGTAGATATATACAAGACACTCCACCCCCAGAATCCTGGATACACATTCTTCTCTAATGTACATGGGACATTCTCCAGGATAGACTACATGCTAGCACATAAAACATACCTCCATAATATCAAGAGGATAGAAATTTTGCAGGCTACCTTCGCTGACCAAAAGGCCCTGTAATTATATGTGAACTACAAAGGGACACAGAAGAAAAACATTTAATACCTGAAAGTTAAACAGCCTAATACTGAATAACTAGTGGGTCCAAGAAAAAATCAAAGAGGAAATCAAAACCTTCCTAGAAACAAATGACAATGGAGACACAAACTATTAGAACCTATGGGACAAAGCAAAAGCAGTACTGAGAGAAAAATGTATAGCTTTGCAAGTACACATCAGGAAAGAAGGGGCATACCTGAATAGCTTAATGATGCAGCTCATAGAATTAGAAAGTACTCAACAAAAGGACCCAAAAATAGGGAGACAGAAGGAAATAACGAAGCTGAGAGCAGAAGTCAATGAAGTGGAAACCCGAAAAACAATCCAAAAGATGAACGAAAGCAGGAGTTAGTTCTTTGAAAAAAATAAACAAGATTGATAGACCACTGGCAAAACTAACAAAGAAAGAAAGAGATAGAAACTTGATAACTCGTATTAGGAATGAAAAAGGAGAGATCACTACTGATATGGTAGAGATCCAAAGGGTAATGAGAAACTACTTTGAGAAACTCTATACCATTAAAAATAAAGACCTGGAAAAATGGATAAATTTTTGGACTCTTATAATTTTCCACGGTTGAATGAAGAGGATGTAGCATATCTAAACACACCCATCACTATTGAGAAAATTAAGACAGTAATCAAATGTCTGCCCCAAAACAAAAGTCCAGGCCCAGATGGCTTTACTAATGAATTCTTTCAAACCTTTTGAGAGGAACTTCTACCAATCATGGCAAGACTCTTTTATAAAATTGAAAAAACAGGAAAACTTCCAAATAGCTTTTATAAAGCCAACATCACCTTGATACCTAAACCAGACAGAGATGTTACGAAAAAAGAAAATTACAGACCAATATCGCTGATGAATGCAGATGCAAAGATCCTCAACAAAATCCTGGCAAATAGGATTCAATGCCTCATTAAGAAGATCATCCACTACGATCAAGTAGGTTTCATCCCAGGAATGCAAGGCTGGTTTAACATCCGTAAATCTATCAACATAATACACAACATCAACAACAAGAAAAATAGAAATCACATGATCATATCAATAGATGCAGAGAAAGCATTTGATAAGGTCCAACACCCATTCTTGATCAAAACTCTGAGCAAGATGGGAATGGAAGGAACCTTTCTCAATATAGTTAAGGCCATCTACCACAAGCCAGAGGCAAATATTGTCCTCAATGGAGAAAAACTGAAAGACTTTCCTCTAAATTCTGGCACAAGACAAGGCTGTCCTCTCTCACTACTCCTATTCAACATAGCACTGGAAGTACTTGCTATAGCAATTAGGCAAGAAAAAGATATGAAGGGAATCCAGATAGGAAAGGAAGAAGTCAAGCTCTCACTGTTTGCAGATGACATGATACTCTACCTAGAAAACCCTAAAGTCTCTACCAAAAAGCTTCTAGAAATGATAGACTCATATAGCAAGGTGCAGGCTACAAAATTAACAAACAAAAATCAATGGCCTTTCTATACACCAATAGTAATAAGGAAGAAATGGACATTAAGAAAACAACCCCATTCACAATAGTGCCACACAAACTCAAATATCTTGGAATCAACTTGACTAAAAATGTGAAGGACATATACAAAAAAACTATAAAACTCTGCTGCAAGAAATAAGAGAGGACACGTGGAAAATGAAGCACATTTCCTGCTCATGGATTGGCAGGATTAACATCATTAAAATGGCAATACTCCCCAAAGCATTGTACAGATTTAATGTGATCCCTCTAAAGATACCATGACATTCTTCAAAGAAGTGGATCAGGCACTTTTGAAATTCATTTGGAACA
This sequence comes from Suncus etruscus, assembly GCF_024139225.1. Taxonomy (NCBI): domain Eukaryota; kingdom Metazoa; phylum Chordata; class Mammalia; order Eulipotyphla; family Soricidae; genus Suncus; species Suncus etruscus. The sequence goes on from NC_064853.1 coordinate 96,720,289, forward strand.
ATAAACACCCTAGAATAGCTAAAGGAATTATTGGGAGAAAGAGTATGGGAGGAATTACCTTCCCCAACTTTAAACTGTACTACAAAGCAATAGTTATCAAAACACCATGGTTTTGGAATAAAGATGGGCCCTCAGATCAGTGGAATAGGCTTGAACACTCAGAGAATATTCCCCATACATACAATCACCTAATTTTTGATAAAGGAGCAAGAAATCCTAAATGGAGCAAATAAAGTCTCTTTAATAAGTGGTGTTGGCACAACTGGCTAGCCACTTGCAAAAAATTGAACTTAGACCCCCAGCTAATATTATGTACGAAGGTTAAATCCAAATGGATGAAAGACCTCGATATCAGACCGAAACCATAAGATATATAGAACAACGCATCGGTAAAAAACTCCAGGACATTGAGACTAAAGGCATGTTCAAGGAGGAAACTGCATTCTCCAAGCAAGTGAAAGCAGAGATTAACAGGTGGTAATATATTAAACTGAGAAGCTTCTGCACCTCAAAAGAAATAGCGCCCAGGATACAAGAGCCCCCACTGAGTGGGAGAAACTATTCACCCAATACCCATCAGACAAGGGGCTAATCTCCAAAATATATAAGGCACTGACAGAACTTTACAAGAAAAAAACATCTAATCCCATCAAAAAATGGGGAGAAGAAATGGACAGACACTTTGACAAAAAAGAAATACAAATGGCCAAAAGACACATGAAAAAATGCTCCACATCACTAATCATCAGGGAGATGCAAATCAAAACAACTATGAGGTACCACCTCACACCCCAGAGATTGGCACATATCACAAAGAATGAGAACAAGAAGTATTGGTGCGGATGTGGAGAGAAAGGAACTCTTATCCACTGCTGGTGGGAATCCCTTCTAGTTCAACCTTTATGGAAAGCAATATGGAGATTCCTCCAAAAACCGGAAATCGAGCTCCCATATGACCCAGCTATACCACTTCTATGAATATACCCTAGGAACACAAAAATACAATACAAAAATCCCTTCCTTACACCTATATTCATTGCAGCACGATTTACCATAGCAAGACTCTGGAAACAGCCAAGTTACCCTTCAACAGATGATTGGCTAAAGAAACTGTGGAATACACAATGGAATATTATGCAGCTGTCAGGAGAGATGAAGTCATAAAATTTTCCTATAGATGGATGTACATGGAATCCATTATGCTGAGTGAAATAAGTCAGAGAGAGAGAGAGAGAGAGAGAGAGAGAGAGAGAGAGAGAGAGAAAGACGCAGAATGGTCTCACTCATCTATGGGTTTTAAGAAAAAAGAAAGACATTCTTGCTATAATAATTTTCAGGCACAAAAGAGAAAGGAGCTGGAAGTTACAGCTCACCTCATGAAGGTCACAACAAACAAGGATGAGTTTAGTTAGAGAAATAACTATGTTTTGAACTATCCTAATAATGAGAATGTACGAAGGAAATAGAAAGCCTGTCTAGAGTACAGGCGGGGATTGGGTGGGGAGGAGGGAGATTTGGGACATTGGTTATGGGAATGTTGCACTGATGATGGGTTGTGTTCTTTACATGACTGAAACCCAAACACAATCATGTATGTAATAAAGTTCTTTAAATAAAAAAATTAACCAAAAAATTAAAAAATAATATTTTAATGAAATAAAATGGCATATCGAGACTATAAGCTTAATAGTAAACACTTTGATTCTTGTGTATGTTTGTGTTCATCTTCTGAGTCTTCAAAAGTAAACTTCAGTCTTTTATAGGGTTTTTGATCCATGTTGCAAGGCTAGAACAGATTTGTAATGAATGGCTAACTAAGCATTTGCCACAATGCAGTTCTGAGAGCTATGGAATAAATCTCTGTTCTTCCACATTTCAAAAGTAGAAATAGTTCTGAGACCATTCTTATATTTACAATCAAAGTAAATATAGATGAACATGTTCATGAACTTCTTTTATTTTTGCACATTAAAATTGTTTTCCTTCTATTTGTTGTTCCTATTGTGCGGCCTTGTCCTTGTTGCAATGTCAGGGCTGCCCACTTGATAGTGGAAGGCATTACAGTTTACTTTTTGAGTTAAATATACTTTTGTGATGTGATTTGGTGGTGGCAGGGATCACATTCAACAATATTAGTGGTGGCAGGGATCAAATTTATGGTCTTATATATGCCAGGCAGGGAATCCATAACAGAGCCACATGACTTAAATATTTGTTGTTAAGTCAGGAGATATCTCACGTGTAGCACATGCCTAGCATGTGAGAAGCACTGACTTTGATCCCTGGTACCATGGCTCCTGAGCACTACCAGGACAAAATATCTAATTTTTAGGAAGAACTCTATCCCTGGACCCAGTATCCCTGTGAGTTTAATGAGCCTAGCACCATTTTTCAAAATGCTATTCTTTCCATATTATTTGTCCTCTCCCTCATACACACATCTTATCACCTTCATCCCAATTTCTTTTCAGATAATTGTATCAAAGTTTACTCATTATTTTTTCTTGTTAATCAGTTTAATATCCCATTTTGGAAAATTCATCCAGTTCTTGTTTTTTTTTTTCCTGACAAGATTTGCTTCACTTTAATCTTTTGATATCTTCCTATTTTTCTGTGAGTGGCAAAATTTTATTTCTTCCTTTATTAAAAGGCATTATATTAATAAATGTACAACTACTTTAATCATATATTTAATCATATATAATGGACATTCCAGTTGCCTCTACATTTAGCCTACTATAAATAAAGCTACAATAAACACTTTTGAAAAAATCTTGAGTTAATGGTTTTATAAACTTCAAATAGCTATAAGTGGGATTTCTGGATTACATTATATAACTCTTTTTTCTCCTAAGGAATATAATAATATTTTCACCAAAATAGTTATACCAACTTAATTTTAAGGAAATGATACTGGTTTAAAATGACATAATTAACTCAAGTAACTGAGATAACCAAATTAAATATATTCTCTAATCAACTTCTTTTGACCAAAACCTAAAAGGTTTAATGAGCACTACAATGTGATCTGGGATGAGGGGAAATAGATTGAAAATGAAGTTGTAGTGGAAAGAGGCAGCCATCTTAATGGCAGTGAAAAGCATGTATATTAAAGAAGCAGTATTTAACTTGAAAGAGTTTCTAATTGGGCTAGACACAGTGTTCGGCAACCTTTTGTTTCAACTGAGCCAAATCTCCCAAAACCATGATTGAAATTTATTTTGAGAGCCACACAGGGCGCGCTCTGACAGAGGCTAAGAGCAGAGTCCTGACTCCTGGAGTGGCCGCCCGGCACACAGAAGAGCCAAATTAAAAGTGTAAAGAGCCACATGTGGCTCGCGAGCTGCAGTTTGCCGACCACTGGTAGAGTGATAGAGCAGTGGGTAGTTTGTCTCAGTTTGTCTTGCACACAGTTGACTTGGGTTTGATCCCTGACATCCCATATGGTCCCCCTTACTTGCCAGGAGTGATTCCTAAGCACAAAGCCAGGAGTAACTCCTGGCCATAAAAACAAGACAAATAAAAAATAAAAAGAGGGGCCAGAGTGATAGCACAGCGGCAAGGCATTTGCCTTGCTTGCAGCCGACCCGAGTTAAACCCAGGTTTAATTCCCAGCATCCCATACGGTCCCCCGAGCTTGCCGGGAGCGATTTCTGAGAGAAGAGCCAGAAGTCACCCCTGAGCACTGCCCAGTGTGACCCCAAAACAAACAAACAAACAAAGTTTCTAAGGTAGATGATTTGGCCAAAAGGCTAGATAGTAGAGCAATTAGGTTGAAATTTATAGAAAAGAGTAATATCCATGAGTTTATGGTGATAAAAATAAAATTATTTATTAAATAAAGAAATTAAGGAGAAAGAAACATCTTCTTTGCAATAGATTGCTAATACATCAATAAAGTAAAATGAAAGATGAAACTAGTGAAGCACCATTGGCAGCAGGTCACTGCAAGAACTGATTTAACAGATATCCATGGGACTTCAAGTCTCAGCCAAGAGGATGTTATGGGTAATCTAGAGGAATCTAGAGTCAAGTAGAAAGGGAGACCTGCCTGTAATTAAGAGAAAAGTAAAGATATAGTTGTATATGTTGTCCCATGTCTTCATTCCATGGATGGCAGTGAACTTCTTAAAGCACTTTCCAAGAATCTTAAATAATGACCTTTGCTGCTAAAACTGCAGACTTTACATTATGACCTGACCGTGTAGGTGTGTGGTAGAATTTCTTGAGCCTATGATTGATTCCCTGATTAATCCTTGTTAATTACCCTGTAATATACTACAGTTTTAACTGACTTAGAAATGCCCCAGTGTATATACAGACTGAGGAGGAAACCAGCTTTACTCATAATGTTTCATGAGAACAAAGTATTTGGAATGTGTTATTGTAGACCCAATTAACCTATGTGTCATTAGCAGTACACCTAGCCTCTTCCTCTAAAATCTTGGCCAGTTCATTTTATTTAATTCCATTCCCTCTGCTGACTATAATGTGGATATTTGCAGCAAGAATGATTATGTAGATTCTACACTTTCATACCTAGCCTATACATTGTATGAACATGGTTGTGGAATAGTTAAACTTTGGAAATGAGAGTTTATAGAAATTTTCTCTTAATCATTATTGTGTCAACTTAATCAGTTAGGTATGCTTCTTCCCATCTTGAGGAGACTCACAAGTTACTGAAATATAATCAGATAGATAGCAACTTCTTTATCAGGATAAATTTAGTTTGAATATTAATTATAAATATCACCTAATGAAAAGAACAAACTAATTTTAGACAATTGTCTCTTTTAAATAGGATAGTTCTTATTACATTATTTGAATCTTTTGGATTTAATCTCCAAATTAAGCCTCCAAATTAAGAATCTCAAGACTCATGATTTTTATCATCTCTATAAATCCCCATGTATTGTGTCATGGACCATGTGAACAAGGAGAGGAGGCAATTCCTTTTGTGTCAAAGAAGACACGAGTGCACAAGACTATTTACAAGATTCTGATCTGAACCTGAGAGTTTCTTCAAAGCTCAGCTGATACAGATAGGAAGATATGGTGTGGTTGTCATCATTGGCCATATCTGCACTACTAGACAAAATGATGTATAAGAGCATAAAGATATTGGAAAATTTTAATATCTTCATAAATTTCTCCATTGTCAAAAACTGTCCAAAGGCCAGTAAGAAAAATTTGGTGCATTGTGTTTTTATGTTCTTAGAGTATATCCCTAGGAGTATATCCCTGGGAGCTCAATTTCCAGTTTTTGGAGGAATCTCCATATTGTTTTCCATAAAGGCTGGACTAGATGGCATTTCCACCAGCAGTGAATGAGACTTCCTTTCCCTCCACACCCCCTCCAGCACTGATTGTTCTTGTTCTTTGTGATGTGTGCCAATCTCTGATGGTAACTCATAGTTGTTTTAATTTGCATCTCCCTGATGATCAGTGATACAGAGAACTTTTTCATGTTCCTTTTGGCCATTTGTATTTCTTCTTTGAAGAAGTGTCTGTTCATTTCTTCTCCCCATTTTTGAGGGGGTTAGATTTTTTTCTTGTTAAGTTCTGTCAGTACCTTGTATATCTTATATATTAGCCCCTTATCTGATGAGAATTAGATGAATAGTTTCTCCCTTCTGCACACCTATATTTTTTTCAGCACTATTTACAATAGTCAGAATCTGAAAACAACCTAGATGCCTGATAACAGAGGAGTGGCTAAAGAAAATGTGGTACACATAAACAATGGAATACTATACAACGGTCAGGAAAAATGAACTTCTCCTATACATGGATGGACATGAAAACTATTATGCTGAGTGAAATAAGTCAGAGGGAGAGAAATAGAAACAGAATAGTCTCAATCCTCTGTGGAATTTAAGAAAAATAAAAGACATTATTATGATAATACCCAGAGACAATAGAGATGAGGGCTGGAAGAACTGGCTCATAATATGAAGCTTGCCACAAAGAGTGGTAACACTAACAACTATCATGACAATGGTAGTAAGTGAGAGAAATAGAATGTCTGTCTTGAATCAGGCAAGGGATGGGGGAGGAGGGAGATGGGGAGCATTGGTGGTGGGAGGGTTGCACTGATAAAGGGGGGTGTTCTTTTTATGACTGAAACCCAACTACAATCATGTTTGTAATCATGTTTGTAATTGCACCAGATTGCAACTCGGATACTTAGACTTATTCATTTCTTCCAGGGTCCATGGGGTCCTTCATTTTGTCAGAGGTCAAGCAGACAGGATTCTGACAAGATATTTCAAGCCTTTTTTTTTCTTTTTTTTTTGGTTTTTCAGGCCACACCCATTTGATGCTCAGTGGTTACTCCTGGCTAAGTAATCAGAAATTGCCCCTGGTTTGGGGGGACTCTATGGGACGCCGGGGGATTGAATTTTGGTCCTTCCTTGGCTAGCACTTGCAAGGCAGACACCTTGCCTCTAGCGCCACCTCACCAGCCCCTATTTCAAGCCTTTTTTAATAGAGAAGCCAGAGGGTCTTAGTACAAACTCCCATGCTGGGAGAGGGAGATAGAGGGAGAAAGAGCTGGGTTTAGGACTGGGGTAAGGTCAGATTGAGGGCCATGTACAAGGAATAGGTAAACAAGGTATAGAATAAGCAGTCCAAAAAGATATAGTCAAAGGTCTGTTAAAATCAAGGAGAAAAGCCATACCTAGGAGTAGAAACAGATTGATTAGATTGCTGCTCCAATTGCCTCTTCAAACTACCATGAACTATCTACACCTAGCATCACTCTAGGTGGGTGTTTATACCTCCAGTCAGCCAGTAATAGTTGATTAAAGTCTTTCTTAAAGGGGAGGACCCCTTTTAAGACTGTGCTGGACTGCTGATGGGGTAATATAGTAATAAGACAAGACCTTTCTTTTTGACACTGGGAACAGACCTATCACGTGCTACTAACCTCCTAACATGGTAAGCCTACACAATTATCAATTCTCCATTTCAGAGGCAAAGAATCACAGGGTTTAGTAGGTTGAAAAGCATTGGCAGGGTCTGGATTTGAACCCATATCCATTTGCCACCAAATTCCTTGCACTTTGCCTCTGCTCTAGCTCTTTCCTTCTATGCAAAGGGCCTTTTATTATTTTTTGACTCTTTCTGATTTTTTCATTTATTCCTTCATTTATTCACTTAGAACAAATTTTTGAACTGTTAGTTGCTATGTCCTAGACACTCAGGTACTGAAATGGAGAGGTAAACAAAACAGATGGTCCAATGAGGGATTTAGATAGGAAACAAGAAAACACACAAATACTTAACTGCAATCTGTGATAAGTGCTTTATCCCCAAAGTCCATTACCATCTGTGGCAGATATTGGAAAAACAATTTCAGTTGTCTGGTTTGTTAATGGGAATTGAAAGAAGCACTTATGAAGCACTGATGGGAAGGAAGTTCTATAAATGTGTAACACATAGTAAAGAGTCAATTTTGTGGTATCCACCATAGGGCAAACAAGTAAGGTAAACTTTAATAATATACTTTGTTTAGCCCAATATTTTCAAAATATCATTCAATAAATGTTTCATTATTATTTATGTTTTTTTGGGTTTGGGGTCACACCCGGTGATGCTCTGGGGTTACTCCTGGCTATGTGCTCAGAAATCACTCCTGGCTTGGGGGAACCATATGGGATGCCAAACTGAGGTCCCTCCTGGATCAGCCGTGTGCAAGGCAAATGCACTACCACTGTGCTATTTCTCTGGCCCCTAAATATTTCATTATTAAGAAGATATTTTATTTTCTTCTATAGGCTATAAAATCTATCTTTCTGTTTGAAATTATTTAGATACAATGATTTACAAATTTGTTTATAATACAGTAATTTCAGATATTAAGTAATTCAACACCATCCCAGCAACATTGTGGGCTTCCCTCCTGAAATGTCAGAGGTCAAGCAGACAGGATTCTGATTCTCCCTCTCCCCACACTGGCCTTCCCCCTTAGCAGGCACAAAATAATTTGTTTTATAATGCTTGTTATAATATGTATCTCATAATGATGACACTCTAGTTAATATCTAAGGACACGCTGAGATGTTAGGTGCAAGCTGACACTTCCGTGCTATTGTTTTCGCTAATTAAACTTAGTGTGCTTCTACACAATTTTCTGATCTAATTTTCTGTGTTGTACTGGACTGTCCGTACTGTGAACTCTAAGATGTCCCACAGCTTTATTACTAGGATGATTCAGCATCATGAGTGGTTTCTTTAGCTTACCAGGTTTAGCAAGACAGTAGCTTCTTTTTGAAATCATCTTGGTGCTGGGCCATTTAAATTTAAGGGAAAGCAATTGTAGGTGGGTGGAGTCCATCCCAAGAAGCTTCCAGTAATCTGTTATCTGGATAGCAGGCTTCTGGCAGGGCAGCAGCTTCTCCTAAACTATAAATGGTTTCAAAATATCAAATACAGAAGCTATGTTAGGCACATGGTGAACCCTGGTTCAAATTAGTCTTCCAAATGCTTGATCCCTTAGGCACTGAGCATGTCAGCAGAGCTGCACAGCAAAACTTTAGTGAACATGGTTTCTTTCCAGTGACTTGCAGCCTGGACTACCATGAGACTCACTTGGAATCAGATTCTATTTACTTGGCAGAGGGATGACTTGAGGAGGGGAGACAAATTATTTAAGTATGCATAGAGTTTCCCAGATGATTCCAATAAATGGGGAAAGCAGAGAAGAGACTGACTGATCTGATCTAAACACAGGGGTTTTCCACCAAAAGTCTTGAAATTATGCAAGATTACAGGCCCCAACCCAGCTTGACAAATGCTCACACCCACAACTGTGAACTCAGCCCTGGCCCCAGACTCTACCCATAACCTCAGGAGGAGATGCTAGGCTGAGGACCTTACGAAAGGACTGTTCCCATAGTCCTAAGGACAGCATTGTCATGGGTAGCCCTGTTAGGAAGGTGGCAGAAGCCTAGATTGAGAAGTTACTAACGCCTGTGCTGTTTTACATAAATTGACAGCTGAGAGCTCTGTAGTAGAGTCAAATTTATCAGATAAATAAACTCAAAAGCTGCGAGGCTGTTACCTAAAACCTGCCCCAATTCTAGTCTCAACTGGGATTTAGGGAAATAAGAAGAGGAACAAAAGCATGTTTAATTCAGTTCATCACACATATAGAAGTCGAATTTAACTCTTGTGGGAGCAAAAGGGGTTATTGTCCCCAATGTGCTATTCCTAGGCCATTAGCTGTAAGTTCTGGGGGTATAGCCACTTTACTTTTTTCCTTGGCCCTCTCCTAGTAGGATTGTGCTCATAAATTGTCTTGAATATTGGATATTTATCAAGTCTATCTCAGAATCATTCATTACTGTCCATCAAACAAAAATGCTAGAATTTAAGAGGTTAACTGGTGGCATGAGTTTCACAGACCAGTAACTTAGCTCTTGGTTTGAGATGTGCAGATGGTTAGATGGATGAAACTATCAGGTTATCACAGATAGAATCTGCATTTCTCATTTATGGTGAAGTGAGTTACACTGATTAATAAAAATTTTGTTCTTAATAATATGATTTATATTTTATCTCTTGCTACTTAAAAAAGGCAAAAATAGTATCATTGATGGACTATTGTGATAATTAAATTAGACATATTTGGGAAAAGTTGTTTAACCAGGGAATATAATTACAATTATATAACATTACCTAGAAGCTTTGTGACTATTCTCCCAACTCTGCATTAGGAACACCTACAAAATCACAAGTTGGCAAGTATAGGACTTGAGTTTGTCCTGTTCTAGTAAAAAGCAGCTATAACTTTGAAACCTCCAGGAAACTCACTGTTCCTCTGTGAGAGCAGACAACAGCTCAGAGATTTGACACAACACAGAAAGGGAAACAAAAAAGATAGAGAGGCCAAAGAAATAGTACAATGAGTAGGGCCTTGTACATGGTCAGCCCCATTTTGATTCCCAGCACTACATATGGTCCCCGAAGACCCTCAAGGAAGAATCCCTGAGCACAAAACTTGAAATAAGCCTTGAGCACCACTAGGTATGACTCCCCAAACCAAACACACACACACACACACACACACACACACACACACACACACACACACAGTGTTTATATAATGTAAATGAATGTAAATGTATTTATGTGAATTTGTTTGTGTTATGGAAGCAAATAAAGAAGATTATTATTTCATTTGGGAAATTATCATCTATGAAAGAACTTAAGTGTCATTTTATTAAAAACTTTTATTGGAATGGAAGCTTTTAGTTTTCTGTGGTTCCGGTGACTCTCAGGATGGAAATGTAGGACCAGGAAGGAGCAGAAGAGAAAATAGTAGTGCAGTGCCTCTCAGTAGAACATGGGAGTCTTTGAATCAATGGCCTGGAAAAAGATTCTGCTCTTTTCTTCTACTTCCTTGATGGCTTCATAGGTTTCTGCTTTTCTTGGATGCCAAGTATGCCTCCAAAGGAGGCATGTAGAAATAGAGACTGTGAGGAGATGTGTAGACATGTGTAGATAGAGACTGAAGGTTGAATCTCTTGGACAAATTAGTTTTCCCCTTGAAGTCTTCAAGATGAGAAAGAGGGGACAGAAACAGGCTCTGAAAGGTGGTGCTATTTGGAAGTCTGCTAGATGTCCTCCATTGGCATCTAAACTTAATTATAGGAAAACCTCCAGAAGCCTTTTAAGTTGAAAGTTTCTGAAAGCAGCACCTAAGAAGAAAAACTCCCTCAGTGCTGGAGGAAGAGGACATTCTAGTGAAAGCCAAGTCCCCTTTTCCCTGAGGACAACTTCATATTCCTTCCTTCCTTCCTTCCTTCCTTCCTTCCTTCCTTCCTTCCTTCCTTCCTTCCTTCCTTCCTTCCTTCCTTCCTTCCTTCCTTCCTTCCTTCCTTCCTTCCTTCCTTCCTTCCTTCCTCCCTCCCTCCCTCCCTCCCTTCCTCGCTTATTTGATCTACTGTCCCCCTTTATAGAAAAAAATACCCCATGTTCCTTCTCCCTTAGAAAGCTACCTTATTGAAGCAAACAGAAGATGCCCCACAATTACATGTAAAGGTAATATGCCTCTCTAGATGATTCTAGCACTCCAGGATGGACAGTATCACCGTACTTTGTGAAATGTCAGATGAGATCCAGACTTTCTCAAGAGCAGGAAGACCTCTTCTGTCTGCCTGTTACTGCTAGAAACTGAAATCAAGGGTAGCAGAAATGCAGAGTTCTGACTTCTTTCCAAATTCCCCAGAGTAATTCCTGAGCAGAATTTCTTATAGAAGATGATCAAAGACAAAACTTTTGAAAGGCATTACACGTCTGAAATAATTGAAGGAGGGAGATAGAGAGAGACAGAGAGAGACAGACAGAGAGAGAGAGAGACAGAGAGACAGAGAGAGACAGAGAGAGAGACAGAGAGACAGAGAGAGACAGAGAGACAGAGACAGAAAGACAGACAGAGAGATACAGAGACAGAGACAGACAGAAAGAGAAAGAGTCAGAGAGAGGATTAGGAGGAGGAAGGGGAAAGAGTGTAGTTAAGTATGGCTGTGAATACAGTGCTTGTCTTCTCCCTTAAGGCAGACCCTTTCAGTAAAGATATTGCCATCCACGGCCAGGATGAAGTCAAAGAAAGCATAATAATCAAATCTGATCTACCACTCATTTAAAGCATAGAGAGAGGGAAAAGAGCAGTAAAAATACTAAAATATGAAACTTTTCTTTTAAAACTATGTTTTCACTTAAAAACAGGAGCAATCTTCAGTAATACATCAATAGTAATGTGAGTTTTTAAGTTGAAAGATAATATTTGATGAAACATTTTTATATAATTCATGCAATTGATGGCACTTTATTCATGTAATATTATGACAGATCTTAAATTTCTTTTGTGACTTCCTTTTTTAAAGCTATTTTATGCTCCATGATTAAAATTAAAGGCATATGAACTGCTCTTAGCAAATGCAATATTACAACTGAAAATGGGTTTTAAATTTTGAGATAAATTTTTCTGATGATGTGACCATTACTAGATTATTAAGAATATTTGATAGGCTATGATAACATTATAATATATTATGAGAATCATGTTGAAATATAAGTTTTTGTATTTTTATTTGCAGACTGGTTCAGGCATACCAAGGGGGACATGAGGGACACTATTCAGGATACTCTGTCAGTGGTACAGATCCAATTGTTAAATTTTTAGTCCAGCAATATTCTTTTTTAAAATTAATTTGTTTTGGGGCCCACACCCAGCAGTGTTTCAGGGGTCACTCCTGGCTCTGCATTCAGAAATTACTCTTTGCAGGTTTGGGGATCGAGCCTGCTTGACCACATGCAAGGCAAATACCCTACCCACTGTGCTATTGCTCAGGCTAAGAAATATTCTGACTGCCAGTTCTGGAGCCATCAGTGCTTTATGGCAGAGCTGAGGGGCATGGGCACATTTTGCAGCAAAGAAGATGTCATTCAGACCTTACTCATGTAAGACATATCTTCACCCCTTTGAGCTAGCTGCCTAACCTTTAGTTATGTTTATACATAGATAGATATGTGTGTGTGAGTGTGTGTGTAAAAAGGAGCAAATCACACCTGGTGTGCTCAGAGTTACTCCAGACTCTGTGCTCAGGAATCACTCCTGAGAGAACTTGAGGACCAGATGGAGTGCTGGAGATCAAACCCAGATTAGCTGCATACAAGTCAAATAACTTAACCATTGTTCTATCACTCTGGCCCTGAAATATACATATAATTTTTTGTCACTTCCAACAGTGCTCAGGGCTTTTTCCTGGCTCTGCATACAGGGATCAGTCCTGGCAGGCTCAGAAGACCATATAGGATGCTAGGGATCAAACCTGGTTTGGTTGCTTGCAAGGAAACCTGCAAGGTACTATCTTACCCTACCTGCTGTACTCTGGCTCCTATATAATTTTGAAAAGTTTGTTTAAAATATATATTCAGGGGCCCAAGAGATAGCATGGAGGTAAGGCATTTGCCTTGCATGCAGAAGATCGAAGGTTTGAATCCCGGCATCCCATATGGTTCCCTGTGCCTGCCAGGAGCGATTTCTGAGCAGAGAGCCAGGAGTAACTCCTGAGTGCTGCCAGGTGTGACCCGAAAACCAAAATATATATATATATATATATATATATATTCAAATTGCATAGAAGATATACTTCTCATGACACCCTTTTTCAAAAAATGATTGAGTTCTCCTACCTCAGCATCCAAGCCAGGTAATATCTGCTGAATCTGCAGAGTTTGGTTTTGGGAGGGGGCAGACAAAATGGCCTCTCAGTTAAGGTCCTGCAATGTCTGCTCTCTTCAAGGGTGAGACTGTGGCCACTTTCACTGCTGCTGCTGCTACCAGAGCCATTAATGACACCAGTCTTAGCCCAGCATGCACCCAGGCTGCCAGACCAATTATTTGTCAAGATATTGCCTACCTCCTCTGGTGGCAATAGTGCAGGGTACTGTCTCCATGCTACCAGGGGCCTCTATCACCTCTGCTCACACTCATGTGCTCCCTTGTCACTGTGGGCTTCCTTTGCAATGTGTGGGTACCAGAAAAAAAAATGAAGTCCCAGCGGGTGGCTCAAGTGGATTTGCAGGTTAGACACTAAGCTTATGGCATGGTCAGGCACATCAAACATTGCTGAGCAGTGTAATGGAGTAATGGGGGCCTACATGATAACTTCCTTTTTTTTCCTCTCAAGATGCCCAAAGAAACTTGTCACCAGCCAAGCAGTGACAGTGAGAGTAAGCAGTGCTTCTCAAATAGTGGGGCGCGCCCCCGCTTCGAAAAGCTATGCATTGCAAAGCATGCTCATTGAAGCCATTAATCCAGACATCACCTCTGATTAGAAATTCAGCTCAAATTATTTTATATATTTTTGTTTTGCAGATTAAAGTTTTTTTTAATAAAGATACTATTTACAGTCACATGGGGGACAAAAATGTTTTCTTCTTCTTAGGGGGGTATGACAGAAAATAATTGAGAAGCACTGGAGTAAGCTGAAGCAGCTCCAAGACCAGCTCAGTCCCAGCAACAGTATTCCACCTGAGAGCTTTTCAGAGGACCTTGCCAGCATGTGATGAAGAAGTCACATTTTTTCAGTGGCTCTGTGAGATGTGGACAACCTCACTGGATTTCATGGCTCCAAGCTCCCATCACTCTGAAGAGATATCAGCTAGTTTTGGCACCTCCAATTTCTCAAGAAAAACCCAAAAGCTCTGACCACTGGGTGTGGGTCTAGGATGCCATACTAACTTTTCACAACAGACAAGTCAAAATAAGGTATCTTGGTCTTAAGGACTCGGTGCTTTGCACTGAGGGAACACATAGGTGTGGAGAAGGAACAGCAGAAGCCCTAGAAAATGAAGGATGACTTTTAAGCTAAAATAGGACTCACTTATTATTTTAAAAAGAGCAGCACAATGGCATTAAAGTCATTTTCAGGGGCTGGAGAAATAGGACAAAGCAGGTAAGACAAGTATCTTGCTTGCTTCTAAACTAATTAGATCTTTAGCACTGCCTATGATCCCCTAAGCTTTGCCAAGAGTGATCCTTGAGAACAAAGTCAGGAGTAAGCCCTGAGCTCAGCCTGGTGTGACTGAAACACACACACACACACACACACACACACACACACACACACACACAAGATTGGTGTCTGAAGCTTCAAAAAAATAGGAGTTCTCTAAGAGCCAAAAACACAATGCAGAAAAGATATACACTCCTATGTTCATCATAACACTATTCTCAATAGTCAGAGACTGGAAACCACCCAAGTGCTCAAGGATGCAAGAATGAATGGAGAAAATCTGGTACCTCTACACTATGAAATACTATACAGCTACCAGAAAAGATGAAGTTATGAAAACTACTGATACATGAATGGATCTGGACAGTATCATGCTGAATGAAATGAGTCAGAGGGACAGGCATAGACTGATCAGACTCATTTATGAGATATAAAGAAACTTAATAGAAAAATAATTCCCAAAGAATAAAAATGAAGGACAGGAAGACTGAGTAAGCAGCTCGCTACAGTGGAATGGGGGTTTGGGCAGAGAAGGAATTACTATGACAATGACAGTGACCACTCGGATGAAAACAAGGTGCTGTAAAGAGGTAAAGTGAAAGGCATTGTTAACCACAGTGCTTACAAAGGAAGAAGGAAAAGTGCTGTCATAAAGGCAAGTTGGATGAAGGGAGGGAAAGTGGGCATACTGGGTGGAGGAAAGAGGATACTAGTGAAAAGGTGGGTACTCGAACATTAGATGATTGAAACTAAATCATGAATAACTCAGTGATTTAATACATTTTTAAAGTAATAAAAAACAAGGTTCTCCTGACAAGAGTGCCAGATATTCTATAGTGATATGTTTGTTCTGCCATCATAGACTTCTCTAGAGGTTTTTTTCTAATAATAATTCTAAATCTAGGTCACACCCTCACTTTGCATTCTTCTAGGTAGTTTACAGAGTGGTACAATTATTTCTTTTGTGACTGCAGAGCCTCAACTGACCTTCAAGCAAAATGATGTACATCAAAGTGACATGTTTTAGAAAGGCCTGTTTTAGACATTTTGGGGAAGCCCATGAGAACACCTTGGAGAGTCCTATTCCTCAAGACATAGGTATTTATTATTGTAAGAAACTTCTTCATTTCCATGAAGTTGAAGCAAGTTAAAAATGAGCTAATTAAACCCCCATGAGGATAACAGCAGGATGGTTGGTTACAATATATCTGTCATTTTAAATCCTCCACACTGACTTCAGAGTATTAAACTATAATTTAATTCTGGGCCTCTCTATGAATCACAGGACTGAGAGAGATTGGAATTAGAGAGATGAAAAACTAGGTGGTGGAATGCTGATGTCAAAGAGAAAACTAATTTATATAGGACTCATTTATACATCGTTCTTTTGGTTAATTTATAATTCTTAAGAACTGGGTCTATAGGATTGATAGTACCCTATCTAGTTTGACCCCAACACCCCACATGTTTCCCTATCCCCTCCAGTGATTCCTGAGTGCATATCCAGGAGTAAGCCCTAAGCACTGCTGGGTGTGGCCCAAAATAAAACAAACAAAAAATAAGGCCATTTCTAATTTATCTCTGACATCATCAGCCACTATTTCCATGGAATGGAAGGAATGAATGGTGTGAAAGGAGGTCTGCCAGTTTGCCTTTGGGGTTTTTCAAGGGTAGATGGTGTGCTGCAGACTCTATGGGCAAGATTCACCCTGAATCCCAGGAAATTTGGCAGAAATGGAAGGGGGAAGTTCTTCCTCATGAATTTTTGCTCAGAGGATCTCGATGAGAAGGCCTTTTTCTTTCCTGAAGAAATAGTTCAGAAATTTTGTCAAAATCTTGAGTGATCAACTTCCCACTGGAAGAACTCCTCAAGTACTGATAATTTCCCTCTTTCATGAAATAAGATGCACAATTTACCCCACATTCATGGTCTGCCTCTAAGTACTCCATTCACATGCATCTTCCCACTTCCTGCTCCTCGTTACTGGGTAGATATGATGAGCCCATTTTACATATGGAAACACCGAGACTAGAATATACTGGAATAGACTAGTGTTGCTTTCTAGAATGGCTCAGGGTTCTCTCTTGGTAACAGAATCTTGATATGTTTATTTCTAAAGAAGGCAAAGTCTCACTGGCATTACATACAATCTCAAGCCTTGAAGCATTGATCAAGAACTTACCATGTCTCAGGCACTGCATTATGCCATTAATGTGCCCAGAGCAATCCTCAAGGTCTTCTGTAGTGTGGCCTGACATTTTAGATATTTTTTCAACGATGTTTCAAGAAAATAGTCTGACCTTGAGGTTAGAAACCTATAACTCTTGGACTTAGGAGGCAATGCTGTTCATTGTAGAGAAAGTCAAAGGAGGAATTTGATTCAAAGAGTTTCCCGTGCCATCTAAAAAAAGTAATTATTACCCACTGTGCTGAACGGGTTTACACTTGTACCTATCTCAGTATCTGGCACCTGCTATTTTAAGGCCTTTCAGGATAAGGATACATTTATGATATTGATATTGCTTCATTTCTTGGTGCCTCGGCATATGGAGAAAGGAGTGTCACAGAAATAGTGCTAGGGAAAAGAAAATATGTCAGAAAGAAGGATTTAGGTTGCCTCTAAGGAAAAAGAGCTCATAATGGAACAAGAACATGCCCTTTCACTAATGGGTTTAGAACAGGTCCCTGGGCAGCTTGCTCTCTGTGAGCTGTTATTTCTAGGCTTTCAGCACTAAGGTCCTATTATCCAGGCCCACTGAGAATTAGTTTACTATTTGACCCTGGATGGTTTTTCTGAAAAGGTTTAGTGTTTTCTTTTTGAGATTTGCAAAGGAAGAAAGTTCTCTCATTCCTGGCATGTTTTAAAGGAGCGTTTGTCTAAGAGCTGGATGAGTTTTTAATCATTTTATTTTGGGGGCAGATTTGTGTCATACCAATAAAACCTGGCAGTGTTCAGGGTGCACATGTGGTGCTGGAGATTGAATTCCAGTTATCTGCATGCAAGGCAAATCCCTCACTCAGTATACTTCTCTAGCTCTGTTTCTCTCTCACTTCAAATTCTTATCTATTGTATTTTATTGGTACCTAGAATCAAGCCCAGAAACTCATATTTATTATACATGTTGTCTTATCACTGATTCTAGCCCCAGCCTTTGGATTAAAAAGTGAATTATATGACTTAAATACACACACACACATATATATATATATATATATATATATATATATATACTTACATGTATTAAAAAGTCAATCTCCTTTTTGATAAAAAAAAACTATTTGTTGCTTTTTAACCCACATACAATCCCTATACAGTTTTAGCCCTTTGGATGGGCTTGAATGGTGGTGGATAGTGATGGAGGGATGAGAGGCCTTTCTCCTCCAGCCCAGGCCACCTGTCTGCCCACCCCTCCCCCCATTCAGCCGGCAGTTCTGAGGTGATCGATGCAGGTAGAAAACTCACAGGCAGTCAGGTTTCTGGAGATATCATCTTTTTTTTTTTCAGCCCTGGCCAACATGTGTGGCCTATCATAACCATTTACGCTGTATCCTTATTCAGCCCTGCATTCTAACTTGTCTTTCAGCCATCTCTCCTCCTGCTTACTTCTCCATCCTCTATCCATGCAAATACTCTTTGCCCCTGAGGCCAAACCTTTTTGTTACCTACTAAAGACCACCTAGAAATGGGCAGGTCTTTCTTGTAGGTAAGGTTACACAGGAAGAATGGGGGGTGCGGTAACAGTAATAAAATGGAAGCCCAAGATGTTTAGTTCCCTTTATTCCTTCCCAAAGCAGAATCAATTTTCAACAAGTTTCAAAAGGACAGAGAATAATAAAGTATGCTACTTAAACCGTTTGTATTATGTAGAACATTCACAAAAGACAATTTGTATGGTGGGTTTGTCTTTCAGCAAACCTGAACCCTCGAATAAAACTCACTGTGGCAATATCTTTAATATATTTTTAATTTATTCCTTGTTTTAAGGAGGACACACCCAGCAGTAATCAGTGATTCCTCCCAGGTCTATGCTCAGGGTCACTCCTTGTGGTGCTCAAGGACAGAATCATATTTAATACCAAGGATAGAACCCTGGCTGCAAGCCAGGCAAGTGGCTTACCTATTGTAATCCCTCTGACCCAATTTCTCATTTCTTCTATAGGAAAATTTTCTGAAAATTCTGCAATTACTTTGCCTTTTTTTTTTTTTTCGGTTTGGTTTTTGGGCCACACCAGTGACACTCAGGGGTTACTCCTGGTTCTGTACTCAGAAATCGTTCCTGCACCAACACTCCAGCCCCTCTGCAATTACTTTGATTTATTTTTATTTATTTTATTGTTTGGAGCAGTGGTCCTCAAACTATGGCCCGCGGGCCACATATTGTATTTGTATCTGTTTTATTTCTTCATTGCAAAATAAGACATATGTAGTGTGCATAAGAATTCGTTCATAAGTTTTGTTTTTACTATAGTCAGACCCTCCAATGGTCTGAGGGACAGTGAATTGGCCCCCTGTTTAAAAAGTTTGAGGACCCCTGGTTTGGGGGAATGTAGTGCTTTATTTTTTATTTCTAGTTTTAATATCTTGCTTCTCTGAATTCTTTTTTGTTCTTATTGTTGTTTTTTGGGTCACACCCATTGATGCTCAGGGGTTACTCCTGGCTATGTGCTCAGAAATCACTCCTGACTTGGGGGGGACCATATGGAATGCTGGGGGATTAAACCACAGTTGGTCTTAGGCTAGCACTTGCAAGGCAGATGCCTTGCCTCTAGCACCACTGCTCCGGCCCCGCTTCTCTGAATTCTTATCTTTTTTAAAAATAAGTTCTTTATTTAAGCACTATGGTTACAAACATGTTCGTAATTGGGTTTCAGCCATAAAATGCACATTCACCTTCAGCCATGCAACTTTCCCAACACCAATGTCCTTCTTTTCCCTCCTACCTCGTATCTTACCTGTCTTTCAGACAGGCATTGTATTTCTCTCTATCATTGTCATGGTAGTTGTTAGTGTTATTTCTCTAACTGCACTTTCCACTCTTTGTGGTGACTTTCATATCATGGGCTGGTCTTCAAGCCCTCATCTCTATTGTCTCTGGGTATTATTACTATACTGTCTTTTATATTTCTTAAATCCCACAGATGAATGAGACTATTCTGTGTCTATCTCTCCTTCTGTCTTATTTCACCCACCATAATAATCTCCATGTCTATCCATGTATAAGAAAATTCTATGACTTCCTTTTTTCCCTAACAGCTGTGTAGTATTTCATTGTGTATTTGTATCACTGTTTCTTTAGCCACTCATTTGTTGTTGGGCATCTGGGTCGTTTCCAGATTCTCGCTATTGTAAATAGCACTGCAATGAATTTTTGTGTTTTTGTAATCCTAGGGCAGTGGTCGGCAACCTTTCTTTTCAACTGAGCAAATCTCACCAAAACCACAATTGAAATTTATTTTGAGAGCCACACAGGGCGCGCACTGACAGAGGCTAGGAGCAGAGTCCTGACTCTTTGTATAGATTGTTCAACTCTTTACTTAAGATTTGACTCCAAGGTATTTGAGATTGTATGACACTACTGTGAATGGTATTGTATTTTTTTAATTTTGGGCCACACCCAGTGACACTCAGTGGTTACTCCTGGCTATATGCTCAGAAATCGCTCCTAGCTTTGGGGGGCTATATGGGATGTCAGGGGATCAAACCGCGGTCCATCTTGGGTCAGCCTCATTCAAGGCAAATGCCCTACCATTTCACCATTGCTCTGGCCCCTGGGATTGTATTTTTAATATCCATTTCTTCTCTATCATAGTATTGCTTTTTTCTCTGTCCTAGGCTTGCGTCCCTTGACTAGGACGATGAGTGCCATGAAGTAGAATGGAGTGGTTGCACTTTACTAGCTATTTGTCTTGGGTTCTGTCTCTCACTTGGGCACCAACAAAATGGCCTTGAGTCCAAAAGCCATGGCTTCAGCACCAATGGATATTGCTGTATCTGGATAATGGGTTCCATTATCTAGCTCTAGGTTCCCACCTCGAATTCTGTCCTTCCTGCAAGTTTCTTTTAGAAACCCTCATACATTCTCCTGGCCCTCAACTAGGAATCAAAACTTTTTAATTGATGATGCTGAATCACTGTAGATTGTCAAGTCTCCTAGTTGGAGCCTCTTTTTTTGTCTATTTGCTTAGTTGGGTGGTTTGGTTTGGTTTTTATTTATTTATTTATTTATTTTGCTCACTATTATTTTTCTAAAACTGAATAAAGTGCTTTGTACATGCTATACTCAATATCTAATAATGAATGCAGGAGACAACTCGGTGCACTCACATGTATACCTTCAGATTGAGGATATATCTAGAGTTTCAAATGACAGACCAAGGCTATAATATATTTTAGTTTTATAGATATTAGCAAATTGCCTCTTTTAAGGAAATTTTTATCAATTTTTCTTAGCAAATTTTTTGCTACTAATACTGTAAAAGAATGCTTATTTCACCAGATCCTTGACAAAGCACTCTGCTCTTTGCTAATCTAACTGACAGGGCACAAATGATACAATAATATAGTAAAGAACCAGTTATGTTAAACAAGGATGTATGTAACATATAGGTTACCTGAAGGTAACAGTTCTTTCTCCAGTCCCTGCCACATGAGCAGGGATTTCTCATATGTCCACTGAAATATTGAGATTTCATAGAAGAGTTAGCACCGAAGGCAAGCTGATTTCCAAAGAAACCCTTAATGTGGGGGAAATTATAATTTTAATAAAAATAACTTTTCTATAAAACCTGGCAGATATCATTATAGCCTGGTGATTTAGATGAATATATCTAGTGGTTTACTATATGTAGCATCTACAAGTTATAAGTTATTTCAATTCAGAAGGATATCTTCAAGTATAGGTAAGAATAGGTAAAGGTTATGAATAGACAATGTGCATGAACACAAATTGGTCAATAAACATAATATGCTGGCACCTCCTAGAATAAGAGAAATTTAATATTTCAATGAGGGGGTTCACGTTAGCTTCACATGGCAAAATGTAGGATAGTTAGGTGTGATAGCCTCCCACCTCATTTATAGGAATTAACCTTAAATAAAGACAACTCCTGGCTGAAAGCCAAAATTAGACCTGCCTGAAGTTAGAGTGAATGTGATGTATGTATGTTGCAAGTCTGTCAGGATATTCTAACTACCATGCATTGCTTACTCTGTGTGTGTGTGTGTGTGTGCATATGTGTGTGTGTGTGCGCGTGTGTGTGTGTGTGTGTGTGTGTGTGTGTGTGTGTTCAGTAGCAGAATAACTCAGCCCAGTGAAAAGTTTAGAGAGGGGGAGCAAGATATGGCAACAAAGAACTAACACACACTCCCTGGGCAGGTTACATAAGAATAAGTAAAACACACCGTGAACAATTACCCTGAACATAAGTGATCTCCCACAAGAGCATGAGAATTAGAGAGGAAAACCTTGTAAATTACATAAGTGTCAAAAGCTTGCCAGGATGTCTCTGGTACTCTAACCTTGTCGGGTTTTTTTTTTAACCCCATCATACATCAGTGAGGTAGGAATGTGGCTTTAACCCCCATCCTGCCTTTGTGTAAAAAAAAGTATAAAATGTGTGCTAAAATATTGCTCAGATCTCTCAATGTCTCTTTGTTCTAGGACCCCTCTATTAAATTTTATTCTTTAACTACCTATCACTGGTGTTTTCGTGTGGATCTATCTGTTCTACTAGAAGGCAGTTGTTACTTATGAAAATGTCAAGGATGATGGTCTCTAATGTCATTTTACATTTTAAGCAGAAATGTTATAATCATTTAGAGTTTAACTCTGATGATCTATCTTTTAAAATAATAAAATCCACCTATGCTTTCCAACAACCTCTTCCTTGGAATCTCTCAGGTAGCAATAGACACCAGACCTCATAGGGGATATAATTTCTCTATAGTTAATGTAATCTTTCCAAGTAGCAAAATAAACAAACAACCAAAAAAAGCCCAGAAAAACAATACCATAATTAACATTCAAATAAAAAAAATTTTTTTTTTTGGTTTTTGGGCCACACCCGGCGATGCTCAGGGGTTACTCCTGGCTGTCTGCTCGGAAATAGCTCCTGGCAGGCACGGGGGACCATATGGGACACCGGGATTCGAACCAACCACCTTAGGTCCTGGATCAGCTGCTTGCAAGGCAAACGCCCCTGTGCTATCTCTCCGGGCCCATAAAAAGATTTTTTAAGACCAGAGAGATAGTACATTGTCTCTCTGTGTGAAGTTCTTACCTTGTACATTGTCAATACTTTTTGACCCTCAGCACCATCTATGATCCCTGTCACTGAACTCAGAACTAGTAGCAAGCCTTAATTAAGCACAGCTGGGTGCAGTCAAAACTACCGTATTTATTCGAGTATAACACGCATAATTTTTTACCAAAAAAAGAAATCAAAATTTGGGTGCCCGTTCTAAACGAGGGCTGGGGTGGGGTGGCAGTGGCGGTCGATCCAATGAGGGCACAAGTGAATTGTGAGTTCGCGCCGCACCTTTTCCAGGCTGGAGCCTCGTACTTCCGCGAGGGCGAAGAAAAAAAACTCAAGACACCTGGCCTATCTCTCGTGGCATACTGGGTTAAAACATCATGGGAAGACATACCAAAAGAAATGACCATCAAGAGTTTTTTGAAGACAGGCATCAGCAATCAAATGATGGCACAGAAGACGACCTGCTATGGAATTCAGACTCAGAAGAAAGTGAAGAAACTGGAGAAACAGATGTTCCTGCCAACTGGGACACTGATGAGAAATTAACTCGAGAAGAATGGGAGCAATTTTTTAGTGTATCTGATGATGAATCTGACTTGGAAGCATTTTAAATAAATATTGTTACCGGTCATTTTATTTCGGTATTGTGTTTATACCAGTTTATGTTGTCAATAAATGATTTTTATCATGGCCACATGTGTTCAACAATGTTTTTTGTCAATTACAATGCTTGGTGTGAAACAAAATTTTATACTGATTTTTAATTGGAAATTAGAGGTGTGCGTTATCATTGGGTGTGCATTATACTCGAATAAATATGGTAACCCTCAAAAAAATGGAGGAAAAAAATTTAAATTCTAGCAATTCATCAGAATATAATTTACTGAAGAAAAGAGTTAGAACTGTAGAAAAAACTTGGAGGATTTTCTAAATTATATTTTCACATTTCCCCACATGGTTCCTTGATATCTAGCCTAGGATCTGGGACAGAGGGTTACCTGGAATGGAAAGGAAGATGGAAGTAAATTAAAAAGCATGAAGATAGGAGGCAGGAAAGTTAGAAAGTAAAACTGAATACATTTTAACAAATAATCCAATCCTCTCGGTAGCTCAAAGGGTTGGAGCACACGCTTTGCACACAAGACCTCTAGTTTCAGTCTCCGAAAGCACCTGGTCTTCTGAATATATCCAAAGCAAACAAAATAACTATTCCCTAGAGAAAAATAGCATATGTATGGAATAGTCTTACTTATGTTCAATGAGTATGTGTAACATATTATCACATTTATAGAAATACAAAATATTGTCAACAAAAATTAATTAGAGGGGCCGGAGAGGTGGTGCTAGAGGTAAGGTGGCCTTAGAAGCCCTAGCCTAGGATAGACAGAGGTTTGATCCCCTGGCATCCCATATAGTCCCACAAGATAGAATCTATTTCTGAGTGCATATCCAGGAGTAACCCCTGAGCGTCAACAGGTACAGCCCAAAACCAAAAAAGATTAATTGGGGTAACAGCGGTTTAAGTGTCTTTAAAAAATTCTTTCTTCCACGTCTTACATTGCTCTAATCATTTCAAAGAGCCTGCATTAATCACAGAAATCACAACAGCAATATAACTGGAAAAATGTGGGGGTGCCCAGGAGCTCTTGCATAGTTGCATGGTAATCACTTGGTGGGTTCTTTAAAAGTAAACTGTAGCCCTCCCTGACCTGGAGCCAATACATTTGTTTAGTTTACTGTGTGATAAGAGAGTGGATTTTATATTCTAATGCTCTCTTCTCTTGCTATGAGAAGAGTTATTTGGCATTTTGAGTTTTTTTTCTAAGTGTATAAGCCCCATTTATAAACAGGGATCACCTCACAGCTTGGGTTTTGCCTACTCCATTAACTGTGTGGATTTCCCAGACCTGGGCAAGGAGGGATATGTTTCTGCCAGCACCACACTATGGAAAGTGCTGCCACACAATCTCAGCACAGGAAAATTTTGAACCTTCCCCATCTCCTGTACTATTTCTTTGCGAAGACCCACCTAAGCTTGACTATAAAACCCTCTTCCCCTTCTGATCTTCTTTGGAGAGAGCTGGAGAGCCAGCCTCCCCTCTCCCAAGATTGAGCCCTGTTTAAAAATTCCCTCTCATTCTTCAAACAAACAAGATGTTCTGCTTTGACCATTCAATTACATGAATGGGTTTGGGGCATGATCAAAGCAGAACATTTTGTTTGTTTGTTTTTTGTGGGGGCCTCACCTTGTAGTACTCAGTCTTACTATTGGCTTTGATTTCAGGGATCAATCTTGATGGGTTCTCAAGCAATGCAAGTGCCCTGCCTGCTGTACCCTTTGTAGCCCCAAAGCTGAGCTTTTTTTGACTATAGAAACTTTGGTTCTTAAAATCATTGAACTGAGAACAGGATTAAGAGAATTTCAGAATCTCACAGTGAAAGGAATCATGGACATCATCCACCTTGTCAACCCTCCTTGAGGACAGGTATTTCTTGTAACAAAACTGAAAGCCCATGGGGGGACCACCACACCTTGAGAATGTGAAGATATGCTCAAAGGGGTATAACTGAGGTAGCAATTTTTTTTTTTTTGAAATTCTAATTCTAAAATTGTCAATGAAAATAAGTGTCCATTTATCCTATGTTCCACTTAGGCAACTCCTCCCCAGAATTCTTTGGAACTCTCTTTGCTCCTTCTCCATTGGATGAGATCTGAGAAGTAAAGAGGAGACCTTGGAAACTTTAAAACATTTCACACTTATTCTGAGAATCTATTCTTGCAGACCATCCCTGAGAAAAAGAAGAGAAAATGGGAAACTATGGTATAGAATCTGAACTAATCTGGTTCTTTTCTTCCTCCCCCGCTGCAAATTCTGGACACAACCTGTGAATGTCAGAAAATAACTCGTCCACCATTCAAGCCCCCATCTCATTCTTAAATGAAAATATTTATATTATGCCATGAAAAGGGTTTCCATGGCACTGATGGCTACAGTAACACTGTTGCCTAGGCAACCACTTGAGTCCATCTTGAATGATCTGAAATCCCCTTCACAGACAAATAAGGAGAATCTTCCAAGAGTGAGAGGAGCTGGTCCAGCCCCTGATTCTTCTCCCTGCACCCCTCCTCCTTTGCCTCCTCCTGCTTCTCCAAACTCCTCGAGAACACTACAGCTCCTGTTCTCCCTGGGTCGACCCTGGTCTTTTTCTAATCCACTGTGAAGACACTGCCCAGAGCTGTGCAGAGGTTTAGAACTGGCATGTACAGCCACGCCAAAGACAACAGGAGGTCAAATAAACCAACAGAGAGCATTTTAAGAGAATGGCTGCCTGCCCCTGGCAGCGAGTCTAGATCTGTCCAAAGCTTTGCTGATGGCAGAGTTTAAGAGAGGGAAAAAGATCCATGTAGCCTCAGGAGCACTCCCAATCCTTGGCAAATTATCCCCAGGAACTCAGTTTCCTCGTTCGTAAAATAAAGAAGTAGTGTGGAAACCTGAGAGCCTACATTCTAAGATTTTTTAATCTTCTAGAATGGCCTGACCCCCTTCTCTGGAAGATTCTGGGATCTTTATCAGCACAAGAGCTGTAAACTTAGAACTTTGAGCTCAGAGGAATTCTGGAGTGAAAAGGAGCTTGCCTGCTGGCCTTTAAAACAGTTGAACTCACAGTACAGCACAATGCATGCTAAACTACAGATATCTTCAATCTCCCAAACTGGAGGAGGTTTGGGAGATGTTCTTGTGAGCTGTTTGAATAAATAAATGTGCTCTGGCGACTCAGTACCTTTTGTCCTCTTAGAGCAAATCTCTTCACACAATTCTCTCCCTTTCTGGGATTTTCTTTGCTTCTTACTGATAAACAACTTGAGAAGCTAGAAATGCTGACCTGTTTGTTTGCTTGTTTGTTTTCCATTCTTCCCCTAACTGCTAACTCACCAGAAAGAGCAGTTTAAACCACCCATATCATCTGTCAAGTAGTCAAGGAAACAGCGCTACCATTTTGTTACGGAGACTATGAGAAACTAGAGGGAGCATGGGGGAAGTAAAATGAGGGAGGGAGTGAAGAAAGGAAAAAGAGAAAAGGAAAAATAGATGTTATCTCAGAGGGAAACTGAAATATCTTTTCCCCAAAGCCCTTTTTTTAAGAAGTAGGAAGTCTGCAAAGCCATCTTAGAAGTCAGAATTTAGTCTAAGTGAGAGGGAGAGGCAAGTGTTAAGAACTGGAACTTGGAGCCCTCCAGGTGAAGTGTAGACCAACCTAACAGATTCACCCTTACGCCTAAGGACTGATAAATTTTAATCGGTTTCACTCTTTTTATTCTGTAAACAAGATACCTTAGGGCTATGTGATTCATGTACACATGGAAACACCAGGGATAGATAATAAAAGAATAGAGTTTATTGGAATTCAGCACAGAGGACTCCCAGGTCAAAGAGACACTGAGAACCCTAAGCAGTCTTTTAGCTCACATTTTATACTTTCCTTACACAGAGGCAGGGGAAGACAAGGCCATATTCCTACCTCATTGGTGGGATTACAGAAAAAGAAAACAAAGGTACCTGGTGAGCTTTCTGATACTTACCTATTTTTTGTGTGACTTTTCTCCTCTATTCTCAAGAAAATTGCACCTGGTGTGTTTTCCTTACCTTTGTTGCCTGTGAAATCACTCCATGTACCAAATTTCCAACCCTGGATGAACAGGTCTGATGCAGGATAGCTATAAAGAATTAATAAGCCAAGCCAGTCAGGAGAGAATCATGGAGTAGCTTGGTTTCTCACTTTGTGGTTTCTCCAGGCAGGGCAAACTGACCTTCCTTTATTCTACAAGTACAATTCAACAGGGCAGAGAGTTGAGTGAATCCAGGTGGACTTTTACATATTAAAGGATTAGGTGAAAAAGAAAGAGGAATTTGGAGAAATACCTTTGTTTTGGGTAAAATCAGGGTGTCATATAACAGTTGCAATATCCTATTTCCCCTCTATAAACTCTACTGGGCTGAGCTATGCTGCACAAAATAGGAAATGCATGGCAGTTAGGATACCCTGACAAACTTGAGACAGACATACATCATGTTCACCCTAACTTCGGACAGCTTTAATCTTGGTTTCCTAGCCAGGAATTGTCTTTGTTCAAGGTTAACTCCTATAATGGTGGGGGGGGGGGCGCTATGCTGTCTCAGAAATTTGCAAGTAGCTAATCAAACACTAGACTAGATGTTTCCGCAAAATAAAAATAAATTACAAGTTTGGCTTGCATCTACGATGGATGATCTTGAAGCCAAGGGAACTGTACTTAGTAATTATAATGGGCCTCATTCAATCTGTTGGAAACCTTACAAGTATAAGCAGGGTTTTTTGTAGAAGAAGAAGAAGAAGAAGAAGAAGAAGAAGAAGAAGAAGAAGAAGAAGAAGAAGAAGAAGAAGAAGAAGAAGAAGAAGAAGGAGGAGGAGGAGGAGGAGGAGGAGGAGGAGGAGGAGGAGGAAGAGGAGGAGGAGGAGGAGGAGGAGGAGAAGAAGGAGGAGGAGGAGGAGAAGGAGAAGAAGAAAGAAGAAGAAAGAGGAAGGAGGAGGAGGAGAAAGATCTGCCTCAATATGTATAGCACCAACTCATGTCTGAGCTCCCAGTTTGAACAGTTCTATAACCCAATTATTTCAAATACATTTTTGTGTTTCTATACATTCATTCATTTCTGTCTGTCCCTCTTCTCTCTATTTTTATATATGTACATACATATAGATATTAAGATCAAGCCCCTTGACCTTGTAAATAGAACCAACTTATTTCTTTTATAATGTGATTAAGTAAGCAGAGCTAAGAGACCCCACACACCCTAACTCCATCTAACCATCTATGCCCTCACTGAATGCAGAATACAAGGCACAGAACATGGAGAGAGGTCTTATCTGATAGATACATAGCCTGGATAATGTATAAAAAGGTAAAGAAGTAGAGGTCACCATTTTCGGGGAGGGAGGATCTATTCTTTGTAGTATAAAATAGTATCTGCTTGGTCTAATCTTCAGGTTACCTGTTAAGAAATCTAGTTAGGGTGTAGTGGGGCCATTCTGATTTCAAAAAGCCTTGACTTTGTGGGAGAGATATATTGTGTATCAGCATGAAAGGAACCCATTATAATTTTATGTAGGAAAAGTCGATGTGCTTCCTGGATATAGATGCTTGGTCTAAGGCAGTGTTGGAAAAAACTTGGGGATTTTTCTTGCTGAGTCACTTTTGTTGTTGTTGTTGTTGTTGTTTATTTTTGGGGGCCACCCCTGGCAGCACTCAGGGGTTACTCCTGCTCTCTGCTCAGAAATCACTCCTGGCAGGCATGGGGGACCATATGGGATGCCAGGATTCGAACCATCATTGATCCTGGGTTGGCCACTTGCAAAGCAAATGCCCTACCACTGTGCTATCTCTCCAGCCCCTGCTGAGTTACTTTTGCTCTTCCTAAATGACCATTGTTATTTCAGGAATGAATATATTATTTCAAGACCACGTTGCATTTAACAGAGAGTATGGAGTCTATAATTTCCTCCATAGATGAAGAAAAATACAGTGGGTTTTACCAAACTTAGTGCCCTGTTTACCTCAGACTAACTAAAGATGGATCAGTAAGTAGTTCATACTTTTAAGTTATGTTACATTAATATTTCTTTTTGTTGTGTCTTTTTTAAAATTCTTGGAGAATGTTTTGGGAACAGTCTTCCAAATTCTTACCATACAAGCAGAGCTATTTTATTTTGATTTAATTATGGAATAGTTTTTTTTCTTTTTTAAAATAAAATCTTTATCTAAGCACCATGATTACAAGCATGATTGTAATTGGGTTTCAGTCATAAACATAAACAGAATACCGCATTCACCAGTTCAACATTCCCACCACCAATGTCCCCCCTCCCTCCTTCCCAATCCTTGCCTATTTGAAACAGGTATTCTACTTCTCACACTCTTTGAGATTGTCATGATAGTTGTTAGTGTAGTTATTTCCCTAACTAAAATATTCTTTGTGGTGAGATTCATATTGTGAGCCAGTTCTTCTGGCTCTATTGTCTCTGGGGATTATTACAATAATGTCCTTATTTTTCTTAAAACACATAGATGAATGAGACTTTTCTGTGTCTATCTCTCCTCTGACTTATTTCACTCAGCATAATAGATTCCATGTACATCCATATATAGGAAAATTTCAAGACTTCATCTCTCATGATGGCTGCATAATATTTTATTGTGTATGTGTATCACAGTTTCTTTAGCCATTCATCTGTTGAAGGGCATCTTGGCTGTTTCCAGGTCCAGCTTTTGTAAATAGCACTGCAATAAATATAGGTATGAGGAAGGGATTTTTTTTTTTATTTTTGGGTCACATCCAGCAGCACTCAGAGTTACTCCTGGCTCTATGCTCAGAAATCACTCCTGGCAGGCTCGGGGGAACATATGGGATGACCAAATTTGAACCACCATCCTTCTGCATGCAAGGCAAATGCCTTACCTCCATGCTATGTCTCCGACCCCAAGGAAGGAATTCTTAAATTGTACTTTTGTGTTCCTAGGGTATATCCCTAGGAGTGGTATAGCTGTATTATATGGGAGTTCAATTTTCAGTGTTTTGAAGAATCTCCATATTGTTTTTCATAAAGGCTGGACTAGACGGCATTCCCATCAGCAAAAAATGAGAGTTATTTTCTTCCCATATTCCTGCCAGCACTGATTGTTCTTGTTCTTTGTGATATGTGCCAGTTTCTGTGATGTGAGATGGTACCTAATTCTTGTTTTGATTTGCATCTCCCTGATTAGTGATGTGGAGCATTTTTTCATGTGTCTCTTGGCCATTTGTATTTCTTCTTTGAGGAAGTGTCTGTTCATTTCTTCTCCCCATTTGGGGGGGGGTCACACTCGGCAGCACTCAAGGGTTACTCCTGGTTAAACACTCAGAAATCGCTCCTGGCAGGCTTGGGAAACCACATGGGATGCTGGGATTTGAACCACCGTTCTTCTGCATGCAAGGCAAACACCTTACCTCCGTGCTATCGATCCAGCCCCTCTTCTCCCCATTTTTTGATGGGGTTATCTTATTTTTCTTGTTAAGTTCTGTCAGTAACTTGTATATTTTTTTTTTGTGGTTTTTGGGTCACACTCGGCAGTGCTCAGGGGTTATTTCTGGCTCCAGGCTCAGAAATTGCTCCTGGCAGGCACAGGGGACCATATGGGGCGCCGGGATTCGAACCGATGACCTCCTGCATGAAAGGCAAACGCCTTACCTCCATGCTATCTCTCCGGCCCCAACTTGTATATTTTTTATATTAGCCCCTTGTCTTATGGATATTGGGTAAATAGTTTCTCCAATTCTGTGAGTGGCTTTTGTATGCTAGGCACTATTTCTTTTGAGGTGCACTAGCTTCTCAGTTTAATCCCATTGGTTTATCTCTGCTTCCACTCCTTTGGAGAATGCAGTATCCTCCTTGGAGATGCCTTTAGTCTCAATGTCATGGAGTGTTTTACCTACATGTAGTTCTATATACCTTATGGTTTCAGGCCTGATATCAAGTTATTTAATCCATTTGAATTTGATCTTTGTGCAAGGTGTTAGATGGGGGTCTGAGTTCACTTTTTTGCAAGTGCTAACCATTTGTACTGACACTGCTTGTTGAAGAGGCTTTCCTTGCTCTGTTTTGGATTTCTTGCCACTTTATCAAAGATTAGTTGATTTTAAGCATGGGGCACATTCTCTGAATACTCAAGTCTACTCCACTGATCCGAGGATCTGTCTTTATTCCAATACCATGCTGTTTTAATAACTACTCATTTTTAATATAATTTAAAATTGGGAAAAATAATGCCTCCCATATTTATTTCCCCAAGGATTGCTTTAAATATTCATGGGTGTTTATTATTTCAAATGAATTTCAGGAGTGTTTAATCCACTTCTTTGAAGAATGTGATGGGTATTATTAGAGATATCTTTTTAGAGAGATTACATTAAATCTGTATGATGTTTTGAGGAATATTGCTATTTTAATGATATTAATTCTGTCAACCCATGAGCAGGGTATGCATCTCCATTTCCTTGTGTCCTCTCTTATTTCTGAAATAGGCTTTCTTCTCCCCATTTTTTGGGGGGTCACACTCGGCAGCGCTCAAGGGTTAATGCTTGCTCTACTCTCAGAAATTGCTCCTGGCAGGCTTGGGGAACCATATGGGATGCTGGGATTTGAACCACCGTCCTTCTGCATGCAAGGCAAATGCCTTACCTCCATGATATCTATCCAGCCCCAGAGGTCCTTCACCTCTTTTGTTAACTCCAAGATATTTGATTTTGTGGGGCACTAATGTGAATGAGATTGTTTTTTTTAATGTGCAATTCTTCTCTATTATTATTAGTGTATAAGAAGGCCATTGACTTTTTGTGCATTAATTTTGTAGCCTGCCACTTTGCTATATTTGCTATTATTTCTAGACGCTTTTTTGGCAGAGTCTTTAGGGTTTTCTAAATATATTATTATGCAATCTTTAAACAGTGAGCATTTGACTTCTTCCTTTTCTATCTGGATGCCCTTGATATCTTTTTTTCCTGCCTAATCACTATGGCAAGTACTTCCAGTGCTATGTTGAATAGAAGTGGTGAGAAAGGGCAGTCTTGTCTTGTACCAGATTTTAGAGAAAAGGCTTTTAGTTTATTTCATTGAGAATAATATTTGCCATTGGCTGTGGTAGATCGCCTTGACTATATTGACAAAAGTTCCTTTTATTCCCATCTTAATGAGAGTTTTTTTTATCATGAATGGGTGTTTCACCTTACTTTTTAATTATATTTTATTTTTTAATTATGTGAACAATGATGCAAAGAAAGAGGACAAGGTTAAGTTACAGTGAAAGGACAATTACCCAAAAAAAGAGTTCTCAGAAGAAATTCCCCTGCTGGCACCTTAATTTTGAACTTGCAGTCAAAGAACATTAAGAAAAATAAAACCAAACCCATGTACAATTACTTTGTCCCTCATGTCTCCAGATTGTAGTACATTATAACATTTCTTAGCGGTACACCAAGCAATCTAAAGCCATAAAATTTATGTAATTCCTTAAACTTGAAGGCATAGTAGTTTTTTACCTTTCCATGCACATGCATATTTTTTTTCTTTTTTTAATTATTTATTTAAATTATGAGAACAATAATGCAAAGAAAGAGGACAAGGTAAAGTTAACTGTGGAAGGACAATCACCAATAAACAGAGTTCTCAGAAGGAATCCCCTTGCTGACACCTTAATTTTGAACATAAACTCAAGGAACATTAAGAATAAATAAAACAGAACCCATGTACAATTACTTTGTCCCTCAAGTATCCAGATATACATTATAACATTTCTTAATGGTACACAAAGCAATATAAAGCCATGATATTTGTGTAACTCCTGAAACATTGAAGGCATAGTATTTTTTACATTTTCATGTATATTCATATTAGTTTATGTTAACCTCAAAAGTTTAACAGTTTAAGTAGGTTTTTTTTTATTTACCATTTAGAGCCAAAGGAGCAAAGTAAAAACGGTGTTAGAGTGGCAATTATTGTTTGCATAGGCCCACCAAAATATGGGTGACATGGAAAGGAAAAGCCTTGGCATAAATGCAAGGAGACCCTACCTTTGAAGTTTCCTGGCATAAGACCAGCTCTAGGTTCCAGCAGAATAGTTTGTCTAATCCAAGTCCTTGTCTGTAGTGCCAATACAGCTTTAATTTTCAAACAGTCTCTGTTGTTTGGAAAAGATCCTGGAATCTGCATATCCTACATTGAAGTCAGGCTGGTGTCGAGCGTCCTCTAGTTTCACCTCACAATTAAAGGGCAATGCAGAGAGCCCTGTCCAATGAGCAGGACATTATTGTTGTTAAGTCTTCTCAGTGTTAAGGGAAGTCTCTTTTGAGTAGGTCGATGTCGAAGCAGCGGTAGGGTCTTCCCTGGTAGAGGATTGCTTCCAGGTGATGTTATAGGCAATGTTGGATGTTTCGTAGGTGGCTTCCCTAGTTCAGGGGTGAATGGAGAATGCCCATTTTTCTGAGGCCTGTGCCAAGTCATTATGTCAATATTCAGGGTGTAAGGTCCAATTGCACTACAAGTTTTGTGTGTTTCCATCTCTATTAGATAAGAACTTATTTGTATGTATAGAATTTCACATTTTAATGTGCTTATGCAAACAAGAAATAATGCCACGTGGCATTATTGGTACATATAGGGACTGCAAGAACAAGTCCTACAATCCCCGTGACTTGGTTCATACATAAGCTATAAACTGAGGGAATCTTTCACCAAATTCCTTATTGATCAGTTCACAAAGAGAAGAAAAGATAAAAAGTAGGGGAAATTGTCACTATATAAGAGAATATTAAGTAAGAGATATAGCTGTCAAAGAAAATAGATATAAAAATTCAAAGGGCATATTTGCTGTTTTATGCTTTTGAAATAGTTGGTCTGTGATTTTGGATGGTGCAGTGCTGAAGTTAAAAAGTGTAAATGTGGAGTAATGATAGTTTGGAGTGAGAGAGTTAAAGAGTAAAAATGAGTTTTGTAGGGGTGTGATAAAGAGCAGAATACAAAATGGACATTCTACATACATAAAAACATACTTAAGGATATGGAGTACTATTAATATATTGTGTTTGGAACATGTAGACTGGTATGAAATTGCCAGTGACTGCCTGAGTACAGCCGAGCAACTATCTGCCACCCCCCAGTTAAGCTCCTCCAAGTGTAAAGAAAGCCTTTGGCACATGGAGGTCTGCCGAAACCCATGCTGGCCAAGACTCCCGGCTCCCAGGAAGGAAGGAGATCCTTCCCGAGCCGGAAGGCCGGAAGTTCAAAGCCTGCACCCTAAGCCTCCCCCTGGAGCCGGCTTGGGAGTGGGGAAAGCCAAGGGTACCCCATTAGCTCCTCCCAGGAACCCACCTTGCTGGCTTTCCCAGGCATGTGGCCCAGGGGTAGCCCTGGAGCTCCAGAGGAAAGAGGTAGAAGGGTGCTGGGGTGACCCAAGTCCCACACCCCAGCCCCAGGCCAGGTTAAGAAGGCCTTTGGCACAACGGAGGTCTTCACCTTATTAAATGCTTTCTCTGCATCTATTGATATGACCATATGATTTTTTTCATTTTGTTGATATGGTGTATGATGTTGATTGATTTATGGATGTTAAACCATCTTTGCATTCCTGTAATAAAACCTACTTGGTTGTGGTGAATGTCCTTCTTGATAAGGCATTGGATTTTATTTGCCAGAATTTTGTTGAAGATTTTTGCATCTGTGTTCATCGGGGATATTGGTCTGTAGTTTTCTTTTTTGCAGCTTCTCTGTCTGGTTTTGGTATCAAGGTGATGATAGCTTCATAAAAACTGTTTGGAAGTATTCCCTTTTCTTCAACTTTATAAAAGAGTCTGAAAATATTGGTAGTAGTTCCTCTTGAGTGGTTTGAAATAATTCATTAGTGAACCCATCTTGGCCTGGGCTTTTGTTTTTTTGACAAACTTTGATTACCGTTTTAATTTTCTCAATAGTGATGGAGGTGTTTCGATATGCTACATCCTTCTTATTCAACCGTGGAAGGTTATAAGAGTCCAAGAATTTATCCATTTCTTCTAGGTTTCATATTTCATGGCATAGTTTCTCAAAGTAGTTTCTGATTACCCTTTGAATCTCTGCATATCTATAATGATCTCTCCCTCTTCATTTCTAATCTGGTTTATCAAGTTTCTCTCTCAATTTCTTTGTGAATTTTGCCAGTGGTTTATCAACCTTGTTTATTTTTTCAAAGAACCAACTTTTGCTTTTGCTGATCTTTCAGATTGTTTTTTTTTATTTCCACTTTATTGATTTCTGCTCTAAGCTTTGTTATTTCCTTCTGTTTACCTATTTTTGATTCCTTTGTTGATTGTTTTCTAATTTTCTAATCTGTGTCATTAAGTTATTCATGTAGGCCCATTTTTTCCTCCCTGCTGTGTGCTTGCAAAGCTATAAATTTTTCTCTCAGTACCGCTTTTGCTGTGTCCCATAAATTCTGATAATTTGTGTCTTCATTGTCATTTGCTTCTAGTAATGTTTTGATTTCCCCTTTGACTTCATCTCTTACCAACTGGTCATTCAGTAGTAAGTTGTTTATTTTCCAAGTGTTAAAGTCTTCCTTCTGTGTACCTTTGTAATTCATGTTTAATTACACTGCCTCGTGATCAGCAAAGGTAGTTTGCATGATTTCTATCCTCTTGATTTTATGGAGATATGTTTTATGGGCCAGCATGTGGTCTATCCTGGAGACTTCCATGAGCATTGGAGTAGAATGTATATCCAGGTTTTCTGGGAATGGAGTGCCCTATCTATATCTATATCTATATCTATATCTATATCTATATCTATATCTATATCTATATCTATATCTATATCTATATCTATATCTATATCTATCTATCTACATATCCACTTTCTTCCATTTCTCTTTTCAGAGTTAGTATATGTTTTTGAGTTTCAGTCCGGTTGACCTATCAAGGGGTGACAGGGCAGTGTTGAGGTGTCCCATAATTATTGTATTGTTATTGGTATATTTTTTCAGATTTGTCAACAATTGTATTAAATACTTTGCTGGTCCCTCATTGGGTGCGTATATGTTTAGGAGTGTGATTTCTTCCTGTTGTACATATCCCTTGATTAGTACAAAATGTCCATCTTTGTCCTTACAACTTAACTGAGTGTAAAGTTTGTGTCATCTGATATTAGGATGGCCACTTCAGCTTTTTTAAGGGTTTTGTTTGCTTGGATGATTTCCTCCAGCCTTTGATTTTGAGTCTATGTTTGTTCTGACTATTCAGATGTGTTTTTTTTGTAGGCAGCAGAAGGTTAGATTCAGTTTTTGTTCCGTTTAGCCACTCTGTCTCTTCACTTTGTGCATTTATTCTATTGATATTGAGTGAGAATATTGTCATGGGATTTAGTACCATCTTTGTGTAGAAGTTTGATGTGTCTGTTGGTTAAAGTACACCATTCAATTTTTCTTTTAAGGATCATTTTGAGTCTGCAAAGTTTCTGAGTCGTTGTTCATCTGTGAAGCCATATATACTTCCTTCAGCCCTAAAAGAATCTGGCTGGGTGCAGTATTCTAAGGGAAGCATTCATTTCATTAATTTTTGTCACTATATCCGCCTACTGACTTCCAGCTTTGAGGGTTTCTTGTGACAGCTCTGCTGTACATCTTAAGGATCCTTATTTTGAATGTAATTTTTCTTTGAGATCTTGCTGCTTTCAGTATTATATTCCTCTCTGTGGGATTTGTCATTGTGACAAGGATGTGTCTTGGAGTGCTTTTCTTCAGGTCTTTTTTAGCTGGGACTTTTCCAGCATGCTGGATTTGTTGCATGCAGTCTTTATCTCTGGGAGTTTCTCTGCAGTGATGTTCTTGACTGTTGATTCTTCCTGGGAATTTTCTCCCTGGATTTCTGGGACTCCAGTGATTCTTCTGTTTTTTTTTTTTTTTTTTTTCTGTTGAGTTTATCAAAGACTTCTATTTTCATCTGTTCACACTTTGAGTAATTTTTCCATTTTCTGATCATTTGCTTTAAGGCTTTTTTCCCCCAAATCTTCAGCAGCATGGAATTGTTATGCATCTCATCTTCCATTTCACTGATTCTATCCTCAGCTGCTCTTACCCTGTTGGAGAGGCTTTTCATTAAAATTTTCAATTTGTCTACTGAGTTTTTCAGACCTGTTATTTTAGCTTGAAGTTTTCTGATTTTTATCTCCATATATTCTTAATTCTTATTTTGTTCCATACAACTCAATCTGTGCTTTCTGTGAGTTCTATGAACATCTTTCATATATCTTCTCTAAAGTCCATTTCTGATATACTAACTAGGTTGTTAGCAGTTTTTGGGTCATCAGAGTTTCCACCTTCATTTTCTATGCCTTCTGTTGGCCTGCATTGTTTCCCCATTGTCACACTTGTATTGTGGATTTTTAGATGTGTTGTGGTTGTGGTTATTGGCTAGAAGATGTGCATGGCCACGAAGCACTCCTCTGGCTCCACTCTTTGTGGACGGGACTGCTCACCTCTGAAGTTGAACCCTCAGGGAACAATGGTGGAGAGGATCTAATTTCTAGGCCACAGTTCAGAAGAGAGGAGGCTTAAGACTTGTGTCTTGTTTCAGGTCACACAGTAGAAAACATCTTCACTGTATGTGGTGGAGCTGTTCACTTCTGAAGAAGATGAGTCTTCAGGGAACAATGGCAGAGAGGCTCAAAATCCTAGGTTGCAGGAGAGTAGAGAGGAGGCCCAAGACGTCAGGTCACACAGCAGAAAACCACGGCATTTGTTTTTTATTGCTTGGGATCAAACCCATATCCTATGTATGTAGACCTGTGCTTCACCACT
Organism: Suncus etruscus; assembly: GCF_024139225.1. Lineage (NCBI taxonomy): Eukaryota > Metazoa > Chordata > Mammalia > Eulipotyphla > Soricidae > Suncus > Suncus etruscus. The sequence continues at coordinate 96,758,471 of NC_064853.1, forward strand.
TAGCTACATTCTCTTCCCTTAAAGTAAATTTCTATTCAGAAAGTAATATAAATTATAAATTAAAGAAAAACATGTTTCCAAAAAAGAGAGATTCAATTCAAGTACACATGATGGTTAGGATATAAATATACCACATACACAATGCCAAATGAACTGTTGTGTTGTCTTCCTCTCTCAAATAACCTTTCTCTTTACTGTGTTTAGAAATGAAAATTTTGATGTAGAGGAGCTCTCCAGTATGAAAATGTGTCAAGGACTTAGGATCCAGGTACCCCTCTCATCCCTGGGTTCTGGTGTAGGCTTGATCTGAGCTTGTTCTGGGCAGGTCTCCTCTGTGTCCAGAAAGCAAGATTAAAAATTTCAAGCTTGGTGCCAGAGAGATAGCACAGCGGTAGCGCGTTTGCCTTGCAAGCTCTGACCCAGGACCAATGGTAGTTCAAATCCCGGCATCCCATATGGTCCCCCATACCTGCCAGGAATGATTTCTGAGTAGAGAGCCAGGAGTAATCCCTGAGCATCGCCGGGTGTGACCCAAAAACCAAAATAATAATAATAATAATAATAATAATAATAATAATAATAATAATAATAATAATAAATCTCAAGCCCTGGTGCAAATGGTAGGGTATTTTCCTTGCAAGCACTGTCCTAGAATGGACCGCGGTTTGATCCCCCTGGCGTCCCATATGGTTCCCCAGGCCAAGAGCGATTTCTGAGATCATAGTTAGGAATAACCCCTGAGTGCCACCAGGTGTGGCTCAAAAACCAAAAAAAAAAAAAAACTCATTGTACACTGAGATAGTGGCTTATGTTCAGAGATCCTGAGAGTCTATGAGAACAAACTCAACCCCTTAGAGGCACACACTTCTTTGTCCCAAAATCTTTACCAAAGCAGAACTACCAGAAATGCCTGTTGATTCTAGCAGAGACACGATCCAGGCTGTGCTAGTATTAACCCACATTAGTACCAAGTCTGTACTCCTGGAAAGTTAGTGAGAATATTCATATTATAAGTATCATTTGGGAGGCCCTGTATGAACAATGGCTATGTAATTAATGACTATTCTATGAACTAGTCTTACAGTCACAGACTTAAACATACTAGTGGTCAACCCACTAGACACTTCTATATTGGCTGATAGTCTCTACCCAGTGTACCCCGCAAATGACAAGTGTCACACACAACAGAGGAACACTTCTACATCTATCAGAAGACTCTTTTTTTTGGGGGGGGCACACCCAGCATTGCTCAGGGTTTATTCCTGGCTGGCTGCTCAGAAATAGCTCCTGGCAGGCACGGGGGACCGTATGTGACATGGGGATTCGAACCAACCACCTTTGGTCCTGGATCACTGATTGCAAGGCAAACACTGCTGTGCTATCTCTCCGGGCCCGAGACTCTTAACCTCAACTTATTTTATTGAGGTAAGCCCATTCTAATAGTTGGTATGTATAACTTTTCTCTTTGATTAGACATCTCCTTCGGTTTTCCCAATTTATATTCTAATTATACCTGGCCTTAGGGAATCTAGCTACCTCGTGAGAGATTTTTCAAACTTTGAATAAAAAGTCTTTGAGCCTGTCTGTTCAGTTTCCATATATTAATATTTTCTGAAAAAATGAACCCAGGCCTTATTCCTGGTGCCCAGTTGATCCCTGGAGTTACAACAACCTGTTATCATAAATCGTTTGATATTCCTCTTAGAAGTTTATTGTGATGAGAGAACTGGACTTTGAGACAGCAGAGAAGAGAAGAGAGTTTTCATTATAAACCCCTCAACACATGGGACTTTTGCTAATATAAATAATAGTAGAAGCTGTTCATGATCAGTTATGAAACAAAAGAGAATTTATTGTAAGATTCAATGTATATAACTAAGACAAACTCAAGAATATCTAAGTGTTATGGCAATACCAATCTCCTCTAATTTCTTGTGGACAGCAAGTAAGGATAGTACATCAATCACTATAGTAGGTCTTTAGTTTTGTGACTCATTTAATAGCTCAAGTTGGTCCAGGCAGGCATGGCAGAGAGAAAGATTGTCAGCAAAATCAGAGGCAGGGAGAAAAAATAAAGGGGGTATGCCTAGAAATGTGTCTAAGTTGCTCCTGGCTTTGTACCCAGGAACCATTCTTGATGTACTTAAGGTTCTTATAGAATGCCAGGGTTTGAACCCAGGTGAGCCACAAAAGCACCTTATCTACTATAATGGGGCCCTAAGAGAGCCACTTCTATACCATATAAGTATACTAACATACTATAAGTGGTATATATACCACTTATATAATATCCCATCCCTGTAGTCAGTACTGCTTTCTGATTATTTATTACTTATGAGACCATCTGATTGGAATAACCAATGTGTTTGCAAATAAAGGTGAATGTGAATAATTCCTCTTACCACAAACCCAAAGGGAAATGGGAAGTAGGTCTGGAGCAAGACCACCACAGGAAATAATCCAAACCAGGCTGGAGATAGATGAAACATGAGTCTGGGGACCTTTCAACCATGTCAAACAAAAGAGAAAAGCTGCCAGGACTGAAGTATTTATTAGGAAAATAGGACCAAACCTACATGTGAAGAACAGGTCAGGGTAAAGAGCCTGTTTTTAAATTCTTTCCTCTGAGGTGGGCTTTTAATATGTAAAAAGGAAGCAATGAAGATTAAAGTCTGATACTCCATAACAATTTATGGTAAGGCTGATTAATTCAACAGGTGAGAATGATTGTAAGATGACCATATCCTTATGTGGACATTTAAGATCATGTCATCTGCAGTTAGACACATATGACCTAGAGGATGACCAATATGCTCACATCTGTAAACTAGGGTATGTGATATGATTGTCAGAGGCCTCGCCCCTCCCTCTTCTTATAGTTCCTCCCTCCAAATCACTTGGATTGCCGAAGCATAGGCACAGAAGTGAATTAAGGTTAGTTCATAATCTAGAGTTGTAGGTGTTTCTGGATTAAAAGCAAACTGTTTTCTGAGAAGCAGTGATCCAAGGACCTTCCCTCTAACTCAGAGGTTACAAGCATAAATACCTACAGCGCTCTCTCATAATAAAAGTGTGAAGCTTGCCAGGTGACCTTAGCTGAGTGAAGACTAAAACAGATGAAGAACTTAAAACCAACCAGACAAACATTTCTTAGTTTCATCTGATTGTACTCATGTTGATGAAGTTATAGAGCCTCTGACTTTTCAAAGTCAGAGACCTAGAATTGCATGCAAAGATTGGTGACTAATTCACAAAAGTACAAATCATAATGCACTAGATAAGACAAGTCTGAAGAAATGATTGTCAGTTATATATCTTTTCACATGCTGCCCAACTGACTTATCTACTCAATAAAAGGTAAATTCTTTCTTTAGTTCTTGTTTTATCTCCTAGGAAAAGTAGTTGCCTTACTCATTCTTCTGAATCATTCTTCAGGTCAAACTATAATTGGCTACCTTTAAGTCAGGTACTTACTCCACTTCATCCCTCAGGTGTGTATAGTACACTAGAGGGACTATGAGGAAAAATGAGTTCTCTAAATGAGTAGGACTTAAGTGTCCTTACAGAGGGTAAGTTAGTTGGATCCAGAGCAACAGCAAATATGTATAGTATATATAGGTGACCTCAATTCCTGATCAGCCAATATCAGTCCGGGTTCTCTAGAGATACAGAGGACGTGTGTGTGTGTGTGTGTGTGTGTGTGTGTGTGTGTATGTGTGTGTGTGTGTACATTCATTTTGTATATACCTTGGTTGGGGAAAGTCACTGGAGAGGCCTCAGAGACTGGAAGCCTGGAACTAGCTGTGTAAACCAATCATGTGAATTATGTGAATTTGTTTCTCCATGTGTGTTACATAAAGAGAATGAATGGGAAATCCTTTCTGGATCCTCCAGTCCTGAGTCATTTGGTGAGTCCCACACACTCAGACTTTGGCTTGGCAGAACAGACACACAAATATATAACTGATACTTATTACCATCACTAAAATAGGCTCCTTGGGCAATGCTGTATCTACAGGAAAACCTAGAGATGAGACCATGGCTGGCAGAAACATTCCAAGCCCAGGTGTACTTTCCCAGAGGCCCAGAGAATAGAGCCTGGCCAAGAATCCTTTCTGTATAGGTGCATTGATTCCTCCATATTCAGAGCCACATGTCCTCTTCTTTCTTCCTATAATATTCTTCCCTCTGAGCATGTTCATTCCCACAGTCTGGAGGATATGAGCCCATCAATAGAAACACATAATCGTTCTCCAAGGTGAGAGAAGAGAAGCTGGAATGGGGGAAGGATTTTTGGACTGGAGAGATGGGGTGTGGCGCTGACCTACCTTTTCCCCAGAATTCTGACCCTCTTTCTGTCATTTTCATTTAGGGTGGGGTACTCCAAGAAGTGACACAACTTTTATGAAACTCTGTGTTTCCTCATCTGAAAAAAAAAAGCCAAATGGCAAAAGTCCATTTATTTGTAGGTTTGGGGTGAAAATTTGATGCGATTGTTTACCTGGATTGCCTGACACTGAGAAGAAGCTCAGCAATGCTAGCTGGTCCCTTCACCAGAAACTTTGAGTGTGACCACCTTCTGCTGCCGCCTATCTCCAAGTTGCCAAGCTAAGAGGTGGTATGGAAAGGATGCCTCCGTTTTCTCTCTCTCATTGAAAATGATTCAGGGGGAATACATCCAAAACAACTCTGAGAGAAACAAAAGAAAGTGAACAAAGCAAATATATATCCACTAAATTAGATGCAGATTACAGCTCCTGCAAGACCCTCTGATAAAGGCCCCATAGCTCCCAGGGACAATGGGGCCAATTGCAGCGTTGGCTGTCCCCTGCTAAAAATTGAAGGCTCATCCCTCCTGTTGAGCCCCTGCTTCTGGGCTATTTTCTTATTCTAGAGAGTGGGAGGTGGTGGAGTGGGGAGCACAAAGAATGCTGACAGCTCCCTTCTTAGCTACTGGCCCAAATTACACTCACTTTCCCCATTGGAAGCCCCTACAAGGACTTAAACTACAATCCACTTTCTCAGAACTACATGGAACTGGTCACGACTAAATCCTAACCCACCATCTCACTAGGATTGAATGCAGAGCACCACCTGCTAAAGTAATCCAGCCTATTCAGGAGGGCTCTGAGATATTGTGCCTTGCCTGGCACAATTTGGGTTATGTGGGCCCTCTGGATCTTGGGTCAGATTTGAGAATCTGGAAAGCTTGTGTATGCATGATTTTGGAAGCCAAATATGCTGAGCTGGGTCAAAGAAGCTTGGTGGATCTGGATTTACAGATGCAAGAACTCTCTTCCAGGAGACGAAGTTACCCTACTTTAAGAATAGCTCAGGGGCCGGGCGGTGGCGCTGGAGGTAAGGTAAGCCTTACCTGCGCTAGCCTAGGAGACGGACCGCGGTTCGATCCCCCGGCGTCCCATATGGTCCCCCAAGCCAGGAGCGACTTCTGAGCGCATAGCCAGGAGTAACCCCTGAGCGTTACCGGGTGTGGCCCAAAAACCAAAAAAAAAAAAAAAAAAAAAAAAAAAAGAATAGCTCAGAGCAGAGTTAGAGCAAAAGAGTACAAGATGCACAAAGAGCCTTCCACCACTCAGAGCCCTCACCTGAGGCCACCACTGCAATGAGATTTTTAGAGCATGACCTGTGAAAACAGAAACATGAAAACAAAGGGCTCAGGATGACCTCTTTTAAACTCTTTTAAGCTTCATTCTTGGAAACTGAGACCTTAAGAGAAACAAAGTCTTTGAATATGTCTGTTTTGTTAATTGGATGTTTTATTTTTCTCTCTCTCATCAATATTATAATTATGTGATGTGGGTATGTTGGTAGGCATTAAATCAATTATGGAGTCTCAAAGAGCCTGTGAACTCACTTTGATATTTTGAACATAGTGATACCAAAAGTTGATCTGAACACTTAGGATTGAACTTCCTGATCAGAATACACAAAGTAGCATTTCATTTCTAGGAGAAAGTAATGAGCAGATTTCTTTTTAAAATAATAATTTCTTTATTAAACACTGTGATTACAAACATGATTGTAGTTCTCTTTCAGTCATAAAAAGAATACCACCCTTTCACTTGTGCAACTTTCCCATCACCAATGCCCCCATCTCTTCCCTCCCCCACCCACTGCCTGTATTCAAGACAGGTTTTCTACATGCCTCACTCACTGACATTGTTATGGTAGTTCTCAGCATAGTTATTTCTCTAACTGCACTCACCACTTTTGTGGTGAACTTCATATCTTGAGCCGATCCTTCTGGCCCTCCACTCTGGGAATTATTTCAATGTCTTTAATTTTTCTTAAAACCCATAGATGAGTGAGACTAGTCTGTGTGTGTCTCTCTCTCCCTCTGACTAATTTCTCTCAGCATAATAGATTCCCTGTACATTCGTGTACAGGAAAATTTTATGAGTTCATCTCTCCTGACAGCTGCATAATATTAAACATCCTTGTAGAGCATTGGGCTTGTCTTGGTTGGCTCTATAGGATCAAGCCTGGTGAAATAATGCTTTCCCTGGTTTTGCTGATATGGGCTGGAAATATAGTCAGACTCTGAGCATAAAAGTTCAATTCCTGGGGCTGGAGCAGGGTGGCGCAAGCAGTGAGGCCTAGGACGGACCACGGTTCAATCCCCCAGCATCCCATATGGTCCCCCAAGCCAGGAGCAATTTCTGAGTGCATAGCCAGGAGTCACCCTTGAGATTCACTGGGTGCGCAACACCCCCCCCCCCAAGTTTAATTCCTGGGGCTGGACCAGAGGCACAAGCGATAGGACATTTGCCTTGCACTTGCTGACCTAGGATGAACAGTGGTTCTATCCCCTGGCATCCCCTATGGTCCCGCAAGCCAGGAGTGATTTCTAAGCTCATAGCCAGGAGTAACCCCTAAGCACCACTGGGTGTGGCCCAAAAAGCTTAAAAAAAAAAAAAACTTCAATTTCTATCTCCACATGGACAGAGTTGGGAATAGTCCCTAAGCATAGGCAGGAATGGCGAAAGAAAAAAGAAAGAAAGAAAGAAAGAAAGAAAGAAAGAAAGAAAGAAAGAAAGAAAGAAAGAAAGAAAGAAAGAAAGAAAGAAAGAAAGAAAGAAAGAAAGAAAGAAAGAAAGAAAGAAAGAAAGAAGAGAGAAAGAAAGAAAGAAAGAAAGAAAGAAAGAAAGAAAGAAAGAAAGAAAGGAAGGAAGGAAGAAAGAAAGAAAGAAAGAAAGGAAGGAAGGAAGAAAGAAAGGAAGAAAGAAAGAAAGAAAGAGAAAGAAAGAAAGAAAGAGAAAGAAAGAAAGAAAGAAAGAAAGAGAAAGAAAGAAAGAAAGAAAGAAAGAAAGAAAGAAAGAAAGAAAGAGAAAGAAAGAAAGAAGAAAGAAAGAGAAAGAAAGAAAGAGAAAGAAAGAAAAAGAAAGGAAAGAAGGAAGGAAGGAAAGAAGGAAGGAAGGAAAGAAGAAAGAGAGGGAGGGAGGAAGGAGAAAAGAAAGAAGGAAGGAAAAAAAGAAGTAAGAAGGAAAAATGTCTGAAAAGGGAAGAAAAGAAAGGAGGGAAGGAAGAAGGGAGGGAAGGAGAAATCATTCTTACTTGTTTTTATTCTTTATTTTCTCAATTCTATTTAATTAATTTTTTTAATTTGTTTTTTTGTTGAATGAGATGGCCAGAGGAGGAGGTAAGATTACAGAATACTCTGAACATAAACCTTCTGCGCCTTTAGAAAAGGGGCAGTAAGTTTTGTGGATGGAGCAGATATTCGCCATTCTTTTTCTTGACTTTCTTTTGGAAGAATACTTTTGGGGAATACATTGTCCCCATGGTGTACAGATTGGTGTAGGATATGTATATGTCCCTACTGTGAACCATTGTCCTGCTCTCAGTCACATCTTTGAAAACCCTAGATAGAAACCCTCTCAGGATAACTAGGGCCCAGAACATGCAGTCATTGTGAGTGGCATAGTCTGCATAGACTTCGGTGCCCCAATTGCTGAAGGAGACAGCAGGAGGAAGCAGGTGGTATGTAGACCCTTGTTCTTATAGCTGAGTGCACAGCACAGCATAGACAGCACAGCACAGCACAGCACCTGGGGGCTCTCTGGAAAATGAACTTCAAATTTTAAATGACTCAGAGCCAATAGGAACAATAGAGCTTCTAGTAAGCACCTCTAAAATGGATATTCATTCACTGATGCTTGGTCTCTAAGGTAGCTCCGGATCCATGCTTTGCAGTGAGAGGAAATTGGAGGTGGAAGATAGATACAGGAGGGTTGGAAAAAGTGAAGTCGAATGCCAGCTAAAACTGTGTTGTATCCAAAATGGCCAGTGTTACCCCATCCCCCATTCTTCCTTTGTAACCTTACCTGCTGGCAAGACCTGCTCATTTCTGGGAGGGGTCTTTGGGAGGTATGAATAGGATTCCCTGAGGGGCCGGAAGGGGATGGATTGGGAGATTGGGGGAGATTCATCAAGGAGGAAGGAGGCAGGAAAGGAGATGGCTGAAAAAGGTAGAATGCAGATCTGATGATATCTAGTGTAGTGAGAGAAGCCACACCTGTTGGCTAGCGCCTTGAATAAAGCTGATATTTCCTGAACTCTGACTGCCTGTGAGTTTTCTCCCTGCCGCTATGCTGAACCTGCAGACCCGCCGGCTGGAGGGGGTTGCAGACACGTGGCCTGGGCTGGAGGAGAAAGACCTCTCCATCCATCCATCACCATGCAGCCCCATTCAAGGGCAGTTATTCTACAGGCCAGGAATATACTTGCATCATGGGACAAATGTCAAATCAGTGAGCAGAATTTCTACAGCAGTGTATTTGGATTGGAATGAGGAGCATTGTTATTTATTCATATTTTTTCCTCTTTCTCTTTCCTTCGAGGATATTGTGATGACCAGAAATTGCATAAGTGGGAGACACACATTAGGTTTTGATGCTTTAATACCTATCCACAGTGCTCACCAGAGGTGCTCTTTTAGGTGTAGTATTTGTATGCTAGCCTGTTGGGGGTCTCACAATTTTTGTTGTAGTCTTCGCATGCATGTTCATTCTATGATCATACTCCTCCCTTATCAAGGTATAGTTATACATCTTTATTTAGTTAGTAGTTTAGTTGATCATGCTTTTTAGTTGCGGTGCTAGCACAAAAATGGGAATCATTAAGAGCTGTCAGATATAAATAGCAAAGGTGCTGAGACCGTGCTTAATGCATGTGAGTAGCTCAAGGGATCAAATTCTCAATCTCAGGTTTGCAAATGCTAAAAAACGATGGTTTAGCCATGGAGCAAACTGCCAGTCCCTGGAAATTGTTTTTTCTTGTTTTTTTTTGTTTTGTTTTGTTTTTGTTTTTTGTTTTTTTTTTTTTTTTGTTTTTGTCTTATTTTGTGGTCATATCTGGTTATTCCTGGTTTAACTCTTAGTGCTGGGAAATCATGAAGTGCCCAGAATTGAAACCATGCCTCTCATGTGCTCAAATCCTTTGTGCTATCTCTCAGGCCTGGGAAAACCTTTTTAAAACAGAACAGCATAGCCTTGAAGCAGGCTTTTAGGAAAAGTGGACAGGAGTGTGGCAGAGGGCAGTTATGGTACTGTTGGGGAGTTCCAACCAAGTGGCCTTAGATGGTTGTTTCATCTCTCAGATCTCTGTAAAGTGGAGGAAATGAGGCAGTTCAGCTTCTTTAGAGATATAGTGAGATTCCCCACTGTTTGAAATGGACATTCAACAGACAAACAGACAGAAGTGCTAGGTGTCCCTAGAGAATTTATGGATGCCAGAGGTCACTCCTGAACTGGGTGGAAATTGGACTATGGTGCTAAAACAGAATATCACAGAAGGTGATTTTATATCACAGTGACCTATTCAACCTTGGTGCACCTTAGAATCTCCACATCTCAATATTTACTACGTAAATTAGGTTGATGTGTCTCTTTCCACAATATTATGGAGTGAGACATATCTAATTACAAGCCCAGATTGCTATCTCATTCTTTGTACATTAGGGCTGTTTGTAAAAGCTCAAAAAATAGGTGCCAGAAAGATAGTATAGTGGGTAGGGAACTTACCTTGTACATGGTCAATCCCAATTTGATCCTCAGCACTCCATATAACCCCCCTGACCCCCATCAAGAATGATTTCTGAGTGCAGAACCAAGATTAAGATTTGCCCACAAACAGGTGTGGCCCAAACAAACAAATAAATAAATAAAACCTAAAAATATAATTATGATCAAAGGCATTAAATACAATCATGGTGTGATGCCTAGCACACAGGATTGAGGGATTTCACAGAGTGGATATGACTCTGAGACTGTGATTTCTTTTCTTTTTCCCCTACTAGGAGCTCTATGTCTCTGCACTTAGCAGAGTTGGTTCCCAGTATTCTTTAGGCTGGTCTGGTTAGCCTTTGCCAATGCCCTCTCTGTGCAGGCTGCTATGCATGACTCTCTCTTCTTTGCAATTAACTGTGATGTTCTACTGGGGGAGTCCATTACATGTGATGAGAACAACAGCCACTTTGGCCTCAACAGGGTCTAGCAGGCAGGATTGTTTTACCATGTGATTAGCTGCCAAGGAGACAGCAGATGGGCCCATCGGCACATGCTGACTGGCTTCTCTTCTTGCCAAGTTATGCCCCCTGACCAGAGTTCCCACAGCATTATCATCTCCCTGGGCTTACTTGCACACCCCCACATGTTCATGGGCACCAGCCTGGCTGGAGGCTCAGCTGCTGAGCAAATAACTGATATTTCTCTTACAGTTTGTCTTCTACTGAATCCAGAATTCATTAACTGAACACTTGGTCTGGAGGACAGTGCGGATGTGAGGCAGTCCTGAAAAGTTTAGAATTCACCAAGAGGAACAGACAGGACCTTGGCTATAAGTGAGCCTCTAAAAGGGCACTGAGTAGATTCTCTAGAAGCAGAGATTTTTCACCCATGAGGAAAAGGCTCTTGGATCTGCCACTTGTCAGCACCAACTAAACTCAGGCACTTCTCTGGTCTCATTTAACACGATGAAGCCAGTACCGCAATGTGTGTGAATTAAACTACGTTCAAGCCTGTGGACACAGTGGCATCAATGTACAAAAATCTCTACAACTCAGTAAGAAAGGAGGTTCCTATCACCCTATCCTATAGATGGAAAAATGGAAGTTCTCAATGATGTCGGAAACTCACCGACAGTCACACAGCTTCCCCCTGGTCCCCCACTCCCACCTCTCCACAAATGCCCGTTCCTTAGTAGAGGCTGAAGGAAAGATGATGATTCAAGCATCTTTGCTGCTTTCTCACCACCAGACCTGCCCAGAAACATGCCAGAGCTATATTCTGCACAATTCTGGCCGCTTGGGGGTGGGGGTGGGGTCCCTTCTGGTTCCTTATTTCAGCTTTCACCTGTGAATTAGTTCTAAATAAATAACCATGTTGTCAATGGAAAGAATTCTGCCTGTCCCCAGAACAACCATCCAGGTTGATTTAGCACCTGTAGGGAGCGATTTCTCAGTTATGCACCATTAATAATCCATTCAGCTCTCTAACTCACCAAGTAAACACATCCTTGATGTTACCTCTAGGCACATTTGTTCTTACATCAGTCATTAAGCCTGAAACAGCCAGGCCTGGGAGAAAATGAGTGCTTTCAAAAGGATCTTCTTAGACATCATCTAATGAGGTTCAGAGGGGTTTGGCTCAGGGGAACAGACTAGACTCAGAGCCTCCCACTCCTCCCCGTTGAGATGCAACAAAGGTTTGAAATTCACATAGTACTGACTCTATGCACAATTGTTCTGAGTATGCATGATCATATTTCACCCTCCTTGCAGGCCAAATTAGAGAGCACTGTGCCCTATTTTGAGAAATTTAGTCATGAGAGGTCCCCCAGGTTCTTCTGAGAAGCCACAGCACTAAGATGAAAACTCCTGGGTTGGTCTCTAATTCCCACATCAGTGCCTGCGACAGGCATTTTTCTCTTTCTTAGGAGGCTGATAACTCTGACTCCGGTTGCCAGTGGATCCAGGAGGTAAAGGACCATGTTTATTAGGTTCCATATATATAGGTACTAGATCTTTCCATGTAGGGAGGTCTGAGCCACCTAAAGGAATATGTTGCTCTATACAAGCACCACATGACACCCGGAAGGTGAGAAAGCATGTCCTTAGAGCTGCCTAATTCCTGAGTGACTCATATAGCCCATCTAGCAACATCAGTTTCTTCTCCAGCAGCAGAAAACTGTGTTTCTTTCTTTTAAAAATATTTTACAAAAAAAAAAAAAAAAAGGCCTGCAAATGACCCCAGTATATTCTGGGATCATGGGGCTATCCTGTAGCTTCATTCTGGGATGAATAAAGGGCCCTAGAGGGACAAGGCCTCCCTAAGTTTGTTGCAGAGTTCTGGTCTCAGCATCTGAGCCTCAACCTTCTGTCTTCCCAGCACTGCTTTGTCAGAGCTGTGGGTCTTCTACGCAGATGCACCTCGAGTGAACTTCTCTGGAAGCTCTTTACTCCTCCCCTCTCATGGCCTCCCTTTACATATCCCACAACCTTACTTGTCTCCTTCCTTTCAGTTCCCAGGCCCCCCTCTGAAAGTCTCACTACTTCCCTTGCACTACAAGATACATTTCCACTCCCTCCTTTGTAACTTCATGCTCTCCAAATATACACCTCTCATGTTTCAAAGAATCCATATTTATGGTGTATTTGCTAAGTAGTGATTGCTGTTCTTAGATAGGTATGTAGACATAATATATTACATATGTGTGTGTTGAATGGTAGGTTAAATGGTAGGCTGAATGTTCCACAGTCCCCAGAGGGGAAAAGGGAATCCCATGCCCCCTGTCCAGGTATGAAAAGCTTCTTTGGTAGCAATTCCCTGCAATAAATAATCGACACAGATATAAAGGTTTTAGTAAGCAAGAAACTCACACTGCAAGCTGTTCACCAGAAGCCAGTGTCTCTATCACATGGAACCATGAGCCTAGATGTTAGCTCTCAGCTCAGGCCTCCTGACTAGCATTTAGTGAGATAAAAAATAAAGCCCCACCCTAAGGGGGAGGGGAAAAGCCAGGTGAAAAGGCAATGGGGAAAGAAAATCAATGGAAACCAATTTTGATATAAATGAAGACTAACTTAAAGGCCTCTATTTACATCTCTCCCTTCTTAATTCTATAAAAAATAAGACAAAATGGAAATAAGTAATAGGCCCTGAACAGGCAATGGGGAAACAAAACCAACAGAAACTAAGATACATAAAACAACAACTGGTACCTGAATACAGTACAGGACCTGAGAATCTGAGAAGACCTCAGCGATGGTGAGTGCCTTGACTCTTTGGTGGGTAATCTCGGCTTTCTTGAGTTGGAGTGAGAATGGAGAGTCCAGAATGTTGGAGCACGTGGTGCTTAATCTAAACATGGTGGAGACCCCTTCAGGTGGGAAAGTGGGCAGTGAAAGGGGGAGAGCCAAAAACTTGGAACACCTCCCCAAAGGCCTAGGCCCCAACCTTTCTCCTACCAAAGATGCCTTTTTCAAGGACCTCAGCCTCCCAGTCTGCAGAAACTTATAGAAATCACTGATTGGAAAGAAGCCAGAAAATTCTATTGAAAGGGGAACAACAGCAGGCAGATATCAGTTCCCCCACCCAGATTTCGGCTCTGAAACTATCGGACTTTCTGACTCAGACGACGTTGGCAGCCTAACATAGCAGAAGATGAAATGAAAAGGCCCAGGAAAGCACAACTAAGGAAAAACTGTTTTTTAGAATTTCCTGCATCTTAACTGTGTTTCAGGTTAAATTTCTTGACCCTATTTGCATCAGTCATTGTATTTATTGTTGGTTAAAATGTGTTTTATCTGTATGGATCTTACTGTTTTGTTCTAAGCTCCATTGCAAACAGAAAATTTTATAGCTAACTTTAGTGGTTTAATATATTAGTTTTCATAATTATGGGGAAATGCATAATGTTAGTTTTAACAGTTCTCAGCTATTCTGGTGAATGGCTCCCAATTGATAGGATGTTTTATTGTGTATCTTATGTAGCAACTTATTTTCAAACTGTATTATCTGCAGAAATGTTCTTGTGACTTTGTTTAGAGAAGTTTATGAAGAAAAACTTGGATATTCTAAACTTATTAATAGTGCTTGGTGTAATAGTGCTAGGAATTTTCAAACTATAAGTATATCTGCAGAAATGTTCTAATATTTAAGCTCAGAGAAGTCTAGGAAAAAATGTTGTGATATATATGGGATATAAAGAAAACTGATTGTTTTGAGAGGAATTATGTACAATTTAAACTTTGATACTTTGTGTTATGATATTAGAGTTCCCGCCTTTGGCAGAGAACAGGAAAACAAAAGTCTTGTAACTTTTTCTCAGTATTTTGTTTTGTTTTCTAATACAAAGAAGGTGGAAAGTATAAGGAATTCCTTCCCAATGCTCTATGTTAATATCACCTGGATGGTCAGACCCACCCATACCTGGGAGGGGTCTGTGGTTTTTCATAAAGAATAAAGGTATTGACTGGGGGAAGGCAGAGGCAGCAAGGAAGCATGGAGGGCAACTAAAAGGGAGACGGGGCAGAGAAAGCCAGAGAAGAAGCAAAGAAGTGGCTGCTTGGAAAAAGCTTAGCATAGAAGCCATGCGAGGAATGCACATGCCTGTAAAATCATTTTTCCACAGCTACCTTTCTCCAGACTTGCCGATGGAAGGGTACCATGCTGAGAAAGGCCTCACCCCAACACTAGGACATTCGACTTTATTTTATGTAATCGAAACACATGTGTGAGCATGTATATTCAAAATGCACATTATACTTAAAAATTATAAGGCATGCCAATTATGTATAAGTTATATGCCTATATATTATATGTTATGTAACATATACATAAGCTTCTTTACTCTTCCCAATCCTATGAGAAAGGCAGTTCCATGTTCTTATGATCATTTTAGATATGGAAAAACCAAGAGAGTAGGGCAAATAATCTACTCCATTCCCCTTCAAGGTGTTAGCCATGGTGCCTCCAATCAAACTACTAACATCCCTGCCATTAACTGTTAGATCCAATGGGTTCTTCCCCTTGTTTGACTTTTTTGGGGTTCTCTTTCATCCCTTGGACTACTTGAAGAGAGGGCTTATGCCTTCTTTCCTGGATTCTCTGCTGGATTACAGTGAGGCTTCAGATTTCTTGCTGGTACAAGAAGCTGGATGCAATATCTCTAGAAATCTTCTGCTATTCTATCTCGGGTCAAAGAAACTTCATGGGAGTCAGGATGGAAGGGGATGCATGTCTTCACATCTTTTTTCAGTTCACCCATCACCTGTCTTCAGCCCAATTCTCAGTACAGAGAATGAAACTCGATTGATGCCATTTCAACCCTTGGTTCTGCCTCTCTGAGACTCAGTTCTTCAACCTGTGGAGCTCTGGAGGCAGGTATAAACAAAGGACTCAAACAACCATGCACATTAGGCTTCCATATTTGCCTTACTAATTATCTGGGTGCTCATGTATGGATTCAACCAATACGCTGATAACATCTCTCTGGTCTAGGTGCCTAGAACACTGTAATGAGTAAGAATAAGAGTAGTGTTGTAGCAATTAAATTAATGGACAGCACTAAGCAGCAAATGAGTAAGTAATAGGGCACTTAGAGATGAGAAGTTCAGAAAGAAGTATAGAGGGATGGAGCAGAGCTGGAGGAGTCTAAAGGACTTCTCATGGAATATTATATTTATTGGAGGTGAGATCCAGTAAAGTGAAGGAGAGAGATAGGCTGATATCTGCAGGAAGAGAGTTCTGGGCAGCTCAAATAGCAAATGCTAAGCTGTGAAAAGTATTCCTGCACAGAGCTATGGAGGACAAGCAGTCATTGTCACCAGAGCAGAGGGAGTGAGAGCTCTGGTGGTGAAGATCAGAGAGATCCACCTAGGCCAATATAAAGATCTGACACATATCTTAGAGCTGCTTCAACAAAACAGCACAGACAGGGTACTGTTAAACAACACAGCTTTATTATCTGGACCAGAGAAAAAGAACAGAAGTTTAGGCAATCCCTGGTAAAGGTTTGAACCATAGTACTGCATATGTTCTCCCACGTCTCACCAGAAGTGAGCACAGAATCAAGAATAAATCCATGTATGGCTTCATAATCCCCATCATTTAAAAAAATTGTCATAGAGGTCAAAAGACTGAATAGGGTGAGGTTGGAGGGACACAGCCTGACCAGGTACTCAGGTATTTAAAAGGTATATAGAGACACAATGATATACTCAGTTGTGTGGAAAGATGATATTTTGCCATTTATGACAACATTGGTGGAACTTACTAAGAGAAAGAAGGAAAAGGACAGATACCAGCTGATTTCAGTCAGAATCAGAGCAAAGCAAGAAACCAAATCAAAGTTGTCCTTACCATACTAACAACAGATCTAAGATCGTAAGAACTGCAGAGGGGTGGGAGAAACAAAGGCAGGAGAAGTCTAATTGACAATGATGGAAGATATCTGAGCTGTGGTAGAAACAATATTAAGAGATTGGGAGAGCACAGAAAAGGTTCACTTAGTCATATAAGGACTTTGCCTCTTGGGGATATCTTCTGGAACAGGTAGAACATAACAGAAACCCTCAAGGATTAAGAGTTTATAAAAAAAAAAGTGAATGATCCTGTTTAGGGCAACCACTCATAAAAGCAGAAAAGTGATGATAATAGTTTTCCAATTTCATCACCATCTTTTTCTTTAGCACCCACCTTGCCAGATTCAGTGCTGAGTAAATTGGGTAAATCCTCTCATGAATATTTCTGTAGAAATTTACCACTGTAAGTCCAAATGCAGATTCACACATGAATTGTAGCTGACTTCTGTCACTCCGTGTCAGCCTCATTAATGCGACACACTCCTGACTTTGGCTCTCTTCTTGCATCCCATGCTCAATGAGAGTAAGCTCATTGAATGTAAACTCTTCCACCATACCTTTTCTGCTTTTGATCTTCATCTCATAGAACATTTGCATCCAAAACCATCTTCTGCTTTCAATTGTTTCTAAAAATGATGTTATTGATTATTCTTTTTGGTGCCATTAAACATTTCTTTCACTTTTCTGTGTTCTAGACCTTGAGATTCTTTGATTCAGCATAACAGAAATGGGCAAGGAAGGTATCAGACTATGCTTATCATTTGTCAACTTGTGCACAAAGAAATGGTCTGGACAGGCATCCTGGCTGATTCTCTAAATATTTATAATGATGGGATAAAGCAATATTCCTGAACCTCCATAAGCAGCTGACATACAAAGTTGGGCATATGGACTCATAAACAGAGCATGCTTCTTCATGGTATCTGTTCACTAACTTTCATGTTTCCTCTGGGACATAATTTTTAATATTGAAAAAGAGAAGAAAAGCTGTAGTAATAGTACATTGACTATACCACTTGCCTTGTACTCAGCTAACCTGGGTTTAATCTCTGGCATTCTATATGATCCCGTATGGACCACCAAGAATAATTCTTGAGTGCAGAGCCAGAAATAACTTTTGAGCACTACCAGGTGTGGTCTAAGAAAAAAAGAGGAAGAGGCGTGCCCCTCCCCCCAGAGACCCCTGCGGGCCGGCTGGGGAGGCCTGAGTGAGTTTCTGTCCTTTGGCTTGGCGTTTGGGCCTGTCCCTCCCCCCAGAGACCCCTGCGGGCCGGCTGGGGAGGCCTGAGTGAGTTTCTGTCCTTTGGCTCGGCGTTTGGGCGTGCCCCTCCCCCCAGAGACCCCTGCGGGCCGGCTGGGGAGGCCTGAGTGAGTTTCTATCCTGTTGCTCGGTGTTTGGGCCGGCCCCTCCCCCCAGGGTGGCGCCTAGAAAGGCAAGTTGAGCGACCCGAATAGACGGGGGAGATAGGGAGATAGGGCCAGCCATCTGGACTTGCAGGTGACCTAGAGCAGTCCACCCCCCTGGACCCTGGAGTGGACCAGGGACTCCCCAAGGGCTTGGACAGAGCCTGCAGGGTCGAACTGAGGGAACTCATTCAAGGGAGTCTTGGAGGGGGCGGAGCTCCATTGAATCCCAGAGAAAGGAGGGTGGATTGAGAACTAGGATCAATAGCGCCAGTAAATATTGTGGCCAGGAGTGGAACTGTACCGCTGACAGAAATAAGGAGCAGAAAAGGGACAAGACCCACTGCAGGAAGGCTGAACTCTAGGTAGCAAAGGGGAGGAGAAAGGGCTAGGTTCAACAAACTCACCCAACAGCCCCTCTAGAAACACCTTCAGAAAGGAGACCAAAGCAGGCCGAAATTAGAAGCCACAGCACTCCAAAACACACCATTAAATACAAAGAATTATGTGTAAATCAAGGAGATCACTTATAACTGGAGACACCATGACAAGCCCTATCAAGTTTCCAAGTCCACCAAAACGTACAGATCCAGGGGAAGAAGACGTAAAAGCGGTCATGAGGAAGGAAATGCAAGAATTACTAAAACAAATGAAAGAAACCCTAGCAACCGAGTATAAGAAATCCATGGACGAATGAATCAGCCAAATTAAAGAAGAAATGTCAAAGAACATGAGAGATTCCATACAAAAAGAAGTGAAGGATTTAAAAGACAAAGTAGCAAGCCTTATGAGTAGAAACACAGAGTTGGAGAAGCACATCGAAGAACTCGAAGGAAAACTGCAATCAAAAAATGATAAAGAAACCAACAAAGAAATAAAAGGCAAAGCACTGGAAGGAAAAATCCAATATCTAATGAACAAGGACAAAAGAAACAATCTAAGAATTGTGGGTATACCAGAAGGGGAGGAAATAGGAAAGGGGGAAGAACAGGTCAGGGAGATAATAACAGAGAATTTTCCCACCCTCTGGAAAGATAATTCAGGACAAATCCAAGAAGTCAAGAGAGTCCCTAATAAAATAGATCCTAATAAACCCACACCAAGACATATAATAATCCAAATGGCAAAAAACAAAGATAAAGAGGAATTCCTGAAAGCAATAAGGGAGAAAAAAAACCTCAAGTACAAAGGAAAGGACATAAGAATCAAACCAGATCTCCCATTTGAAATAATTTAAGCAAGAAGACAGTGGAATGACATATTTAAACGACTGAATGAAAGAAATTTCCAACCCAGGGTCCAATACCCAGCAAAACTATCATTCATATGGGAGGGCAGACTAAAAACATTCTCAAACATGAGCGAACTTGAACTATTTGTGCAAACTAAGCCGATCCTAAGCGACTTACTCAGAGACGAATTACACAATCCAAACCCCCGATTGTAACAACAACCACTCCACACAATACAACTGCACAACAGTCCTCTCTATCAATAATTTCCCTAAATGTTAACGGACTAAACTCTCCAATTAAAAGACATATAGTAGAGAACTGGGTTAGGAAAAATAAACCGGACTTCTGCTGTCTGCAAGAAACACACCTACAGTTACAGGATAAGCACAGGCTTAGAATAAAAGGATGTAAAGTAATTATTCAGGCCAATGGAAAACAAAAAAGAGCAGGGACAGCCATTCTTATATCAGACCAAATTGTATTCAACCTCAAGAAAGTGATCAGAGACAAAGAGGGTCACTACTTACTGATCAGGGGAACATTAGATCAAGATACACTAACCCTGGTCAATATCTATGCACCTATTGTAGAGTCACCAAAATATGTGAGGCAACTACTGGCAAACCTGGAGAAACACATGAAGGGAATTGTGATAATAGTAGGGGACCTCAATACTCCATTATCACCACTGGACAGATCCTCCAAACAGAAAAATAGCAAAGAAATAAGAGCTCTAAATGAAAAATTAGAAGATTTACGGTTAATAGATTTATATAGAGCCCTCCATCCCCAGAAAGTAGAATATACATTTTTTCTCAAACCCACATGGAACCTTCTCCAGAATAGACCATGTCTTAGGATACAAAGCCAACTTATATAAGACCACAAAGGTAAGGATCATTAGAAGTACCCTTTCAGATCACTATGCAACAGAGCTTATAATTGATGTCAAGAAGAAGCAATGGAGGAAAACTAATACCTGGAGAATAAAAAACATGCTGCTTAACAACAGCTGGATCAAAGAACAACTCAAGGAAGAAATAAAAAGTTTCCTTGAGACGAATGACAATGAAGAGACAACATGTCAAAATTTATGGGACACAGCAAAAGCAGTACTTAGGGGGAAACTCATAGCAATACAGGCCTATGTCAAGAAACAGGAAAATAACAAAACCAACAGTTTAAAAGATCACCTCAAAGAATTGGAACAACAGCAACAGAGAAATCCAACCACAACCAGAAGGCAAGAAATAATAAAAACCAGAGCAGAAATAAACAACATAGAAACCAAGAAAACAATACAAAAAATCAATGAGACCAGGAGTTGGTTTTTCGAAAAAATAAACAAGATAGATAAACCATTGGCAAAACTCAACAAAAAAAGAGGGAAAACAACTCAAAAAACAATCCGAAAGATCAACGAAAGCAGAAGTTGGTTCTTTGAAAAAATAAACAAGATTGATAGACCACTGGCAAACCTAACAAAGAAAGAGAGAGAGAGAAACTTGATAACTCGTATCAGGAATGAAAAAGGAGAGATCACTACTGATATGACAGAGATTCAAAGGGTAATCAGAAACTACTTTGAAAAACTCTACGCCACAAAAAATGAGAACCTGGAAGAAATGGATAAATTCTTGGACTCTTATAATCTTCCACGGTTGAAGGAAGAGGATGTAGCATATCTAAACACCCCCATCACCATTGATGAAATTAAAACAGTAATCAAATGTCTGCCGAAAAACAAAAGCCCAGGTCCAGATGGATTCACTAATGAATTCTATCAAACTTTCCAAGAGGAACTACTGCCAATCTTGGCAAGACTCTTTCATGAAATTGAGCAAACAGAAACACTTCCAAATAGCTTTTATGAAGCCAACATAACCTTGATACCTACACCAGACAGAGACGCTACCAAAAAAGAAAATTACAGACCAATATCACTGATGAATGCAGATGCAAAGATCCTCAACAAAATCCTGGCAAATAGGATTCAATGCCTCGTTAAGAAGATCATCCACTACGATCAAGTAGGTTTCATCCCAGGAATGCAAGGCTGGTTTAACATCCGTAAATCTATCAACATAATACACAACATCAATAACAAGAAAAATAAAAACCACATGATCATATCAATAGATGCAGAGAAAGCATTTGATAAGGTCCAACACCCATTCTTGATCAAAACTCTCAGCAAGATGGGAATGGAGGGAACCTTTCTCAATATAGTGAAGGCCATCTACCACAAGCCAGTGGCAAATATTATCCTCAATGGAGAAAAACTGAAAGCCTTCCCTCTAAATTCTGGCACAAGACAAGGCTGTCCTCTCTCACCACTCCTATTCAACATAGCACTGGAAGTACTTGCTATAGCAATTAGGCAAGAAAAGGATATCAATGGAATCCAGATAGAAAAGGAAGAAGTCAAGCTCTCACTGTTTGCAGATGACATGATACTCTACTTAGAAAACCCTAAAGACTCTATCAAAAAGCTTCTAGAAACAATAGACTCATATAGCAAGGTGGCAGGCTACAAAATTAACACACAAAAATCAATGGCCTTTCTATATACCAATAGTAATAAGGATGAAATGGACATTAAGAAAACAACCCCATTCACAATAGTGCCACACAAACTCAAGTATCTTGGAATCAACTTGACTAAATATGTGAAGGACCTATACAAAGAAAACTATAAAACTCTGCTCCAAGAAATAAGAGAGGACACACGGAAATGGAAACGCATACCCTGCTCATGGATTGGCAGGATTAACATCATCAAAATGGCAATACTCCCCAAGGCATTATACAGATTTAATGCCATCCCTCTAAAGATACCCATGACATTCTTTAAAGAAGTGGATCAGACACTTTTGAAATTCATTTGGAACAATAAACACCCTCGAATAGCTAAAGCAATCATTGGGAAAAAGAATATGGGAGGAATTACTTTCCCCAACTTTAAACTGTACTACAAAGCAACAGTTATCAAAACAGCATGGTATTGGAATAAGGATAGGTCCTCAGATCAGTGGAATAGGCTTGAATACTCAGAAAATGTTCCCCAGACATACAATCACCTAATTTTTGATAAAGGAGCAGGAAATCCTAAATGCAGCAGGGAAAGCCTCTTCAACAAGTGGTGTTGGCACAATTGGATAGCCACTTGCAAAAAATTAAACTTAGACCCCCAGCTAACATCATGTACGAAGGTAAAATCCAAATGGATTAAAGACCTCGATATCAGCCCCAAAACCATAAGATATATAGAACAGCACATAGGCAAAACACTCCAGGACATTACAGGCATCTTCAAGGAGGAAACTGCACTCTCCAAGCAAGTGAAAGCAGAGATTAACAGATGGGAATATATTAAGCTGAGAAGCTTCTGCACCTCAAAGGAAATAGTGCCCAGGATACAAGAGCCACCCACTGAGTGGGAGAAACTATTCACCCAATACCCATCAGATAAGGGGCTAATCTCCAAAATATACAAGGCACTGACAGAACTTTACAAGAAAAAAACATCTAACCCCATCAAAAAATGGGGAGAAGAAATGAACAGACACTTTGACAAAGAAGAAATACACATGGCCAAAAGACACATGAAAAAATGTTCCACATCACTAATCATCAGGGAGATGCAAATCAAAACAACGATGAGATACCACCTCACACCCCAGAGAATGGCACACATCACAAAGAATGAGAATAAACAGTGTTGGCGGGGATGTGGAGAGAAAGGAACTCTTATCCACTGCTGGTGGGAATGCTGTCTAGTTCAACCTTTATGGAAAGCGATATGGAGATTCCTCCAAAAACTGGAAATTGAGCTCCCATACGATCCAGCTATACCACTCCTAGGAATATACCCTAGGAACACAAAAATACAATACAAAAACCCCTTCCTTACACCTATATTCATTGCAGCTCTATTTACCATAGCCAGACTCTGGAAACAACCAAGATGCCCTTCAACAGACGAATGGCTAAAGAAACTGTGGTACATATACACAATGGAATATTATGCAGCTGTCAGGAGAGATGAAGTCATGAAATTTTCCTATACATGGATGTACGTGGAATCTATTATGCTGAGTGAAATAAGTCAGAGAGAGAGAGAAAAACACAGAATGGTCTCACTCATCTATGGGTTTTAAGAAAAATGAAATACACCCTTGTAATAATAATTTTTAGACACAAAAGAGAAAAGAGCTGGAAGTTCCAGCTCACCTCAGGAAGCTCACCACAAAGAGTGATGAGTTTAGTTAGGGAAATAACTACATTTTGAACTGTCCTAATAATGAGAATGTATGAGGAAAATGGAGAGCCTGTCTAGAGTACAGGCGGGGGTCGGGTGGGGCGAAGGGAGACTTGGGACATTGGTGATGGGAATGTTGCACTGGTGATGGGTGGTGTTCTTTACATGACTGAAACCCAAACACAATCATGTATGTAATTAAGGTGTTTAAATAAATTAAAAAAAAAGAGTTACCATGATAAGGCAGAGTAATTAGTACATGAATAAACTTTTGTTACTAATGAAAAAAAAAAGAGGGAAAACACCCAAATCACTAGGATCATGAATGAAAGGGGAGAGATTACAACAGAACCCCATGAAATACAACATATCATGAGATCATATTATGAACAACTTTATTCAACTAGGCTAGAGAACCCACTAGAAATCGACAGACTCTTGGACAAACACCCTCTTCCAAGACTGGAAAAGGAAGATCTAGACAGTTTAAACAGTCCAATCACTTCAGAGGAAATTGAAGATGTAATTAAAATACTTCCTAAGAACAAATGCCCAGGTCCAGATGGATTTACTGGTGAATTCTATCAAACATTTCAAGAAGACTTATTACCACTGTTCCATAGGCTTTTCCAAACCATAGAAAAAACAGGAATCCTACCCAACTCCTTTTATGAGGCTAATATCACACTCATTCCCAAAGAAGGCAAAGACACCACCAAAAAAGAAAACTACAGACCAATCTCACTAATGAACATTGATGCAAAGATACTCAACAAAATCTTAGCAAACCGAATCCAACACTTCATCAAAAAGATCATACAACACGATCAAGTGGGATTCATACCAGGAATGCAAGGTTGGTTCAACATACGCAAATCAATAAACATGATACATCACATCAACAACATGAAAGACAAAAACCACATGATCATATCAATCAATGCCGAGAAGGCGTTTGACAAAATCCAACATCCTTTCATGTTAAAGACACTCAGCAAAATAGGGTTAGAAGGCACCTTCCTTAAGATAGTTACAGATATTTATGAAAAGCCTACAGCCAACATTATACTTAATGGCGAGAAACTAGAAGCATTCCCACTAAGGTCAGGAACTAGACAAGGCTGTCCACTCTCTCCACTCTTATTCAATATAACCTTAGAAGTCCTAGCAATAGCAATCCGACAAGAGAAGGGAATCAAAGGAATTCAAGTAGGGAAAGAGGAACACAAGCTAGCTCTATTTGCTGACGATATGATGATATACATCAAAAACCCTAAAGAGTCCACAGAAAAACTTCTAGAAACAATCAACCAATACAGCAAAGTGGCTGGATACAAAGTCAATACACAAAAGACAGTAGCGTTTTTATATACAAACAATGAAGTTGAGGAGAGAGAGATTAAAAATACAATCCCATTTAAGATAGTATCAAAAAATATCAAATATCTAGGAATCAACCTTACAAGAGAAGTGAAAGACCTATACCAGGGAAACTTCAAAACACTTCAGAAAGAAATTGAAGACGATCTAAAGAAATGGAAGAACATCCCATCCTCATGGATAGGTAGAATTAACATAGTCAAAATGACTATCTTACCCAAACTGCTATATAGATTTAATGCAATCCCTATCCAAATCCAGGCACAATTCTTTAAAGAAATAGAACAATCAATTACAAAATTCATCTGGAACCACAAAAGACCCAGGATAGCCAAACACATACTGAAAAATGAGAAGTTGGGAGGCATCTCCGTACCTAACTTGAAACTATACTGTAGAGCCATAGTAATTAAAACAGCATGGTACTGGAACAGATACAGGACCTCAGACCAGTGGATCAGAACAGAATTCCCAGACATAAACCCTCAGATATACAGCCAACTAATATTTGATAAAAGAGGCAAGAATATGAAATGGAACAAAGAAAGCCTATTCAACAAATGGTGTTGGTACAACTGGAAACTCACATGTACGAAAGTGAAAATCGACCCATATCTCACTCCTTATACAAAAGTCAACTCAAAATGGATCAAAGACCTGGAAATTAGACCTGAATCTATAAAGTTTATCGAGAATAAAATAGGCAGAACACTCGAAGACCTTTATATCAAAAGGGTCTTTGAGAATGGAGCACCAATGGCAAGAACGTTAGCATCAAATATAAACAAATGGGACTACATCAAACTAAAAAGCTTCTGCATGGCAAAAGAAACCCTACTTAATGCAAGAAGACAGCTAACAGAATGGGAAAAAAATCTTTTCACTTGATATATCAGATAAAGGGCTGATATCTAGAACATACAAAGCGCTCAGAAAGCTGAGCCCCTCAAAACCAAATAAAGCCATAAAAAATGGGGAGATGAAATGAATAGACACTTCTCTGAGGAAGACAGAAGGATGGCCAACAAACACATGAAAACATGCTCACCTTCACTCATCATCAGGGAGATCCAAATCAAGACAACAATGAGATACCACCTTACACCAGTGAGGTTGGCTCACATCAAAAATAATGGAAACAACTTTTGTTGGCGAGGATGCGGTATGAAAGGAACTCTCATCCACTGCTGGTGGGAATGCCCCCTAGTCCAACATCTATGGAGAAAAGTCTGGAGAGTGCTCAAAGAACTCAGAATTGAGCTGCCATTTGACCCAGCAATTGCTCTCCTAGGCATATACCCCCAAGATGGAAGGACATTCATTCCAAAATACGTATGCACCCCACTATTTATTGCAGCAATCTGTATAATAGCCAAATCTTGGAACCAACCTCGATGTCCAACAACAGATGAATGGATCATTAAGATGTGGTATATATATATATATATATATATATATATATATATATATATATATATACAATGGAATATTACATGGCAGTTAGAAATGATACAATCACAGACTTTGCAGCAACGTGGATGGACCTAGATCATGTTATGTTAAACGAAGTAAGTCAGAAGACAAAAGAAAAATACAGAATGGTAGCACTATTCTGAAACACCTAGAACACATATTTTATACACAACTAATACTTAACAATCAAATAACAGGGTTTAACATGGTAGAAACTCCGAACACTGTAATAGTCAACATATACGTGGGAGCAGTGTCCAAAATACATGAAAAAGGAATAATGCAAAATTTTGATTACACAATATACCATAAAGAAAACAATAACAATAGAAACGGCAGCATAGAGAGAACAGGTAGGTAATCAGACTTCTACAACAAAGGCCCACAATAATCCCTTGGAGTTCGTATACAAGAACACAAGTATAGAATACCAAGGGAAATCACGGACTGCAATGGCAACATACCATAACACTACCTTTTAATGCCTTTATCTTACTATATTTTAAATAACCTCTCAGCTTTTCTGTCCACAGGCGCCCTTGGATACAAAGGGCGGACAAACTAAGGTGGCAATTCGGGATACCATACAGGATACCATACCTTGCATGCACTACGAGATGGCCACAAGAAAACTCTTTAACATACACTTTATCTCTAGGTAATACCTCCATTTAGGAATTGAAGCACGTGATCATTCAGATCATCGAAGCAGTACCTGAGACGTACAGACTTAAACCACAGGCTCAATTCTTCAAATACTTTTAATTAAACCAGCATTCCCTTGCTATTCTCTCCTCTCTTCTTACTACTTTTCTTTTTTTTTCTCTCTATTCTGCTTATTACTTTTTTCTCTTTCTCTTCCCCTTTTCTCTCTAAGGTATTTTCTCTTTTCTCTTCCTTCATACCCTTCCCATATACCTTCCCCTTTCTCCCCTCCGGAAATCCAACTATCCCTTTACCCCTCAATCCCATCCAGATCTTCCACCATATTAAAATTTTTCACCCTCAGTCCTTATTCTATTAGGCATCAAGATAGACCTCCTACTCAACGAACCAGTACCCTGCACCCAGGCGAGGGGACACCCAGATAAACCCACACCTCGTCTCCTGAAAGAAAAGACAGCCAACTCCCCTGTGGACTCATGCTGCGAGGCCCTCCCTACTAACTCTCCCTAACGCGGACTGTTCCTTGAAACTGGGCCTAGCTCCAAAAGTATCCCCAATGCAAGAACTCTTCCAAGACCTCCCTGCCGCAAATTTTAATAATCTGAAAAAATTGTAATCAAATTCTTGTCGTTGATTTCTCCTTTCAGTTCATGATTGCCCCCAATTTAACGTTTTTTTTTCCTGTTTCACTAGTTTATCTCCCCCATTGTTTTACATTTGTTTCTTTAGTCCTAGTACCACTGTGTTTTGGTTGCTTTAATGCCTAAATTGACTGTTAGATCAAAAATTGCCTTATTACCTCTTAAATATAATCTTGTGTCTCTCCCCGCTGCAGTACAAAAATCAAACACTGCCATCACCCTAGCCTTATTAAAAGGCCTAGGTGTTATTGGTGTAAGCACAAATATTTATTCATTGGTTCATACTCTAGAATCTGCTAATGCCTTATAACTGTTGCTAAAAATGTTTACAAACTTAAAGAAGTTTACACTACTGTTGATTTCCTAGCAAAGAGTGCAGAATAACCGCTGTGGTTCAAAATTTAACATTTTTTTGAGGGAGGGGGGAATTTGTGTCATCCTTAGAGTAAAATGTTGCTTTTTAAAATAAATTCGGCTTAGCTAGAGATAGCATCAACACATAGAGGATAATTTAGTAAATAGACAAAAAGATATAGAGCAGAGTGAGAGCTGGTACAATAATTGGTTTTCTACCACTCCATGGATAACAACAGTGCTCCCAGCCTTTTTGGGGCCCTTCATTGGCTTTATGTTGCTAGTTTCCTTTGGTCCTTGGGCTTTTCGCAAACTCACCACCTTCGTAAAGAATCAAGTGGATGAAGCAACCAGAAAGGACTCAAAGGTTCTATACCAACAACTATGAACCTCAGAAGACCAGCTGACACCTGACATCTCCCCTCCTGCCAACTCTCCGCCACTTAAGTTTGAAGTTATCGAGGAGCTGGCGCATAGACCTCAATCTGTGCCTTGCCAAGCTTTGGAAATGACTGAATCAAGGGTAGCAGATGCGGTGACTGGAAGCCCCACACCTCTTCACCCAGTGTGGCCAGTCCACCGAGGCACGTCTGTCCCTTCTATATTGTATACTAAACAGGGGGAGATGTGGGAGATCGAGCACCCCACATATCAAAGGAACTCTGAATGAATTTTCCACCGCCTGCCTGATTCAAGCCACAAAAGTTTGCATAGCCCTGAACCAACAGAAAACTCTGCAAATAAATTTAGCTCAGCACAAAGAATCTGGCTTAACCAGATGCCTTAACCTTTCCATGTAACCTGTTTTTGTAACTGCTCTCAAGCATGTAGTTATAGATATGTTTTTGTAAAGTTTAAATTATGATCCTTATTGCTTGCACAAAAGATAGATCTAAATGGAAAATAGGCTAAACAAATAATTGTATTTGCGTAAATATCAATTAGCTATTTGTTTCCCCTCCCCCCATCCTGCCAGGTTCCTCTTTATCCTTCCCGCCATCAAAATGTGTTTATGCTCCCATTGGTTAAAATTGTTGTACTTGTACAAATCTGATTAGTTTATGTTTCAATCCTATGTTACTAAAATAGGCCCTGGATTGAGCTATTATGAAAGGGGCCCTTGGGCTACTGTGTAGGTAAGAAGTGCTCAGGCCATGGGGGTATTGTTGGAAAGATGTGTGCAGAAATAATGTTAACCGTATATTAACTTCTGATCCTCAATAAAAATAAGCTATTATAAAATAAAAAAAAAAGAAAAAAAAAGAGGAAGAAAGGTCAGTGATGTGTTAGCACTGAGGCTCCTGTTGATTCATGTGGTTCAATTTGAATCCCTCAGTTGAGAGTGAAATATCTTCACTCTGCCCTCTAATAAGATCCACTGCCTAACTTAACCCTTTATTTTGGAGGTACGAAGCAAAGTAATGGGTTTTGTGGTTGCAGCAAGGGGAAGACATCCCAAAAACTTTCCTATTCTCTCTCACCTGAATGGATTGTACTTTGGAATAACAATTCAGGTAGATATAACCATGTTATTTTTGATAGAATCCAATTGTTTTTCAAATGCAAATAGGATAAAGCATTAGAAGTCTATTTTTTGTAATCTTCTTTATTTCAATTGAAAATCTGAGAAGAAATAGTGATCAGATTGTACAGTGATAGAAATTTTACATGGAGAGAAAAACTGCCCTCAAATCTATAATTTTATTTTAGTGAGGTGACTAAGAATGAGATGATCAATATCTGGGCCTCCACATGAAATTTTGTAGATACCACCTCATCTTCATCTGAATATATATGGATTTAATATATATGATGGTCTCATTTCTGCAATGATTATAATGTAAAAAGTCTATAGGACAGTTCAATGGTAGAGTAGCAGCCTTAAAAAGTTTAAGTTCAACAAATATAATATGATCAACTATGTCAACTATGTGATGACTGTTTTTTAAATAAAGTAAATTTAAAAAAAAGAGAAAAGATCAAGTTCAAGCTTAGCATCACCACACATGTACCAAGTCTCATGCTAGAGGCATTGCCATTTGCTTCCATTTCTACAAATGTGCCAGCTTTGGGACAAGACAACCAAGTCTGTGATTGATCCCTGGTCAATGGTGGCAGCGAAAGCAATAATAACAATGGAAAGAATTTTAAACTTGATAGCCATTCCTTTTAAATATATTAAAGGCCTGGAGGAAGCCTGGGCATAGAGATTTTTTTAAATGTCTCCTCTAATTCTAATATGTGCCCCTTGTTGCAACTATTGCCACATGAAGCACAAAACTTTCCCCTTGAACTTGGGCCTGTGCCTATAAAAGGTAATTCAAATCAAGATTTTCAAGATTAAATCAAAATTAAGATTTTTCTGGTCAAAGACACTTCAAGGGATAGAGAAAGAAATGAAGTGATACTGTGAGAAAGCAGTCAAATTCAAAACATGACTCATTCTGCCAAGCACTAGATGTCATTTTTTAAAAAATGTCCTTAACTTTAAAAAGAGGAGAAACTGTTATGGATGAAGCAATATTAAAGATATAAGGAGACAGTGTAGTGTATGGATGTGCTTTGGCTCTTGAATTAGTCAACTCTCCTATTTCACAGCTGGAGAATTAAGCTTAAACTGGAAATTGAATGCCACCAAAGAGTGAATGACTATGTATTAGATGTCATATTTCCACAATGTGAGAAATGTTGTAAAGGCCATGTCTTTTAGGTATAAATAGTGAAAGGATGCAAGGTCTGGGATTTGTTTTAAAAGATTTCATGGAAGTTGGAGAGATCATACAAGGGTTAAGAGACTCGTCTTGCAATCTGTCTGGTTTGATCTCTGGCACCCATATTGTTAGTACCTTAATATTGCCAAGAGTGATCCTTGAGTCTAAGAGTCAGTTCTGAGCACTACTGGGTATGACTAGATCAAAAGTAAGTAAAACTTGGACCAAAGCAATAGTACAATGGGTAGGGCATTTGCCTTGCACTTGGCCAATCCAGGTTCAGTCCAGTCAAGCTCTTTCTTCTTTTTCCATTCATTTCATTATAAAAGAACACTCCTTCTGTTCTCTGTGGTAGTCATTTCACTCTCTTCCTTGTTATCTCTCACTCTACATATATAGTGCTAGCAAGAATTGCATGCCTTCTTTCTCACCCCCACTCATTCATTCGTCCATTGTCCTGTGACTTTTACCATCCTCAGATCACAAAAGACCTGAGAACCAAGAGATCTTTCTCCACCTCATTTATTCTCCCTAATTTTTTATTGAAATCTTTCTTCCATAGATCTGGCAAAGGTAGTTTCTCCCTAACTCTTTCTCTGGCTACTGGGTTAGATATTTCTCAATAGTTTTTTTCACTTTGTTACCTATGTACATATTACACATGTAATATGTAATGGGCACTAAAATTCTTCTTCCAGTTGTGGAAAATTAAGATCCCAGAACCTGGTCTGATCCACTGAATGTTTCTTAAAATCAAATCTCTCTCATCTCTCTGTCTCTGTCTCTCTCTCTTTCTTCCTTTCTTCCTTCCTTCCTAAGAGTTAATTCTGATCATGCTCTGGCCAGTGGTACTTGGGTGAAGTACCAGGGAATAAGTTCAGGGCCTCATGTTCTCTACTATAGAATTAAACCCTCAGATTCTAAAGCCAATACATTGGAGAGATATTAATCTGGAAGCAAATACTTTACACACACACACACACACACACACTCAAACACACAACATATTTTAGGAGTTCCCAGATGTTGCCCTTTGCTCCTAAGAAACAGCAAGCACAATGGAAGTCTGAAAAATCCAAGAGAGTGTTTATCTCAAAATCTGAATATTTATTCTGAAGCAAGAGACCACACCTTGAGGTGGGACAGGTGGTCTAAACACCAATCCAAGGTGGTACATTCAAAGATGTTTCCAACCAACAGGTAACAAGGCATATACTGAGTAGGGTGGAGTCAGATTAATTTCACAATCCCAATTAATCCCAAATTCTATCACTGAAGTTATCTTTCAATAACATTTTCCAGGTGATTCTTCTGTCCCTTGTGTAACAGCACTTTCCCCAAGTCCTATCCTCTCACAGTCTCTACCTGCCACCCGCAGGCTCATGGATGCAGATTTATTATAGCTTTTGAGCTTCTCTCCCAATATCACCTAATCTTAAAACTCACTCTTGTCTTCTTTATCCTCCTCATCTCCCACTTGTGATCAATTTCTCCATCTAGTTAATTTTGTTTCAGAACCATTCAGCACTTCCATTGTCTCCAATGTCCTATCAGTCTTCTTTTCTCTGAACTTTCATCCTTTCTCTCCTAGTATCATATATCATATTCATTTTCTTTGCTCCTTAACTCTACCTGTCTAGCAAATCCCTTCCATATAACTGCAAGACCCCTCATAGGAAAGCACAGATCTGATTCTGCAATTAGAATTCTGTTGCCTAAAGAAAACAACCATGATCTGAAATCCATGTACTTTTCCAGTCTTTTTTTTTTTTTTTTTTTTGAGGGAACAAGAAGAGGCCAAGGTCACTGGCACCATGTCTTGCTCGACACCAGCAGCCTCCACACAGACTCTGGGACGGATCGCACCCCTCTCCTTCCAGTCCCACTTCTTGTGCTCCTCCTTCTTGTCCTTCTTGCTGTCTTTGGTGGCCTGGGAGCCTTGCGAGGCCAGGGAGCCCATAGCATTCTAGATGGCCTCTTTGTTGGGGTCCACACCAGGCAGGTTCTTCAGGACACTCTGGAGGAACTCTGGGTCCTGCATCACGTCATAATCATCCTCCTTCTTGACTGACTTAGATGTGTCATGGCTGTACTAGCGTCCATGTCAGCGGACTTGGCCTGGCCAAACTCTGTGCCCTGTAGTGACATTTGCATGGGATAGGCAATCTGTTCCTCCTCTGTCGTGCTGCCCAGTCGGGGAGACCTGCACGGCCAAATTCCTGCTGTCTGATGGTCATCTTCAGTAGTGCATCGTCAGAGTCTCTTTCACCTTCTGCCCTGACTGGGAGAATCCTGGCCTCTGCCCCCAGGGCCTCCTCCTCCTGCCGCTGCCGCTGCTCTTTCATAGACACACAGGGACCAGGGCCAGCTCAGGGTCGGCGCTGGGATCCACTCTGAACTCAAAGTCACTGGCTTCCTGACCCATCATGGCACCGCCTTCACCAGCCAAAATGGGCGAGCTGATGAGGGCGTCAGCCAGGGTGGGCACCGAGGGTACTGTGACCAGATGCTAGCCTATCCTGTCTTTGCCGTTCAGTGTATTCACGAAGGCTGTTAGCTTCTCTGTGTTCACCTCCTCCTATCCAAAATTGATAATGTCCACATTTACTTTCTCCTTCTTGAGACACATGGCAAGCTTCACAAGATCCTTCTCAGTGTCCTCCACTGGGCTCCCCACGAAGGCAATACTATGCATCTTGTGATTCTTGCCCTGGTGGTGCTTAAGAGTCATGTGGGCCACACGGCTGCTCGTGCAGAAGGTGATCTTGCCCTTTGGATGGACCGTGTGCAGCTTGGACAGGATATGGCTGTCAGGGTGAGTGTGGTGAGCACCTCACAATCATTGGCCAGTGTGATGAGGTTCACGTTGTTCTCAGGGTTGCTACGGGTCTTGGCGTGACAGACGATGTTGACAGCATCCTGTTGGGCCTGCAGCTCGTTAGGTAAAAAGTCCCCATTCCACATATACTCACTGTTGTCCACACAGACCATAGTGCTCTCCAGCACCATCTTGCTGCCTGCCTTCTTCCTTTACTTTTTCAGTCTTATTGCTCATTTAGTTCTAAAATTATCTAAATAAAGACCACTCACTCTTCATTCCCTATTCAACCCTGTGTTTTCCTCATAACATCTAATGAGAAGGATACTTGTCCCATCAAGATATTGAAACTCTGTTTTTAGAGTTTTAGAGCTACACTCCAAAAAGCCTTCTAGTGAATCATGTGTCCTGGTTTAACAGATAAGATTGTCCCCTCCCAGGTGTTCCCAGATCTTTTCCTGAGGTGTATCACAGGTGGGCACCCACCTTAGCTGAGAAAAGTTCAGGTTCTGGCCCAGAGAAATAGTACAATGGAAGGGTACTGCTTTGCACAGGCCAACTCAGGTTCGATATCAGCATACCATCTCGTTCCCTGAGCACTGCCAGGCGTGCATCCTGAATGCAAAGCCAAGAGTAAGCCCTGAGCATTTCCAGGTGTAGCTCCAAAACAAAAACAAAAAGTACAGAGTCACCTCGCTCATCAACCTGTATTATTCCTGCCAATAACTCTTCCTGACACAGCATATTCTCAGATCACATTTGCTAAACTCCTCCTCCTCTCCTTTTTCTGGCCCATCAAGGCAAACAAGTTACCTAAAAATGACCCAGACACTAAAACCCCAGAGTCTTGACTAGGAAGCTGAATATACCAAATCAGAATTGGGAAAAACATTTCCAAATAAGAAGAAAGGAAAACCTTTAAGACAATTTCAAAATGCTGAGTCATTTGAAAGAAACTATTTGAAAGAGGTGAGCAACATTCCTTGCACACTAGCAAAAAATGAAACATGGGGCTTACTTAGAATCAACAAGTCACTTCTGCAATGGCCTGGAAAAGTCTTCCCTGTTCTGAACTTAAGCAGAGTCCAACTCATACCCACATTACAGACCCTCTTCTCAGTCCAATTGCCAATCAGCCTTTGAGAGGTTGATGAGCCCCAGAATGAGAAATCCATGAAGACCTTCCTGTGAGCCATGACGAATGAGTCTTCTCATCTTCCTTCCCTTGCCACATACTCTCCCAGCCTTCACTATGGTCAGCTCCATTTTCTTCCCATAAGCACCTTCCAGAATTATAAGCCATATTCTGCCATCAAATTATAAATTATAAGCATACTTTGTGCAAATGGTAATGGTGACTCTAACTACATATAGCTGACAATGTCTCTGCTCTTTTAGAGAACCAAAGTCTAACCTGTGAGTATCCTCTGTGAAACATGTGGTGAAGATCTTTCTAATGATGTTTCCTTCCCACCAATCTCTAAGCTGTACATGAGGATTCTGGGATGCTTTGTAAAGAAACACCTATGTCTGGATTCCAACACCAAAATGTCTCTGGGCATAGGGACTAGGCATAAATCTTTCTTTAAAACTCTCCAAATGATTCTAATATGCTCTGAGATGAGAAACATTGTTCCATCAGAATAGAAACTGGTAATTGGGGTTCCAGGCAAGCCCAAGCAGTTTCCTGCCCAGGCCTGTTTCTTATTTGGTTACAAATGACCATTTTTGCAAAAGATGGTCTGTCCAGATAAGGCTGGAGAGACACCAGACAGACAGAAAGCTGTCCCCAAGGAAGCCTTAACTAAATTCTAAATTCAGACTATCATATTTCATAAATTTAATTCTTTATCCATCTATGGTGTATGATTTTTGTTGTTGTTTTTAGGGGTGTGTGTGTGTGTGTGTGTGTGTGGTGTGTGTGTGGTGACAAGGCTAAATAAAGACTTTATGTAGCATGAGAAAAATCACTTGCCATTCAATGAGGGAGAAGAATTTTCTCGGATTACAACTGACAAGATAAAAAAATACATTTTAAAGGGCTGAACATGAAAGCACAAAATGATGGCAATTAGTATATTGATGTTTTTTCTTCTTTTGAAACTTCTTTTATGTTGATCATCAAATCAAAAAAATTTGGGGGGGGGGCTAGAGGAAGAGGTTTAGTTCCTTCCCCCACTGTGCTTTGTGATTACTTCTGGCTCAGTGCTCAGGGTTCACTCTTGGCTGAGGTGGGAGAAGGTGGGGCCATATGCTAGGAAAGGGGGTGGAGCCCGGTTGGCTATGTGCAAGGAAATCGTCTTATTCACTGTACTATCTCTCTGGCTCAACCAAAAATTTCTACGAAGTAAAATCTACTTCAAAAGTGTGAGTTTTTATAGATAGTGGCTGCCTTTAACCATCAAAGGAGTTGCAGGTCAATTATTTTGCTCTCCAAGTCGCTCCCCTCTGTCTGGACCTCTATTTCCTAAGAGCCGACTGGACCAGAAGAGCAGCAAGTCCTGCATGGTTATTCCTGAGGACAACAGGCTCCTGCAAGCTGTTTCTGAGACGCTTGAGAGACCCATTAAGCAAATGTTGCTCAATATGCTTCCTGGGTGATGGGAGGTGGGGGGCTAGTGGCGCTCAGCAACTTTACCTCCAAAGCAGACCCGCCCCCTTCCCTGAACCGCACTGATTCTCTCGCCTACTCTGTGCTTGTTGGCTTGCCAACTTCCCTCCGTGGTACCCCTGTGCCCACTCACAACTGCAGCCTCCTTCCGCCAACCCTACAGGATGAGCAGTTTGCCAGTTAATATACATCAAGCCATCAAGCTGCCACCTTCACACAAGAGGGAGAGCCCCATCTGTTCTGCGGAATGTTCCAGCTCCAAAGACTAGTCAACCCCCACTGCCAACAGCAGCTCTACAGGGTACCCCAGAAATGTCCCTAAAGTACGGGACTAGCTAAGGGAACCAGGAGTCTGGGTGAGCCTTTGAGAGAGAAGGTCTCCCCTGAGATTTGCTGCCTGCAGCTGAGGTACCCTGCTGAGGA
The DNA here is from genome assembly GCF_024139225.1 of Suncus etruscus. Taxonomy (NCBI): domain Eukaryota; kingdom Metazoa; phylum Chordata; class Mammalia; order Eulipotyphla; family Soricidae; genus Suncus; species Suncus etruscus. The sequence goes on from NC_064853.1 coordinate 96,794,832, forward strand.
CCAGCCAGCACAGGATTGAGGAAACTGCTTCCACTTGGAACTGAGAGATTTAACACAGAAAAATATCACAAATAATTGCTACCTGGGATTTTTAAATTTCTTTTCTTTTATTTTTGTCTCATTTTTGTTCCTGGCAACACAGAATGGGGGTGCACTATGCTTGTGCTTTTAGTAAAGAAATTGAAGTCCAGGAAAGATTTGCCCCCTTAAAACATGCTGCCAAAAGATAAAACAGTAGAACAAGCATACTGACTCTGAATTTAAACTACCTGGGTTTGAATTCTGGCTTGGCCAGTTACAAAATATGTTATTTTTAAGGGTGAATCTTCAATCCTAAATTAGCTTGTTCTAATAATAAATGAGATAATTATCCTGATTTACCTCGATGGATGTGAAAGATGTAAGTAACACCATCTCTGAAAACTGCTTAGAACAGAATCCAGATGTAATAGACACGAACGGCCATTCTTAACTGTATCTGAACCCAGAGGCCTCTCCCAGTTGCTCAAAAATGAGTCTCTGTGAGCACTGAGCTGATCTGGTCTGTTCCTTCACAGCATGCTGGAATGCTGGGCTCCAAACCCCAGGCGTGAAGGGCTAACCAAACACACATAGCATATCTAATTTTGAAGCCTGAAGTACCATAGTCCTCTGTTTCCATAAGCATCATTTCCTCTTAGATCAAAAAAAAAAATTGTGTGTTCCTGGCTTGCTCTTTAAGCCCCAATCCTCCTTCTCACTTATTTGCCTCTGTTGCTTTCTTTGCCTGCTTATTTTTCCACTTTGGAGAAGCCTGCATTCTCTCTTGAACACATATTCCCCTTTTTCTCCTCTCACTTATTGCTAAGCAAGTTTCATCCACTAAAAGCTACCTGGCTTCACGAAAAAAAAAAAAAGAAGAAAGAAAGAAATGTGTGTTCCCCACCATCAAAAAGATGGGGTTGGGAGCAGATGGAATATTAGAAAGAAATAAAACGAACAGCTCATCCATCCAGAGAAACACCCCTAGAGGAAAGTGGGGTCATCTCAGAACCTCTCGAAAGAGGCTCTCTCAGTTTCTTACTTCCTTCCACAGCAGGCTACCGGATCCAAGGAAAGTGTGTAGTGTATAAAGGTTTTGCAAAGCAAATGCAGATCCACTGAGTATATAAATAAAACAAAATAGGAACATCCAGTTGACCCCTCTGCCATTGAGATGAGAATAATTTAGAGGGTGGGTAAGCATTTTCCTGACCCAATATTTAGTTAGGAAAAGAGAACATAGTGGCTGCTGGGAACATTCCTGACTTGGTAAACAACATGTGGATTTGCTCTGCCCAATTATGGAAAATCCCCCAGCCAGGGCCAGGGCTGAAGTGATGTGTGTGTGTGTGTGTGTGTGTGTGTGTGTGTGTGTTAGAGAGAGAGATTTTAGAATCCAAGCCATATATAAATGAGGGTGACTTCTCCCCCAAGAAGTGTCCCTTTCATCATATCTTTCTCCAGGCCAGTGAGTGGCCCAGTCAATCAAGAGAAAAGTTAACTTCATTGATTTGACATTAAGCACTGTTTGCAAAAATCTCTGGCTTATGACAAGCAGTGTCCTGAAAAGGAGTAAATGCCTTCTACTCTTGTTTGTCCCTCAGGAGGACTCCTCCAAGAGGTTTTTTTTTTTTTAATTTGTTTTTTTTTTTAATTAAATCACTATGAGATACAGAATTAATAAGTTGTTGATAGTTGAGTTTCAGTCATACAATGTTCCAACACTCATCTCTTTACCAGTGTTCATTTTCTGCTACCAATTTTTCCAGTTTCCCTCCTGCCCCCAAGTCTGCCTCTATCATAGTCTCTCTCTCGCCTCTCTCTCTCCATTTTCTCCTTTTGGGCACCAAAGGAAAATTACTAAAGAGATATCACATCCCTTTGCTTCCTTTTAGTCTCTCAACCAGTCTAACTCCAGCAGGGAATCCTTTGTCTGTCTTTGCCCAGTTGGCACTGTTCCCTTTAGAAGTCACTGACTTCCCTTTTCTGTGACAGGCTGGATAGTGTGGCCAGCATTGTCCATAGTTCTTCCTGGGAGAGTTCGCCTGGCCTGGTCTGCAGGAGATTCTGTCTTCACTTGAGAAGTCTCAGAAGAGAATTCTAAACTTTCATTGGGCTTTGTTTGACTAGTCTACCATTCTGTATTCCTGACCCTTCTCCCTACCACCATACCACACTCCTTCATGAGGATTGAAGCTGAGAGTATGCTGGTCTGGGGGGATGAGAGCAGGATGAGAGAGACAGAAAAATATGGACAAAAAGACATAGAAAAGTGAAAGTAAGAGATGGAGGAGAAGCTATATCCTGGTGTCTTTGTGCTCCTGCTTCTGGGATATCTAGAATGCAATGACGACCCTTTGAGTAAGATTACTTTTTTGATTACTTGAGTTAACTAAATTTGCTTTCTATGTATTGTACCCCAAAGAATCAAGATTTATTTTGGAAGCCCCTGCAATCTGTTTCCAACTGTTTACTGGCATGTGCCTTGGGCAGAGGGTGATACATTGCATTACCCCAAAACAGCTTGTACACATTATGCTCCTATGCAATAACCATGAGACAACCATCTGACCATTTTACCTTTTTTTTTTTTTTTTTTTACAAAAAAGGTGGTTAGTACGGATTAGATGGAGGTTTTCCTTAAAAAATGTTTTAGGTTCATTTCTAAGATATCCAAATCATTGGTAAACCTTAACAATGACAACAAAACAACATCAAAAATGCAGAGGAGAGATAAACAGAAACTTCCTCAAATAAGACATACAGATAGCCAATAGTTATAAGAAAAATGCTCTTTATCAGGAAATGCAAATCAAAACAATAATGAAATATCCATTCATATCAGTGAGACTGGAACACATCACAAAGAATAAAAAAAAGCAGTGTTAGACAGGAATGATAGCACAGCAGTAGGGCATTTGCGTTACATGTAGCCAATCTGGGTTTGATCCCTGGCATCCCTTATGGACCCCAAGTTTTCCAGGAGTAATTTCTGAGCAAAGAGTCAGAAGTGGGAACCACCACTGTGGCCCACTGTGGCCCCAAAACAAAGAAAGAACAGTAGTGTTATCCACAAAACCTAAAAACCCATCAAAAAATGGGGAGAGGAAATGAACAGACACTCTCTAAGAAAGACAAACAGATGGCTCATCATCACTTACCATTAGGGAAATCCAAGTCAAGACAACAATGATATATCATCTTACACCAGGGAAGATGCACATATCAAAAATACTGGGAATATTCTCTGTTGGTGAGGATGTGATATGAAAGGAGCTCTAATCCACTGCTAATGGGAATGCTGCCTGGTCCAACTCCTGTGGAAAACAGTAGGGAGAACTTTGAGTAAACTAAAAATTGAGCTGCCATAAGATGCAGAAATACCTCTTTTGGACATCTATCCCCACGAGAGAAAAAATTCATCCAAAAGGATGTATGTACACAGTTATTATTGCAGCACTCAGTACAATAGCTAAACCTTAGGATCAACCTATATGTCCAACAACAGACAAGTGGATCATGAAGATGTGGTATATATATATATATATACACATATATATATTATACATATACATATATATACAAGGAAATGCTACATAGCTGTAAGTAATGATGCAGCCATGCAATTTGCAACTACATGGATAGAACTGGAAAATATTATTTTAAATGAAGTAAGCTAAAAGAAGAAGGAGGAGGATAAATGCAGAATAATATTACTTATATGTGATATTTAGAATAACTTCATGAAGAAATACAATGGTTCAAATGGGAGTTGTCTTGAAAACCCTTGGTCCCAGAGTACAAAGAGGAGAAAGAAATAAAGAAACTAAGTGAAGGAGGAGAAAAACAAATATAGAATGGTAGGGGCCAGGGGACAAGCTGTCTCAGGTGCATTGGTGGTAATTAAAAAAAGACTGAACTAGATATCTAAGCCAAAGTCAATAACAATAAAATCAAAACTCTATCAATCTAAATTTTAAATGGGCTTTTTATACTGACAAGGAGTTATGGTATGAAATGCACTCTGGGAACTTTGATGGAGGGAGGTCAACTTTGGTGGTTAGAATGTATGATGATTCATTGTATGTCTGAAACCCAACTATGAAGAACTTTGTAAGTCACAATAGTATCGGAAAGTAAAATTAAAAAATTTTAAAAGCATTTAAAAGTTTTCTTAAAAAAGTGTTAAGAGAGGGGCCGGGAAGGTGGCGCTAGAGGTAAGGTGTCTGCCTTACAAGCGCTAGCCAAGGAACGGACCGCAGTTCGATCCCCCGGCGTCCCATATGGTCCCCCCAAGCCAGGGGCGATTTCTGAGCACATAGCCAGGAGTAACCCCTGAGCGTCAAACGGGTGTGGCCCAAAAACAAAAACAAACAAACAAACAAAAAAAAGTGTTAAGAGAGAGTGTGGGGAAAAAGGAATCTCCATCTATAGTTGGTGGGAATATTAACAATTCAAGCTCTTCTGGAAAGCAATATGGATACTTCTTGAAAACTTAAGAAATGTTCCCATATGAACCAGTAATTTTACTACTGGGCATCAACCCCAAAGGCCCAGAAATGTTACTCAAAAATATTTGTGCTCCTATGATCATTGTAGCACTATTCACAATAGCCAAATATAGAAACAATTTACATATCTTAGAACAGCTGCTTGAACAAAGAAACGATGGTACATATACATAATGAAGTACTACTCAGCTAAAAAAAAGATGAAGTCATGCAACTTATATGTATATGGATAGAAGGGGGGTTATGTTGAGATGAGACAGTAAGAAAGAAACAGATAAAAAATGATCTCTCTTAAGTGTGGTATGTCAAAAAGCCTTAGTAAGGGAAAAACAAGACCTAGAGCAGTAGCATCTAAGAAATAATCAACAGAATGAAGCTTATCAGGATAGTGGGGAGAAAGGAGCAGGAGAGGGGGAAACTTGGAGACAATAGTGGAAAGAAATGTTGGGGTGGTAGTGTTAGAATATTGTATGCATAAAACCCTACCATTGTAATATTGTAAACTGTAAATCACAGTGGCTAAAATGAAAAACACTATCTTTTTAATTTTATATTACTTAAAATCAGGTATAATGTCTAAAAACAAGTAAAATCATATTCTCTGATCAATACTATTTCTATATAAGAATAATATTAATCTACCAAATCATACCAAATAGTATCATTCTCCTTTCAAAGAGCACGGAAAAGTCCATATCATTCATTCATGTGTCTTCAGAAATTCAGAATCATGCCTGGCATATGGCAAATGCTTAATGTTTCGTGAATGAATGAACCATTGAGATTTAAAAAAATTGTCAACTCAACAAGCATAAAAAGCTGTAAAAGGTTTCTAAAATAGCTCCAAAAAATTTCAACCTAACTTTAGTTTTAAGCATGCTATTCAGTCAAAGAAATATTAGACTGGCTACAACAGGGTGTTGAGGAATGATTGCAAAAGTCCATTAAACAGGACTTTGGTAACTGTACAAAACTGAAAAACTTTTCCATCTCTAATAATCAGCCCCATCCTCCTGGACTAAAGTGAACACGACTAATGTAGCCAGTAGTATCTCTACCTAACTACTGTCCCCACCCAAAACAAAGGCTCTTCCTGGGGCCAGATGGAAGAACCAGATAGGCAAGTTGAAGAAAAACAGAGTTGGAAGAAACCTTGTATTTAAGATACTGATTTTTTACTTCTCTCAACTCTAAGAGTTTTCCCCACCCTCTTTTCTGGCTGTTAAAGCAGAGATTATATTTCTTGTTTAATCACTTTAAAATGGGTTTCTGAGAGTCAACTTTAAAATTCCTCACGAATTCAATAGTCAGCTTCTTACAGGAATTATATCTGATTACTAAAGCTCTTCCCCCAAAGACAGCTTTGGAATGCTATGCCTTCCCTCCTCTTGCCCCATCAGACACCATTTGCATGTTACCTGCCTTCTGGCTGAAGTTGATGCCATAGGACTCAACCAAAAAAAGCTCTGGGTTAGGCATTAGTGTTTTATTAAAGATGATGGGCAGACTGACAGTGCCAGGGAACAATGCATTGCTGGGAATCAAACTTAGGCATCTTGCATGCAAAGCATGGAGCCTTTTGTGTCATCTGCCCTATCCCATAAATGTATTTATCAAACTCCCAGACATGGTAGCAAGTGAGAAAATGAGCTAGAAAAAATTTTGTGTGGTAAAGTATATTTATTTATCTGTTTGTCTCTAACACTGCTCAGGGGACACCTCTGGCTCTGTGTTCAGTAGTTATCCTGGTAGTCCTGGGGGAAACATTTGTGGTGGCTGGTTTTAGAGTCACATTCTTAGTGGCAAGCTAGACAAGACAAGCAAATTAACCTTTGTAGTATTTATCTCCAAGCTCATAAAAAAATCCAGATTTACTGGAGTGGAGAGAGACATGGTGATAAAATCACAAAATAAAACAAAAAGCTGAGGATAGAGGTACTCTTGAATGTTGTATGATCTTGGAAGGCAGGAATTTTCCACTGTTTATCCCTGCTCTTTCCCCTAGCATACATGAGTATTAATTCAGTGAATAAAGAGAACTGAATGAAAAGAACAACCCAAAGAAAGATACAAGGAAACAGTCTCAGAGCTGCCTGTTTGTGAGAAATAGGAGTGGGAGCAGGATTGCAAAGGGATGAGAGCGAGCCTGAAGACCGTTCGGTTTGTCTGCAGCTTTTACATATGTGTCCACTTTCCTTTAAAAGAAAAGGAATGGGGCCGGAGAGATAACACAGTGGTAGGGCATTTGCCTTGCATGCAGCTAACCTGGGACAGACCAGGTTCGATTCCTGGCATCCCATATGGTCCCCGGAGCTAGGAGAGATTTCTGAGCACAGAGCCAGGAGTAACCCATGAGCATCTCTGGGTGTGACCAAAAACCAATCAATTAATAATAAATAAATAAATTGCTTTAAAAATAAATAAAAGGAGCCAGAATAGTGGCACAAGCAGTAGGTCATTTGCCTTGCATGCACTAGCTTAGGACGGACTGTGGCTCGATCCCCCGGGAACCCATATGGTTCCCTAAGTAGTGATTTCTGAGCACATAGCCAGGAGTAACCCCTAGGCAGCACCGGGTTTGGCCCAAAAAGCAAAAAAAAAAAAAAAATAGGAAAACTGATCTCATCAATCTCAAAATAGTTTGAGGGTGTCAAAGACAAGTCAATGGAAATTCCTCATTGATACCACAGTCCATTTAAGGAAGGAGAAACTACTGATGGCTGATGAGCAATGCTTGCCTCCACTTTCCTAGGAGTGAAAGTGGTTGCTTCCCTTTCGCTGGCATCTGTGTAGCTCTGGCTGCTAGTATGACTGGGATTGGGTGTTTCCTTATACAAGCAAACCAGTACTCTGAAGAGCATGGCCTACTAGCTGGGAAAACTTGAGGACACAGATTTTTATCCCTGTCACCTTGTCAACCTCATGGAAGGCCACTGCAGTTGTTGATCATAAAGTTGCTTACATTTGGAAATAGTAAGTACTCTTAGAAAAGGAAAGGGCCTGTGTATTTTATTTAGGTACATTCCTATGACAACAAACATTCTTCTATTCCTAGCACATTTCCCAATGTCTAATTTTAGTGCTTTCTTCATAAGGCGAGGTGCAGAGAAAGAGAATTAGTTTTATCTTTGGCAGAGAAGGCAGCATTTCTTATTTTGACGAAGAATTAGACTATTAAATCTAATGCTTTAGTTAAATTTCACAGCAACCTTAATACTAGGTGAGATTTCTCCCATTTAAAAACGTTTTTGCTTAGATCAACAGGGCAAAGGCAAGGATTCCCACCAGGCTGGTTTCTGAAAACCTGTGTTCCACTCTCATGACCTCCCTTCCACTGTGTGATTCCCAAAACTAATCTTACTTAATCTTCAAAACTGAAATAATGGAATTATATTTAACTCCCATTTTTGAAATGAATTTATATTCAATTCTACATTAGATGTAGAGTCTACATTTAGATGTAGAAGACTAAACACCAAGTGGCCTATGGACATAATTATGTGAGAGTACTTTCATGAGTCAGATGAGATTTGCCCTCTCTATTTTCTGCCTTGAAAGGGTGCAAGAAGAAATTGATTCCTCTCACTTGAAACCAGAGCAACTAACACCTTGATCTTGAATCCACCTAGACTGGTGATTTGTTACAACATCTCCACTAGGCTATGACACCATTTTATGGAGAGTAAAATTGAGGCTCAGAGCTAGTTTCTAGAGGCAGCATGAGTGTGCTAAGCTGAGAGTCAGGTGATATAAGTCAACTGTTACATTTGTCCCCAAGAAATCTGTGACCTTGAGTCACTCTTGCCTCCATTTTGGCTCACACTTTCTTCTTCCTCAGGGTAGGGAGAAGGGCCAATTATATCATGTTCTCCATAGTTCTAGTCATCTCTCATACTAAGAAGACTCTGGATGATCCCTATAATGACATTAGAATAGAATAGAATATTTAATAATATTAGAATAGAAGCCAAAAAGGAGGAAACACATTGACAAGTGGCTCTGGGTGGACATTTGCATTTGTTCCTATGTTCAATTCAATTCACACATCTAAGAATCTGTAATTATAATGTCTCCCACAGTCACTGCTTCTAGAATGCCTGGAATATTCCCCTGGGAAATAAGAATGCCAAATTGCTAATAGCACCCTGGGGTTTTGCACCTCAGGCTATCATTGCCATAGATGATTTTTAAATCATATTTAAGTTGATTGAAGTTGTGACCTTTTGAGTTTAGAAACAAAGTAGTCTATGCCATTGAGCATACAACCAGAAAGAAGCTTCACCAACCTATTAGGAACACGTGAAGAACCTTGCTCTAATTGGCCTAAGAGGTTCCCTTTGCTAGGGAGCAGTGGCAAGTCAGTGATGAGTTAAAGCAGATGCTACGGTGAGCATAGATGAAGGCCTGTGGTTAGGTAGTGGGTAGAGTGAGAAGAGAATGAGGAAAATGAGCAAAGGTTTGGGTCTGGGCTCTGTTGTTTGAGGGTCATTAACTTTACCTCTCTAAGCTTTGGTTTCCTCATACATAACTTCAGAGCTTCTGGTTGAGAATCTCTATCAGAATTGAATAGTTTAAGGTGTAGAGAAAGGTATTATAGTAAGACAGGTACTTGTACTATCCCCTCTTAGTACATAAAAGTATAAAAAAGAAGATGTAACACAGGCTTCAAACCTGTATCATCTTCCCCAGAGTCTGTGAGGTTAGGATTATATGCAGTTCTTATTCACAGCTCCATAGCTTCATGACATGTCACCTCCTGGCATTGCTAAGTCCAAAGAGTTTTCACAGATTGCCTTCAGTAAAGCTGTACCAATCTAAAATCATCTAAGCTTGGAAACCACTTATGTCTGCATGAAGAAGATAGGCATAGCCAAGCTAGTGAATTACAATGGCAACAGCTACCTGAGCACTTTTATGGCTGATAGTGGGACACTACTTAAAGTTAAGTAATAGAATAGATTTCATGACTCACCATATTTCCTCTTGCCATCACTCTTTTTTCTCATCAGGATTTTTTTTCAATTAGGAACACTAAAAGTCAAGAGGGGATCAAGGGAATAATTCACAGTCTGTAAGGTTATTTGAGGGGTCTCTGCATGACCTTTGATAAGTTATGCTTAATTTGAGATCTGACAGAGAAATCTCTGTAAGTAGTAGCCAACAAGCAGCCATATGCAAAGTAGCTAAGACATTACAGATGCAAGATGAACACCCATATAATATCAGATACTTGATGGCATAAAACAAGACACCATTCATAGGGAGCTCATGTTCTGGAAACATGGTCAGTTGAATACAACTCAGGACTGTGATGGAAAGGAAGGCTATAGGAATGCACAGAGACTTAGGTAGCCATTTCAGAAAAAGAGTGTTGAAAAAGACCCTTCTTCTATGACACACAAGAAGAGAATAGATGAAAATTCAGGAAAATACAAGAAAGGGCTGTTCCATCAGTTTTCACTCTAAATTCTGGAGATTGTAGGATGGAGCTAAGGAATCTGGAGGTAGGGATAACAAGAACAAATGTGTACATCACACCTGTTAGAAATATGGGGAGCTTTCCAGGACCCCTTGCTCCAGACACATTTGATCATGCACCTCCTCTGAATTCTGAATGCACCTCCTCTGGTTCAGAATGCACACTGAGCAACCAGACATTGATAAATTGGACATGTGTCATGGTCCAGAAACTGTGCATCTTGTTCAGAACAAAGAGAACCCAGAAGATCAGAAGGGATTGAATCAAGAAAGTGACACCATCTCGTTGTATTCAGAGAGTTTATGGAAAACAGAAAGATGGGTGATCCCCATAAAGCGAGAGAGGCAGCAGGAAAAACATAGGCACAGGCTGGTTTCGGATCAGAAAGAAATCTTTGAGTACTCAGCCAACAGCAGATCACAAGATTTGTAACTACTTAGAGAAGGGAGAAGAGAGAATGAGGATGGATAAAATCTGGGTGCTGGGGCTCAAGTAAGGTGGCTCAGCAGACATAAATCAGGAGCCCTGCCTATGGAAGAGAGAGAATTTTAATTTATCGGAAAGTCCCTGACATCCTGTGTGGTCCCCCGTGCCTTGCCAGTAGTACTATTCCTGAGCTCTGGGTCAGGAGTAACCCTTGAACACCAATGGTATGGTCCTTCCCCGGGCAAATGAAAATTAAAAAAATTAAAGTTTTTTTTTTTAATAAAGCTCTGAGTTAACAAGGAGCTAAGTCAACTCTAGCCTCTTTACAACCCTAGCTTCTTTTCACTGAGAAGAGGGGATAGTAGAGATCAGCCTTGTAGGTGGGGGTTGGGAGAGTGGGGAGCTCGAGGGAGTAAGGAGGAAACAGCTGCCATGAGAGTGGGTGAGGGAGTTGATTGGGGACACAGGAAGGACTGCCAAGCACGGATTGTTTTCTCCTGTCCTGACAGCTGCTGTCACTCAGGGTACCAGATGGAATGATGAAGTAAGATTCTGCCAGAACAGAAGCTCCATGCTGGGAGCAGAGCAGGTACTTTTAGATATAGAACCAGAGCCTGAGAGTTGCTAGAGGGACTTTTGGTGCCTCTGATGTGAGCTGTTGATGAGAGGGTTGGATCCAGCTCCCAGAGGTCCTTGTGGTCCACCAGGAGCAGCAGTTCTCTGATATGAAGACCTGGATCAAGAGTTCAGCTGGAGGCCTCTATACCAGATGTCTGAACATTATAAAGTATAAATTAAGTGATTCCCAAAACTGATTTGCATTCCATTGAGGACCTCACAATCCTTCCCAGGTTCTCCCCTGTTGTGCAGGGAACTAACAGTTCTTTTCTGTTCTCTCTGACCCTGTGAGCCTGAGGAGTATCTCAGATCTGCTGATTCATGATGGAGCCGAAGCTGGATTTTTTCAGGAACACCCACAGGTGAACAAGCCACAATCAAAACTGTCACAAGGAAGTTCTTGGCTTCTAGGAAGTCAAGAAAATTAGCTGTTTCTCCTCACATGTCTGCTTTCCAGGAAATTCTAGGCAGTTCCACAAAGCTCATTCTCCAGGTAGAGAAGGGAGAAAACATAGCTGCCTTGTGAAGACTTCTCTGGGGAACTACTGACTTTGAGTGACTTTGAGTAACCATAAATAAGTAGATCTTCTGGAAACATTTCGTTGTCCTCCCCCGGGCAAATGAAAAAAATAAAGGGTGCTGCATTCATTTAATAGAATGTGACTACAGTGGTGTGTGCAGTTAGAGAAATAACTACACTGACAACTAACATAACAATGTGAATCAATGAGGAAAGTAGAAAGCCTGTCTCAAATACTGGTGGGGGTGGGGTAGGGAGGTGGGAGATTTGGGCATTGGTGATGAGAATGTCACACTGTTTGGGGGTGTTCTTTATAATTATGTTTGCAATCAAATTGTATAAATAAAGACTTTAATAAAGAAAGAAACAAGAAAAGAAAATTGAAAAATAAGAAAAAAAAGAATGTGACTCCATAATATTAATAAAATATTTAACAACAGAGATACATTTTAAAAGCTTTGTATTAAGTGACAGAAGCACATAGACATTATTGTACCTACCTGGCATTGGGGAAAGTCTGGCAGGGTGGGATGTTGGGTAGACAAAGCAGTGGTTTATGAAGAAAGAGAAACAAGGATTCAACTGCATAGAGATAAATTATGTTTGATCAAGCACTAAAAATATTCTGTATCTTGATTCTGCTGGTGGCTATACAAGTGTATATGTGTCAATACCCATTAAATTTAACTTCTTTAAAGGTAGAATTTTGTTTGGCTTTTGTTTGGGGAGCCACACCTGGCAGTGTCCAGGGATTACTCCTGGTTCTGTGCTGAGGGATCACTCCTGGTAGTACTTAAAGGATTTATGTGCAGTACCAGGGACTGAAACAGATTGACTGCATGCAAGGCAAGTGCTTTGATGCCTGTCCTATTCCCCAGTTTGTGTGAATTTTATAGTTTACAAATTATATTTAAATAAAACTAGCCACCAAATAAGTAAACATATAAATCAATCAATCAGGCCCCTTCTCTCTTTTTCTTACTCCACTATTCAAAACTGAATCTCCCAATCTCTGGGCTCCAAGTGAATTTTTCCTGCAATTGCTCCGCAATAATTGACCAACAAAGCAGAGAGAGTACAGAAAGAGAGAAAACAGAGGGTAGAGTTAGGGATTTAAAATAAGTGAAAGAGACAGTTTAGAAAGCAATAAAAACCCACAATGAAAAAAAAAAAGAAAAGAAAAAATTCGCAATGATTTAATTTGTATTTTGGAGGTTGTAATATGTTCTAGCTTCATACATTTGGGCCCCAGGACACCCCTTAACAGGTCTTTTCAGGATCTGAAGATATATGAGAATGCAGCAGCAAAAAAATTCTCAAATCTGGGTTTACCTTGACTTCTGTAACCCAATAGGTTCTCTTTCATTTCACACACAGCTCTTAAAATAAACCTTTTATGAGCACCAAATTTTGGATCAAATTCTAAATCTGCATTTTCTAAGAGTTCCACTTCTTAAAGAATTTGAGTAGTCATTTTTAAAGTAAAGGATTTTCTGTCAAATTTCCTTGTTTTTTAAAATGGAATTTTTTATAGATTGTATTTACTTAAAGGGAAGGCTTGTGGTCAGAGCAATAGTACAGTGGGTAGGTATTTACTGTGATCATTCAGTGTAAAGCCAAGAATAATCTCAGAACACAGCCATATGTGTCCCTTTCCCCAAAAATAAAATAACAAAAAGAGAGAGAGAATTCATGGAGGATAAGCTATTAAGAACAATTTTCCTCCCCCGAGTCCCCAACACATACCCACTTGCTTGACAGACTCACTGTGTGTCTTTTCATTATAGACGACTCAAAAGGAAACCAGTAAGATGGAAAGCACAAAACACACAATTGTCTGTTAGCCTTTCTGATGATGCTTACCAAACTGTCCAACACTTCACCTCTCATTTGTATTTCACTACTATTATCTAAAATCATAGGCAACACTCTTCTGAAAGCATGTTTATATCCTGATAAAAATTAGGGAAATTACTTTTAAAAAAAATTGTGATCTCATAGAGAAGACTTTGGGCAGAACACATTACACTTCAAAGGGCTTTCAGATGAGGGTGCAAAGTTTATAGTCCCCCTAATGTCATACATCTTTTCAGTGACTCACTTTTAGCACAGCATTTTTCAACCACTGTGCCACGGCACGCTAGTGTGCCATGAGATATTGTCTGGTGTGCCGTGGGAAAAATCCCAACTTCATCCCTAACATGCAAGAGCGCCGGTGAATCTGGACTCTGGAGGATTATTGCAGACACAGCCCAGAAGAGCGCTGAGTGATGGATCTGGAGGAGACATGAGCAGAAGAGTGCTGAGTGTGCCAGACAGCAGCTATCTAGAGGAGACAAGTGCAGTATGTACTGAGTGACAGTGAGACAGGAGCAGATACTGCAGTGATGAGCAAGATTTTGAAAAGGAAAGAACTGGACTCTGAACAAAATTCGAAGCCAGATGAGAGCCCAAGTATGAGTGAGGATCAAAAGAAAGCAAAGATGGTTAGCTCAAGCAAATTCTCTGGCACAAGGCAATGTAGCAAAAGCTGTATTTCATTTGGATTTACTTTCACCGGAGATGCAAAGAAACTAACTCCACTGTGCGTGGTGTGTGGTGAAAAGCTATTTAACAGTGCTATGGTCCCAAGTAAACTTAAACACCATCTCCAAACAAAACACCCTTCACTTCAAAACAAGAATGCAGACTTTTTTATTTGCCAGAGTGAAAACATGGAGGAACAGGCAACTTTCATGAGAAAAACCACAAAGGTAAATGGAAGAGCTCTTACAGCTAGCTATCAATTTGCCGAACTTATAGTCAAGTCAAAAAAAAGTGGCACACTGTGACAGAGACATTAATACTTCCTGCCTGCAAAGCTATTGTAGAGGAGATGCTCGGATCTGAAGCACCTAAGGAAATAGCCAAAGTTCCTCTCTCAGACAACACAATTTTCGGATGTATTAATGACATGTCTGAAGACATTGAAAGTGTGTTTTTGGAAAAGATCCAGATCAGTGAGAAATTTGCATTGCAACTTGATGAGTCCTCTGATATCAGTGGACATGCTCAACCCTTATCCAATGTGTGTTTTGTGGATGGTGATGCAATTAGAGAAAACTTCTTTTTTAAAAGGCATTGCCAGATAAAACAACAGAAGAAATTTTTCGGATCACATCAGAATACCTTGAACAGAGAGGACTTAATTGGGAAAACTGCACAAATGTCTGTACTGATGGAGCTGCAGCCTGATTGGGTGCACCAAAGGCTTTGTAAGCAGAGTAAAGGAAAAAATCCAGATGTGCTTGTTACACATTGTTTTTACACCGTGAGGCCCTTGTAGCCACGACATTACCAGTAGACCTAGTTACTGTATTGGATGATATGTACATGGTAAACTTTGTAAAGTCATGACCCGTGAAAAGCAGCAAGTTTGCAGTTTTGTGTGAAGAGATGGGAGCAAAGCATAAAACCTGGCTGTTTCATACGGAGGTCCATTGATTGTCACATGGCAAGGTCTTGATTAGTGTGTATGAGCTGCGGGAGGAACTTAAAGTGTTTCTGACAAACGAGAGGTCAGATTACACAAAGCTGCTTGCAAGTGATGAGTGGTGTGCAAGACTGGAGATATTTTTCATCATCTGAATGAACTGAACACACGAATGCAAGACAGAAACAAAAACCTGCTTACAAGTATAGATAAAATAAATGAATTTCGTTCAAAGGTGCAACTCTGGCATCAAAACATGGAAAGAGGCAATCTTGAAATGTTCACAGTCACCAAGCAATGCAAGGTGTTCATGCTGTTGCACTTTGTGAGATATTAATTAAATATTTAAAAACTCTCAAAGAGAATTTGTCATTTTATTTTTTTTTCAGTCTCCACTGAATGCCTTGACTGGATTACGAGACCTTAAAGCTCAGCATCAGTTGATGGAAAGGACATGACTTTACAGGAGCAGGAGGAACTAACTGAACTGAAACAAAATCGTGGTTTCAAGCTAAGATTTCCTGATCTACCATTGAACAGTTTTTGTTTGAATACTGCCAAGGAGTTCCCCGTTCTGGCAAACAATGCTATTTTGACATTGCTCCCATTTTCCAATACATATCTGTGTGAGATGAGCTTTTCAAGCCTGATTACTATAAAAACTAAAAACAGAAAGAGACTGAGAGCTATTGTTATAGAGTTAAGTGTGCATCTTTCTTCAATTCCTGCCAGAATATCAGCTTTGTGTTCAGCCAAACAGGCCAGGTTTTGCACAGAGTAAGTGAACAGAAATATGAACAATTGCTGAAGAGAGCCCTGTCCTGTGTTTCTCTATCTTTTCTGAATCCTTGAAGCTCTCCTCAGAGCCCTAGGAAGCAAACCCCCCAAGAATTGCATTCTAAAGCTACCCAGAGAGCAAGTGACTGAGTAAGAAATGGCTGACTGTGGGGATTGCCAGGTGGAGTTCTGATTGCTCTACCTTCGGAGTCTCCACCCTGCTGTGCTTCTTCTAAGGAAACAGAGAACCTGAAGGGAGCCCTGTTCTGTGCTTCTCTGTCTTTTCTGAATCCTTGAAGCTCTCCTCAGAGCCCTGGGAAGTGAACCCCAAAAAAACCTGCATTCTGAAGCTACCCAACGAGCGAGTGAGTGAGTAAGAAATGGGTGACTTTACAAGGCCAGAAAGGGGAAGCCACTGAACTCTGCTAGAACTCAGATGCCAGCACCCCTATCTGCCTGTCTTCTGCACTGTGCTTTATTTTAGGCCTGATTTCATGCCCAAAAAGGGAAACCCGAAAAACAATCCAAAAGATCAACGAAAGCAGAAGTTGGTTCTTTGAAAAAATAAACAAGATTGATAGACGACTGGAAAACTAACAAAGAGAGAGAGAGAGAGAGATAAACTTGATAACTCATATTAGGAATGAAAAAGGAGAGGTCACTATTGATATGGTAGATATCCAAAGGGTAATCAGAAACTACTTTGAGAAACTCTATGCCATTAAAAATGAAAACCTGGAAGAAATGGATAAATTCTTGGACTCTTATAATCTTCCACGGTTAAATAAAGAGGATGTAGCATATCTAAACAACCTCATCACTACTGAGGAAATTAAGACAGTAATCAAATGTCTGCCCAAAAACAAAAGCCCAGGCCCAGATCGATTTACTAATGAATTCTTTCAAACCTTTCAAGTGGAACTACTACCAATCCTGGCAAGACTCTTTCATGAAATAAAAAAAAAAAACCAAAAACAGAAACACTTCCAAATAGCTTTTATGAAGCCAACATCACCTTGATACCTAAACCAGACAGAGATGCTACCAAAAAAGAAAATTACAGACCAATATCACTGATGAATGCAGATGCAAAGATCCTCAACAAAATCCTGGCAAATAGGATTCAATGCCTCATTAAGAAGATCATCCACTACGATCAAGTAAGTTTCATCCCAGGAATGCAAGGATGGTTTAACTTCCATATATCTATCAACATAATACACAACATCAACAACAAGAAAAATAGAAATCGCATGATCATATCAATAGATGCAGAGAAAGGTCCAACACCCATTCTTGATCAAAACTCTCAGCAAAATGGAAATGGAAGGAACCTTTCTCAGTACAGTTAAGGCCATGTACCACAAGCCAGAGGCAAATATTGTCCTCAATGGAGAAAAACTGAAAGACTTTCCTCTAAATTCTGGCACAAGACAAGGCTGTCCTCTCTCACCACTCCTATTCAACATAGCACTGGAAGTACTTGCTATAGTGATTAGGCAAGAAAAAGATATCAAGGGAATCCAGATAGGAAAGGAAGAAGTCAAGCTCTCACTGTTTGCAGATGACATGATACTCTACTTAGAAAACCCTAAAGTCTCTACGAAAAAGCTTCTAGAATCAATAGACTCATATAGCAAGGTGGCAGGCTACAAAATTAACACACAAAAATCAATGGCCTTTCTATACACCAATAGTAATAAGGAGGAAATGGACATTAAGAAAACAACCCCATTCACAATAGTGCCACACAAACTCAAATATCTTGGAATCAACTTGACTAAAAATGTGAAGGACCTATACAAAGAAAACTATAAAACTCTGCTCCAAGAAATAAGAGAGGACATGCAGAAATGGAAGCACATACCCTGCTCATGGATTGGCAGGATTAACATCATTAAAATGGCAATACTCCCCAAAGAATTGTACAAATTTAATGTGATCCCTCTAAAGATACACATGACATTCTTCAAAAAAGTGGATCAGGCACTTTTGAAATTCATTCAGAACAATAAACACCCTAGAATAGCTAAAGCAAACATTGGGAGAAAGAATATGGGAGGAATTACTTTCCCCAACTTTAAACTGTACTACAAAGCAATAGTTATCAAAACACCATGGTTTTGGAATAAAGATGGGCCCTCAGATCAGTGGAATAGGCTTGAATACTCAGAGAATGTTCCCCAGACATACAATCACCTTATTTTTGATAAAGGAGCAAGAAATCCTAAATGGAGCAAAGAAAGCCTCTTCAACAAGTGGTGTTGGCACAACTGGCTAGCACTTGCAAAAAATTTAACTTAGACCCCCAGCTAACATTATATACAAAGGTTAAATCCAAATGGATGAAAGACCTCGATATAAGACCCAAAACCATAAGATATATAGAACAACACGTAGGTAAAACACTTCAGAACATTGAGACTAAAGGCATCTTCAAGGAGAAAACTGCACTCTCCAAGCAAGTGAAAGCAGAGTTTAACAGATGGGAATATATTAAACTGAGAAGCTTCTGCACCTCAAAAGAAATAGCGCCCAGGATACAAGAGCCCCCCTCCCACTGAGTGGAAGAAACTATTCACCCAATACCCATCAGACAAGGGGCTGATCTCCAAAATACACAAGGCACTAACAAAAATTTACAAGAAAAAAACCTCTAATCTCATCAAATGGACAGACACTTTTACAAAGAAGAAATACAAATGGCCAAAAATGAAAAAAATGCTCCACATCACTAATCATCAGTGAGATGCAAATCAAAACAACTATGAGGTACCATCTCACACCCCATCACTACTGAGGATGGCACATGTCACAAAGAATGAGAACAAGCAGTGTTCGTGGGGATGTGGAGAGAAAGAAACTCATCCACTGCCATCTAGTTCAACCTTTATGGAAAGCAATATCGAGATTCCTCCAAAAACTGAAAATCGAGCTCCCATTCGACCCAGCTATACCACTCCTAGGAATACACCCTAGGAACACAAATATACAATACAAAGACCCCTTCCTTACACCTATATTAATTGCAGCACTATTTACCATAGCAAGACTCTGGAAACTGCCAAGATACCCTTCAACAGATGAATGGCTAAAGAAACTGTGGTACATATACACAATGGAATAGTATGCAGCTGTCAGGAGAGATGAAGTCATGAATTTTTCCTATACATGGATGTACATGGAATCTATTATACTGAGTGAAATAAGTCAGAGAGAGAGAGAGAGAGAGAGAAAGACGCAGAATGGTCTCACTCATCTATGGGTTTTAAGAAAAATGAAAGACATTTTTGCAATAGTAACTTTCAGACACAAAAGAGAAAAGAGCTGGAAGTTACAGCTCATCTCACAAAGCTTACCACAAACAGGGATGAGTTTAGTTAGAGAAATAACTATGTTTTGAACTATCCTAATAATGAGAATGTACGAGGAAAATAGTAAGCCTGTCTAGAGTACAGGCAGGGGTTGGGTGGGGAGGAGGGAGATTTGGGATATTGGTGATGGGAATGTTGCACTGGTGATGGATTGTGTTCTTTACATGACTGAAACCCAAACACAATCATGTATGTAATAAAGTTGTTTAAATAAAAAGAAGAAATATGAACAATTATAAAATACTTTACTATTTCATAATAAAGTAATTATAAAATAATTTCTCTGTGTTTACTTGATTCCTATTCAAGAGTTACTTTATATATAGTCAATATAGGCACAGGGTTAATTTTTTTTAACATTTTCTAATGGTGGTGTGGCTCGTGATTTTTTTTTAAATATGCCTTTGCACAAAAAAGGTTGAAAAACACTGGTTTAGTAACTGCTTCTTTTTTCTCATAAGTGAAGGTCAGAGGAGATATTATATGGAAAAATGCTTTTAAACTCTGAAATAATACCTGCAAATGTGGCTGCTATTGAACAGATGCTAAGATGCAGCGAGGGCCCATTAAAGTATGACCACTGGCCTTGAATGGAGACACGTAAAAACTTGTTAGCAGTTAAGCTTTTTATTTCTTCTTTATAACCAATCTATAGGGTTCCCCTTACTCTCAGACAGACCCTATATGAAGGGCCTAGACAAAAATATACTTTAAGAATTCTCTTCTGGATCCCAAAGCCACATCCTGGTCAGAGTCATCAGGCTGGCTGAGGTCAGCTAGTCAGTCATTGGTGTGTCCTGAGAATCCAGAGATCAGCACTAAAGCTAAGCCTCCCATTGTATGGCCCAAGATTCAGTGGACTGACTCACTGACTCACTGAATCATTCACTGACTCACTGAATTGCTCCCAGGAGGCAATCTGCCAGCAAGATTTCTCCTAGAACTTATTCATTTTATATTGAGGAGTCTCCGGTTAAATTCACAAAGGTGCTAGGGGGAAAGAGGATTGAAGTGAAGAGAAATGAGATCATTCAACTAAGATCCTTAAAGACTAAGAGGGCATCTTTAGATGGACATAAATAAAATGTAAGAAATAAATTTCCCTTTTCTGGGCAACTTGTTCTGCCTCTGCACAGAGTAACTGCTCCTATCTCTGCACAGCGCTCTCTCATTCTCTGCACCCCCTCCCCTCCCCTCCTCCACTTGCTTACCAGATAGGATCTCCTGTCTCTGCCAGATACCTCAATCAGTCATTGGCCATGAATATAAGAGTGAGCTAGAGAGACAATATGACAGCTCAGGACCTTTCTCCACCCAAGTTTCATGAATTTTCTATTTAGGTGATTTTAGAATTGCTATCTTTGAGCACCTGCCCCTTCAGGTAGTTTACTAAGCTAAGAGTATTCTCCTCTTATTTCATTTAAAAGTACAGAAAAAAACACTGAGAAACTAGTATTACTATTTCTCTTATGAGAAAGTTTTGGTTAAGGACAGAGTGTTGGATTGAACTAATACACCAGAGAGTCAGAAATTTGAAGGTGTGACTTTAAGACTTCATTCACTATGCTGCTTGCATTTAACAAGGAAGCTCAGAGGCCCAAAGGGTAATTCAGTGGCATGGAGCACTGCCTTGCAAGCATGAGGCTGTGAGTTCGATGCCCAGTGCTTCTTACATACAAAACTCTGCTGTCTGGGATTCCCCAATGCCAGATCAGTGCTAAAACAGTGTGTGATCTCCAGTGCACACAGTCAAGTACTTACAGGCACTGAGACTATGATGCACAACCCCTTGGAGCCTTGAAACGGAATGTGTTGAAGCACTGTGGCCAGAAATGTGTCTGAGTATCAAAGACTCCTGGAAAACAGTATTACTAACATCTACACAAACACCATAACTAAAGAAGTGCAACTCCCAGCAGAAAACATCACAACCAAATGTTTGAGCACCAAACCAAGGGTGTGGGTAACCCAATGACAGTGCAACAACAAATGCAAGGGGAAGGAAGGGGGATAAAAATAACAACTAATAAAGAAAGTTCATGCTTCTTGCAATTGAATTTTAAGTATATACACAAGAGAAGTGAAAATGTTATACCTACATAAAAATCTGAACATGCTGATTTAGCAAAGTTATTTGTAGTCATTAAAGAGCAAGCAAAAATGTGAAAATAGCTCTAACGTCCACCAGCAGATGAATGGCACAGAGCCAGTGATATGACTCTGTTACAGCATATGCCTTTCATGCACGAATCGAATAACCTGGAAACATTTAAAGATACAGGGTTGTTTCTTAGATGATGAACATGTTCTAAAATTGGGGTTCAGGAAGGTAAGACCCTTGCCTTGCATGCAGCCAAGCCTCACTTTAATTCCTGCTTGGTGCCCTATACACTGCCAGAAATCACTACTGAGCACAGAGTCAGGAATATCCCTTGAGCAATACTGGGTATGCCCCTAAAACCCTGCCCAAAAGATGACTTGAAATGGGCTATAGATTCTAAGCTCATTTTAAAGCCCACAAAGTTCTATTTGGTTTTTATTTTTATTTTTATTTTTTGGGGGGTCACACCTGGCAGCACTCAGGGGTTACTCCGGGCTCTATGCTCAGCAATCACTCCTGGCAGGCTCAGGGGACCATATGGGATGCCGGGATTCGAACCACTGTCCTTCTGCATGCAAGGCAAACTCCCTACCTTCATGCTATCTCTCCGGCCCCTTGGATTTTATTTTATAGAGAAAAACAATACTTGCTTTTATCTGCTTATATTCTAATAAACTCAAGTTGTATGTATTGGAAAAGAAACAGATGACAGACAAGGAAGCTAGTTCTATCCTGTGAAGACTGAGAAGCAGAAGTTTTAGAACAATTGATCTTAGACAAGTTGTTTAGCTTTTCTGAGCCCTACTGCCTTGTCTGTGATTCAGAAGCAAGCCCATTTCTCTGGATGTCCCAGTGTACAGGAAAGCCAACCCCTGTCCCTCCCAGTTTCCTTTTCCCACCGGTTCTAAAAATGCATGATTTTGAGATCTAAGGCTTGAGTGCAGAAGTATAAGTGTCTGGGGACAGAGAGGTTTCTCTTATGCTGAAGTGATGCTTTAGATCCTCTCTCCTCTGCCTACCTGGGGTGCCCTCCAAAAGACTAGAAGGAGAATTTGATGATTCACTGCTCTCTGTCTTTTGAAAGCAGAGATATCAAAGAAAACTCACTAAATAGAGATTAGTAAACAAGGGAGATTGCTGTGGACTCTAGGAAAACTCAATACCTTGGAAACTAATGGGGCGCTTGAACCAGAAGGAAGTTAATTGATGGTCTGATTCCTACAAAAATGTGGCATTTTTCGAAGGTAGTGACAGGGGTGGATGATGTGCTCTAGTACAAACAAGCAACTCTCAAAAATGCAGAGATGCTCTTCTGAAAGCAACTGGGGACACAAAAAAGAGACATTTTATGTTTTGTTTTGAGGCCACAGCTGGCTGTGCTCAGGGCTTATTTCTTGCTGTGTTCAGGGATTACTACTGGCATGCTTGAGTGACATATATGGGGTACCAGGGATTAAATGAGGGTTGTCAGTGTGCAATGGAAACAGACACCTGGTCTCAGGACATCAGGCACCAGGTATTCAGCTCAGGGAGGACAACTTCACTTACCTCCTTTTCAAAAAAGTTGTTAAATATGTTTTTTTTTTAAAGGAAACTAAACAATGTGGTAACAGAGGTACTTAACGTACTAGGAACTTATCTTAATGTAATCATGAGAGAATAGTATAATTGATCTTCATTCTTTGCAGCTTGCAAATTTTTTCCTCACTTTAAAAATATTTTAAAATATATGTAGATGCAACTTTCAGCTATATGGATGGAACTGAAAGATACTATGTGAAATGAAATAAGCTAAAAGAAGAAGGATAAATACAGAATGATATCACTTATGTGCGGTATTTAGAGTAACTGCATGAAGAAATGCAATGGTCTAAAATGGGAGTTATCTCAACACCTCTGGACCCAGAGTATAGTGAAAGAAGGAAATAAATTGATTGGAAGAAGAGAGAAACAAATATGAAAGTATATGGGCCAGGGGCCAAATGGTCTCAGATGCATTTGTGTTACAAAAGGACATTGCTAAGTATCAAAGCCAAAGACAACAACAATGGAATAAAGATACCCAAACTTTTACAATATAACTTTAAAATGGGCCTTTTATACTGGCGGGCTGCAAAGGATGTTGGTCTGGGAAGCATTCTGGAAACATTGGCAGAGGGAGGTGGATACTGGTGATGGGATTGGACCTGATTCATTGTATGTCTGAAACCCAATTATGAAGGGCTTTGTAAATCACAATGGTTTCAAGAACATTAAAATTTTAAATAAAATAAAACGTATGTAGTTTTGGGGCTACATGCAGCTGTCCTAGAGACTTACTCCTAAATCTGTGCTAAGAGATGATGGAAGAATTCTGAGCATTCATGCAGTGCTGTGTGGATTGAATTCAGGGTGACAGCATGTAAGGCAGGTTAGTGCTTTACCTGCTATATTATCTCTCTGACTTTTAAAATATATTTATGAACCCCAAATTACTAATCATGGGGCTTAGTTTTAGGTATCAATGACAGGAGTGTGTGGAACAGAGAAAAGCAAGTTCTCTCAGTGCACATACACATGCATATATACAGCTAAGGAAAAACACCTGGCCTTTTCTTTCTTCTCAGACTATAAAATGGAATCTTTCTCTGGGCTTTCTTCTTTCTTTGTTTCTTTGTTTCTTTCTTTCTTCTTTCTTTCTTTCGTTCTTTCATTCAATCATTCATTCTTACTTCCTCCCTCCCTCCCTCCCTCCCTCCCTCCCTCCCTCCCTCCCTCCCTTCCTCCCTCCCTCCCTTCCTTCCTTCCTTCCTTCCTTCCTTCCTTCCTTCCTTCCTTCCTTCCTTCCTTCCTTCCTTCCTTCCTTCCTTCCTTCCTTCTCTCTCTGTCTTTCCTTCTTTCTTTCCTTTTTTCCTTTGGGCCACACCCAGTGATGCTCAGGGTTAACTCCTAGCTAAGCGCTCAGAATTGCTCCTGGCTTGAGGGATGATATGGGAGACCAGTGTTCGAACTCAATTACATCCTGGATCAACCACATGGAAGGCAAATGTACTACAGCTGTGTTATAGGCCTGGGCCTGCCTTCCTTCCTTCCTTCCTTCCTTCCTTCCTTCCTTCCTTCCTTCCTTCCTTCCTTCCTTCCTTCCTTCCTTCCTTCCTTCCTTCCTTCCTTCCTTCCTTCCTTCCTTCCTTCCTTCCTTCCTTCCTTCCTTCCTTTTCTTTTCTTTTTGCCAGTGCTCAGGAATTACCTCTGGCTCTGCAATCAGAAATCATTTGGGCAGGCTCAGGGGAACATATGGGATACCAGAGATTGAACCCAGGTCAGCCATGTGCAAGGCAAACACCCTACCCGCTGTGCTATTGCTGCAGCCTGACTTTATCTTTTCTAATATCCTAGTAGTATCTGTTTTTTATATTCACCATAGTTTCTTTATCCACTCATCTATTCTTGGACACTTGGGTTATTTCCAGGTTTTGGCTATTATGGCAGTGTTGCAAATAACATAGGGTTGCAAATATATTTTCTTCATTTTGCTTTGCTTTTGGGTCCTTGGAATATATTCCAAGAAGAAGAGTTTCTGGGTCAAATAGAGGCTCAGTTCCTTTTTTTTTTTAAACGAATCTTTCACACTAATATTTTTTTATTTTTATTTGCTATCATCACACTAATATTTAAGATATATAGTGACAATGCATCAGGGGCATTCCCACCAATAGTATTGTCCTCCCTCTACCCCTATTCCAGCATGCATCCCATATCTCCCTCAGTTGCCCCCTGGACAGCTAATGTAACTGCTCCCCTCTGTGTACAGCTTGTTGTTGATTGGATATCAATTCTGTTGTTGACTTTGCATTTGGTGTTTGAGTCTGATCATTTTTTATTTCCACTCAATATTCATACGACTATTTGGTCCTGCTACCCTCCATCCCACCCCCTCAATTCATGAGGCAGAACAAGATGATTCAAGTTATGTGGTCCTGTTGGAAAAAAACAACAACAGCAACAACAAAAAACCTGGGAGGATTCCATCAGAGGTTATAAATATCAATTTAAATGAAGAAAGGGGAAAAAACAGAAAAACAGAAAACAAAGAAACAAAAAAACAAAACAATAATAGCAACCACAAAAAAGCACTCAGCTACTAAAACAACCACCATCATATAATTGCCATGAGAAAGAAAGAAACTAAAAATAATAATAAAAATAAAAAGGAAGAAATAAAGAAAAATAGAAAAGAGAAGAAAAGAAAATTAATAAAAAGAGGAAAAAACAAAAGAAAACAAAGGAAAGAGGGCTGATGTTGCAAGGTATTGTGATTTTTTTGTTTTTGTTTTTGCATAGGCACAATATAATTGGGGAAATTAAAAAGGGAATTCCCTTAGCCTAAGATATATAGGATTTCTTTGCATACTGCCATGGGAACAACTACAGGCTCCATCCATGCTCATTTTCACACCTCAAGGTCTTTTTATGGTGCCAGGAAACTTTCTGCTCAGTTATAGATGATAATATCAGGCCTCTGTAGCTAGAGATCTTGGTATTTGCACAGGTCATAGGACAAAGGCTAGAATAGCCTTTCTTTTTGGTTCTAGAAGTTCTGTTCCATTACTGTTGTTGTAGCCAGTCTTCTGTAATTAGTGGTCTTGGCTTTTGCTCAGTTCTTAGGATGATATCTAGGGTGAAGTCTTTCATTATGGTTCCAGAAGTCACAGTTGTCAAAGTCAGACCTCTGGAATTAGAGATCTTGGTTTTTGTACAAATCCTAGGCCTAGGCCTAAGCTAGGATCTTTCTTATTGGTCCCACAATAAATTCTGCCCAGTCATGGTTGTTAGTCAGTCTTCTGTAGTTAGCGATCTTGGTTTTTGCACAGAGCAAAGGACAACATGCCTTCTGATTTTATCTTACCATTAGGTGATGAGATAGGGCAACCTGTTCTTAGATCAAGTTGTTACCATTTCCTCATTGTCAGGGTGTCATATCAAAACTGGTGCAAGTTGGTGCCAGAGCAGTATTAGGAATTTCCCAGGGGTGGGGGGAAGTTTGGTATAATTCTCTTATCAAATGGTTGGTAAGTAAAAAAAATTTCTCCCAATTCATGGACTGTCTGTTTTTGTTTGTTTATTTTTGGGTCACACCCGGCAGCGTTCAGGGGTTATTCCTGGTCTGTGCTCAGAAATCGTTCCTGGCAGGCACACAGGATCCATCGTCCTGGATTGGCTGTGTGCAAGGCAAACACGCTACAGCTGTGCTATCTCTCCAGCTCCAATGGACTGTCTTTGTAACCTGGTCATCATTTCCTTTTAAGTGCAGAAACTTTTTATTTGTTTGTTTTTGTTTTTGGCCACACCCTGTGACACTTAGGGGTTACTTCTGGCTATGTGCTCAGAAATTGTTTCTGGGTCAGCCACAAGCAAGGCAAATGCCCTACCACTGCGCTACCTTTCCAGTCAGCTTTCTAATTTAATTTGATTCCATTGTTTTTTTCTTTGATTCCACTTGTTTGGTCAGTGATGTTTTATTCTTAAAGATGCCTTTACTTTCAATGTAATGGAGAGTTCTGACGGTTTTTCTCCGTATATCTGTGGATTCAGGCCTGATATAAAGGTCTTTAATCCATTTTATTTTATTTTTTGCATGGTATTAGCAAGAGGTCTGAATTCTTTTTTTTTTTTGCAAGCACCTGACCAGTTTTCTCTTTTTTTCTTTGTTAAAGAATTTGTTCAACTATTTGAAGTTGAAAAAAAATAATGTCTCTCATTTACTTTTTACTAATAGTTGCATTAGAATGGAAGATTATTGTTCCATATAAATTTTAGGAGTGTTTAGCCTATTTATTTGAATAATGCCATGGGTATCCTTATAGTACTGCATTAAATCTGTAGAGTCCTTTAGAGAGTATTACCATTTTGATTATATTAATCCTCTCGATTCATGAGCAAGGGATGTGTTTCCATTTCTTTGTACTTTATTTCTTTAAGTAGTGTTTATAGTTTTCTTTTTTTAAAATTAAACACTTCACAAGTCTTTTATTTACTTATTTATTTATTTATTTATTGGACCACACTTGGCTGTGCTCAGGGGTTACACCTGACTCTGTGCTCAGAAATCACTCCTGGCAGGCTTGAGGGATCATAGGGGATGCCTGGAATCAACCTGGTCTGTCCTGGATCTGCCATATGCAAGGCAAATGCTCTACTTCTGTATATCTCTCTGGCCCCTATAGTTTTCTTTGTATAGATCTTTCACTTTATTTTTTTGTTTGCTTTTAAGCCATATTTGGTAGTGCTCAAGGTTTACTCCTGTCTCTGTGCTCAGGGATCATTTTTGGTGGGTTCATGGGACCATATTAGATACTGGAGCTCAAACCCAGGTTGGCTACATACAAGGTAAGCATCCTACTCACAATACTATCACTCCATCCCAGTTTTACACCTCTTCTATTAAGTTGATTCCAAGATACTTGATTTTCAGAGGCACATTGTGAATGGGGCTGTTTTTTTTTAATCTCTCTCCTCTCATTATTTCCATATAGGAAGCCATTGAGTTTTGTATATGAATTTTGTAGCCTAGGAGGGTTTTTTTTGGTAGAATCTTTAGAATTTTCTAAATACCATTCTTATCATCTAGTCAAATAGTGAGAGTTGGACTTCTTCCTTTCCTATCTGGATGTCTATGCTCTCTTTGTCTTGCTTAATTACTTTGGCAAGTACTTCTAGTACTATATTGAATAGAAGTGGTGAAAGTGGACAACCTTGCCTTGTTCTTTGATCTTAGAGGGAAAGAGTTTAGCTTTTCCCCATTGATTATAGTGCTTGATATGGACTTGTGGTAAATGTCTTTGCCTATATTGAGACAAGTTCCTTCAATTCCCATTTTATTCAGTTTTTATAATGAATGGCTGCTGGATCTTAT
This sequence comes from Suncus etruscus, assembly GCF_024139225.1. Lineage (NCBI taxonomy): Eukaryota > Metazoa > Chordata > Mammalia > Eulipotyphla > Soricidae > Suncus > Suncus etruscus. The sequence continues at coordinate 96,823,023 of NC_064853.1, forward strand.
CAAAAACTTTCTCTCCTTCTATTGATATGATTGATTTTTATATTTTATTGATATGGTGTATTATGCTAATTATTTGCATGTGCTAAACATGCTTGGGGGGCAAATCCCACTTGGTCATTTTGCATGATCATTTTTTGTTGTTATTTCTAGTTTTGGGTCATACCTAGTAGTACTCAGGTGTTACTCCTAGTTCTGTACTCAGGTATCATTCTTGGCAGTGTTCAGGGGAGCTTATGGGATGCCAGAGATCAAATTCAGGTTAGCTGTGTGTAAGGGAATTACCCTATTTGCTGCACTACTTCTTGGTCCATCATCTTTCTGATGAGTTATCGAATCCTATTTGCTAGTGTTTTGTTGAGAAGCTTTGTATCCGTTGTTAATCAGGGATATAAGCCTAAATAATATACTGTCTCGGGGCCGGCGAGGTGATGCTAGAGGTAAGGTGTCTGCCTTGCAAGCACTAGCCAAGGAAGGACCTTGGTTTGATCCCCTGGCATCCCATATAGTTCCCCCAAGCCAGGGGCAATTTCTGAGCGCTTAGCCAGGAGTAACCCCTATGCATCAAATGGGTGGTGGCCTGAAAAACCAAAAACAAAAACAAAAAAATAATATACTATCTCTTGAGTTCCTCTTTTTGCATTTTCTGATGGCAGCAAAATTCTTAACTCAATGTTCTTATTCATGCCACTTGATATTCCTATTTGGTGGTCTCAAATTACTCTAGATAAAGAAGGGAGACTTGAGACATACTTAGGTGTGAGCAATAAACAAAGGATGCTAATGTTTTGAACATGAGAACAATTAAGTATTATTGTGGCAGAAAAGTCTAGAGTTGTAGATTATCAGTCTAAATCACATTGGTTCTTTATTAAACATCTAGCAAGTCTCTTACATCTCTGAGCTATAAAATAAGGACAACAGTGCACTGCCTACCATTATGTGAAAAATGAGACTTAAATTTTGATCTTCATTAAAGTGACCTGACTTGTTTCCTTTAATGGTTCTTCGTCTGCATCTAAATAACATGATCATTGATCATTAGATAACATGATTGGTAAACAGATATTCACTTCTATCGGTACAGTGGGAAAATGGAAATCAAGAACGCAGAATGCTTTGCAAGGTTTTAAAATTCTAAACAAAATTTGACATTTAAATGCTTAAAACCACTTTTGAGCTAAAGTTGACTTAGTATTAGTGAAAGAATTCCAAAAATGCTTTAAAAACAGCTCTGGTTTTAGTAAAGACATGAGGTTGTGCAATCATCAACATTAATTCCAGAACATTTCATCACCCCGCAAGGAAATCCCCTCTCCCCCTTCTCCAGCAACAACTCATCAACCGAGTTTTGTGGACTTGCCTGTTTTGAACATTTTACCCAAATGGAATTCTGTAACATGTGGCTTTTTGTGTCTGACTTCTTTCACTCAGCACATTTTCAAACTTCATTCATTCAATTAAATCTGATTGATATTCTTTTCTTCTGGCTTTATGATATTTCACTGTATGGCTATACCATTTATTCATTTACTGGTTAATGGGCATTAAGGTTGTTTCCTTTTTGGTATCAATGCATGATTTTGCTACAAACTTTCTTGTACATGTTTTTGTATGAACATGTTTTCTTTTGGGGAAATACAGCTGGAAGTAGAATTACTGAGAATAAGGTAAATACTTAACTTTCTGACAAACTGTTAATTATTTTTCAAAGTGGTCACACCACATTATATTCCCACCATTAATGTATGAGGGATTTTATTTCTCAACATCCTTGCCAATTTGTTTAAAATTATTCTAATAAGGGGCCAGAGCAATAGCACAGTGGGTAGGGCATTTGCCTTGTACATGGCCAACCCAGATTTGATCCCTGGCATCCCCTGTGGTGCCTAAGCTTGCCAGGAGTAATTTCTGAGCACTGAGCCATGAGTAACCCTTGAGTGCTGCTGTGTGTGGCCCCAAAACAAAGCAAAAATAATAAAACAAAACAAAAAATGAGAGGTCAGAGAAATAGTATAGTGAACATACTTGCCTTGCATGTGGTGACTCAGATTTGATCCTCAGTACCCTATCTGTTTCCCTGAGCACTGTAGGAATAATTCTGGAGCACAAATTCAGGAGTAGCATGGAGAAACACTGGTGGTTTCATGTGAAAGTTTCATTTTGGTTCTAATTTTTATTTTCTTAATTTCTGAAGCATAACACCTCATGTTTTTATTTATTGGTCATCTGGACTTTTTATTTTGAAAATGTCTATTTAATCCTTTGATCTTTAAAAATGGAGTCTTAAAAATTTCTGTGATATGAATGGGGAGCTCTAAAGATAAAGTTTAAAGATAGGAGTTAAGTGACAGTACATTGGGTAGGGACCTTGTCTTGCATGTAACTAACCCAGGTTCTACTCCAGCATTCCATATGTAATACCACTGGGTGTGGCCTCAAAACAAACAAAAAAGATTAAAGACAACAAAAAAAATAAGACCTGACAGAAGCAAAACTGATTCATATTATATTTGAACCCTTGTACTGATCCATGTATAATGTCCGATTTAATTCCATGAATTTTGGGTCCATGAGCCAAAACATTTGAGGGGGTCATCTGGAGGATGATTCTACTCAGTACTCATGAACTGGACTTTCCCCCCATTCACTTTACTATATATCCCTTATGCACTACTCTGAACTGTGGGCATTGGGATAAGAATCAGGGATAGCTAACTGAGGCCTGAACAACTAGAAGGGCCACTCCCAACTCCAGAGGGCCTCTTGTCAGAAAGTTCAGACTACAGAGGTGTAGTCCCAGTACACTTATAAGTGCCATGATGTAAAATATAAAACAACAGAATAACCAAATCTACTGGGGCAGAGAGATAGCAAGCATCTTCAAGTGCCTAGTTATGACTCAATAGAGAATAAGAATTTCTGCATTATGCATAGGCAATGTTGCCATTTTTAGGTGCTGTGTAATTTTTTTGGGGGGGGTCATACCCAGCAATGCTCAGGGGCTACTCCTGGCTCTATACTCAGAAATCACTTCTGGTAGGCCCAGGGGATCAATGGGATGACAGGATTCAAACCACATCCTTCTGCATGCAAGGCAAATGCCTTACCTCCAAGCTATCTCTTGGCCCCCAGTGCTGTGTAATTTATTTTAATACAACATGCTTCCAAAATGCCTTTTTTTGGAGGGACTGCTGTCCCTAGGTCGCCAAGATTGTTCAACCAACATTGCATTTAAAATTAAGTATTATATTCATTTTGGTTTTGGGCCACACTATTGATGCTCAGGGTTATCTACTCTTGGCTCTGCACTCAGTAATTAATTACTTCTGGCCATGGTTGGTATCCACATGGGATGCTGCTAATTGAACACTAATTGACAGTATGCAAAGCAAGTGGCTTATCTGCTGTACTACTGTCCAGTCCTCTAAAAATTAAGTATTACAAGGGCCAGGAAGGCAGCTCCAAGGGTGCTGAAAATAGCCCCATTCATAGTTGAGGATGGCCTCAAAACAGAACTATGGGATGGAGAGGCAGTGTTATAACACTTGCCTTCCTTTTTTTTCAGACCTGGTTCAATACCCAGCATCACATATGGTTCCCTGAACACTGCTAGGAATGACCCCTGAGCACAGAGCAAGGAGTAGTCCCTTAGTATATTGGTATATTCCAAAAACAAATAACAAAACAAACACATTGGGGAATTGTGTAATCTGAGCAAGAAAGGTTAAGAAGAAATTAGTAATGATATATGAAGCTTCTGTATATATTTCCTATATGTCTTTTGAACATGAGTAATTAAATATTTTTCTATAAAAACCAATACTACTGTTCTAGTTAGGCAGAACAACAATATAATTGTTGACATCAAAGAGTTTCTATGTGTTAAAATGACTGCTTATAAGAGTCATAGTCATGGGCCAGACTGGGTAGGGTTCTTGCCTTGCATGCAACTGACCGAGATTTAATCTCTGGCATCCCATATGGTTCCCTGCTCCCACCAGGAGTAATCACTGATCACTGCAGGGTATGGCCCATAGACAACAACAACAAGAAAAAAATAAATAACAAAAAAGGAGAAGTGGTCACAATACTATGATGATAAATTACTGTAATCCAAGAACTCTCCAAGTGCTTCCAAATGGAAGAAACACATCAAGCATTAGAAATAGAAACCATAAATCACATTTATTGAGTACTTATTTAGTACATTAGATAAAAATGTCAGGATAAGACAAGAACTTAAGAAAGTAAATATATATTACTATTACTACTGATTCTAACTACAAGAGTAGTACACAAAGTCTGTCCAAGTCAGACTTTATTATGAAATTCTGATGCTAATCAAAATAATAAGCAATACATATAAGGCAATACAAAATTTCAAACTGTGCTTAACACCAGGAAATTAGCTAAAAATGGGTTGATAAATACCTTAGACATTAATATATTATACACGCATATTTCTTTAAAGAGTACTTAAAAATTACTAACAGTTTGATCCTACTGCTGAGAAATCTATGGAAAAAAATTATATATGCAGTTTTTCTAAGTAACATTATACCCCTTAAAGTCCATTTTTCATTTAAAATTCACTTTATTTTCCATTCAGATGACAATGAAATTCTCTTCAGAATTGTTTATATCTCTTTTGTCTGGTCATCTTCTTCCAGTTTTCTAATTTTATTTTTTAATCTCTCCTTAAGTTCTGCAATTTCAAAGCTTGTCTTTTTTCTTTTTAGCAGCTTCTAATTTTTCTTTTGTTTTCACTTCAAGTTATACAACTAAGGAAAATACTTTTAATGAATTATTTCACTTTTCCCACATGTCTAGCTTATGTCATAAAATAACAAGTATGCCATTTCTTTAGGCTTCTTTTCTATGATGAAATGTGAGTAACTTAAGATATGTAACATTAAACACAGGAAGGTGGGTAAAAAACGTCTGAACTCCCAGAGAGGATAAAAATTATTTTCTATAAGAAGGAAATTCTAAGGGCCATAAAAATAACACAGTGAAGAGGGCATTTGCTTGCACACTGACGACCTGGATTTGATCTCCAGCATCCCATATGGTCCCCAAGTCTGCCAGGAGTGATTCCTGAGCGCAGAGCCAAGAGTAACCCCAGATCACACCAGGTGTGGCCCAAAAACCAAAATAAGAAAGGAATTCTGGTCACTAATATTTTAATTTACGATTCAACTAATATTTCCTTTATTTTCATATACTTACCAAAAAAAAAGGAGATACACAATTCAGAGACATTCAACTATCTATGATAGTCTTTTTGTTGTTGTTGTTGTTGTTGTTTATTGGGTCATACCCAGCAGTGCTCAGAGGCCACTCCCGGCTCTGTGCTCAGAAATCACTTCTGGCAGGCTCGGAGGACCATACAGGATGCCAGGATTCGAACCACTGTCCATCCTGGATCGGTCACATGCAAGGTAAAAGCCCTACTGCTGTGCTATCTCTCCGGCCCTATTCTTCTGTTAAGTACTGGACCATGGTTATTGCTATAAATGTCCTATCTATTTTTCCCCCCAATTTGGGGGGGGGTTGGACCCCATCTGGTGAGGCTCAGGTTTTACTCCTGATTATGCACTCAAAAATCGCTCCTGGCACGGGGGACCACATGGGATGCCGGGATTCCAACCATCGTCCATCTTAGATCATCTGTGTGCAAGGCAAATGCCCTACCACTGTGCTATAATTCCTCCAGCCCCTATTAGCTATGATATTCTTAAATTTATACTTTTGTTTTTGTTTTTGGGCCATACCCAGTGGCCCTCAGGGGTTACTCCTGGCTCTCTGCTCATAACTCGCTCCTGGCAGGCACAGGGGACCACATGGAATGCTGGGATTCGAACCACCCTATTGGTCCTGGGTCAGCTGCTTGTAAGGCAAATGCCCTACCTCTGTGCTATCTCTCCAGCCCTTTGAATTTATTTTTAAATAAAAAACCTAAAACAAAAGAAAAAATTAAAAATCACATAATCATTTTAAAAATTCTTAAATTTATGTGCAGATAAAATTAAACTCAAAATGAAGTCCCTTTGTGTGTGTATATTTGTGCATGTCTTGAGCCATACCCTGCAGTGTTCAGGGCTTACTCGGTTGGCTGTGTGCAAAGTAAATTTCCTTCCCACTATACTATCTGCCTGGCAACCCATATATATATATTTTTTTTAATAAGATCTTTATTTAAGCACCATGATTACAAGCGTGATTGTAGTTGGGTTTCAGTCATAAACAGAACATCCTCTTCACTCAGTGCAACATTCCCACCACCACTGCCCCCTCCCTCCTTTCCTACCCTTGAATTATTTTTACAATTGCTTTATTAGATGTGAGCATGCATAAGTATATCACATATTTTATACATATATATATATATGAATTCATACAAGTTGTGAGAATAACAGAGCATGAACATGAGATCATTTGGGATCAAATCTAGGCATTGAGATATAAGTCATCTACTCTACAAATTGAACCACATCCTTAGCCTCCTCCTCCTCCTCTTTTCTTCTTTTTTCTTCTCTTCTTTTTCTTCTTCCTCCTCTTATTTTCCTTCTTCCCCTTCTTACTCTTCTTCACCTTCTTCTACTTTCTTTTTCCTCTTCTTTTTCTTCTTTCTTTTCATCTTCCCTTCTTCTTACTCTTCTTCACCTTATTCTTTTTACCCTTCTTCTTTTACTTTTTATTTTTTACCCTTCTTCTTTACCTTATTCTTCTTACTCTTCTTTTATGTCTTATTCTTCTTACTCTTCCTCTTTTTCCTCTTCTCACTCTTCCTCCAATTCCTCTTATTATTATTCTCTTCCTGGGTCTTTGGAATGAGTCAATGATTGCTAAGTTGTTTCTGTTGAGTTTATCAAAAACTTCTATTTTCATCTGTTCACATTCTTTGAGTAGTTCAGGCATTGTCTGATCATTTTTATAAGGTTCTCTTCCAATCTCTTCTGCTGCATGGAGTTGTTCTGCATCACATCATTCGGCTCACTGACCCTGTTTGCAGTCACCATTACTCCAGTGGAGAGGCTTTCCATCGAGGTTTTCAATTCATAAACAGAGTTTTTCAGACCTGTTATTTCAGTATGAAGTTTTCTAATTTCAATCTTTATATCCTCTTTTTTTTGGGGGGGGGTCACACCTGGCAGTGCTCAGGGGTTAGTACTGGTTTTACACTCAGAAATATCTCCTGGCAGGCTCAGAGACCACATGGGATGCCAGGATTCAAACCACCATCCTCCTGCGTACAAGGCAAATGCCTTACCTCCATGCTATGTCTCCACCCCCCTTCATATTCTTTTATTTGTGTTCCATCAAGTCTATCTATGCTTTCTTTGAGCTCCGTGAACATCCTCCATAATTCCTCTCCAAACATCTTATCTGAGAGGATACCTAGCTGTGTGGTACTTTTCAGGTCATCAGAGCAGGCAGGCATCTTCATTCACTATGCATGGGTTTGTCCTGCATTGTTTCCCCATTGTGACGCTTGTAGTGTGCTTTTTACTATGTTCTGAGGTGGGTTTGTGTTTTTAGTTTGGTTTTGTTTCTAATACCAAAACATGCCTATTTAAATTGTAATACCATAGACATCTTAAGAAAAGGACACCAACGCTTATATGAAAAGGGATTAAAAGATGTGCGTGGCCTCAGAGCAAAGCAGAGGGGCCATACTCCTCTGGCTCCACCCAAAAGGCAGGAAGAGAGCAGGGAAGCAGTCCTTTAGAATGGCTCTGGGTGCCCAATAACACAGCAGGAATCAGCCTCCATGTTGGTTGGATGGGGACATCTTACCGGGTTTGGGTCCTGGAGAGATTATATTCGTTGGTGTCTTCTGGGCTGCCTCCCACAGAAAGAAGGCAGGAAGCAGGCATATATATATATATGTATATGTATATATATATGTATATATATATATATATATATATATATATATATATATATATATATATATATATATATATATTAGTGTTTTTGGTCACACCCGGCAGCACTCAGGGATTATTCCTGGCTCTACGCTCAGGCTCAGGGAACCATATGGGATGCCGGGATTTGAACCACCGACCTTCTGCATGCAAGGCAAACACTTTAACTCATGCTCTCTCTCTCTCCGGCCCCACGACCCATATTTTTTAAAGAAGATAGTAATAACTGATTTTAATTCTAGCTCTCTTATTGTCTGTGACATTATTTTAAGCTACTTTAATTTTTTTTCTGGGTTTTTGGGTCACACCTGGTAGTGCTCAGGGGTCATTCCTGGTGGCACTTGGTGGACTATATGGGATGCCAGGTTCGATCTCTGGCAGCCGATCCAGGACGAACCGTGGTTCAAATCCTGGCATCCCATTTGGTCCCTCGTGCCTGCCAGGAGTGATTTATGAGCACAGAGCCAGGAGTAACTCCTGAGCACTGCCAAGTATGACCCATAAACAAACAAACTGAACTAAAATACTGTTATTAAAACAAAGAGCTACTTGGTAAATTGCTAAAGAAAACATCATTATTGCAAAAATAGAATATATCTTTTAAATATTCCATTTAGAGCAGCATTGGGTTTTACAAAGAATGCAGTCTCACCCAACAATGCCATCTAGTGGACTTTTCATATAAGCATTGGTGTCCCTTTCTTAAGATGTCTGTAGTATTACAATTTGAATAGGCATGTTTTGGTATTAGAAACAAACCCAAACTAAAAACACAAACCTTTGGCATCAGAAAGACTTGATTATGTTAAAATGCATTATTGGACCTTAATTAGTTGAATGCTTTCTATCTCTACATCTCCTTCAATCTTTCTCTCTTTTTCTTTTGGTTTTGGGCCACACTTGGTGGTGCTCAGGGGTTACTCCTGGCTCTTTGCTTAGAAATCGCTCCTGGCAGGCACTGGGGACCATATGGGGTGCTGGAAACTGACCCGGGTTAGCAGCATGCAAAGCAAATGTGCTATCACTGTGACATCTCTCCAGATAGCCCCTCCTTCAATTTCTTCTAAATGATGCAAATGAAACTGTTATATATGAAAATATTTCCATAAGATTATTATCTTACTGATTCTACCCTAATAAATTATTGTACCCACCCTAGGGTGTGACCTGATGATAGTATATTGGATTATTCCTTACTTGGTATTCTGCTCCCACCCTAGGGTGGTACCTGATTCTTGTCTATAAAAGCAAGGGTCTGAGGAAGGCTGGGGGATTCTTCAGCCTTATCCACTGAATATAGGTGATATCTCCTGAAGCCTGACTGCCTATGAGTTTTCTACCCACCGTTATCCTGAACCCTCAGACCTGCCAGCTGAACAGGGTGGCAGACGAGTGGTCCACGCTGGAGGAGAAAGACCTCATCCTCCATCCCATTACCTTCCCCTCATTAAGGGATGACTTGCAACATAAACTATTTCTCAGGGGCTGGAGGGGTAACATAGCGGGTAGGGCATTTGCCTTGCACATGGCTAACCTAGCTTTGATCCTCAGCATTCCAAATGGTCCCCCAAGCCTGCCAGGAGTGATTTCTGAGTGCTGAGCCAGCAGTAAACCCTGAGTGCCACCGGGCGTGACCAAAACTCTCCCTCGAAACAATCAAACAAAATATTTCTCAGAACTTAGTTATATAAATTTAATGGGTGTTTCATTTGTTAATTGCTGATAGCTCTCACTTTATTAACATATTTGTAAAAGATAAAGAGATGTTTATACTATAGAAACAAAACTATATTTCTTTGTGATTTTTTATTGCTTATATTTAAAAAACATACATTACTTACACGTACAAAAATAAAAGGTTAAAAGGAGCCGGGTGGGGACAGTACAGCAGGTTGGTTGACTGCTTTGCACACACTGACACAGGTTCTGTCTCTGGTATACCAAATGGTCCCCTGAACACCTCCAAGACTGATCCCTGATTGCAGAGCCAGGAATAAGCCCTGAACATTGTGCCCACTCTTGCTAAAAATAAATGGCAACAAAACAAAAATATATGCTGAAAAGTACAGGTAGTGGAAAAACATTCCCTTATTCACCTAAATTGCCAACAAGTCATCCTTCACAGGGATTGCTGCTAATCAGTTAGTTCCCTTAGTATCTTTTCATAATCTGTTCCCAGAAAAACATACATATAAAGTATGATTTCTTCCTCTTACCGCCAAAACAAGTGGTATCATACTGCATCCATTGGTCTAAACCCTGCTATTAGGCTCAACATGAAAATCAACTTCATGTTGTATCTGAGGAGCGAAAGAATACAGGAGGTAGTAGAGCTCCAATTTTGCTTTTTGATCTCGATTGACTTTTGTCTGGTGAGCAACAGCACGCTAATTCCTAAGCACAGAGACTCTGATCACTCTAAGCTGTGCCACTGATCCCATTCATACCCAAAATCTCATTCCCTATAAGAGCTGTCTTCTTCTACAGAAGAGCAGAGGACCTCACAAACTGGATATGCAAAATTCACCTCTCCTTTGATATACATTTAGACTATTTCCACTTTTTTCTATTATAAAAGATACTAACACCATTTTGTATACAATTCACTCAGTATGCTTGTAGGGTAAACTGTAAGTGGAATTGTTAGTGCAGAGAGAAGAAGTACTTTTGATTTTGGAAGAATGTCAAGTGACTCAGAAATTGTATTAATTTATAATTTCACTGGTATTATATCTGTACCCTACTGCATCAACTTTTAAAAATCTAATTAGTTTGTAATGTTAAAATGATATTTAAAAGTAGTTTAATGTGCATCTTTCTCATTACTGCTGGAACTAGTTCATCTTTTGATATGCTAATGAAACATTTCTCTCTTTCCTTTTTTGTTTTTTGGATAACTGAGGTACTCAGGAACTACTTCCTGTGAATTGCTCAGGGGTCACTCCCAGCTGTTCTAAGGAACTATTCAGCATTTAGAGATTCATACCAGGCTCCTGAATGTAAAATGTGGGCTTCCACCCATTGAGTAACCTCTCTATCAATATTTTTCTCTGTTCATTTTTCTACTGGGTTATTAGTTTATAACCTAATCTTATAATCCACATCTTATTGATGTGCAAGATATCTTTAAATATTAAATAAACCAGTCATTTGTGAAATAATAGTTTTCAGGGCTTAAATTTGTTTAGTTTCATGGCATATGTGTACAGTGATTTTGTTGGGGTGAGTAAGGTGATTTTGGGGGCCACCATCCAACAATGCCAGATCAACTATTTAGAAAACTTTATTTCCTTTTCCTTTAATTTCCATATAAGTGCAAAAACAAAACCTAAGTGATAGGCACTTTTTTACACTGAGGGATAGAGGCAAGAAATAACAGAATCATGCATAAAGGTGTCATGAGGAACTCAGAGAATGGATGGGATTCACGAAGAGGACTGGCCCTGAGCCCAGTATGACTAGCCTCGATTTTCTTTTCTACGTGGATTATCTAAGAAGTTATTGAGGATTAAAATGAATTCACGCAAATACAGAGCTAGCAGAGTACAAACAGTAAGTACGCACAAATTTCCTATTTCATAAATCCCAAATACTGACTGACCGCAATCCCCTCAATTAGGTAAAAGTATACTTCTTTTTTTGAGGACTTGGGTTAAAATCCCTGAATGTCTTTACTGAAAGACTACAGCAGTACGTGTTCACACAATTAAGGCATAAGAACTAGTAGTTCACCGCATCCATGTAACACTTACAAACTCCTCTTGCTGATAAAACACAATCAAGGGAACCCATTAAATTTGGTTCATATTTTTAAAATTGTTGGGTCAAGTATCTTCCTATCTTCCAATTTTATTAGTCATTTCCTCTTTTGGTTTTTTGTTTGTCTATTTTTGTTAAAAACTTTATTTATTGACTGATTGATTGGTTGATTTTAGGGCCACACCCAGCAGCTCTCAGGGGTCACTCCTGGCTTCCGCACTTAGAAATTGCCTCTGGCAGGCTGGGGAACCATTTGGGATGCCAGGAATGGAAACAGGTCCCTCCCGGATCAGTCGGGTGCATCCTTGAGCAGAGAGAGCTGTTACCACCCATGTTGTCACACATTGCAAAGCCCTTTTGGGAAGGGAGTTTCCTTCCTCGACCCTGCCACTCAACTCTTCAATGGTTCCCATCAGGGAGGCAGGTCACTATAAATAGTGTCTGAAGACGAAGAGTCTCCACGTTTGACCTCTCCATTGTTTTTTTTTCCTGGCAACTGATTTCCTTTGATCTGCAGTTTCCTATGAGTACCTATTTATCCACAGGTTAAGGATGTCCATCGATTTAGTTGTAAATCAAAAAGTACAAAAAACGACTCTCACTATCACTCCTCCAAAATTTTTTTGCTGGTCTTTAGGCCACACCTGGAAGCACTGAGGAATTATTCCTAGGTCTGTACTCAGGACAGTTTTTATTTTAAAAACAAAAGCAACAGGCTGGTTTAAAACTTAGAAAAAGTTTTCTTTTTTTAAATATATTTAAATTTGCGGGTGGAGGTGAATATCTCCCTAACGGTGCTCAGGGTTACTGGGGGCCCTGCCCAGTGATTCTCAGATCATCAGGCTGTGGACCATGCAGCACCCAAATCTTGTAGTCCTCCAGGGCTACACATGGGGAGTTTGGGGGGACAATATGGTGTTAGGGATCAGATCAAACAACATTAACTGCATACCATGTGTGTAGGCTTACATTCACATTTTCCCACGAAGGTATATACCTGAATCTTGTATTAAGGTCCCAACCCTTCATTATTATCCACTATCTTTAAACTGAAGTTTGTTTTGGTAAATGCTAAGAATGCTTTGTTCAGGGGCCGGAGAGATAGCATGGAGGTAAGGCATTTGCCTTTCATGCAGGAGGTCATCGGTTCAAATCCCGGCATCCCATATGGTCCCCCGTGCCTGCCAGGAGCAATTTCTGAGCCTGGAGCCAGGAATCACCCCTGAGCACTGCTGGGTGTGACCCAAAAACCACAAAAAAAAAAAAAAAAAAAAAAGAATGCTTTGTTCATCAAAGAAGAAAAACAAATGGCCAAAAGACACACACAAAAAAATGCTCCACATCACTAATCATCATGGAGATGCAAATCAAAACAACTATGAGATACCACCTCACACCACAGAGATTGGCACACATCACAAAGAATGAGAACAATCAGTACTGGCGGGGATGTGGAGAGAAAGGAACTCTTTTTTTTTTTTTTTTTATTGTGGCCAAAGTGAATTACAAATCTTACACAGTGATATTTAAGGTACACAGTGACATTCAATGAGGGCCTTTCCACCACCAGTATTGTCCTCCCTTCATCCCTGTTCCCAAGCATATATCCCTTATGTCCCTCCTTTATCCCCCAGAATGCTAGTGTAACTAAAAGCATATATGTTAATGCTAATGTAAACCTTTTTTATTTTGCAGTTCCAGATATTTTTACTAGTGGTTTCTTAAAGGTTTAGAGTCAAAGGAGCACTGTAAAAACAATGTTAGAGTGGCAATTATCATTTGCATGGGCCCACCAAAGTATAGGGGGCATGGAAAGGAAAAACTTTGGCCTAAATACAAGGAGACCTTACCCCCTGAAGTTTCCTGACATAAGACCAATTCTAGGTTCCAGGCAAACTAGTTTGTCCAATCCAGGTCATTGTCTGTAGATAAAGGAACTCTTAATCACTACTGGTGGGAATGCCGTCTAGTCCAACCTTTGTAGAAAACAATATGGAGATTCTGCAAAAGACTGGCAATTTAGCTCCCATATTATCTAGCTATACCACTCCTAGGGATATACCCTAGGAACACAAAAATACCTTCCCAACACCTATATTCATTGCAGCACTATTTCCAATAGCCAGACTCTGGAAACAACTAAGATACCCTTCAATAGATGAATGGCTAAAGAAACTTTGGTACACATACAATTGAATATTATACAGTCGTCAGGAAAGATGAAGTCATGAATACACGGATGTACATGAAATCTATTATGCTGAGTGAAATAAATCAGAGGAAGAGAGATAGATACAGAAGGGACTGGAGAGATAGCACAGCAATGGGATGTTTGCCTTGCATGTTTCCATCTCTTAGCATTATATTGTGAACATTTTTTATGAAGCAAAAATCTCACAAACATTTTTAAAGACTCCTTTAGGAATACTTTCACTTTTCCCCTACACTAAGAGTTACTACCAACATTGGTGTTTTATATATTCTGTTGGCAAATATTAGAATCTTCCTGTGTAGTGGAAAGCAGAAAAGAAAATGATTACTTTAATGTAATCTATGTTATGAATACATTAGATTAAATGACATAAAAGAGGCCTGTGTAGTCTTTGGAGACTGAAAAAATAAAACAAGAGAAACTGATCCTTAAACTAAGACCAAAGGAAACATCAGGAATAAAGAGGCTTAAGAGTGTTCCTCTGGAAAAGTGACAGTAACTTAGTATTAGTAAAATGTAGATTATTTGAAATGAGACAAAATAAAGTTGCAGAAATGGGTAGGGAAAACAAAATAAAGAAATTAAGACAAAAAGGACAAATATTAAGGCATACTGCCTTACCCTTGCATGCAGCTATTCCTGGTTCAATTCCTTGGACCAGGGCTGGACAGATAGCATAGCAGTAGGGTGTTTGCCTTGCACACAGCTGGTACAGGAGATGGTGGTTCAAATCCCAGTGTCCCATATGGTTCCCTGTGACTGTCAGAAGGGATTTCTGAGCAGAGAGTCAGGAGGAAAATCTGAGCACCACTGGGTGTGATCCAAAAATAAAACAACAAGCAAATCAATTCCTTGAACAATATACACGATCCCCAAACTGGGAATGACCCCACAAGCACAGAGTACCCATAAACACCACCAGAAATGAATGACCTCCAGAAATAAAGTTTTAAATAAAGAAACAATTCAAGGGAAGTAGTTTGTCATACAATTTACCCAGAATGTAATTTACCCAGCCTTCAATGACTTTTAGTATATCCAGAATTGTGTATCCATGACCAACCACTATCAATTTTATTACACACCAAGAAAACCCATTAACAGGGTTTCTCTAAAATCTTTCTACTCACTGACAAGTATTCTTTTTTGTATAATCATATAACATATAGCTTTTTGTATCTTTTTTCACTTACCATGTTTCTAATTATCTTTCATTGGTAGTTAGCATGTATTTTTGTATCCTTTTATTGTTTAATAATATTCCACTTATAGATACTCATATGTAAGTTTTTGTGTGGATTTTGGAAAGTTCTAAGTACAGAATAGTTTACTCATTCAATAAGTACATTTTTTTTTGTTTTTGGACCATACCCAGTGACAATCAGAAATCTCTCCTGGCTCAAGGGATCATATGGGACACCGGGCTTCAAACCCAGGTCCGTCTGGGCAGCCATGTGCAAGGCAAACACCCTATTGTTGTGCTATTGCTCCGGCCCCAATAAGTACCTTTTTTGGAGGGGGTCACAACTGGAGGTGCTCAGGAGTTACTCCTGGCTCTGCACTCAGAAATCACTACTGACTGACTCAGGGGACAGTATGGGATGCTGGGATTCGAATCACCTTTTGTCCTAGATTGTCTGCATGCAAGGAAAATGGCCTACCACTGTACTATTTTTCTGGCCCCCTCTTTTAGTAAGTACCTTTTAAGTATATATATTATTTAGGCTGTATTTCACGTACTGGAGTTCAGCAGCAAAATGAAAATAACAGCAGAACTATTATAAAATTATAATTTTAGAAATACTATTATTAAATATAGTTTATCTTCAAGCAAATCAACTGTAGATGAAGATGATTCTAGAAAAACAAGTGCCTACCTCATTTCTATACAGTTTCACATACACCATCCACTGGTGAGTATGCCCATCCTCTTCTCTTTTTTCTCCAAAATAGCAACCAACATTACCATAAACTATTGGCTTAACAATAATAATGCCTTAAAAGAAAAATAATAAATATAAAAGAAGCACAATTGGGGTTTCAGAGATAGTACAGAGGGTAGAGTATTTACCTTGCACATGACCAACAACAGGTTCAAACTTCAGCACTCCATATGGCTCTCTGAGCCCATCAGAAGTGATTCCTGCCAGCAAAGCCAAGAGTAAGCCTTGAGCTATCACCTGTGATAAAGGACTTAAATTGTTTTGTTGTTGTTGTATTTGTGAGGGGCACACCTGACAGAGCTCAGGGGTTACTCTTGGCTCTTTGCTCAGGAATCACTCTTGGCAGGCTCAGGGGATTATAGATATGGGATGCCGGGAATCAAACCCATGTCGGCAGCATGGAAGTCAAGCGCTCTACCCACTGTGCTATTGTTCCAGCCCAATTAATTTTTTATGGCAATGTCTTCTCAAGCATAGTACAAATAGTAGAGCAATTTGAGAAAAAATTTTAGGTAGAATAGGGACAAACATGTTTTATTTTATTAAATGTGTTTGGTTTTATTATTTTTTGTTTGGGGCCACATCAAGCAACACCTGGCTCTGGTTCACCTAGTGGAGTCCAGGAGACAATATGCAGTTCCAGAAATTAAATGGGGTTGGATGCATGCAAGGCATGCCTGCATTCCTGTACTATCTCTCCATTCCCTGCAACTGTTTACTTTCATTGGTACAGACAAATTGCAAATAGTCCCACAGTAACCCACAATTTAAAAAATATTAACACCAAGAAAGGGGCTTTTAAAAATTGATTTGAGGAATCACAAGTCTCACCAAGAGTATCTCTGAGCACTGAGTAAATAAGCACTGAGCAAATAAGCCCTAAATACAACTATGTGTGGTCCCAAACTCAAAAATAAATCTAAATAAAAATATTCAATATCATAGATTTAAACCATAGATTCAGATTATGCTAAAATGGTGGGACTGAGAAATAGTATAGGGATTAAAGTGCTTACTTTACATGCAGCCAACACCAGTTTCATATATATATATATATCCTAGGTACCACTAGGAACCAGGAGAAAACCCTAATGAGACCCTGCAAAACAAAAACAACAGATAAAGTTAAAGGGCACTTGGAAGAATGATAACTATTGATGGCTGGGATTTTATACATTAGAGCTCTGTTCTAAGATGGTGCGCATATTTTTTACTTCATATGTTACACCTTTACCAGATGAGATTATACACTATGTTGTGTATGACTTACATGCAGTTGACCTGGGTTTAATCCTGACACTGATTATGGTTCCCCTTGCATAAGAGTAAAGGTCTGTGAGTTTATGATGACAAGAACAAAGAAATTTTAAAAGAAAATACTGAATATTGCAGATGAGTTCAATAATGTTGCATCTGAGACTGGAGGAGTAGTTCTACAAGACATTACTTACTTGCACAGCATATATGTAGTCCATACCCTCACTCCCCAAAGAGAATAAAACATGATGTGTGTGTGTGTGTGTGTGTGTGTGTGTGTGTGTGTGTGTGTGTGTGTGTGTGTACAGAGAGCAAGATCAGTCTTAAGAGTAAAGGGCTGTGCTATAACAAGAAGAGCAAGGGAAAGCTATGAATATGTGAAACTTTAAATCGAGACTAGATAAACAGTTAATAGCTTAATGCACATTCAGAAGAAACACTAATTTGTGGTAAATGAATTATATATGTGTTACTAATACTTTTGTGGCAAAGATCGCATCAGGCTCAAGCCTGATCCAATGAGTAGGAAACACTGACAAAGTCAAGGTCTTTCAGGGCTACTACGTTGCTACCTATTTGCAGTTTCTCGGTGATTAAAAAGCGTCTAATCCAAAAGTTTAGAACTGAAGAAAATTTATCTAAATTGGAAACACTGTAAAAATGCATAAGCATCAGCAGGGAAGAGATATAATTTTATGCTTGACTGATTCACCCCACTTTTAGTGGGGAGCACTTGAGGACCATAGGACCAGTACCAAACCACTGAATTTAAATTTATAAATCCAACATGAACACGACAGACGGTCCTTAACATTGGTCTTTCCTTCTCCAAAATTTTTTTGTTTAGGGACCACATCTTCTGTACTCAGGAATTAGTGCAGAGCTGGGGTGCTATATGGGATGCCTGGGATCGATCCCAGATCCATCTTGTGCAAGGCAAAAGCCTTACCTGCTGTACTATCGCTCCAGCCCCCCAAAACCCAATTTTTAATTTATTTTAACATGTACATTTACTTTGTCCCTCGAGCCCCCAGATTGTAGTACATTATAATATTTATTACACAAAGCAATCCAAAGCCACAAAATTTATGCAACTTCTTTAACATTAAAAGCTGTAGTATTGTTGACACAATTAATCATAATACAATAATTCATTAAGAATGAGTCAAAGGAGCACAGCAAAGACTGTATTAGTGTGGAAATTGTTTGCATAGGACCAGTAAAATATAGGGGACATGGAAAGAAAAAGCCTTGGCCTAAATACAAGGAGACCCTACCCTTGAAGTTTTCTGCCATAAGACCAACTCTAGGCTTCAGGCATATTAGGTTGTCCAACCCAAGTCATTGTCTGTAGTGCCAGTACACATCTATTTTTCACACAGTCACTGTTGTTGGTGTCAGGTTTCTGTAGCCAAGGATCTCGGAGTATGTCCATATCCTATATAAGAGTCAGGAAAATGCGGAGCACCCTTTAGTTTCACTCACAATTAGAGGGTGATGCAGAGAGCTCAGTCTTTAAAGCAGATTGTTATTGTTGTTAAGTTCTCTGGGTGTTAAAGGGAAGTCTCTGTTGAATAGTCTATGCAAGAGCAGTGGTAGGGTCTTCCCTGGTAGAGGATTGCTTTCAGGTGATGTAGTATACAACCATGCAAAATCAAATTTTTAATCTCCTTTCCATCCACTAAATTTCAGCAGGTTTTGAAATGTTCAAAATCTCCCACTTTTGGGGATACAATATTAAGTGAGTACAATATTATGAATACAACATTAAAGTACTGTGTCATGTACAGAATTATTTTAGAAACAATCTGGCATAGATAGACAGAAACTAAAAGCAAAGGACCAGAGATTGTTCAGTAGATTGGTGGGTACCTTCCAAGCAGTTGACCTGGTTTTGATCCCGACACTGAATATGGTCCCCTTTGCGTCACTATGAATAAATCCTAACCTGAACCAGGTATTACAGGGGGGGGGGTGCTCCCTTCTCCCCAAAAAAAGTCAAGGTAATTTTTTTTAAATGCTTACAGATTAACTAGATTGTTGAAAACAAATTAATCCTTCCCAAGAACCTTAGAATGAACGCGTTGGTACTGCCTTAAAAAAAAAAAAAAATCAATGGGAGGTCCCAAAGCTATAGCACAGCTTGTTAGGCGTTTGCCTTGCAAGTGGCACACACGGGTTAGATCCCAGCATCATATATATTCTTCAGGTACCACCAGGAGCAACCCTTGAGCATCGCTGGGTGTAGCCCCAAAACATGAAAAACAGATGAAGGGGAGGAAGTCAAACAACTCAAGCCCCTTGGGGTGTAGGCCCAGTGTCCTAATTCTGGATCCTGGATCTGGGGCTTAGCCAAACCCATGCATCTGCACCCCAACACCACCTTCACCAAACATGTGCTTTGCTTTTTTCTTTGGGTGCTCAGGTGACCACTACTGGGTGCAGAGGATGGACCAGGTGGGCCACGTGCAGGGCCAGCGCCCTGCCCACTGTACCGTACTACCACGCTGGGCTAAACTGAGCTTGTGTACTATGAAATCAGACGCTCCAGGGCGCCTGCCAAGCAAGTGGCGACTATTTGCAACATATTTAACTAAATCTTTTTGCTTTGGGGTCGTCCCCAGCGAGAACTCCTGGCTCCGCACTCCAGGATCCTGGCTGGCGGTGTTCAGGAAGCCGTAGGGGAAGCCGGGCATCGAACCCATGCAGAGGCTTCCGGTCCAAGGACCGCGGACGGCCGCGGACGAGTCCCGGCGGCTGCGGCCCCTGAAGCCCACTGAGACCCACGCACGCGCCGAGCGAGGCACCCGGAAAGAGGCGGCGGCGCAGTGCGCAGGCGCGACGGGAGCACGCACGCGCGCTCTGCACTTCCGAGGCTGAGTCCGCTCGCAGTGTATGTCCCGGCTGCTCGGGTTGTCTTCGGTGGAGAAGGCGGGCCCGAGGCCCAGATCAAGTGGCTGAAGTCTCCCTGTTTGGGGCTACCTGCAGGCTTGGGCCGTGCGCGGGTTGTTGTTACCCTCGCTCTAGTATATTCTCTCCTTTTAATTTAACTTCACAAGCTGACCACCCTCTCCCTCCCTTGCACGACTGCACATGTTGATGTAGCCTTGACTGAATGATCTCCACGTTAAGCGCTTCGGGCGTCCACCTGAGGTCGCCCTCCTCCTCCTTTTCCTCCCCCCATTCTCTTCTCCTCTCTCCCCTTCCTCATCTCTTCCCCTCTTCCTCCTCTTCCTCTTTCTCTTCCTCCTCTTCTCTTCCCCTCTTCCTCTTTTCTCTTTCTCCTCCTTTTCCCCTCTTCCTCCTCTTTCTCCTCCTCCTCTTTCCCTCTTCTTTCTTTCTCCTTTTCTCTTCCCCTCTTGCTCCTTTCTTTCTCCTCTTCTAGTCCTCCTTTCTCCTCTTCCCCTCTTTCTCCTTTCTCTTTCTCATCTCTTCCCCTCTTCCCTTTCCTCCTCTTCTCTTCCCCTCTTCCTCCTTTCTCTTTCTCCTCTTCTCTTCCCTCTTCCTCCTTTCTCTTTCTCCTCTTCCCCTTCCTCCTCTTTCTCCTCTTCTTTTCCCCTCTTACTCCTCTTTCTCTTCTCCTCTTCCCCACTTCCTCCTCTTCCTCTTTCTCCTCCGCTTCCTCTTCTCTTCCCCCTTCCTCCTTTCTTTTTCTCCTCTTCTTTTCCCCTATTACTCCTCTTTCTCTTCTCCTCTTCCTCATCTCTTCCCCCTTCCTACTCTTTGTCTTTCTCCTCCTCTTCTCTTCCCCTCTTCCTCCTCTTTCTTTCTCCTCTTTTCCTCTTCCCCTCTTTCTCCTCTTCCTCTTCTTTTATCCTCTTCCTCCTCTTTCTTTTTCTCTTCCTCCTCTCCCTCCCCCTTCAGGGATCACTCTTCACGAATAACTTTGTGACCCTCATCCACCCTGCGGGCCGGGGTCCCCGGGGGTCGCAACTCTGGACTGGGCTTCAGGAGACCATATGTGGTGCAGGTGATCAAAACTAGTTCGACCATTTATACAAGGCAAGCGCTTACCCTACTGACTGTACTTTCTCTCTAGCCCCTATTTTGTTTTGTGTTTTCTTTTTATTTATTTATTTATTTATTTTGGTTTTTGGGCCACACCCGGTGACGCTCAGAAGTCACTCCTGGTTTGGGGGACTATATGGGACGCCAGGGGATCGAACCACGGTCGTTCCTAGGCTAGCGCAGGCAAGACAGGCACCTTACCTCTAGTGCCACCGCGCCGACCCCCCTTTTTTTATTTTCAAGTTTAGGCTACTTTTTAATTTTTTATTATTTTTTGGTTTTTGAGCCACACCCAGCGGTGTTCAGGGGTTACTCCTGGCTCTGCGCTTAGAAATCGCTACTGGCTGGCTCGGTGGACCATATGAGATGCTGGGGATCAAACCCCGGGAATCAAATCCGAGTCCGTTCTGGGTCGGCTGCATGCAAGGCAAATGCCTTATGGCTGTGCTATCGCTCCAACCCCGGGGATCACTCTTGGTGGTGCTTGGGTTTGAGAGATTGAACGCAGATCATGTGTGTGTGTGTGTGTGTGTGTGTGTGTGTGTGTGTGTAAGGCAAGTGCACTATCTTTGACTTGTGGACACTCTACATTTTGCCTGAAATCTCTGCTGTCTAGTCTCCTGCTGCAAGGTATTTCCAGCCACAAGATAGCCAGTTGTGTGCAAGCATCATAATCCTTCTTGAGCAATAGAACTAAAAAAGACCTGTGAGCAGCACAGTTATGATTGTGACCCCCCCCAACCCTACCAACACATATGTGAGGATCACATTAAAGTATGTTACTCCAGAGAGTTCAACAACCAGAATATGTGGGATTATTAGAAAGAGTGCAACATTCACAAGTATCTTAGACAAATGTGTGATCCCCATAAGCACTAAAGCAAAGCACAATATATGTGACTCCCAGTTATTAGAGCAACAAGGGAAAAGGAGGGAGGCTGGATGAAGAAAAGACGGATGGAAGAAGGAAGGAATGGAGGGAAGGAGGGAGGATGAGGGGAAGGAAGGAATCATAAGCAAAATGTCCAACAACATTGCTTTTCCACCTCGTCCAGTTTTTCTATTCTCTAGTTCTACAGCCAGTCTGTGCTGTTGAGCTATGCTGGTGTTTCTTGGATATATCACATTTCTAGTTCTCTTTTGTTTTTATAGAGGCCAAAATGGGCAGGGTGGGAGAGTAGGGGAGTATGACCGCTGTTTTATCAAACCCAGATTTGCATATGTTAAGCATGTGCTCCGAAACTTGAGCCGCATCCTGAGGCTTTCTAATTCTTAACTATTCCTCTCCATGTCTGTCTCTACTATTTGGCCCACTCTTCATACACCTTAAGTTATCATCAGGTCTAAAGACCTATGAAAATAGGTCTCTGGGTGTATTCCTGTTAGAGTTGTCCTGGAATCTTGAAAGTGAATATTGGCTCTGATGTTGGCATTCTCTGCTGCCCTCCCACGGCTCTCCTATGCATTACAGTCTCATCAACCTGGTAGCCAGACCCTTGGATTCCTGATTGAAGTGTTATCTTTCAATGCTCAACATGAGGAATATACTAATGAGAAAAGATATCCTCTCAGTCAGTACTTACTGTATGTCTGGTATTAGGAATAGAAGTTTCAGCAAGAGTAAAACATTTCCTTAACAGCAGTACTGTAAAGATTGTTTCAGGGTTTGTGGACAGCACTGGGATTTGGATTTGAGGCCATGTACTTGCCAAGAAAGTGCTATGAGCCAGCTTTCCGATCCCTCAAAATGAATTTTTGACATAAATAATGTAAGCATATTGTATAAAAATTTTAATACAGAAAAATCAAGGTTTTATTTATAAATGTTTTGGCTTTTTCTTTTCTTAAATGAATAATTTATTTTAAAAAAGGAAGGAAGAAAATAGATAAGAGCAGAGTAAAAGTACAGCAGGGAGGGCATTTGATTTGCTCAAAGTTGACCCGGCTTCAATCCCCAGAACCCCATATATTCCTTCAAGCTCTGTCAGGAGCTATCCCTGAGCTCAAAGCCAGGAGTAAGCCCTGAGCACCACCAAATGAGGAGGAGGAGGGGGAAAAAAAGAAGAGGAGGAGGAAGAGGTGTAGGAGAGAGAGAGGAAGAAGGTTGTCAGAGGACAATTTGGTGGTGGGAATTCCCCTGATTCAATGTAAATATGTACCTGGAATATTATTGTGAACAATATGTAAGACACTATAACTAAAATAGAAATAACATATATAAAAAAAGAAAAATAGCTGAGAACTTTCCCATTCTGAGAAGACAGACCAGACTGGTATAAGAGATCAAAAAAAAATAAATAAAAATAAACAAAAAGAAAAAAGTCTTAAAAATATAGTTTTTGGGGGCCGGAGAGATAGCATGGAAGTAAGGTGTTTGCCTTTCATGCAGGAGGTCATCGGTTCGAATCCTGGCGTCCCATATGGTCCCCCGTGCCTGTCAGGAGCAATTTCTGAGCCTGGACCCAGGAATAACCCCTGAGCACTGCCGAGTGTGACCCAAAAACCACATGTTGGAGATCGAGTAGTATTCAGGATGTCCCAGATGGGCTTTGGTTCCTGTAGCTGTTGTGAAGAACTGTGTCGATTCTATGTCTGGGGTTCAGGATTCAAGTCTGGAGGGTTGGTGTATAATCTTCTGGAGTCTAAGATGGATCCACATGACATATTTTCAAGGTGGGAGATTCCCCTGTATTGTAAATAAGTATGAGTTCTTATCCCTAGTACATAAGAGATTGTTTATATACGTGGGATTTCCCCTTTTTTAGTGTGCCTTTGCAGGAAGAAATGGTGCTTCATTATATTACCGGTGCATTTGGGGGTGTAAAGGACAGAGATACAAGTCACACACCCAAAAAAACATAAAAATAGAAGTAAAAATATATATATTTGCTCACATATGTATAGTGAAAAATGATTTTCAGTAAAATGAAATAAAAAATAAAGAGGTAGTGTTATAGAGGTCTTATACTTGTGATGGAAGTATAGGTTTCCCCATTGCCTTTTGAGATTTTCTTGTGGGGTGTGGGTTCCCCGGCACCTTTTCATCACACACCCTGCCCTTCCTGAGATTGGTAAAAGATTTGAGGGGGTCTTGTGTAAAGTTCTTGCCTTGGGAGTCGTTTTAGGGCTAAGTCCAGTATCCAGCAACAGTCCACGTTAGGATAGTTGGTAGGGAGAGCCACACAGCATGAGTCAGTAGGGGTGTTGTTTATCTTTTCCTGCCGGGGGTGAGGTGTGAGTTTGAGTGGATGTCCCTTCGCTTCGCTCGGGTGCTGGGTACTGGTTTGTTGGGGTAGGAGGTCAGTCTTGATGCCTAATAGATTAAGAACTGAGGGTGAAGAGTTTTAATAAGTTGGAGAATCTGGATGCGATTGAGGGGTGAAGGGGTAGTCGGATTCCTGGAAGGGGCATAGGGGAGAGTATTTGGAAGGGGGAGAAATGAAGAAGGGAAAATAAGATTAAATAGGGGGAAAAAGGAAGAGGGAGTAGTTTTAAGACTTTTAATTGTGTCTCATAAAAAAGTGTAGAAATGTTCTTCCTTTCATTGTTAGGACAGTGGTTCAGCATGATATATCATTGAATGGTGACATTGGGAGAATGTCTACCTAGAAATGGGGAAGTGGAAGCCAATAATGGGAATCAAAGTCTAGGTGAAGAACATCTATGATGTGGTGTGGCCATATTGGAAGACATTATCCACAAGCAAATAGAACAAATAATATATGCACTGAAGTGACATTGTGTGTATGTTAGGCCATACCTGGTGATGCTCAGCAACCATATATGGTGCTGGAGCTTAAATGGGGTTTGACACATGCAAGTAGACAAGTACCCAACCTGTATATTATTGCTCTGGTCCCACATGAAAGGCTATTAAGGAAATACGTGTCAAGGTTCTCACACTGAGAGAAGAATCACTCCTGTGCAAAAAAGGCATCTGCACACCTATGTTCGTTGCAGCATTATTCACAATAGCCAGAATCTGGAAATAATACATGTGCTAAGAACAGATGAGTGGATAACAAGATGATGATACATCTACACAATGAAATACTACAGAGCTGTTGGGAAAAATGAAGTCATGAAATTTGCTCAGACATGGATAGGTATGGAGAATATGTTGAGAGAAATAAGTCAGAGGGAGAGAGAGAGACATAGAATGATCACACCAATCTGTAGGATTAAAAAAAAAGATAGCATGGTAAGAATTCCCAGAGATAGTAGAGACATGGACCAGAAAAATTAACAAGTTGGAAGAAGTTGGTTGGAAGAAGCTTGCCACAAGAGGTGTGGTGTGTAGTTAGGAGAAGAGATCACTATGACAATGAGAGTTGGAAATGATCACTCTGGACAAAGACTGAATGTAAAAGCTTGCTTTTAATATGCAACAATCAGGGCCATGGGCTAGAGAGATTGTGTAGGATGCTTGCCTTGCATATGGCAGACTTGCATTTGATACCTGTCTTCCATATTTGAGTACCTCCAAAAGCAATCTTTTTCTTTCTTTCTTTCTTTCTTTCTTTCTTTCTTTCTTTCTTTCTTTCTTTCTTTCTTTCTTTCTTTCTTTCTTTCTTTCTTTCTTTCTTTCTTTCTTCTTTCTTTCTTTCTTTCTTCTTCTTTCTTTCTTTCTTTCTTTCTTTCTTTCCTTTCTTTCTTCTTTCTTTCCTTCTTTCTTTCCTTTCTTTCTTTCTTTCTTTCTTTCTTTCTTTCTTTCTTTCTTTCTTTCTTTCTCTCTCTTTCTTTCTCTCTTTTCTTTTTTCTTTCTTTCTTTCTTTCTTTCTTTCTTTCTGTCTTTCTTTCTGTCTTTCTTTCTTTCTTTCTTTCTCTCTCTTCCTTCCTTCCTTCCTTCCTTCCTTCCTTCCTTCCTTCCTTCCTTTCTTTCTTTCTTTCTTTCTTTCTTTCTTTCTTTCTTTCTTTCTTTCTTTCTTTCTTTCTTTCTCTCTCTCTCTTTCTTTCTTTCTTTCTTTCTTTTTTATTTCCTCTTTCCCTCCCTCCCTTCCCTCCCTACTTTCCTCCCTCTCTTCCTCCCTCCCTCCCTCCCTCCCTCTCTTCTTTCCTTCCTTCCTTCCTTCCTTCCTTCCTTCCTTCCTTCCTTCCTTCCTTCCTTCCTTCCTTCTTTCCTTTCTTCCTCCCTCTCTCCCTCCCTTCCTTTTCTTTTCCTCAGAAATCACTCCTGGCAGGCTCAGGAGACCATATGGTATGGTCCATATGGGATCAAACCTGAATCATCCATGTTCAAGGCAAACACCCTATCTGCTGTCCTATTGCTCCAGCCCTCAATTTCTGAGCACAGAACCAGGAGCTTTGCCAAATGTGGTTCAAAAAGTAAAATAAAATGATCAGGGCCAGGGATGTAGCTTAGGGATAGAATGCTTGCCTTGCATATGTGAGACCCTGGATTTAATTCCCATATCCCACATGATTAGCTATTATGAGAAATCTAGACTCTTTGGTGAAATGGCTGATTCTAGGGCCAGAACAGAAAAGAATAAGACGAGATTAAAAATATCTTGTATCAGGTGAGAAACTCTGAGTGCTGCCTGTGTGTGTTTCTCCTGTTCTGTCTCCTGAACCTCTTGGGAGTGGACCAAAAAGGGCACCCCAAAATTCGCTCTTCCAGAGGCTCATTCAAGGGGCTGGAGCACCAAGGAACTGCTTCCTAAAGTGAAAACTGGCTATAAGCAGTAGTTCACAGAAGGCAGCTCCCCAGTTTCTGACGTCAGGCTGGGAAAATCTATTCTGTCCCAGTGGGGCCCGACTGTGAGAAACTGTGAGTGCTGCCTGTGTGTGTTTGTCTCCTGTCCTGTTTCCTGAACCTCTTGGGAGTGGGCCAAAAAGGGCCCCCCAAAATTTGCTCTCCCAGAGGCTCATTCAAGGGGCCGGAGTTCCAAGGAACTGCTTCCTAAAGTGAAAACCGGCTATAAGCAATACTTCACAGAAGGCAGGTCCCCTGTTTCTGATGTCAGGCTGGGAAAATCTATGCCGGCCCAGTGGGGCCCAACTGTGAGAAACTGTGAGTGCTGCCTATGTGTGTTTGTCTCCTGTCCTGTCTCCTGAACCTCTTGGGAGTGGGCTGAAAAGGGCCCAGAAAATTCGCTCCAGAAGAGCACGGCCACTCTGCTTCGAAAGAACGCCACTGCAACAAGAAGAAAAAAATCACACTAAGAACTGAGCTGGATCACTGAAGCCCAGAATTTCTCCTTATACTGTCTACTTTGCTGCATGCTCAGGCCTAAGATTTGATTCTGTATGAGGCTTCATTCACAGAGGGCTCCCCTTCCTTGGCAGCAAGTCAACCCACCCAGAAAGGGTGGAGCCAGAGGAGCATGGCTGCACACATCATTTAGCCAATGAATACCATCACAACACTTAGAAAAACCCACAATACAAGTGTGACAATGGGGAAACAATGCAGGCCAGCATCAGACATAGAGAATGAAGATGACAATTCTGATGACCAGAAAACGGCCAACCAACTAATCAATCTCTCAGATAAGGAGTTTAGACAAGAAATATGGAAGATGCTCAAAAAAACTCAAAGAAACCCTGGATCGGGTTGAACAGAACACTAATAAGAACCAAGAAAATATGAAGACAGAAATCACAAAACTCCAAACTGAAATAACAGGTCAATTAGCAGGCTTGAAAAACTCAGTAAACAAATTGAATGACAAAATGGATATGCTCTCCAACAGGCTAACAGAAGCTGAGAATAGAATTGGTGCTATGGAAGATTAGATAAATAACAACTCCATACTATGGGAGAGATTGGGAAAAAAAACTTAAAGCAAATGAGCAAGCAATGGAAAAATTAATGAAAGAATGGAAACAGATGAAAATAGAAGTCTATGATAAGCTCAACAGAAACAACTTAAGAATCATTGGAGTCCCAGAGACCCAGGAAGAAAATTTCCAGGAAGAATCAATGGTCAAGAACATCATTAAAGAGAAACTTCCAGAGCTAAAGAATATATGCGATCAAATCCTACATGCCTGAAGAATACCAAACAAAAGAGACCCCAGAAAAAATACCCCAAGACACATCCTAGTCACAATGACAAATCCCACAGATAGAGACAGTATTCTGAAAGCAGCAAGATCAAAAAGGGAAATTACATTCAAGGGAACATCCTTGAAATTTACAGCAGACCTGTCACCAGAAACACTCAAGGCCAGAAGGCAGTGGTGAGACAGAGTGACAAAACTCAATGAAATAAATGCTTCGCCTAGAATACTGTAACCAGCAAAACTCACTTTCAGGTTTGAC
The DNA here is from genome assembly GCF_024139225.1 of Suncus etruscus. NCBI lineage: Eukaryota > Metazoa > Chordata > Mammalia > Eulipotyphla > Soricidae > Suncus > Suncus etruscus. The sequence continues at coordinate 96,851,400 of NC_064853.1, forward strand.
GGAAAAAAATACATGGTTTCACAGACAAACAACAGCTCAGAAATTTTACAGACTCAAAACCAGTCTTTTTTTTGGGGGGGGGGGCCACACCTGGCGGTGCTCAGGGGTTATTCCTGGCTGTGTGCTCAGAAATAGCTCCTGGCAGGCACGTGGTGGGGGGGGGGGGGATATGGGACACCGGGACTCAAACCAACCACCTTTGGTCCTGGATTGGTTGCTTGCAAGGCAAACACTGCTGTGCTATCTCTCCGGAAAGTGTTTTTTTGGTTTTTTGTTTGTTTGTTTGTTTGTTTTTTGGTTTGTTTTTTGGGTCACATTCAGCAGCGCTCAGGGATTACTCCTGGCTCTATGCTTGGAAATCACTCCTGGCAGGCTCAGGGGACCATATGGGATTCGAACCACCATCCTTCTGCATGCAAGGCAAATAAATGCCTTACCTCCATGCTATCTCTTTGGCCCCTCAAAACCAGTCTTAAGAGAAAACTGAAAGACCTAATTTAAGACAAGACTGAACAAAAGACACACCAAATTTCTATATAAAGATGGCATTAAATCCCAGGACAACTCTCTCTCTCAATATCAATGGACTAAAAGCACCAGTTAAGAGACACAGAGTGGCTAAATGGATCAGAAAACTCAATCCAACCTTCTGCTGCCTACAAGAAATGCACCTGAATAGGCAGAACAAACATAGACTCAAAATAAAAGTCTAGAGGAGAATTATCCAAGCAAACAACACCCATAAAAAAGCTGGAGTGGCCATACTAGTATCAGATGATACAAACTTTATACTCAGGAAAGTTGTAAGGGACAAAGATGGACATTTTGTATTAATTAAGGGATATGTACAGCAGGAAGAAATTACTCTCCTAAACATATATGAACCGAATGAGGGGCCAGCAAAATATTTACTACAATTGTTGACAAATCTGAAAAATAATATCAATAACAACACAATAATTGTGGGGGACCTCAACACGGCTTTGTCAACACTGGATAGGTCAACCAGACTGAAACCCAACAAGAATATACTAGACCTGAGAAGAGAAATGGAAGAAAGAGGCGTAGTAGATATATATAGGACACTCCATCCCCAGAAACCTGGATACACATTTTTCTCCAATATACGTGGGACATTCTCCAGGATAGACTACATGCTGGCACATAAAATATACCTCCATAATATCAAGCGGATAGAAATTTTTCAGGCTACCTTCACTGACCACAAGGCTCTGAATTTATATGTGAATTTCAAAAGGACACAGAAGAACTTTAACACCTGGAAGTTAAAGAGCCTCATACTGAATAACCAGTGGTTCTGAGATGAAATCCAGGCTCTGGAAACAACCAAGATTCCCTTCAACAGACGAATGGCTAAAGAAACAGTGATACATATACACAATGGAATATTATGCAGCTGTCAGGAGAGATGAAATCATGAAATTTTCCTATACATGGATGTACATGGAGTCTTCATGCTGAGTGAAATAAGTCAGAGAGAGAGAGAGAGAGAGAGAGGGAGAGAGAGAGAGAGGGAGAGAGAGACGCAGAATAGTCTCACTCATCTATGGATTTTAAGAAAAATAAAAGTCATTTTTGCAACAATCCATAGAGACAACGAGAGGAGGGCTGAAACTTCCAGCTCACTTCATGAAGCTCACCACAAAGAGTGAAGAATGCAGTTATTGAAATAACTACACTGAGAACTGCCATAATCATGTGAATAACTGAGGGAACTGGAGGGAGATTTGGGACATTGGTGGTGGAATTGTTGCACTGGTGAAGGGGGGTGTTTTTTACATGACTGAAACCTAATCACAATCATATTTGTAATCAAGATGTTTAAATAAAGAAAAAAAAAGAAACAGAAAAAGTGGAATATAGTAGAACTGAATATAGTGGAATTCAAAAAAACTCTTTAAAACATTACTGTTCGAAATATTTCTCCAATATTTTACATTGAACATTTCATATACCGTTTTTTACTTTATATAAATTCAATAGAATATTTGCTCTTGATTTTTCATTCTAGTATTACTCCTGGCAGTGCCAAGGAGACCATATGGAAAGCTGGGGGAATGAACCCAGCTAGCTCTCATGCAAAGTCATGGAAAACAAGTACCTATTGTACTATATAGCACAGGGACCATGAAGCTTAATTTTTGCAAGTGAACTGAATGGGACCTGCATAGACCTTCAAACAGCATGAATCACTGCTGAAGGAGATACCGCAGGCATTCACAGCTTTGAGGGCCTTGCCATTGTTAAGCCTTTAACAGCTGTTGATTTGAAATATTTCATAATCAGTGATCCTGTTGGAAGGATTGTAGTTTGCTGTGTGTCATAACCACTTTCCCATTTGGACAGACACATCCCTGGAAAGAATTTATATTGAGTTAGAAAAAGCACAACATGACTACTACAGTCCCAAAAGGAAATGTTTGGAGTCAAGTATCAAAATCTCAATAAGTAGATATATTAGGTCCTCAAATGTACCTTTTAATCATTCTGTAAGTGCACCAAGTTTCAGGCATCTAGAAAATTCCATGATATTGAAAGCTTACAATGTGTCCTGGTTTAAATTCAGAATACATACCATTTTTGCCCTCCATGCCCTCATTTTTAAATTTTGTATATCTAATATTAATAAAAGAAGTTGATTTCTTTATTGTTGATTTTTTTCTTTTGGGGCTACATCCAATAATGCTAGGGATTACTCCTGGCACAGAATTTAGAGTTCATTCCTAACAGTACTCAGATATTCATGTGGTATCAAGAACATATCCAGGGCTCTTGCATACAAGGCTTGCTCCAGATCCTACCATTATAAGGAAACAAACTCCCTGGAAAAGTCAATTTGCTTCAGACCCCTTCTTATGTAGCAAACTCATTGGAAGTCTGATGCTGTGTTGACTTATAGTTTGCCAGACTGACTCCCTGATAGCCATCCATTCCAAGTCTTTTCAGAGTTCTGGTCATCTCACATCACTCATAGACTTTACTCTGGACAGTGACACACAGCAGGACAAGCCCCAGAATGAGAAGAACCTACATGTCGGTGGAGAAATCAGACTTTTCTGCTGAGCTGGGTTAGCTGGTAGTGGTATTTAATATGTTTTTACTTCCTTTTTCTTCAGCTATTTGCAAAGACCATTCTTTGAGATATGTAGAAAGCATGAAGTGTTTGTTGATCTTCTTACTTAAAAAGCTTTCTTTTATATTTGATGGTTTAGGGGTTGCTTTACTCTTTTTTCTTTTCATTTGTTTTGCAGGTCATTTCTGGAAGAGTTTATGACCTTTATTCTCAAAGGTCATATCTGGTAGTTCTAAGATAAGACCTTGGCTTCTAGAGTGCAAAGTATATACCTAGCCTGTTGAATCATCTCTGGCCTAAAAATGGTCTAGTAATTATTCTATAAGAATATGACAGCATGACATTATTTAAAGATTTGGCTTAGAAAGAAATGAGAAGTAGCACCATTTCTGAAATAGGAATTTAATAATCAAGTTTTCTGAGGAGTAGCAGATTGCCACCCCAGAATCTTCTCCTTTGGCATAGGGTTAGTTTTGAAAGATAATACAAAAGGAAATAACTACAGGGTCAAGACAAAGAACTTGGCATATATTTGACTCTGGGTTTGATCTCCTATACCACATGCTCTCCACTCCCTCACCCCTACCACAGCTTCCTCTGGTCCTAGCATCTTTATCCTTTCATTTTCCTTAGCTTTATCCTTAGACTAATCCTAGCCATATCCTTTCAGCCCACACAATCAAGCTGAGTACTGCTGGCAGTGACACCACATCCCTCTGAGGACTGATAGTTCTTGTTGTTCTGTGATGTGTGTCAGTCTCTGTGGCTTGAGTTGGTAGCTCACTGTTGTTTTGATTTGCATCTCCCTGGTGATTAGTGATGTGGAGCATTTTTTCATGTGTCTTTTGGCCATTTGTATTTCTTCTTTGAGGAAGTGTCTGTTCATTCTCTCCATTTATTGATGGGGTTAGATTTTTTCTTGTTAGGCTCTGTCAGTACCTTGTATATTTTCGATATTAGACCGTTATCTGATGGGTATTGGGTGAATAGTTTCTCCCATTCTGTGGGTGGTTTTTGTATCCTAGTCACTATTTACTTTGAGGTGCATAAGCTTCTTAGCTTAATATAGTCCCATTTGTTTATCTTTCCTTCCACTTGTTTGGAAAGTGATATTTCCTCTTTGAAGATGCCTTTAGTCTCAATGTCATTGAGTGTTTTACCTACGTGTTCTTCTATATACCTCTTGGTTCTGAGTCTGATATATCAGTGTCTTTAATCTATTTTTATTTGACCTTTGTGCATGGTGTTAGACGAAGGTTTGAGTTTACTTTTTTGCATGTAGCAGATCACTTAGCACTACTTGTTGAAGAGGCTTTTCTTGCTCCACTAGTCCTGCTGGTCCATTTTAGAATTTTCAAATCTATTGATCTGAGGATCTGTCATTATTTCAGTAGCATGTGCTGCTTTAATGATTTCTGCTTTATCATACAGTTAAAGTTGCAGAAAGTGATTTCTCCTGTCTTCTTTTCCCAAGGATTGCATTAGCTATTCATGGACATTTATTGTTCCATATAAATTTTAGGCATGTTTGATCTACTCCTTGTAAAAAAGTTATCAGTATTATTAGAGTTGCATTAAATCTGTACAATGCTTTTGGAAGTATTGTCATTTTAATTATATTAATCGTCCTAATCCATAAACAAGGTGCCCTCTTTTATTTCTTTAATCAGTGTTTTGTAGTTTTCTTTCACCTCTTTAATTGGCTCTAAAGTTCTTGATGTTTTGAGGCACAATTGTGAATAGAATTGTTTTTAATATCTTTATCTTCTCTTTCACTATGTGCATATAGAAAAACCATGGATTTCTGTTTACTAATTTTGTAGCCTGCAACTTTACTATACAAATATATTATTTCTAGTCCATTTTAGTAAAAACTAGGATTTTCAAACATAGTATCATGCCATCTGCAAACAATGAGAGCTGGACTTCTTCCTTTCCTAACTGGAAAAGTTAAATGTTTTTTTTTTGCCTGATGGTTATGGCAAGAATTATTAGTATTATAGTAAATAGAAGTGGTGAGAGGGGACAACCTTATCTTGTGCCATGGCTTTCGGTTTTTCTCTTATTGATATGTAATTTTTTTCCTCCACCTTTTATTTTGAGGGTAAGGAGTAGGACTCAGATCACTCCTAGGAATTCTTAGGGGACCATATAGAGTGACAGAAATTGGGCTGACGTCATCCACATGCAAGGCAAGCATTCAACCTGTTGTACTTTCTCTCCAGTTACTGTTTATATTTATTCTCAGATTCTTTGCTGGAATGTCCTTTCATCAGCATCCTGATGGTTTAAGGTCACCTGAGGAGGATTCAAAACCTCATGACTCTCCAGGCTGACTCCTCTGTGCTCAACCACTGTTCTCTGTGTTCTTATATACTATTTATACAGTATTATATTATATTATAATACAGTATTATATTATAGTATCTATACAGTATTTCTATATGGAGGAAAAAGGGTCTTCTTTTCCCACACTCCACTTGAAAGCAAGAGTCTATGTATCACCGACTGTTTGGTCCAAACACAGAGGGAATTTTTGGAGTCCCTGATTGAGAATTGTGAGCATGACGTAGGCGGAAATAAAATCAGAGATTTACACACTCAGAAGTAAAGCTCTATCTTGTCTCTTTATGCCAGCCTTCTGGTCTAACTAGAACAGAACTCATATACAAAATTTCTTGGCAAAGTATTATTTTACCAAGCAAAAAGCACAGGGGCAAATTGTTCAGGGAATTTTGTATGTTTATCATTTTCAGACCTAGGGCAGTTTCACACTCCTGGGCCTCTTTTGCTATCTGAAGTTTTAGCTAGGAAGGTCAGTCCCTAGAGACTGGTATTATTTATTGTTTTGGTTTTATTCCTGTTTATTCTGAACTATTCTGAACTAGGGCCTGAAGTATTAACCCTTGATATGACTGCACATAGGCTAACAGCAAGGCTAACTATGAGAGTAGTAATTATCCTATAAGACTAAATAAAGAATACCTGAATTTACACAAATGTTCCTAATAAGTAGTGCTTATATAAATCTGAATGATTTTTTTTTGGAGTTTGGGTCACATCCGGCAACGCTCAGGGGTTACTCCTGGCTCTACGCTCAGAAATCTCTCCTAGCAGGCTCAGAGGACCATATGGGATGCTGGGATTAGAACCACTGTCCTTTTGCATGTAAGGCAAATGCCTTACCTCCATGCTCTCTCTCCAGCCCCTAATCTGAATGATCTTTAAGAGAGGTTCTGAGAAAAGTCTTTATAATGTTAGCTGAAGTTATGTCTCAAATTATATGTGATACATTTTCTTTATTCCTGAGTGCCCCATGGTCAGGTGATCAAGTTTTTTAGGGCCCTAATGCCTATAAGTATAGGTTACTTGTCAAATGTCCTACATTGCAGGTGCTGCTTTTCAAAAGCCCACAGAGGAAACTTTGAAAAGATTCTGAAAAAGTACAGACAGCTTTGAAAAGACCCTCCCTCGGGTAGCTAGGACCTTTTGAAACTTGGTGTCTTCCTAGGTCTCAGGGTCAGTTTCCATGGGGGATAATATAGTATCTATGGACTTTAAGTTACTGCTCTCACCCACCCTGCCTGTCTGGGCATCTAATATCTCAGTGAGAGAGAAGGCACTGATAAATGCACAGTTTTTCTTTATCACATGGACTATCTATCACAATGTATTTTATAAATTAGTATTCTTAAATTTCTATCTGATGTTGGTGTCCTTTGATTTATATAATACAAATCTGATTTATGGATCATTGTGGTAATTTATAGCTCAGATAACTAATTTGTTGACTCAGCACCAAAATGTCTAAGTCACCTGGCACTTTTTCTCAGTGGCACAGATGGGCTCTAAAATTATTTAGATGATTTATAGTGGCAGGGAATCCATACCATGCACAGGGTCATGGAAAGTCCTCGCTTTGATCACACTGAGGATTGCTCTTCTTCTCAAAGGTCCAAAAGGAGGATGGTAGATCTTGAACTAGAAAACCCCATTGCAAATAATTTATCCTCAAGAGATTAAAAAACATTGGCAAAATTGGGGCCGGTGAGGTGGCGCTAGAGGTAAGGTGTCTGCCTTGCAAGCGCTAGCCAAGGAAGGACCACGGTTCAATCCCCCGGCGTCCCATACAGTCCCCCCAAGCCAGAGGCAATTTCTGAGCGCTTAGCCAGGAGTAACCCCTGAGCATCAAATGGGTGTGCCCCCCACAAAAAAAGTAAAAAAAATGGCTACCAGCCTGCCTGACCCTTGGAATCAAATTCAATGTGATAACATGTTAGAAATAATATAGGTGTACAATAGCAGAACATGATTTGGTCACGTGTGGGTCATAAATAGAAGGTTTAGTAACCAATGAAAGTAATTCCAAAAGCAGTGGTTCTCAATCAGGAATAATTTGACCTCTCATATCTCCTCTTACTTCCCCACTGCCCACTCCTCTAGAGAAATTTGTAATGACTTGCAGACACTTTTATAGATAATCAAGGATTTGTGGGTCTTCTGAAATCTAGTGGGTACAGGTCAGATTATGTATTTTGTAATGACCAGAAAGGTCATTACAAGGACCACAATAGAAATTATTGGGTGAAAAATTTCAATAGGGCCCAAGATTGGACAATGTACCACAGTCATGTGCAACACAAGAAAGTGTTTCACTGATGTAAGAGAATGACCAGATATCATCACTGTGTAAATGTCACAGTCTATAGATGGTGAAAGTAAAGAGAAGACAGATGTGTTAGGAGTTGGAACTAAGGATCATTCTTTAAAATAGCTTTTACTATTTTTCTATTTTTGCAAATTAGGATTTCAAGTAATAAAGATGAAAAAATTAAGTTTAAATAATGAATGTCATTAGAAAGAAAATAAATGGAAAGTGAAAGTAAGAAATTCTTTTGTTTTGGTGCCATACCTGGCAGTGCCAGTGGTTACTCCTGGCAGTGCTCAGGGGTCCATATGAGATGCCAAGGATTGAACCCAGGTTGACTAAGTAAAAGGCAAATGTCCTACATGCTGTACTATAAACTCTAGCATCTAAGAGAGATTTTTTTAAACTTTACTTAAACATTGTGATTTACAAAGTTGTTCATAATACAGTTGTTTTGGGCATTCAATGTTACAATACCAATCTCACCACGTGTGACCTTTCTTCTACCATTGCTTCCAGTTTTTCATCTGTTTCCTTGGAAGACATGAAATAATTTGTTATATTGATTGTAACAACAAAATGATAAGTTAATTATTAAAAATTAGTTCAAGAAAAGAAAATTTTTGTAAATTGTTATGTCTTATATTGGAGTTATTAAATTTATCTGAGGATTCACTTAGCTTTTGAACTAAGCTAGTTGAGCCTTCTGTGTTATTGTTTTTATTTATTGGTTTTAGTTAACTTCTATGATACTGTACTGTCTAGTTTGCTGTGCTCCTACTTTTACTGTTGTGTGGAGGTGCAGTATGACTACATAAGTGGCTGCATGCTTTAAGAGTTTCAGGAGATGTATACCTGGGAGTTATCATCTGAGATTTATTGTGAAGCTGTGACACTGAGCCATTTACATGGTAGCAGATGTGGATGTAGCTTCTGGCAATATGGGGAGGGGCAGTGGAGAGAGGCTGCCCACCTTCAATCTGTGAAGACCCCAGAGCTTTCAACCAGAAAATGGTATCCATGGGAGTTTTGGTGACTTGGCATTTCTGCAGAAAATAATTGTGAAGCAGTTGGGACCCGAGTATGAGCCAACCCCCCAATTTTACCCTAAAAACTGGGAAAAGTTAGTGTCTTGAGTATAAGCAAAGGTGAAAAATGCAGCAGTCACTGGTAAATTTCAAAAATAAAAATATATACCCAAAATAAGTACAATAATTAAGGAATCATTAAATAAATACCTAATTACATTTACAATACATGTTCGTTTGATATACTGTATACCATTAACATACCACATTAACCCATAGTATTCAATGGCAACTTTAATAAAGTGAATAAACCATTTAAGACAGTAAAACATTGTAAATGGTTAAAAATCCTGAATCCCTATACTCCAAATCCCCTGATTATAAGGATTATAATCAGGATTATGAACATTTATTTACACGATTTTACTGTCTTAAATGAATTTTTCACTTAATTAAATGTGCCATTGAAAATTGTGGGTTAAATAGTTCAGTGGCATCCGGTTCAGTTCAGCCGCCTACCCCTTCAGCTCAGCCTGCACTTGTGGACTGAGCTGAAGCACCGCCCCCTCCAGCAGATGGCAGAAGACGACTGGAGACTAATTGCCGGCACACAGAATCAAATAACCTGTATGACCCGAGTATAAACCAAGTTCGGCACAAATTTTGTGCTGAAAAAATTAGCTTATACTCGAGTATATATGGTATGTGGCTGCTGGGGTTTCTTTGGCAGAGTGTGGACTTGCCCAGCCAAGGGTACCCTATCGTTTTCAGCCCCAAAACTGCTGTACCAGTGTTTCGGTGAATAGGCTTGCATCTCTTCCAAGATTAGTTGTGAAAAGAGATTTTAAAAAATAAAGCTATCACATACAAAATAGGTGTTTTAGGCGTGTAGTTTGCCACCTTGTTGCAATCCAGAATCCTTTTGAGATATTAAAACTGAAACACAATCTGTAATAATTTTTCCAATAATATTCCCTATAAATCACAAATGTGACAACATCAGTTTTCTTACACATTTTTCCTTTATTTGCCTGCATGATTCTCAAGTGTTAAACTTTTAAATAGCCCAGAATTTGCATCAGGTTTCTTGTCCAATCTTAAATCTCTGCTTTATAAATTGCATGTTGAATCCATCTACATATAATACAATTTTTATTTTCTAGGTCTACTTTGTTCTTCCTGTTTCTTCTTTCATTTGTCTTAATCAAGCTCTTTTGAAAATGTCTATATCTTATTTTTATATTTTATTTGTATATTTATTTGTATATAACTTTTTTCTATGCTCTATGGTTGCTTTTATTATTAAAATGTGCATTTTTTTCTTTTGCTTTTCAGGCTGCACCTGACTGTCCTTAGGGTTTACCCTTGGCTCCATTCCTGATGATGCTTGGGATACCATGCAGTTACAGGGATCATGAAACACTCCAAAAGTTATATTATCTCTGTGGTCCTAAATGATAAATTTTTAATTATACTTTTTCTATTATTAATACTACACCATTTTCTATATGATGAAAAATGTACAAAGAATACTTGTCTTTTTTTAAATTTTATTTTATTGAAACTATTGTGATCTACAAAGTCCTTCATAGTTTTTTTTTTCCACTGAAGTTTGTTTCTTTCCACCATTGATTGTTTCAGAGACTCTTTCCAATTATCCCTTATCTCACCCCTAACCCCATCCCTTATTGCCCCGACCCAAAATCAAACCCCAAGTCTATTTTATCAATATTTATGGACTTTGACAATTTGCTATTCTTTATGTTTCTTTTTAAAATAATATTTTTATTTAAGCACCATGATTGTAGATGAGTTTCAGTCATTAAAAGAACACTCCCCCTTTACAAGTGCAACATTCCCACCACTAATGCCCCCCATTTCACTCCTCCCCCACCCCCTGCCTGCATTTGAGATAGACCTCCTATTTCTCTCACTCACTATCATTGTCATGATAGTTGTTAGTATAGTTATTTCTCTAACTGTGGTCACCACTCCTTGTTGTAAGCTTCATATTTTTAGCTGGACCTTTCAGCCCTCATCTTTATTATCTCTGGGCATTATCACAATAATGTTTTTTATTTTCCTTAAAACCCATAGATGAATGAGACTATTCTGTGTCTATCTCTCTCCCTTTGATTTTTTTTCACTCAGCATAATAGTTTCCATGTCCATCTACAAATAGAAAAATTTCATGACTTCCTCTCTCCTGACAGCTGCATAATATTCCATTGTGTGTATGTACTTCTTCTACTAGTTTTCATTATATTTTTTTTTTAGTTTTTGGGTCACACCCAGCAGTGTTCAGGGATTACTCCTGGCTGCAGGCTCAGAAATTGTTCCTGGCAGACTCCTGGTACCATATGCCGGGATTCAAACCAATGACCTTCTGCATGCAAGGCAAACACCTTGCCTCCATGCTATCTCTCTGGCCCCAACTACCACGGTTTCTTTAGCCACTCATCTGTTAAAGGGCATTTGGTTGTTTCCAGAGTCTGGATATTGGAAATAGTGTTGCAATGAATATAGGTCTGAGGAAAGCATTTTTTGTATTGTTTTTGTATTCCTAGAGCATATCCCTAGGAGTGGTATTTGCAAGCTCAATTTCCAGTTTTTTTTTGAAGAATCTCCATATTGTTTTTCATAAAGGCTGGACTTCATAGTTTAATTTCAGATATATAGTGAGTCATGCCCATTCCCACTACCAGTGTTGACCTCTCTCCACCAATGACACCTGAGACCTCCACCCTATAACACCACTCTTTACCCCCTGGCTTTCCAGTATAAGTGGCTCATTTAAGTTTAGATTGTTAAAATTTAGGTCTTTTAATTCTATTGTCATTGACTTTGGCTTAGTTTTTAGGTATGTCCTAATTTTTTCTCCACCAATGCACCTGAGACCACTGGCTCCTGGCCCCCATTCTTTCTTTTTTTGTTCTTAGTTTTTTAGAAAAATGCAGAAATATCCACTATATTCACCAAGTAATCAGTGTCTCAAGATTTTATGAAAAAGGCAGGATCTCCTATAAAAGATAAGAAAAGAATTAAAAAAAAAAAAGAAAAGGGGTGTGGGGGGCAGTTGTGGTTTTTTTGTTTTTGTTTTTGCATAGGCACAGCAAAAATAGGGAAAATAGAAAGGAAAAACCTTTGGCCTAAAAACAGGGTGACTCTACTCATGAAGCATTCTGCCATAGCCTAACTGTGGGATTCGGGCATACTAAGTTGTCTAACCCCTAAGTGTTTCTTTGTGGTCACAATAAAAGTTCCTCTCAATCACACTTGTCACAGGCAGGTTTCTGTAGTTAGAGATCCTGTTTTTTTGCATAGATCCTATGTTGAAGACAGGGTGTCAGGGAGCATCTTCTGGTTTCAAAGAATACCTTTTTCTTACACTCTTCCCTGCCCTTGTGCTAATATTATTGTGCATTTTACTGCCATAACACATTTCTATCAATATTTCTTGAACAGTCAGTTATAAAGAATAAAGAAAAGCAATACTTGCATTTGCTATTTTCGAATTGTTTTTTTACACCTTATGGGTTCAATTTTTCCCTCTGTTATATTTCCCTTCCACCTTATAATAAATGGTGTCCTTACCATTTGTTATAGTATAAGCTTAGCATCACCAAAATTCTTTTTCTTCTACCAATAATGCTTTATTTTGCTTTTATTTTAAACCACTTTCCTATTATAAAAACTTAAACATACAGGGGCTGGAGCATTTGCCATGCAGGTGGATAACCTAGGATGGACTACAGTTCAATCCCCCGGCGTCCCATACGGTCCCCCCCAAGCCAGTGGCAATTTCTGAGTGAATAGTCAGGAGTAACCCCTGAGTGTCACCGGGTATGGCCCAAAAATCAAAACCAAAACCAAAACCAAAACAAACAAAAAACTAACCCTTAAACAAACATGCAGAGAAGTTGGAAACTTTTATACATACATGTGATTATGGTTATTTTATTATATGTGTCTATCATTTATCCACTGGTCTATCTAAAATTCACTTTTTTGGGGGGGGTGAAGCTCAGGGTTTACTCCTAGCTATGTGCTCAGAAATTGCTTCTGACTCAGGGAACCATATATATGAACACCAGGGACTGAACCCAGGTCTGTCTTTGATCAGCCTCCTTCAAGGCAAATGCCCTACCACTGCACTATTGCTCTGGCTCCCAAAATTCACTTTGTTATGCAAGTAACTTATACACAGCAGTATGTTTAACTTTTAAACCCTAGAGTATATTATTGATAAGTAGAGTTTATGTTCCATTCTTTTTTCTTTTGATATAAAACTTATACTCTGTAAATGTGAGAAACTTTGGTGGCAAAAGACCAAAGGGTGTGAGGGTGCATGCATACACACATATATGCATACACTTGCATGTACACATATGTACCAAAATCTCATTCAAGAGCAAGAACATTAAGAAACACTAAGAAATTTTTCTTTCACCTAGGTCATTGCTCTGCTCTCCCCAAAATGACAACTGCTGATATTTTTTCACTGCACATTTAGTTTCACTATACATTGGTCAGGCCGTTCCAATGGTCAGTATCTCTTTCTGCTCAGAACCTTTTCTTGATCTGTCTCCCATTGCCACAGGAGAAATAAAACCCAGTTACCTTTATAGGATACTAGAATCTGAGATTGGAAATCTGATCCCAGACCATCACTCCTATCCTGAATCCGACAGAAATCTCTAGATTTTCTTACTCCCTGAAGTATCAGCTTTGGTACAAGGCACCTTTAGTCTTATTGCCTTCAGAACCTGCCTGCCCTCTTGTCCTTCCTCCCATTCGAGGTTCCTCTCCCTGCCAGGAAAAACTTGCTTTGTTCAATTTCTTGTAGAACTTGGGGGTTCTTCTTTTAAACACCTTACATCTTCCTTTTAAATTTTTATTCCTTTTGGATTTTGGAGCTGTACCTGTCATAGTTCAGGGTTTACTCCTGGCTCTGTGCTCAGAAACACTTCACATGGTGCTTGGTGACTATATGTAGTGCTGGGGATTATATTGAGGTAGGGTGTGTGGAAGGCAGCAGCACCCTGTGTTATTTCTCTGGCACCTAGATATTCCTTTTAGTATAAACAGTATTGGGCTATACTTTCTCCAGTTCCATCATTTATTTCTGAATCTGCTCAGGCAGACATGGAGGTTACAGGGGTTAATTGGGGATGAAGCTGTGTGTCTCTGAGGGGAAGGTCTGCAGAAAGACCATTGAGCCTTTGTAAAACTTCATGTGCTGGGACAAAACAGTCCATGCTCTGCTGAGGTATAAAATGTCCGTTTTTTCTTTCTCAGAAAAATTTGTTCTAATAGAAAGTTATTTGAATAAAAGTAGGCTGGTCCTACTTTTGGCCATATCATGGCCATATTAGGATATATTAGAATATTATTAGGATACTATTAGAAGAATTCTATCCTTTTGAAACAGTCTTTTAGGATGTGCTCATTTAATCTGGGGACAGATCATTCATTGGCTGACACTATTTAGCTTCAGTGTTTAGCTGAAGTCAGAATTCAGGTGAACAAGCTTCTCATAGGGTTTGTGAATCAAACCCTGCAAGTGTGCGGGAGGATAAAACATTTTTCCAGAAAAGGAAGACTTTTTCTCTAGGGTGATGTCTGGGTACTTTGGGCTGTGTGGTTGCTGCCCTCAGCTGAGTGGGATAGGTCATTTTCACTGTGCTCATAAACACTGATGGAAGAATTTGTCTTCCTGTGCACCAAAGAAGAGGCAAATGAGGCTAACCATTGTCATGGTGTTTCTTTTTCATTAGTGAAATATTTGTCATGCTTTGTTAAGACAGCGGCTCCCTTTCACTGACTAAATCTCGAGGTCCGGATGCATTAGAGGGCTTCTTTGAGTCCTCTTGAGGAGAGTAGATGCACCGGCAGTGAAATATGAAGAAATGAGAGCACACACAAATGTGTGTGGAGAACAGCATTCTAAGTTTAATATCCAGACTAAAGGTTTTTTTTTTATAAGGGGGTACATTGCCAGTCACAAGTAAAATAAAAGATATTTTATTTTGTTTCTTTACAAAGTACAGAAACTTACCAGTGTACATTGTTTGATCTTTAAAACAATACACGAGGCTTTAGGTGGTTTGTAACCTTAGAATTAGAATATGGTTCAGTTAGGAGCACAGAGGATAAAAGGAAGGTAAGTTTTAACATCTCAAAGTAATTCCTCTCTGACCTGGCCCTAGGTGTCATACTGATGTAAAATTAAGAGATTAGCAGAAGCCAAGTTTTCTGTATCAAATTTTCTTTACCCGAGAGAACAGGTTTCTAGCTTAGGGGCTAAGACTAACTTCCCTAGGTCTGGTTATGAAAGAGATAAATTATAGGAAAGGGGTACAGAATTTATACCTACTAAGATTTAATAGCCCAATGCTTTTCTGGCCAAACCTTTTTAGAGTGTAGATTAGTTAGCAGGTATTCAAAGTGTCTAAGGAAAATCCCTGAAACAAAGCAATCCTTTCTGTTACAAACTGCTAAGCCATTCAAAGACAAGGAGAAAAGAAATTATTTTTGATGCTGAATCTTCCAGGTAAAGAGAAATTTAATCGAGGCTATATTTTTGCCTGTAATTATGCACAGCAGAAGGGAGAACAGAACAAATAAATGTGAAAGAAATATAATGTCAGTATCATAACATGAACTTCAAAAATATCTCTGTGGAATTTCCCCAACTCTGCACAGTTTTCCACAACAGGCCTTTTGGTGAAATTTGGGGGGGAGGCATATGGATAGCCATCCATGCCAGGAAATATGTCTGGTGGGCTTTCTGTCCACCCCCCTAAAAGAAATATAGAAATTCCTATAAATTTCACAGACAGCTTCCCAAGATGGTCAAGATGCATCCAGCCAGACCTCATGCATTCACCCATGTCAGGTGCCTGGAATAAGAGGCTTCTATCTGTTCTTGGCTTTGAAGGAGGACATAGAATCCTGACAGGTGTTTATGGAATGTTATTGCTGAGAACACTGTCCACCATGCTATGAAATCTTGATTAAATTGTCACATGCAAATTGAAGGCCACAACATATAAGAAAAACATTTAAAATCACTTAAAATAACTGATTGAGGTGTTATCCTTTACAGTATTGTTAATTATGGTTTTCTTTGTACATAATTTCAACACCATACCCATCATCAGTATACCACCCCTTCCCTTTTATCTTTAAGTCCCTCATATGACAAATAATTCTGTATGTATATCCCTTTCCTTTTAACTGACTTTACTCAACATGATATCCTCTAGTTCCATCCAAGTTCTGTCATATTTCTCAATTTTGTTCTTTTTTAGAGCTGCCTAGTATTCCACTGTGTCTTCATATCACAACTTTTTGATACATTCATTCATTCATTTGGGTTATATCTATATATTGGATATTATTGAGTCAGTGTGGTAGACAAGGCTTAACAAGGTCCTGATGACCTCTGCTTAATTCCTGATACTACATGTTATGATCCCCTCCCTAGCACTGCCAGGGGATCACTCCTAAGCACAGATCTAGGAATAACCCCTGAGAACTACTATGCATGACCCTCCCACCCCTATTCTATTCAACAATTGAAAAGCTGTGTTGAATCAAAAAATGCTCATGCTTTGGTTTTCCAGAGCAAATTTCACTTTGTAATGGATTGTTTTCCTTTGACTGTTTGGAAACTCCTTTATATTTGATGAACTTTTGAACAGTCTGTGTTCCATGGGTCCCATATTTAGAGATATGGCCTGTTTGCAATATGGAACAACTTCTATTCACTGAAAAATGAGCTCCTCTCTCAAGCACACAGGGTATGTGGAATCCTTGAGGGTGACAACAGGAGACACCTATTTGTATGTATTTCCTGCCACTGGTCCACAAACCTACTTTCTTCCTGTCTTCCTTTCTTTCCTTTCCCCTTCCTCCCCATGTCCCCTTCCTGTCTCTCTGGAAACAGATCTGTTTTCTGGGATCTAGCCACCTATTCCAAGTGGGCCTCTATTTGCTTTTTCTGTTTCCTCTCCCCATCCACTCCCATTCTCCTCTCAGTTCTGTGGTCATCCTTGGCCCCCTCATCTTTTTGCTACAGATACTGTATCCTTCCCTTTTTCATCCTCAGGTCCCAAATTAGATAGCCACCAGTTGTGTCACTTCCCAACCGTGCCCCTGGGACCTAACGAAGGAGGACATTTCTGGAACTGTCATCTACCCTCATCTTTATAAAGTCCAGCAAGAAGCAAAGAACATTTTATCTCTCAATTCGACCCCATGAACTACAGCTGAAGGAGTTTGTAAGCCTATTACCAAAATAATACAACTACATAATTGCAGAGGAAAAATAAAATTTTATTCTTCTGTGCTGG
This sequence comes from Suncus etruscus, assembly GCF_024139225.1. Lineage (NCBI taxonomy): Eukaryota > Metazoa > Chordata > Mammalia > Eulipotyphla > Soricidae > Suncus > Suncus etruscus. The sequence goes on from NC_064853.1 coordinate 96,868,527, forward strand.
TCTTGAGGGGAAATAGAAGCACATGGAAAAAATTTTCTTAAGAAAAATAACCACACCACCCCCAAATGCTATGTAATTTTGTCATGAGGTGCTTTGGAAAAGAGGGGGAAAAGTCTATTTATCTTAATCCCCTAAAGAATATCTTCATGGAGAGATTATCCTATTCAAATTTATTTAATGGACTTATTTAAAGAACATTAATCAGATTCTCTTTGACTTTCCTTTGATTTCTCTTTAGTTACAGGTAATTATTCTAAGATTGCTGATTGCCTACCAGGAAGGATTAGATTTCTATGTTATAAAAACAGTTCAAATGATCTATTGGCCCAAACACTGTCAGGAGGTCTGAGAAAGTTAGGGGAGGCAAATTGTTGTAGAGAGGATTGGAGTTGTTTAGGGCTGTGGCAGAAAGTATCACAGAGAACATTGTTCTGAAATATTTCTCAGGAGCCACAGAGAGTTCAAAGATGATGACAGATTTGGGTTGAGTCTCTGGAGATGAAAGGTGGGCCAGGGTCACTGGGAAGAGTGGCCTGAAAGCCACACTGCCTGAGCAGCATCCTAGGCTGGCTTTTCTCTGTGCTCCAGAAAGAGCCAGATGAGGATCCAATTCTGACTTACCCTTTCCCTTTCTTTTTCCCTCCAATGGGAATTATGACCTTTATTTTGCTGGCTCAAATGTCAAGGCAACCTCTGAGGCAGAGCTAGCAGAGTTGGGAGTGGAGTCTGAGGAGATGTCACTGGCTGCCCATCTGAACCTACATGCTGAGGGCCTCAGTTTTTCAATTTGTGCAAAGCTGAGCTTGCCCCTTTGCTACCTGCACCCACACCCACCCACCCACACCCCACACCCACACACCCACACAGTGCTGTACTGAGTGAAGTAAGTGGTAATGAAGAACAGAAGTTTCTAGCCCAGCATGCATGGCTGCAGTGTGTCTTTCTGGTGTTTTGGGTTTTTTTTGGCTGAACAGACTGTGATGACCATGATGTGACCTGTGACCAAAGGAAGGACTGCACACATTAGGATGAAGCTGGTGCTCAGAGCCCTGAAGTAAGAGGTGTGGATTTTCTAGTGCCTAGAAATGAAGAACCAGGACCCCTTTTTACTTCCTAAGTCTCCTGCTCCTCTTTCTCACTCTGCAGCCAACCCTGTAACTATGTTAGACCCTAAAATACCCAAGCACTCTTGTCCCCCATTACTTAAGTCTCTATCCAATGCAAGGAGAAGCCTGCTAAAGTCTCAGTCACACGTAGACTTAACAGTTAATTGCCTTTCTCCCTCCATGGCTCTCTACTGTCTTCGGCCAGTCCTAGCACACGGGACCACATATTGCTCAGGGTCACACTTGAAAACACCCCCAGGAAGCACCCTCTGCCCCCATAATTCATCTTGGGCATGTGCAGAATTTTCCAAACTCTCAAGATTTCCCAGTGCTTGCTCCACTAAGAATTTGCAAGTAACTGAATTTTCAGGTGGGATTTGGAGGAACTGGGCTACAGAGAAGAAAGAGCCCATCTTACAGGGACTGACATTGCAAACAACAGAGTTGTCTGGCTTAGAAGTGGCACATAAATCGTGGGAATTAATTTCATGGTAATAAGCTTGCAAGGCAAGTGCTTTGAGTTGCTGTACTATTCATTCAGTTCCATTGTTATTTCATTTAGTGAAACGACTTAAGTTGTGGCACAATACATGTCATATAAAATTGGTCATCTTAACCATTTTCAAGTGTATAATGATGCAGAAGTGTTACAACTGTGCCTGAACTTTCATTTTTCAATGTTAAACTCTACTTATTAAAGACCAAACAGATCCCTTTTCCTCACCCCAAGCACCACCACTCTACTTTCTGTCTCAGAGGGTTTGCCACATGTAAGCTGAGTCGTATAGATTCTGACTTCTTGAAACTGGGTGATTTCCCTTCAGACTGTGGCCTCAGTATTGTCCATATTGTAGACTTGTTAAGGCCTAGTTTATCCCTACATGAAAGCTCAAGGCTCAGTTCTTTTGTTCTGTCACTAATGCATGTTGGGATAGCTTCCTAGCTTCTTAGCTTCTGGCTATTGTTATCAGGGCTGCGATGAATATGAGTGAGTGTATAAAAAAGATCTTGAAGACCCTGTTTTCTCCTCTTTAGGGAAGCAAAATTGCTGGATCATAGGATGATTCTATTCTCATATTTTGAGGAACTGTCACACTATTTAATAGTGCACACAAAAATGGTTTCAAAAGAGCTGATGCCCTTTTACACCACCACCACCACCACCACCACTACCACCAGTGAATTAGGCTCCAATTTCTTTACATACTCACCAATAATTGCTAGTTTCTATTTGGAGATTTTGCTAGTAAGAATCCAAATGGATACTAGGTACTTTTTTGTGGTTCTGATCATTATTTTCCTGACAGCTAGTGAACTAGAACGTTGTTTCACAAGCATGTTTGTTGTTTATGCTATATGGTCTTTGGATAAATGTCAATCAATGTAAGTTCCTTAGCTCCTTTGTTAGTGGTTAGTGTTGTCATTGAATTGAAGCCCTCATTTACTTATACAGGGTTTAATTTTCTTGCCACCCAGCCAAAATTGATCTTATCAAGATTATAAAGATACCTTATTTAACTAAAAACTTTAAAATACATTCCCACTGTCTGTGTGTGGATTATATCCTTTAATCTTCACAAAAAAAATCTATCAAGTAACTGCTAATAGTGTTGGGACCTGAATTCTGAACAAGGAGGGACGCCACTTTTAATATAATTTTTATTTTGATCATAGTGGGTTACATATTGTTGACAATAATATTTTAGGTACATATTAACATAAGATCAGGGGGATTCCCGTCACCGAATTGTCCTCCCTATGCCTCCATTCCCGTCCTACCTCCCATATCCTCCTCTCTCACCCCTGAGGCTGCTAGAATACATGGTCCCCTCTGTGCCTAGCTTACTACTTAGTTTGGTCTTGGTACCCCCCTTATTTCCCTCTCTAACTGGGAGGCGAAACTAGATAGTTCAAGTTATGTGGTTTTGTTTGAAGAAGAGAGAAGTAATAAACTGGGGTAAAAATTAAATACTCCGAAAATGGGCGGAGTCCTTCTATAGGCTCTCATCATCGGTTTGAGAGATGAAGGGGAAAAAGAAGGTGAAACACCTCAACAGTACAAAAAGAAGTGTCAAATAAAATATCCAGTGAGCACTCCAATAATAAAGATAAGCACCACATAAAAGCCATGGTCTTGAGATAAAAAAACATGGCAGAGCACATAAAGAAAGAAAAGAAAAGAAGAAAAAATATAAATGGAGACAACAACTTCAATAACCACACCAACACAAAGAAATCGACAAAAACTAGATAGATAAATTAAAAAAATTGTTTTGTGCTTTTTGCTCTTTTTTTTCCCTCCTGCATAGGCACAGTAAATATTGGGGTCATTTGAAAATGAATTCTCTTGGCCTAAGAGATACAGGGTTTCTCCACCCTTGGAATATATTGTCATGAGATTAACTATAGACTGTTCAGGTTCATTTACTCTCTCCTTGGTGCTTTCGTGGTGTTTGGAAGACTTTTGCTTCGTCCTGGGTGATAAAATCAGACCTCTGTATCTAGAGACCTCTGTATCTAGAGATCTCGGTATTTGCACAGGTCAAGGAGTGGAAATTATGATGAAGTCTTTCTTTGTGGTTCTAGAAGTTCTGTTCCCTCAGTGTCATTTTAATCATCTTCTGTGGTTGGTGGTCTTGGTCTTTGCGCTGATCCTAGGATGGAGCCTAGGATAGCGTCTTTCATTATGTTTCCAGAAGACTCATTCCGTTACAATTGTCTCAGACAGACCTTTGGAAATGGAGATCATGGTTGTTGTGCAGGTAGTAGCTCAAACCCTAGACTAGGGCATTTTTATTGGAGGGACTCCATTCTTGTAAAAGCCACATGGCTGGCTTCTTCTGATTAGGGAGAAATGCCATTTTGTAAGGACCGCATGGTAAGCCATATATTAGGTCTTCACAAGCCTATTTCCATAGACCGTACCCCAAGCTACCTGGCCATATCAGGTTGCCTATCAGAGAAGGACAAGGGGGCAGTAGGAATGTACCCTTAGACAAGAGCCAATCATTTTAAGGGTCATCAGAAAGCTGGAACCTCCCTATATCCCTTCCCTATATAATCTTCATCATGACCTTGGGAGGGGCTCATCTCCTTTGGGGGATGGCCCTGGCTGGCCAGCCTGGGGGTCTTGTTGGCAGACGAATTAAAGTATTAAACTTTATTCCAGTTGAGTGGTCTCGTCCTTCTACTCTCGAACCCTACAATATTATCTTTACTTACACAGTTTTGAGTACTGCCTTCCTTACTTCCCCACCACCCCCTCACACTCTCAGTTCACTCTCTAGGTGCTACATCCTCATGGCAAAGGTTAATTGAGCTTGGAACTTCCTGGTAAATTCCAAGCTGGTAAATTCCTTAAGACAAGATTGTTTCCTTATGTCTCCCACCCCTTGCTTCCCCATCTGTGGATACAGCTGTGTCAGGCTGTTTTCCAAAACTAAGGTGTCCTGCATGTCTCATTCATTGGCAGAGCCACAAAGTTGTCAACTTTATCTTCATTTCCCTGATTCAAAAGTACGAGTTAAGGTTGTAAATGAGGTGCTGTGACTGTTGCTGGAATAAATGACTAGAATGTGGCTGAACTCAGGTAATAAGTGTTTTTTGTTAAGGACATGTTTGGCATCATGTTCAAAGCAACAAGCAATCCAACTTTGTCTTAGCACAGGTTTGGCATTGGGCTCCATTCCCAGCGTGTTCATACTAATAGGGGAAATCCTAGAGGTTTTCATCACAACTTGGGATCTAGCATGACTGACAGCACTTCCTTGTTTTTTTGAAAGTCCATTTTTTTCATGGGGTGCATTAGAGGAAATGTTCTCACTGTGGAGGGAAGCAGCCTGTTAAACAGTAACAAGTGTCTGCTGGGTCTGAGCAGAGTGCTAGGGGTGCTAGTTGAAACCTTGACTATCAAGTTCTGCATATCAGTCTGGAAAGAGAAGGTCCATGGAAGAACTTTTTGGTTTCTTGTCCAAGTTTGTCCAAGTCTGGCAGTCCCACTGTGTTTCTACATTCATCTCTCTACTCCTTCCCTCTTGCTGAGCTTTAGGCTTTATTGTTCAGCTCCCCTGGAGGGAAGTGGTCTCCATTCTAACATGCTATAGACAAGCCAGTAGAGGACCTGTTCCTTACCCCCCCCTACCCCTGGCATAGTGCTCTTTCCTGAGGCCAACTCCTAGTGAACAGAGGTGGGTCCCATTCTAATATGAACTCCAGCCCTTCAGTCTCACAAAGGCCATGAGAGGAAGGTAACCCATGGAGTTCATGACATTGTTAGCAAGAACCCAGGTCTAAGGTTAGCAAGCTCAGCAACTCATGCCACTTTGAATTTAACATCTGATAGCAAAAAAGGCTGTGAAGGACAGAAAACATGAATTTCAGATTCTACATGGAATTTTGAGCAGACCTACATTCTATATGCTTTATACCTCATGCTTGGAGCTTGCGTTATTGATTGACTCTTGAGGAGTATCCCCATTTTTCCTTATAGATGGTTCTATTTCACACTTTCACTGTGATCTTCACTAGGTAATATCCACAACGCACCAGAAGTTTCCGGACACTCTGATTCTCCTTCCACCTCCCTGAAATATTGTTTCTAGATCCTTACCTTCCAGCTTCTTAATAACCTAATCTCAAACGAAGAGTATGAGAAATTTTCTAAGATTACCTAGATAGAAAGAAGGAAAGTGAACTGGCATTCAACAAATGTGAAAAGCCTTACTTTTATATCACACATGTCTCTTCACACAGCATCATATCTAAATGACAGGTGGTGAGGAGAGAGGGAAAACTCAGAGATAATAGACAAGAAAATAAATATGTAATTTCTACATCTGAGAAAAGATGTAGACTGCCTTGGTAGACCAGATATCTGCTGAGATTCTTTGATACTAGGACTCCTGATGAGTTTAGGATCCTGTTCCAGTGTCTGGCAAAGCTCAGTTCTCTCCTCTACACTTTGGGAATTTCTAGGAGGTAGCTATGCCCAATATATTTCTGTATTACATGTTTTTCTATCACCACCATGGTCGGTCTAAGGGAAGCATATTATCAGAAAGCCCAGTGAGGGGTTATCTCCCCAGCACAGATGGCTGACCAGACCTCCAAAGAGAGGTCACTTCCCTGGTAGTGAGGGTGGTATTTCTCAAGCTTCATTACAACCATTTATTTGGCCTAAATACAAATATCCCTTCTGCTGTACTAGGTATGTATATATTTGAGCAAATACCTCCAGATAAAAAAAATTTAGTACAGGGGCCGGGAAGGTGGCGCTAGAGGTAAGGTGTCTGCCTTACAAGCGCTAGCGTAGGACGGACCGCGGTTCGATCCCCCGGCGTCCCATATGGTCTTCCCAAGCCAGGGGCGATTTCTGAGCTCATAGCCAGGAGTAACCCCTGAGCGTCAAACGGGTGTGGCCCAAAAACCAAAAAAAAAAAAAAAAATTTAGTACAGGTGAATGTAGCCTTGATTAAATTTTTCTTTACCTGGAAAACTCAGCATCAAAAGAAACATAAAAACAACCTTGTAGTTCTCATAGTCTTTTTTTTTTAAGTTTTGTACCTTTATGAGCTAGATGAAAATAGTGACTTGTTAATTTTTTACCTCAGATATAATATCCAAGTTTTGCCCTGGAAATAGCAATGGGTTGTTAAGAAAGCTTTTACTAGGTAAAGATTTATATCTCTTTCAAATAAGCTTATCACTCTGTCTATCTGTCTGTCTGTCTCTTCCTTTCTCTCTCTCTTTAACCTTTATAACTTTATCAAATGCTTTCTCTGCATCTATTGATATGATCACATGTTTTTTTTAATTTCCCTTTACTTAATGTGGTGCATTACATTGATTGACTTGCATATGTTGAACCATCCTTGCATCTCTGGAATAAATCCTACTTGGTCATGGTGTATTACTTTCTTGATGAGGCATTGGATCTTATTCTCTAGTATTTTGTATTGCATGGATCTTTGCATCCATGTTCATCAGGGATATTGGTCTGTAGTTCTCTTTTTTTGGTGATTTCTCTGTCTGGTTTTGGTATCAGAGTGATGTTATTCATCATAAAAGTCATTTGGGAATGTTTCTGTTTCTTAAATGTCCTTGAAAAGTCTGAAAAGTATTGGTAGTAGATCCTCTTGGAAGGTTTGAAAAAATTCGTTGGTGAATCCATCTGAGCCTGGGTTTTTGCTTTTGAGAACACTTTTGATTATGGGGTCGGAGAGATAGCATGGAGGTAGAGCGTTTGCTTTGCATGCAAAAGAATGGTGGTTCGAATCCCGACTTCCCGGAGCCTGCCAGGAGCAATTTCTGAACACAGAGCCAACAGTAACCCCTGAACACTGCCAGGTGTGACCCAAAAAACAAAAACAAAAAACAGCAACAACAACAAAAAAGACTTTTGATTATGATTTTAATTTCCTCAAAGTGAGGGGTCTGTTGAGATATGCTAGATCAAATTTGGGAGGTTATAAGAGTCCAAGAACCTATCCATTTCTTCCAGGTTCTCATGTTTTGTGGAATTTCTCAAAGTAGTTTTTGATTACCCTTTGAATTTCTGTAGTCTCTGTACTAATCTGCACATTTTCATTTCTGATTCAGTTTATTAAATTTACCTCTCTTCCTTTCTTTGTGAGTTTTGCTTGTGGTTTATTGATCTTGTTTGGTTTTTCAATCTTTTGAATTTCTTTCAGATTTGTTTTTTTTAATTTATTTTTATTTTTTTAATTTCCCATTTATTGATTTCTGCACAAAGCTTTATTGTTTCCTTTATCTCCATATTTTTGGTTCATTTTGTTGTTCATTTTCCAATTTTGTAATCTGTGACATTAAGTTATGTATGTAAGCCTCTTCTTTCTTCCTTATGGATGCTTGTAAAGGAATACATTTTCCTCTTAGTACAGCTTTTGCTCTTTCACAGATTGGGATCATTTGTGTCTTTGTTCTCATTGGTTTCCAGGAATCTTTTGATTTCCTCTTTGATTTTGTTTCTCACTATTTTTTTTTCAGTAGTAAGCAGTTTAATTTCCAGGTATTAAATTTTCCCTCTGTGTCTGCTTTTTATTCACTTCTAATTTCAGTCTGAGAAGGTAGTTTGTACAATTTCTATCATCTTTATTATATGTAGGTGTTTTTTATGGGCTAGCATGCGGTCTATTTTGGAGAGTGAACCATGTGCATTGGAGAAGAATGTGTTGTATCCAATTTTCTGAGGGTGGACAAGCCTATTTATGTGTGTGTGCATGTATGTACCTACATGTAGGTACACACACACACACATATACACACACACACACACATACTAGGTCAATTTCTCCCATTGCTCCTTTCAGTGCTAGTATATTACTGTTAAGTTTCATCTTGGTTGACTTTTCAAGTGCTGACAAGTCAGTGTTGAAATTTCCCACTAACTATTATGTTGTTAATGTTATTTTTCTACAACTTTTCAGTAGTTCTGGTTTTTGAGAAACTTTACAATTTCTGAACTGTTGTTTATTAGTGAAGCTGTGTATCTTTCCTTCAAACCTGAACGTTAGTCTGGCTGGGTGAATGACTCTTGCAATGCATTCATTTCCTTGAGTTTTGTCACTATATCCTACCACTGCCTTCAGGCCTTGATGTTTTCTTGTGACAGATCTTCTGTAAATCTTAAGGATGCTCCTTTGAATATAATTTCCCTTTTTGATATTGCTGCTTTCAGTATTCCATCCCTATCTCTGGGGTTGATAATTGGGATTAGAATTTGTCTTGGGGTGTTTTTCTTTAGCTCTCTTTTGGCTGGTACTCTTTGGGCATGCAGAATTTGGTTGCATGCACTCTTTAACTCTGGGAGTTTTTCTGTGATAATATCCTTGATTATTGTAACTTCATGGGGATTTTCTTCCTGTGTCTCTGGAACTTCAATGATTCTTATGTTGTTTCTGTTGAGTTTATCAAAGACTTCTATTTTCACTGTTCCCATATTTTAAGGACCTTTCCCATTGTCTGATTGTTTTGAGGCTCTTTTACTATCTCTTCTGCTGTATGGAGTTGTTATGCGTTTCATTTACCGGTTCACTGATTCTGATTTTTCATTGCTTTTACTCTGTTGGAGAAGTTTTTCTAGTGAGTTTTTTTATTTTACCTACCAAGTTTTTCAGCATTCTTATTTCAGTTTGAAGTTTTTCTATTTCTACTCTCAGGTCCTCTTGATTCTTATTTGTGACACATTTTTTTGAGTTCTATGAACATATTCCATATTTCTTCTCTAAAGTCTTTATCTGAGAAGTAACTTTATCAGAGTTACCATCTTCATTCTCTAAGCTTGGAGGGACCCTGTGTTATTTTCCCATAGTCATGGGTGTAGTGTGATGTTTCCTATATCCCTTGACTAGGAGGAGTGTGCAGCTGAGAATGGACACTGTGGATGGAGCCACATACTCCACTGGCTTTTTGTTATTGACTTGGATGCTGTTTCTCACCTGGGCACTGCTGACATGACTTCAGGGTCCAAAAGCCTCCAGGTCTGTCCCCTGCAGCCTTGTTGCTCTTGTGCAGGTTCAGCCGCTCTTGGTTTTCTACCTGGACTTCCATTTCAGTTTTTCATGTTAAGGTCAGTTTATATGCACAGAAAGTCCCTGAGATGTGGCTGACTGAGTCCAATGGGTCTCTCACTAGAGGAGTTAGCTTATTCGAGTCAACATTGTTCCCTGGAGCCTACATAGACTAGGTTGCAGGAATTTGATAAACTATACTCAGAAGAAAACCACTCCAAAAAGAGACCATTATGACCACGAGGTGGTGCCATTGCTCAAGGTAATGCCCAAGAAGCCTGCATTGCTTGGAACTTTCTCTAATCTCAACAGTTATATTTCCTAATGTCCTAAAAAGGGAATAACAACACTCTGCTAGATCTTTCGAATGGAGATAATCTGCCTGTTGGGGGCAGCTGGTAGTTTCTGCCCCAACAGATAATGGGGCTGCAAGCTGAGCCCCTCACCCAGATGATGGCCTGACAGGGCCCCATGACTTGCAATAACTGTTCACTACAAATATGAACATCTATGTACTGTCTTGGTGGTTGTAACAAAGGACACGGTTAGAAGAAGGGCAATTTGGAAGCCCCATCACTCTTCCTTTGGAACCAAGCTCTGGGTGCACTTAGCTTTGGCTCCTCCACTCTTCACATGTTCACATCCTTCCCTCCCTCCAAAATCCACTTCCCAAAAGAATTTTTTCATATGCCTTTTGCTTCAAGATCTTTAAATTCTGGGAGTGCCTTGACTTAATGGACTCTGAGGAGAACAGCCATAAGCCACCTTTCCACATGAAAAAGGGGTCATTCCTTTGAGTGAAACTCTGTACTTTGAATTAGTACTCAGCAAGCACTTGGTAGAACATGTGGGTCCTGAAGAGCAATGTCCAAAGTGCTTCATAGCAAAAGAGCTGGGAGGTGTTTAATAGCTGGGCATAAAAAAGCATTCGGTGGGCCATTACTCTTGCTCCTAGATGCTCTTGTACCCTGATCTATAATCTAGCAAAGTGACTTGGTGTTAATATTAGAAGCAGCACTAGGAGTAGGAACATTTATTGAGTACCTGATATATGCTGTGTGTTTTACCCAATGTCTTTTATATCATTTTCCCAATGATTCTAGGTGGTGTTTATTCATTTTCTGCATGAGAAGAAAATGTAACAGTAAGATTCAGAAAGAGTAATGAACCAGCTCCAGTTTCTAAGTTGTGCTAGCCAAGTTCAGTGGCATTTGTTGTAGTGCCTAAAAATTCCAGTGGCTTTCTAGGACCCATCAATTGGGATCAACCTCAGAGTCCCTGTGAGACTTATGGGAATAGATTTAAATATGAATGGCTGGTAGTATAGCCTGTAGAACAGCCAGGAGCAGTGTTCAGGAAGGGAGGAAACCTGGCTGGTGTCTCAGTGCAAGGGCTGTAGGATGCAATGCAATGCAATGCAATGCAATGTGAGGCCATATGAGAGCCTCACATAGCCTCCTTTCTGGCATGCTGAAGTGCCCTGCATATGTTTATTTGCTCTTCTTTTTTATTTTTTAACCTCCTTTATGACCTATCAGATATACTAAGGGAAAAACTGAGAACAATTTGGGAGGTGGGCAGGTGTCTGGAAGAGAAGGTGGACAGGACAACTTTAGCTGTTTTATTTTATTTTCATGAATCTTAATTGGGCCAGTTACCTTTCAGGGAATCCCTAGGAGTCTTGAACTTGTGGCTTTGGACTACAGAATCTTTAGGACTCTATTTTCCACTTGCTTTTTTTCTTACTAGAAGGCACACCTAGCAGTGCTCAGAGGCTTTTCATAACGCTGCTCAGGACTAATGCCTGATGGTCTTTGAGGACGATATGTGGTGCTGGCATTCTATGTGTAGGTCTGGGTCAGTTGCATGCAAGGCAAATGACTTATCCTCTGCACAGTCTCTTGGGTCCTCTACTTTCTGTCATTCCCTAGGTCCTCCTGGTAGTCACTTCCTGCAGTTAGAGTCCTGAACCCAGGGTTTACTAAGAGAACACTGCAGAAAGAGCTTTGTCAGCAAGAGGAGGTGAATGAGGGAGAACATCTTCCCAGTACCTGTGTTTAGGGAAGATACCTATAGTGAGAATACTTTTAAGAATACAGTTTTAGTAAGGATATTTGTGTATTCTCATAGAGAATTTACTTGGAGAGTGAATTAACTCACCAGGCCTCCTGGACTGTCCATCTGCTAAATGGGAAGACCCAATCTCTCTGCACCATCATATTGGTTTCTGATGCTGGAGGCTGGCCTGGATATCACTGTTAAAATTAAGCTCAAGTTGCAAACCTTGGCAGAGTAAACTCCTGATTCACTTTCCTACAGAAATTCCTCACTGTGTAAGTGATATAGAGAAGGACTAAGTTTTAAAGGACATTGAACTCTAGGCAGAGCAGACAGAGGGGGGCCAGGCAGGCTGAAGAGTCAGGATGACTTTACACTTGCCTAGTTTCATGAGGGGATTGCATCGGGAATCCTTTATGCAGGTCTGAAGTTTTTAATTGACTGGCTAGGTTTGGTTATTTAGTAGCTCCTTGTGTTATTTTTCCTGGGTTGCTCTAAACTTGTTGTGGTTTAGCTTCATAAAATCACAAGGAATCACACTAGACTGTGATGGTGTGAATACAGTACCCAAAGAACTCCATTATTCTGCAATCCATATTTGTTGCCTTGCAGGAGTCTCAAACTCGCGGCCTGCAGATTGCAAACGGCCCTCCATACAACATTTTGTGGTCCTGCTCTAGAGGAATCTTGTTTTGTTTTGTTTTAGTTGTTTGGGTCACACCTCCCAATGTCTTAATACTGACTTTGCACTCAAGGATCACCCCGACTTTGCCTCCTGCGGCCCACACATAAATTGAGTTTGAGACCCCTGCATAGGGAAAAAGAATCTTTTTAGATATGATTGAATCAAAGTCTTGAGATAGAAATATTTTCCTGGAATGTCTAGGTGACCCCAAAACGTGTCATCGTATTTTAAGACACCATGATTTACAAAGTTATTTATAGGTTGAATGTGAGATGGACAATGTTCTGGCACCAATCCACCACCAATGTCAACTTCCCTCCACCAATGTCCCAAGTGTCCCTCCCAAGTTGGCTTCCTTGAAAGGCACATTTTGTTTTTTGTTGTTTAAATCTCTTGCTTTCAATTTTGTTGACTTTATGGTTTAGACATAGAGCTATACTACCTTTCTACACCACCACTATACTTTAGGCCCTTAACCTCTGTCACTTTGTTACTTCCTGTCCATTTCTTCTTGCTATCCCCCTCCTCTGAGTTCAGTTAATTCTTGAGAAAGTCATTAAAGTCAAAGAAACTGTTTTTCTAAATGAAAGAATTTTGTATTTGTTAGTATAACAAAAAAAGATGGTAAAGAGTTACAGGTACATATTTTAATATATTGATACCCAATTATTCTAAAAGTTGTTTACCAACACTACCAATTTCCTGAAAACAGCCAGTCATGAGTAAAAAAGCATGTAGGGGGTTATTTATTTTATATTTTAAAATATGGCACAGAATTTAAAATATAACTTTTAGTTCTAATTATTGGATATTAACTTTTTCATTTTTCATACTTTTAAATTAATTTTCTTTTCCATGTGCAAATCAATGTTAGAATATAGCTTATTAAAGTTTTATGTTCTTTTTGCATTTCTAGATCCTCGTGATTTTTTCTATACATCAATAACTCTCAAATGCATCTTGACTTCCACATTTCACATTTGATCCTTCTGTTTGAGTTTGCTCAAATTTCTCAATTATGCAGTGACATTTATAAAGTGCTTGAAACATGATCTAGGGAACTAGAAGGACCATGAGATTCTGTACTTGCTGTGGCTTTCATTTTTACTGTTATTTTTCTTACATATAACTTTTCTGTTTTGTCTTTAAATTTAAAGTTTTCTTTAGAAGTTTATATTTTACTAGTTCCTGCAGAGAAAGAACCTGTCAATGATGTACATTGAAACACCAAAATGATTTTATTTCAGAAATCGTCCCTATTATCTTGTTCTGGTCAAAAGCTTTTGGGATTTCTTACAATTGGGATCATCTGATCAAATTAAAGCTTGTCTGACTTCTGCATATATATTCCTTTTTGTCAGCGTTTCCCGCTTGTCGAATAATAAATGGCAGCTGATTGACTGTCAATTGTTACCCCTCCTCCAACTTCCTGCCTCTCTCACCTGGATGGTGAGACCCTCCCACAGCTGAGAGGGGTCTGTGGTTGGTGATTAAGAGTTGCCTGGATGGAGGAGAAAGGAAGATGAAGGAAGGAGAGAGATCAGACATAGGACAGATGCAAAGGAGCAGAAAAGAGGCTGTTCAGCTTAGAGGCTATATTAAAAAAAACACGTGATGATTAGGGCTTAGTAATAAAGCTAGATGTCTCCTGAAACTTGAACTGACTGCCTATGGAACCCGTCGTTACCCTGCTATCTACAGACCTGCTGGCTGTAGAAGGGGCTGCAGGCATTGGGCAGAACTAAGAAAAGCCTCACCATCCATCCAGCCCTAGGACTCATTAATTTATAATTAATGCAACAGTCAATGGGTCTTTGCATGACCCCACAGAACCTACAAGAAAAAACCTTGGTTTTAAGGGAAGCTTGAACCTCCAGTTTGATTTTCTACAATGTACAGCCCTCCTGTCTTTGTGGGTTGAGCAGGGCTGGGACTGTAGGATGGTGGGCTACAAGTTGGCCAGGGAGATGAACTGGGAAACTGCTCAGTTAGCTGGGAGCTTTGATGAGAAGCTCTGCTGATTCTTTAGATATGTCAGCTCATATGTAACTCATCTCTACTTGACCCATGACCAGTTTTAGAAGGAAGGCCAGAGAACTTGGCACTGAGGAGAAATTTTTACCATGAGCAAGTTGGTGAGAATTCGCCATTCTGCTCCCCACTTCCTGCTGTGAAACCATATGGATGGGACAGAAGGGATCTCACTTCTAGAGAGAAAATTTTGGGTGGGTGAAACTGGGAATGTCCTGGGAATTGGGGTTGGAGACTCTTTTCAAGCAGGGAATGTTGGAGGTGCCGTTAGTGCATTAGCATTGACTGAGTGTGTTCTGAAGTATGTCCTCAGCTCAGAGCCTTGCAGACATGATCTCACTTGATCTTTGTAAGAACACAGTGAGTCAGATAACTTTGCTTCCAATTTCCAATAAGGACAAAAACCTCAGAGCTGCAAGGTGGTTTGTACAAGGTTATCCAGTAGCTAAGCAGGGATAGAAATCAGTGCTGGTGCAAGTGCAGTGACTCCAGGGGCTAAAGGCCACTGTGACTCATGGCAATGATGAACCTAAGTGTTCAATTCCACCTCACTTCCCTCAATCACTTGGACATGAACATCTTAGGTTGAGGACCTGGGAAGAAGCTGTATGAACTCCATCCTTAGTAAATGTTTCAGAAAGGGGAGTGAGAACAGCTTCATTTCAGCCTTAACTTGGGAAGATGAGTCCTAGGCTGCAATAGTGAGGAAAGGGCTCTGCTCTTGGAAGAAAGAGGAAGAAGGGTTTCAATTTGCTACTTTCTGCCCTCCAGAGCAAGAGGCAATGCAAGAAATCAGAGAGATTTGTGGGAGCCTGATTGCAAGTTTGGCTTAGAGGACCCTCTGCACGGGTTCTGAGGACACGCCAGAAGGGAAAGTCCCTGCTTGAGGTGCTCCACTCTGCCACCCAACCCATGGATGGTCCATAAGCCTGGGTAACTCATCTCTACTTGAGTGAGCTGCCTTTCTCTGCTCTTCTCACAGCCCACTTTTGTGCAGCTCTGCAGAGGGATGCGCCAAGTCCTGACTTATGCACCTCACTTTCTACTTGTTCACATAGGGATGAACTGAGAAAGGACCACCAACCCTCATTCAAATACTCTGCTCTTTTTCATGAACATTTCATTAGCCTCTGGTCAATATGAGGGGCTTGTGGATGCCTCTGCTATGGTGGCCTGTGTTTAGGGTCATTGTACTCTTGCCTGTACCTGAGACTCACCTATGTGGAGCCTGCTTCCTCAGTTTCTGACCCCTTGGTCTTTTGCTTGGTGGAGGGGAGCATATTTGAGGTGCCTACAGGGGACCATATTGGGTGTCAAGGATTAAACCTGGGTTGACTGTGTATGAGGTAAATGCCTAAATTTATTTCTCTAACTCCCAGTCTTTTCTCTGCTATGGATGATGAAGCAAGCAAGGTCAGACTAAGTGTAGAGCTGTAAAATAGGTGTTTAGAAATGGGGAGTGGGATTCATTTTTTCTAATATACCAACATATTTGTATGTGTGTATGTGTGTAGGGTGGTTGTACAGATTCCTATAAAATCTGTGTTATGCTTTCCAAGGTGTTCTTTCTCATTCATTCTTTAATACATTTGCCTTCAAGATTTGGCAAAGCAGGATTCTTCATGTTTGTCTTATGATAACCTTCTCTTCATCCCTTCTTGACTCTCAGCTGATCACACAGTCCTGCTCTGTGAGTTTGTACTAGTTTTTAACTTCTGGAGTCACTTGGGGTTAATCGCAGCCTCTCAGAGAGACTCCATGCTCCTAATTCTGGGCTCTAGCTCTGCAGCCCAGATCTTATTTGTTCTTCCCCCTGAACACTGAATACATTGATTGGATATTGAATCAAGACTCAAGCTTAATGAGCCAGTTCCATCTTGTGTCTTTAAGTTAGGAACCTTGGCTAAGCCAGTTGGCACAGCAAACTGGAGGAGCTACAGACACACAGGCTCCAGGCAGAAAGAAGGGTAAGAACGCACCTGGGTGGCTGAGGAAATTCAGCATGAAGTGCTGGACAGATTTCTGAAGAGTGAGAACCTTGCACTGTGGGATGGAAGTGGTTGGGTGGGTGGGTTCCTAGATGAAGCCAGAAGTCATCTTCCTTCCTAGTCAAAGGGAGCCTGTCCAGGTGAAATAAAAGAACTGTGAGTGTCTGCAGTCTGGTTTCTAAAGAGAAAATAACCAGAGAGGATGATTATTTAGGGAGGATCCTCAGTATGGCTGTTCGAACGGCCACTGGCTCAGAATCCCTCAAACTGGAGCACTTACTCTAGATGACCATGTGCTGGCTTTATGACCTGAGCTCAGCACTCAGTCCTGCAGCACATCTGCAGCATTATTTTATTTTTAAGTGGAGCTTGGATTTGTTCATTGTGAGCATTTTAAAGGGTAATGTTTTTCAGACTGGAGAAGATGTGCTTTCTCTTTCCATCATGAATGCACATGGATTTTTGTCCAAAGAAAGGCACCTGGTCTCCTGGTGGCAGAACGTTGCTTGTCTCAACCATGGGTTGCTTCCTGACCAGCAAGAGGTAGTGGGAATAGCTGTGATTCTCAGCTAGCTACTCAAGGCCTAAGGCCTGCAGCTTTCTCTGGGCTTCCTGATGTCTCACTTTTTCTCCTTAAACCTCCTGCCCTCATTGAAAGGAGAGGACCCATGTGGTGGCACTAGTTGGGCTGTGCATAATACTATGAGGACCTGGGCCACTTTCTACATCTATCATGGACCTCATGAATGAGCTGTCCTATTTATCCAGCCATTCCAGCTTTCCAGTGCCTCCGATCTCAGCCATAGTACCCCTCAAAGAGTCATTAAAACACTCCATAGCTGGAACCAAGAACACTGTTGCATATGAGACCAATTATGTGCTTGTTTTGTTTTAAGCACTATACTTTCCATTGGTTGGTTAAGAGGCCAAGGACAATTATTACCTAACTTTGAAAATGTGGCATTTTCATCAGAACTGACTGATTTCTCTGGGGTAGATGCCCAGCTCTCTTGAACTCATCATTTAGAATTCAAGCTCCTTTTAAGGATTTTTTTTTTCTGATCAGCCTGTCACTCTGTTTAGCTACTTAGCTCTCTTAGAGATGACACTTCCCTTAAATGGAGAACAGACTCATTCTGCAAAGTCAGACCTGTATCTGGGGTGGATTCAACAAGGCTGTTAGTAATGGTGGGCCTAGAAAGAAGCTTGGGTTCCTGAGGGCACAGTGAAAGGCCTATCCAGGCAGTGGCTTTTCCCAGGGAGGATCTTTGATGAGATTCTAGAGGGAGCCCTTGTTGACATACACCTGGTTCCAGAGCCTTTATGATACTTTTTTTCTGAATCACATAACTACTATTTAGAATGTATATTGTTAATCCTATTTGAAGACAAGGAAGCTAAGTCTCAGAAATATTAAAGTAGGTTTTTTCCATCTATAAAGCCATTGATCCATTAATTTATAAGTCATTTGATCTATCCACCTACTCACCGACCAACTAAACAACTCACCCACCTACTCACCCACTCATCCACCCACCCACCCATCCACCCATCCATCCACCCATCCATCCATCCATCCATCCATCCATCCATCCATCCATCCATCCATCCATCCATCCAACCATCCATCCACCCATCCAGCAACTATTTACTCTTTTACGTTGGATTCCTTGAGAAAGAGCCTGATGCAGAGCCAGATAACAAGATAGGTGGAGCAAGGACTGAAAACAAGAACACAACACAGGTGTGGGCCTGCCTTGACCTGAATAATGAAAGGACTCTGGAATAATAACACTAGAGTCACCCCAGTTTAATAAAAATGGGTCTGTACTCTCGTGTTCCTATATCTGCTGGTTACAACTTTCATATCAGGGATGGTAAAGCTTTAGCAGATACAGTTCTTGTTTAAACTTATTCTCCAGAGACTGAAATACATTACGCTCTTGGCTCCAGCTCTTGCAGCTGAAGTAGGATCTGGTAGTGGCTGACAGCAGTCATCAACTATCTTGATTTCCCCAGAACTAAGGACTTCCTGGAGGAAGATTATCAGCATCTTAGAAAGTGCTGGGATATTTGGCTCTAGATGTTAGCCAAGGTTACCAATCTGTCTACATTGACTAAGAATCTTTATGTATAAAATTCTTTTGGTAATGGCAGTGGTCATAGGTGAAAAAAACATGTTTTTTCAGGGACCAGATTTCAGTTAGGAATCCACAAAAAATAAGTGAAAGGAAGCACACGCAAATGAGAACAGGGACCCTCACCTATCTTTGAGGAACGAAGAGTTGGAATCAGTAAGGTTTCCCAGAAGAAATGATGCCAAGAAGGAATCTGAAAGTCCAGAGAGACCTACATAAGTGAGTTTGGGAGCAAATGGGCAAATTGATGTTCGAATTATAAAAATTACAGAAGTAAAACTAGAAACCAAATTTGGCTTTAGGGCTATCCAATGTCCATTATGGTGTTGAAGATACTTTCTGTGTTATTTGTCCAAGTTTGAGAAACAAATTAACCTTTGGTACCTTAAATTAATACATGTATTTGCTGTAATCTCTGAGATTTGGGGTAGTGTGTTAAGTGGGTAGGTCTGGATCAACGTCTGTTATGAGCTTGCAGACACAACTGATAAGGACACTAGGAGGCTTGACTAGCACCACTTCCAAGATGGCATATCAACATGGCTTTGAAGAAATATATTGCTGGTTATCTCTGGCTATTTACAGGAGACAACAATTCCCTTCTTTATGTACTTTAAATGGGGTGTCTTTACTAGCTTGTTAACTGGCAGCTAACTTCCCAGAACAAGTGATCCAAGTGAGAAGATGGAAACTACCGGCAGACAAGGACTGAGCAATGAATGATCTTTGGTGCAATCTCACTTCCACCTGGAGCAAATACTAGCACAGTACTAGTCACCCCTCCTTTTGAAAAAGCCCTTTTCAAAAGACTTTCTGTCTTAGGGTCCCTGGGTAAGCTTTTAAATCTGCTCTCTCTCAAAATCATATTTTATTTCACCACATTCTATTTGTTAGAATCAAATCACTAAATTCAGCCCACACATACAGAGGAAATTAGATTCTACCTGATGAAGTGGGAAGTTTCGGGTAATTTGTGAATGTACTTTAAATTCACCACACAAAATTTGAATAGGCCCAAGGATGAAAGATAGGTTATTCTCTTTCCCACCCAAACTGAGCTCTCGTGCACGCTCTCTCTCTCCTCTCTCTTGCTCTCTCCCTCCCTCTTTCTTTCTCTTTCTCACTTTAACTCTTCCAGAGATAAAAGAATTCGACTTTTTCTTTCTCTCTTTTTTCTTTTTTCTTTCTTTCTTTCTTCTTTCTTTCTTTCTTTCTTTCTTTCTTTCTTTCTTTCTTTCTTTCTTTCTTTCTTTCTTTCTTTCTTTCTTCCTCTCTTTCTTTCTTCCTCTCTCTTTCTTTCCTCTCCTTTCTTTCTCTCTTTCTTTCTCTCTCTTCCTTTCTTTATCTCTATTTTCTTCTTTCTTTCTCTTTCTTTATTTTTCTTTCTTCTTTCTTTCTCTTTCTTTCTTTCTCCTTCTTTTCTTTCTTTTCTCTTTCTTCTCTCTTTCTCCCTTCCTTCCTTTTTTACAGTGAAAGAGTTGTTGATAGTTGAGTTTTAGTTACATAATATTCCAAAATCCATTCCTTCATTAGTTACTTTCCTGCTACCTAGTTCTCAAGTTTCCCTCCTGTCACACGCCACACACATTCAGTCTGCCTTTATGGCATATACCTCACTTTTTCTTTCTTTCTTTCTCTCTCACCTCCTTTCCCTTCTTTTTATTCTGGTTTGTGAGGTGAGTGTGATAACTGCTACAGTAAGGAAACCAGCTTTTTCCTGGTTTGTAATAATGTTACTGAAGGTGTATTATTAATATAACTTCTTTCAGTTTCCAGTTATTGTCTAGTATCTATTTTAACTATGATGATGATGATGATGATGATGATGATGATGATGATGATGGTGATTTGTTCTCTGTCACAAACAAAGAAACAAATTTCTAATGGTAAGATATCAGGGGCTTTCTGATCCTTGCATGAGGCTGCTAAGGAAGACCCCAGCAAACTTAATCCCATCAAGGTTCACTGGCCAGGTAGGTGTTCCCAGCCAGCAAGGCAGTACAAGACTCCTGCTTGGTGCCTTGAAAAAGCCTCTGCATTCCTCCATTCTTGGCTTCCTGATTCCTGTGGGAGGCTGCTAAGGAACACCTCAGAGAACTTAATCCCATCAAAGTTTGCCAGCCTGGAAACAGAGAAGCAGTAAGGAGCGTGGCCACTCCACTTTGCTATGCAGCTGCACACATCTCCTAGCCCATGAACCCCACCACAACATGCAGTAAAAGCCACTCTACAAGTGTGTCAATGGGGAAACAACGCAGGGCAATAGCATGTATAGAGAATGAAGATATCAGCTCTGATGATCCAGAAAGTACCAACCACATAATTAACCTCTCAGACAAGGAGTATATTTAGAGTAGTAATATGGAGGATGCTCATAGAACTCAAAGAAAGAATAGATCAAGCTGAACAGAACACAAAGATAAAAATTAGAAAACGCCAAACTGAAGTAAAAGGACTAAAAAACTCAGTAGATGGAGTGAAAAATTCAATGGAAAGCCTCTCCAACAGAATAACAGCAATTGAGGACAGAATCAGTAAGCTGGAAGATGAAATGCAGTGCAGCTCCATACAACAGAAGAAACTGGGAAAGAACCATAAAGCAAACGATCAAACAATGGAAAAATTATTCAAAGAATCTGAACAGATGAAAACAGAAATCTTCGATAAGCTCAACAGAAACAACATAATAATCACTGGAGTCCCAGAGACCCAGGAAGAAAATCTCCAGGTAAAATCAATAGTCAAGGACATCATTACAGAGAAACTCTCAGAGCTAAAAATGACATGCAACCAAATCCTGTATGCCTGAAGAGTACCAGCTATAAGAGACCCAAAGAAAAACTGAAACGCAACTACAAACATGCTTGTAATTATGGTTCTTAAATAAAGATTTACATTAAAAATTAAAAAAAGAAAAGCAACCCAAGACACATCCTAGTCACAATGGTAAGTCCCACAGATAGCGATAAAATACTGAAAGCAGCAAGATCAAAAAAGGGAAATTACATTAAAAAAGCATCCTTAAGATTTACAATAGACCTGTCACAAGAAACCCTCAAGGCCATAAGGCAGTGATGGAATATAGTGATAAAACTCAAAGAAATGAATGCTTCGCCTAGAATACTGCATCCAGCCAGGCTCACTTTCATGTTTAAAGGAAGTATACACCCCCCAAAAAAATAAAGAAAGAAAGAAAAGAAAAGAAAAGAAAAGAAAAGAAAAGAAAAGAAAAGAAAAGAAAAGAAAAGAAAAAGCTGGAGTAGGGGGCCAGAGCGATGGTGCAGCCTTAGGGCATTTATTTGCCTTGCTAGCATTTGACCAAAGAGTGACCTATGGTTTGATCCCCCAGTGTCCCATATGGTCCCCCATGCCAGGAGCGATTTCTGAATGATAGCCAGGAGTAACCCCTGAGCGTCACAAGGTATGGCCCAAAACAAAAAAAAACAAAAACAAAAACAAAAACAAAAAAGCTGGAGTGGGCATATTAATATCAAATGGCACAAACTTTAGACTCAGAAGTTATAAGGGACAAAGACAGCAATTTCATACAAATCAAAGGATATGTACAGCAGGAAAAAAATCACTCTCCTAAACATATATGTACCCAATAAGGGTCCAGCAAAATATTTAATATAATTGCTGACAAACCTGAAAGACGGGGCCGGGCGGTGGCACTGGAGGTAAGGTTCCTGCCTTGCCTGCGCTAACCTAGGACGGACCGCGGTTCGATCCCCCGGCGTCCCATATGGTCCCCCAAGAAGCCAGGAGCAACTTCTGAGCGCATAGCCAGGAGTAACCCCTGAGCGTCACAGGGTGTGGCCCAAAAACCAAAAAAAAAAAAAAAAAAAAAAAAAAACCTGAAAGACATCTATAGCAAAACAATAATAGTGGGAGACCTCAACACTGCACTGTCACCCCTCTATAGATCAACCAGGCTGAAACCCAACAGAATATACTATCTCTGAAAAGAGACATGAAAGAAAATGGACTATCTATCTATATCTATATAGATATCTATCTATTTATATCTATATAGATAGATGTCTATATCTAGATAGATAGATAGATAGATAGATAGATAGATAGATAGATAGATAGATAGATAGATAGATAGATGGATGGATGGATGGATGGATAGATAGATAGATAGATAGATAGATAGATAGATAGATAGATAGATAGATAGATAGATAGATAGATAGATAGATAGATAGATAGATAGATAGATATAGGGCACTCCATCTCCAGAAAACTGGATACACATTCTATTTCAGTGCAAATGGGTTATTCTCCAGGATAGACCCACATGCTCGCCCATAAAAATATCTTCATAAAGTCAAGAGGATAGAAATTGTACAGACTACCTTCTCAGATCTCAAGGCACTAAACTTAGACATGAACTACAAAGGGTCACAGAAAAAAACTTTAGCACCTAAAAATTAAACAGCACACTGCTAAAAAACAAAACAAACAAACAAAAAAAACCTAGTGAGTAAGAGATAAAATAAAAGAGGAAATCAAAACATTCATGGAAACAAATGACAATGAAGACACAAACTATCAGAATTTATGGGACACAGCAAAAGCAGTACTAAGAAAAAATTCATAGCTTTACAAGCACACATCAGAAAGGAAGAAAGGATCTACATGAATAGCTTAATAACAAAGCTTTAAAAATTAGAAAATGACCAACAAAAGGAGCCAAAAATAGGTAGGCAGAAGGAAATAATAAAGCTTAGAGCAGAAATCAATGAAATGGAAATAAAAAATTCAAAAGATCAACAAAAGCAAAAGTTGGTTCTTTGAAAAAATAAATAAGATTAATAAACCACTATAAAACTCACAAAGAAACGGAGAGAGAGAAACTTAATATATCAGATTAGAAATGAAAAGGAAGAGATCACTACAGATACTGCAGAAATTCAAAAGGTACTCAGAGCCTACTTTGAAAAACTCTATACCATGAAACAGAAGAACCTGGAAGAAATGGATACATTCTTGGTCTCCTACAACCTTCCAGAATTAAACAAGGATGATCTAGCATATCTAAACACTAATTCATTACTAATGAGAAAATTAAAAGAGTAATCAAAAGCCTTCCCAAATACAAAAGCCCAGGCCCAGATTGATTTACTAATAATTCTTTCAAACCTTTCTAAACGAACTACTACTAACACTTTTCAGGCTCTTTATGAAATTGAAAAACTCCCAAATAGTTGTGATGAAGCTAACATCACCTTGATACCAAAACCAGACAGAGATGTTGCAAGAAAAATAAACTACAGACCAATATCCTTGATGAACACAGATGCAAAGATCCTCAATAAAATTCTGGCAAATAGGACCCAATGCCTCATCAAGAAGGTCATACACCACGACCAAGTAAGATTCATTCCAGGAATGCAAGGATGGTTTAACATCCATAAATTAATCAACATAATACACTATATCAATGAAAAATAAAAACCATAGGATCATATCAATAGCTGCAGAGAAAGCATTCAATAAGGTCCAACACACATTCTTGATTAAAAAAAAAAAACTCATCAAAATGGGAATAGAAGGAACTTTTCTCAGAATAGTCAAGGTCTTTTACCACAAGCCAATGGCTAATATTGTTCTTAATGGTGATAATGTAAAATCCTTTCCTCTAAAATCTGGTATAAAACAAGGCTTCCCTCTCTCACCATTCCTATTCAATATAGTGCTGGAAGTTTTTGCCATAGCAATTAGGCAAGAAAAAATATCAAGGGCATCCAGATAGAAAAGGAAGAAGTCAAGCTCTCACTGGTTGGAAATGATGTGATAATATATATTAAAAAACAGTCCTAAAGACTCTACCAAAAAGCTTCTAGGAACAATAGATTCATATAGCAAAGTGGCAGCTACAAAATTAACACACAAAAATCAATGGCCTTCTTATACACTAATAATGATAGAGAAAAAATAGACATTAAAAAACAATTACATTCACATTAGTGTCACACAAACTCAAATCTCAAATAAGTTACGTCAACTTAACTAAAGAGGTGAAGGACCTATACAAAGAAAACTACAAAACCCTGCTTCAAGAAATAAAAGAGGACACATGGAAATGGAGATACATACTATGCTTATGGATTGGCAGGATTAACATCATTAAAATGGCAATAATCCTCAAAACATTGAACAGATTTAAGGCAGTCTCTTTAAGGATACCCATGACATTCTTCAAAGAAATGGATCAAACACTCCTGAAATTTATTTGGAACAATAAACACCTATAAATAGCTAGAGTAACCCTTGGGAAAAGGAGTATGGGAGGCATCACCTTCCCCAACTTTAAATTGTATTACAAAGTTATAGCCAATAAAACAGAAAGGTATTGGAATAAAGAGACATTCAGATCAGTGGGATAGACTTGAGTGTTCAGAAAATATTCTCCAAACATACAATCAATTAATCTTTGATGAAGGGGCAATACATGCAAGGAGCAAGGAAAGCCTCTTCAACAAATGGTGTTGAGCCAAATGGTCAGCTGCTTTCAAAACAAACAAACAAAAAAACTCAGACCTCCATCTAATACCATGCACAAAGGTCAAATCCATATGGATTAGAGACCTGGATCTCACACCTGAAACTATAAGGTATATTGAACAACACATAGGTAAAAATTTCCATGACATTGAGACTAAAGGCATCTGCAAGACAGAAACAGCACTCTCCATACAAGTGGAAACAGAGATAAACAGATGGGACTATATTAAGTTGTGAAACTTCTGCATCTCAAAGTAAATAGTGCCTAGGTTACAAAAGCCACCCAACAGAATGGGAGAAATTATTCACCCAATACCTGTCAGACAAGGGGCTGATATCTAAAATATACAACTTACTGACAGAATTTAACAAGAAAAAAAACATCTAACCTCATCAAAAATGGATAGAGAAAATGAACAATTTCTCAAAGAAGAAATACAAATGGCCAAAAGGCACATAAAAATGTTCCACATCACTAATTATTAGGGAGATGCAAATCAAAACAATGATGAGATACCATCTCACACCACAGAGACTGGCACACATCACAAAGAACAAGTACAATCTGTGCTGGTGTGGATGTGGGGAAAAGGAACTCTCATTCACTCTTGGTGGGCAAGCCGTCTAGTTCAGCCTTTATGGAAAGCAATATAGAGATTCCTCAAAAAACTGGGAATTGAGCTACCATATGATCAGCTATTATACTCTAGGAACACAAAAATCCAATACAAAAGTCCCTTTCTCAAACCTATATTCATTGCAGTGTACGGTTCGAGGTTTCCAAATTCTGCTCCGTCGCGGAGAATTGAAGGGAGAACAACTCAAGCAGACGCTCAGGTGGATTCTTTTATTCTGGTATACCAGGGTCTATAGCCTCCTCCCAACAGAGCAAAGCCAGAGAGACCGCGTGCTTCCGCTGGTTCCCCCTTATATAAGATGGGAAATGGGAGGGGAAGGAAGTAGAATGATGCCACTTCCTTGAGGGCTGGGCATCCACTATGATAACACGAATCATTGGTGAGGTAGGGGTAAAGGTGGGACTTCCGCCACAATAATGCAGATCATTGGTGAGGAAGGGGTAAAGGCGGGACTTCCGCCACAATAACGCAGATCATTGGTGAGGTAGGGCTTCCGCCACAATAATGCGGATCATTGGTGAGGAAGGGGTAAAGGCGGGACTTCCGCCACAATAACGCAGATCATTGGTGAGGTAGGGCTTCCGCCACGATAATGCGGATCATTGGTGAGGTGGGAGTGAAGGCGGGACTTCCGCCACGATACACAAATCATTGGTGAGGTAGGGGTGAATGAGGAACTTCCTTTTCACTAGATGCAAGCTCGTGAACATGTGGTCCTTTCCTAAGTAAAACCTGGCATGGGTTTTATTCCTTTTCATCTCCCCACTTCTTGTAGTAAAACTTCTAATCCTAGAAGTCAATGTGATCAGGGGCCTCCACTTCCTGATATTCCTGGTCAAAATTATCTGCATGAGCTAATTCTTGATATTGTTGACGTAATACCATAAGTTTAACTTCCCCAACCTGGGCTCGTATGAACGCAGTGATCCCATTGATTATGCATGGACCAGTGGCTACCAGAAGTAAAAGGCCCAGAAGGGGCCCCAGTAGGGGTATTAGATAGGGGAGAATGTCACCCCATAAGGACCATAAGGGACCATCTAATAGCTCTTTTCTTCTTTGGGCAAGCTCCTCTTGATGGTGTCTGATCCTGTCTCGCACTATTCCTGACTTGTTAGTATAAAAACAACATTTTTCTTGCAAGGCCACACAAAGCCCTCCTTGCTCTGCCAAGATCAAATCTAACCCTTGCCTGTTTTGTAATACCACTTCAGCCACGGAGTCAAGCTGGTCCAGCACATGATTAATGGAATTATATACTGTCTCCACATCTGAAATTAATTTTTACGAGACTTTGTTATATTTGTCTATTGATATGGCTATCCCTGCGCTTCCGGTTGCTAGTCCACCCGCTACCCCTAGCCCTACCAGTAGGGGCAGGAACACTATAGCTCTTGAGACCATCAGGTGCCGCCTAAGAGATCTATGCTAGGCAGAGGGATGGACTCTGTCCCCGGGATGATGTCAATGTTGGGGAGCACTAATGCTGGGACGCATATTCCCGTCCAGTTCTGGGGAAAAAGAGAGTAAGCCAAATTTCCACCACATATCCATGCCCGTCCCGGAGGTAAACACCCTGGGCTAGAGGGAGTAGGTAGGACTTCTGAACACTGAGTAGCCCCTACCTGACCCAGGTCTACGGATTCGGTGCTGTTATGCGAATAGCAAACAGATGATTCAAAGCTAAAAGGGACTACCTTAAAGGGTTTGACATAAGTACAGCTAGAAGAAGCAAAGGTTAGATTACCTAGTTGGACAGGGATAGCCAAAGGCCAATTTTCCCCCATTCTCATACAAAGCCAACAATCAGCAGCTAAAGTAGGGTTAGAGAAATTAAGAAGTTTGTGAGTTTCTTCTAGGATGCCATGAGTATTTGGATCTAACTTCTCAGCAGGCATCCGGGGTCGGAGGGAGGGGTGCCGAGGCCACTTAGGCATTTGAGTCTCCACCTCCTTTGTAGCCCAGTCTATGGCCTTCTTCTCTCTTTCCTGGTCTCTTGGCCCTCCACCATCCAAGATGTGAATGGGCGCCTTTAGGGGCCAGCAGACCAAGTCTCCCACTTCGGCCATGCAACTTGCGGCTCCATAGGGAGATTTATAGCTACTAACTGTCCATTTCCCTCCTATGCTCCCCTTGTAAGTTTCAGTGAGTCTGGCCACCAGATATGCCCGGTTATTTTTGGTACACTCTCGATACTCCCTATAGCACCGGGAGTGAACTTGAGTAAGCTCCACACATCCAGCAGGGCATTTCCCCCCCGAAGAGGGAGGCCAGGGTTGAGGTTTTTCTCTACACACCCATTCTGGTTTCCCCCCCACCCCCATGGGAAGAAGTAGGGGACTAGAGGTAAGCAATTCTAGTTCCACAGTCTACTGCTCGAGTGTACAGGAGCCTACTGTTGAGTTGATAGCCTCCCATACAGTCACAGGGGTTTCCAAATAGTTTTTTTACCAGTTCTTCTGGGTTTATGGGCTGATCAAGTCCTCCTTCAGCCAGTGCCAGGAGGAGCATTGTTAGAGTCAGAGGGCATATCAGGGCTAGAGTGCATTCGCCAGACTCGAATCTTGAGAGGATTCTCGGTGCACTCCACTTTCCACTCATTATGGTTGAGGTCAGCAGGGGCAGGTTTTAGATGGGAGGCGTGAACCCAGGAAGCAATGCCGTCCACCTTAACAGCAGTAGGGGTGATCAGAAGGACGACATAAGGTCCCTTCCACCGAGGCTCCAGTGTCTGCGAGCGATGCTGCCTCACCAGGACCTGGTCTCCCGGCTTGAAGGGATGTGGCACCATCAATTCTCCGGGTTCATATGCCTGTCTGAGTTCTTTCCAGACTTGGCTTTGTAGGGCAGCGATGGCGGCCAGCCGAGCTGCTAAGGGAGTGGAGGGGGGAGAGAAAACATCATAAGGCTCAAAAAGCATTTGCACCGGGGGGGGGGGAGCACCATACAACACTTCAAAGGGAGTTAGTTTACACAAAGAGGGCAAAGGGGTATTCCTAGCCCTGAAGAGGGCAGAAGGTAGGAGGGTAGTCTAGTCCCCTATGCCAGTCTCTAGAGATAATTTGGTTAAAGTCTCCTTAATAGATCTATTCATCCTTTCTACCTGCCCTGAGCTCTGCGGGCGATACGAACAGTGTAATTTCCAATTTATGCCCAGGGTCTTGGCTAATCCCTGACTTACCTGGGCCACAAAAGCTGGTCCGTTGTCTGACCCAATTACCTGAGGAAGTCCAAACCTGGGGAAGATGTCATCTAATATCTTCTTAGCCACCACCTGGGCTGTTTCCTTCTTGCATGGGTAGGCTTCCACCCATCCTGAAAATGTATCTACAAAGACTAGCAAATACTTTAGTCCATATTTGGCAGGCTTGATTTCAGTGAAATCAATCTCCCAATGTTGGCCTGGTCTCTCCCCTCTCAGTCTCTTTCCGGTTCCCATCTTAGTAAGATAGGCATTTACCAATTGACAGGGTTGGCAGGACCTTACAATTTTTTCGGCCATTTCCTTTAGCCTCTCTGGTTTTGGTACCCGAGGCCATTCCTTAATTAACTCCATCATTTTTCTGACCCCTAGGTGGGTGAGTTGGTGAAGAGTTTGCAGATACTGATTTACCTCTGGTTCTCCAGAAAGAAGGGAGTCTACAGTTGACACTGGTGGGAGGTTGTCGGGTTCAGTAACAATAAGTGCAGGGATCTCCTTCATGCGGGATGCTGCTGCCTTTGCCGCTTCATCAGCTCTTCTGTTTCCGGACGCGATGGTTTCCTTTCCCGTTTGATGACCTGGACAGTGAACTATCGCCAGTTCTTTGGGTAGGAGAAGAGCAGATAAAAGACGCAGTATCTCTTCTTTGTGTTTAATTTCTTTTCCTGCAGATGTCAGGAGTCCCCTCCTTTGGTAGATAGCGCCATGGACATGGGCAGTTCCGAAAGCATATCTGCTATCTGTGTAGATGGTTGCCCTTTTTCCTGCTGCCATTTCTAGTGCTCTGGTAAGGGCTATCAACTCAGCTCGCTGAGCAGAGGTCCCCTCTTTCAGGCATTTGGACCAGATAACGTCATGATCACTCACCACCGCAGCCCCAGGTAGTCTCTCTCCATCTTGGAGAAAACTACTTCCATCTGTGTACCATATGACGTCAGGGTTCTTTAATGGCTGGTCCTGTAGGTCCCTTCTCAGCCCACTCTCTTCGGCCAGCAAATCCTGGCAGTTATGCAACACTGGTGTCTCTGACTCTTCAGGGAGCAGGGTGGCCAGGTTGAGAATCACAGGTAGGCCGATAGTTATTCTGCCTTTGTCTAGAAGGATACTCTGATAGTGGGTAATACGGGCATTTGAGAGCCAATGGTCGGGGGGCTGTCGAATTATACTTTCCAGAGCATGAGGGGCTATTATAGTCAGCTTTTGTCCCAAGGAAATTTTATCTGCATCCTTTACCAGCAGTGCAGCTGCGGCTATTGCCCTCAAACATTTAGGCCACCCACTGGCCACTGGGTCTAGTTTCTTTGATAGGTAGGCAACCGGCCTTTTCCACGGACCTAGCGTCTGTGTCAGCACTCCCCTTGCCATTCCCCCTTTCTCTTCTAGATATAAGGTAAAAGGCCTGCTAGCATCAGGGAGGGCCAGGGCTGGGGCTGTGAGCAGAGCTGTTTTGATAGAGTCAAACGCCCTCTGGCATTCATGGGTCCACTCAAACTTTGCATCCCCTTTTGTGAGGGGGTACAGTGGGGCTGCCAGGTTGGCGAAACCAGGGATCCAGAGGCGGCAGAAACCTGCCGTCCCCAGAAACTCACGTAACTGCCGGCAAGTAGTAGGTGCTGGGATCTGTGCCACGACCTTCTTCCGGGCCTCTGTCAGCCATCGCTTTCCCCCTTGTAGCATGTATCCCAGAAACGTCACCTCTCTCTGGCACAGCTGCGCCTTCTTAGCTGATGCTCTATACCCTAGCCAAGCAAGTTCCTTCAGCAGGTTATGGGTGGCCTGCTTGCAATCTTCTTCAGTTTTTCCTGCAATCAAAATATCGTCCACATACTGTAGCAGGGTTACCTGGGGGTGATGGCTGCGGAAGAGACTTAAGTCTTGGTGCAAGGCCTCATCAAAGATGGTAGGGGAGTTCTTAAATCCCTGAGGCAATCTGGTCCAGGTTAGTTGGCCTGAAATTCCTGCCTCAGGATCACTCCACTCAAAAGCAAATAAGGGTTGACTGGCTGGATGTAGGGACAGGCAGAAGAAAGCATCCTTTAAGTCCAATACAGTATACCATACTCTCTCAGGACTTAAGGTGCTGAGAAGATTGTATGGGTTGGGCACAGTGGGATGGATGACTTCCACCTGACTGTTAACTGCCCTTAGGTCCTGTACTGGCTGATAGTCCCCAGTTCCAGGCTTCTTAACTGGGAGTAATGGAGTATTCCAGGCTGACTGACATTTTACTAAGACCCCTTGTTGGAGAAGTTTTCGGATATGAGGAGTTATGCCTTTCTTCGCTTCCTGACTCATGGGGTACTGCCTAACTCTCACAGGGACAGCAGTAGTTTTCAACTCTACCACTACTGGAGCCTGTAAGGTAGACAACCCCAGTCCAGCAGTTTTGGCCCAAGCTCCTGGAACTAGTCTCAACCAAAAATCGGTGTCTTGGCTTTCAACTGGCAAGGGGTCATTTGTAAATAGTCTATATTCATCCTCAGCCCTGATGGTCAGGACGGAGGTGGTAAGTGGTTGGACACTGGGGTTAAGAAAAGCAATTTCTGGACCAGTTTCTTCAAAAGTTATCTGGGCTCTGAGTTTGGTTAGCAAGTCTCGTCCCATTAGAGGTGAGGGGCAGTTTAGTATGACCAGGAAAGAATGCTTGATTTCTCCTTTCCTCAAGTCCATAGTCCGGGAAGTAGTCCAGGAACAATAGCTACTTCCATTTGCTCCTTGTACTAAGGATTGCTTACTTGAGAGGGGTCCCAAAGGTTTCTTTAGGACCGAGTATACTGCCCCTGTGTCGAGTTCAAAGTCTATGGGAGTCCCCTCCACCTTAAATTTAGCCCTGAGCTCCCGGAGGGGGTTGGAGCCCTGACCCCCCTATTCAGATTCAAGGGCCAGGGTCCTTGAGGGTTGAGGGGATCGTGGGGGTTGGGTGCTACGAGGGGATCGTGGGGGTTGGGTCCATTCCCGAGCCCAGTGTCCCCTCTGGCGGCAGCGAGTGCATTGGTCCTTGTCCAGGGGTCGGCGTCTTCGTGGGCCCAGGTCCCTACCTTTCTGACCTGTGCTAGATCTGTCTACTGCTACTGCCAAGACCCTTGCCAGTTCCTTATTCCTTCTTCTGTCCTTTCGTTCTTCCCTCCTCTCTCTCTCTTCCCTCTCTTTCTCCTCTGCTTCTCTCCTTTCTCTGTCTCTCTTCTCCTGCCACTCTCTTCTCTCCTTTTCTAGTCGCTCCTCTCTTTCTTCCTTTGTTTCTCTCTTACTGAACACTTTCTCAGCCTCCTTTACTAGGTCTTGTAAAGTCTTTCCCTGGATATCCTCCAGCCTCTGGAGTTTCTTTCTAATATCTGCTGCTGACTGTCCTACAAAAGCCATAATGACTGAAGCCTGATGAGTTTCGGAGGTTGGATCGAAAGGAGTATACCTCCTATAGGCTTACATCAGCCTTTCTAGGAAAACCCCGGGAGGCTCATCGGGTCCCTGTATTACCTCTTTTACCTTGGCCAGGTTTGTGGGCTTTCTAGCCGCTTCCTGGAGACCTCTCATGAGAGTCTGGCGATAGGTGGACAGATTCCCCCTACCTTCATATGTGTTGGGGTCCCAATCCGGTCTCCGCAAGGGGAAAGAGTCATCAATAACATCAGGTCTGGTTGTCACCAAGCCATCTAATCCTATCACATTTTTCCGGGCTGCTGCCAAAATGCGGTCCTGTTCTTCAGTAGTGAACAGGGTACGAAGCAGCTGCTGGCAGTCGTCCCAAGTAGGTTGGTGGGTGTTCATCAGAGAATCTAAAAGATTAATTAACCTAGTGGGGTCTTCAGAGAAAGAGGGATGGTTAAGCTTCCAGTTATAAAGGTCAGAAGTGGGGAAGGGCCAATACTGGAGGGCAGGCATCTCCCCCCCCCCATCGTCCATCATGGGCCCTACTGGCCTCAGCGGCATGATTGGCAAAGCTCCAAATGTCGGATCTCTTTGCCTGCTGCGGGTTCCCGCAGCTGGCCCTGCTCGCTAGCTCTCATCCGGCAAGGACTCTGGGGATGATGGAGGCAAGCAAGTTGCTCCTCCCCCTGCCCCCTGGAGCACGTGGGAAGCTGCTCCTCCCCTTTCCCCCTGGAGCACATGGGAAGCTGCTCCTTCCCCTCCCCTCTGCAGCACATGGGAAGCTGCTCCTCCCCCTGCTCCCTGCAGCACGTGGGAAGCGGCTCCTTCCCCTCCCCCCTGCAGCACATGGGAAGCTGCTCCTCCCCCTGCTCCCTGCAGCACATGGGAAGCCGCTCCTTCCCCTCTCCCCTGCAGCACGTGGGAAGGCTGGGAAGCTAAGGAGGGATCTGATAGGGAATGGGGTTCTGCAGTCGCCTCCTCTGCTGGAGCTGAAGGGGTGTGAGCAGATGGGTTGTAAGGAGGGGGTTCAAAGAGAAGTAGGTCCGTAGTGTCAGGGTAAATGCGGGGCACAGCTCGCTCCTCTTTAGGCTTTGACTCCGATTCCCTTTTCTCCTTCATGGGTAGGATCATAGGTTCCAAAGGCAGCTGTAAAGAAGAAGGTTTAGGGGGGGGAAGGAATGGCCGCAACCAGCCAGGGGGACTGGTACAGAGGTCCTCCCACATGAGAATGTAGGGTTCTTGATCAGGATGTCCATGCGGCCCCGGTCAGTACACGATGTCTTTCACTCTGCGAACTAGGGAAACATGAAAAGACCCCCCCTTCGGCCATCCAACCTGAAAGGTTGGCCACTCAGCAGCACAGCATGTCTGCCACTTGCCCCCTTTTATGGCTAGGGAATGATTTCGTGCACGAGTCCTCACTTCTGACCAGTGGTCCAGAGTGAGGGACAAAGGAGTTGTCTGCTTCTGTCCCATAATGAGAACAGCAAATCAAAGGAGTAGATGAGGAAAAGATTGGGGGGGGGGGAACAAAGGGGGTAGGGGTAGAAGAGTTCAAAGAATTTAAGCCAACACATGCCTACAGAACCTATACACTTACACGACACCAACTACAATGGAACAAGACAGAAGAGGAGCAAAACTCAAAAACAGAGATCTCTAATTAATAGAAATAAGGTTCACCACAGCAGCCTGGGAACGTCTTCCCGCTGCAAACTCGAACTCCTGGGGGCCCTCAAGGGTCGTGACCTATAGTTTCTGAACTCGTCAATTCACTACCACCCGGAATCCACTTCGAGTGGGGACTCTCAAGTCCTTGGTCACCCTACCATTTCCCTACTTCCATTTTTGATACACATCCAGTCACAACAACATAAAGTATACTGCCAGTTTCTACTCGAAACAAGTTACAACCGATAACACAAGATACATTGCTAGTTTCTACTCACAACAAGTTACAACCAACAACACAACAACACAAGCTACATTAATTAGAACCCACCGAGTGGTCCGTTCACTACCCCGCTCCGGGCAGATCTGGTAACTCCTGGCTGGCTCGCCAATGTATGGTTCGAGGTTTCCAAATTCTGCTCCATCGTGGAGAATTGAAGGGAGAACAACTCAAGCAAACGCTCAGGTGGATTCTTTTATTCTGGTATACCAGGGTCTATAGCCTCCTCCCAACAGAGCAAAGCCAGAGAGACCGCATGCTTCCACTTGTTCCCCCTTATATAAGATGGGAAATGGGAGGGGAAGGAAGTAGAATGATGCCACTTCCTTGAGGGCTGGGCATCCACTATGATAACACGAATCATTGGTGAGGTAGGGGTAAAGGCGGGACTTCCGCCACAATAACGCAGATCATTGGTGAGGAAGGGGTAAAGGCGGGACTTCCGCCACAATAACGCAGATCATTGGTGAGGTAGGGTTTTCGCCACAATAATGCGGATCATTGGTGAGGAAGGGGTAAAGGCGGGACTTCCGCCACAATAACGCAGATCATTGGTGAGGTAGGGCTTCCGCCACAATAATGTGGATCATTGGTGAGGTGGGAGTGAAGGCAGGACTTCCGCCACGATACACAAATCATTGGTGAGGTAGGGGTGAATGCGGAACTTCCTTTTCACTAGACGCAAGCTCGTGAACATGTGGTCCTTTCCTAAGTAAAACCTGGCATGGGTTTTATTCCTTTTCAGCAGCATTATTTACAATAGCCATATTCTGGAAACAACCAAGATGCCCCTCAACAGATGAATGGCTAAAGAAACTGTGATACATATGCACAATGGAATATTATGCAACCGTCAGGAGAGATGAAGTCATGAAATTTTCCTATACATGGATGGACATGAAAACTATTATGCTGAATGAAATAAGTCAGAGGGAGAAATAGACACACAAACAGAATAGTCTCACTTATCTATGGGCTTAAAAAAAATTAAAGACATTATTGTGATAATGCCCAGAGATGAGGGCCAGAAGGACTGGCTCAAAATATGAAACTCATCTCAAAGAGGGTTGAGTGCAGTTAGGGAAATAATACACTAAGAACTACCATGACAATGTTAATAAATGAGAGTAGAATGCCTTTTTTTTTCGGGCCACACCCATTTGATGCTCAGGGGTTACTCCTGGCTAAGCGCTCGGAAATTGCCCCTGGCATGGGGGGACCATATGGGACGCTGGGGGATCAAACCGCGGTCGTGGTCCTTCCTTGGCTAGTGCTTGCAAGGCAGACACCTTCCCTCTAGCGCCACCTCACTGGCTCCAGAATGCCTTTTTTAAATACAGGCTGGGGGTGTGGGAGGAGGTAGATGGGGGCATTGGTGGTGGGAATGTTGCACTGGTGAAGGGAGGTGTTCTTTTGGTGACTGAAGCCCAACTACAGTTCTGTTTGTAATCACAATGTTAAAAAAAATAAAAAAAATAGATATTAGGTGTCCTTGACAAGTTGGTGAGGGAAATGTTTTAGGATCAGAAGGATAATTAGCTCTAATTTCCACCCGTAGGCTGGCCCATGCTATAATAACAACATGTAAAAGATCTCTGTTGTTTACACCATCCTCCCCCAATTTATAGCTAGTAGCACTTTGTTACTAGTCTAACACAGGCTCCCGCCTCCTATCTCTAGCAGTATGGTGTTACTCTCCAAAGAGGGTTCAGTACCTGCCAGAGTCTTGTAGAGTGAGGCCATATAGCAACAGAACCTCCAGGCAATGAAATGATTTTAAAAGAGTCAGGCACTGTTCTAAGTATCCTATAGACATGACCTCATTTTGTTCTCAGGGTGGCTCCAAACAGAAGGCACTATTACTATTAGCATTCTGCAGTTGAGAAAACAGACTTATCAGTAAACATTCCAGTGTCACAAACAGGAACACTGTGACTTTGAGGCATATACTGCAGTCTTCTCCATTTTCCCTCCTCCACCCAATGAACTTGCACTGTACATGGATGTCTGCATGTTCTTTGGAACTGGCAGATGGATACTTTGATCATGCTTCCCAGAAATATTTCTTCTCTGTTACTCTCCAGGCAAGGTCAGAATTGATCATTATCACCTTTTCATCCCCCTGGAAAATGTCTTACAAGAAAACACAAAAAGAATCTTGGCCAACAGGAAAGTGCAGCCTTTTAGAGAAGGAGGATATAGCATTAAAATTTCTCTTTTCTCTGTGTCTTCTTACAAGGGTTTCGTTCTGAGAGGGTCTGAGGATGCCCTTGAGCTGAATTCTGGAAACCCCAGGCAAACTGTCCTTATTCAGAATACAGAGATTGGGCTGCAGTGGTAGCACAGCAGTAGGGCATTTGCCTTTGAACCCAGATTCATCTTAGGTCACTTGTATAAAAGGCATCTCGGCATTCCATTGGTTCCCTGAGTCTGCCAGGAGCTATTTCTGAGCACAGAGCCAGGAGTAACCCCTGAGCACCACTGGATGTGGCCCAAAAACCAAAAAAAAAAAAATCAGAATATAGATCTCCAGCACTTCCAGTTCTTCTTCTGAGGGTATCCTCTCTGACTTGCATAGGCTAATGAATGAGAGTGGGGGAGAAAGCTATGTCTCCATGCTCAGTGAAAGCCATGCTCCATCCCGTATTTACTTTGGCTTCATCAAGGTTCAGTGGTCATGTGCTCAGACAGTCCTGCTGTAACAAGAATATAGTGAGAGACAGCTTCACTGTCTTTATCTTAAGACAGCAACCCTGATGGTGGTCATACATAGCATGACTTGCCATGGCTGATACATCATGTCTGTTCAACTTTAATTTTTTTAATTTTTTTTATTTTTATTGTGACTGAAGTTCATTACACAGAATTATTTACGGTACATAGTGACAATGAATGAAGGGCATTCCCACCACCAATGTTGTCCTCTCTCCACTCCTATTCCCAGCATGACTCCCATATCTCCCTCCTTTACCCCCTCCCCAGAATACTAGTGTAACTGGTCTCCACTTTACAGCTTGTTGTAGGTTGGGTATCTATTCTGTTGTCATTGACTTTGGGTTTGGTGTTCCAGTCTGGTCATTTTTTATTTATACTACATGTTCATATGACTGATCCTGGTTTCATCCTTACCCCCCCCCTCAATTTATGAGGCTGAATAATTCAAGTTATGCTATCTGTTGGAGATAAAGGTTAAGGAAAAGAAAAGAAAAATTTGGTATCAACTACTAAAAAAAAATTTCACCGAATAATATCCACAAGAGTTAAAAAGAAAGAAAAAAGTGGAAGAAAAAAGAGAGGAAAATAATATCAAAAAAAAAAAAAAACAGAAACCCCCAAAAAACTGCATTTTGAAACTGCCCAGTAAGTACAATCTGGCTGCGAGGGTCACTGAGGGTAAGCTGAGGTGTCTGGCCTGTGGAGGCTCCGCCCTGCTGTGCCTTTGTTCACTCTGAGGACTGTCAACTAGAGGCAGCAGAAGAGTGCATTCGCTTCGTGGCTGCACACTCTTTCTAACCAATGAGCCCCACCACAGCACGCAGGAAAAACCACACTAAAAGCGTGACAATGGGGAAACCTCGCAGGCAAACACCATCCACAGAGAATGAAGATGAAAGCTCGGATGACCTAATAAATTCCAACCACCTGATTAACCTCTCAGATAAGGAGTTTAGAATAGAAATATGGAAGATGTTCTTAAAACTCAAAAAAAGCATAGATCAATCTGAACAGAACACAAAGACAGAAATCAGAAAACTCCAAACTGAAATAACAGATCTGAAAAACACGGTTGCTCACCTGAAAACCTCAATGGATAGCCTCGCCAACAGGGTATCAGCAGCTGAGGAGAGAATCAGAGTACTGGAAGATGTGATACAGAAAAACTCAACACAACAGAAGAAATTGGAAAAGAACCTTAAGACAAACGAACAGGCAATGGAAAAAGTACTCAAGGAATGCGAACAGATAAAAATAGAAGTCTTTGATAAACTCAACAGAAACAACATAAGAATAATTGGAGTCCCAGAAACCCAGGAAGGAGATCTCCAGGAAGAATCAACTGTCAAAGACATCATCAAAGAGATACTCCCAGAGTTAAAGACTACATGCAATCAAATCCTACGTGCCTGAAGAGTACCAGCTAAAGGAGACCTAAAGAGAAACACCCCAAGACACATCCTCATTACAGTGACAAATCCCATAGAGATAGAATACAGAAAGTAGCAAGATCAAAAAGAGAAATTACATTCAAAGGAGGATCCCTAAGACTTACAGCAGACATGTCACAAGAAACTCTCAAGGCCAGAAGACAGTGGTGGGATATTGTGACAAGACTGAATGAAATGAATGTCTCACCAAGAATACTGCACCCAGCCTGACTCACGTTCAGGTTTGAAGGAAGAATACAAAGTTAATGGATAAACAACAGCTCGGAAACTTCATAGATGATAAACCAGCCTTAAAGGAAAAACTGACAGGTCTACTCTAAGACAAGAGAGACCAACAAACACAGCAAACCTATCTACAAAAATGACATTAAATCCTATGACAATCATCTCCCTCAATGTCAATGGACTAAATTTACCAATTAAAAGACACAGAGTGGCAAAATGGGTCAAAAAGATGAATCCAACCTTCTGCTGCCTACAAGAAACACATCTGAATAGTCAGAACAAACATAGACTCAAAATCAAAGGCTGGAGGAAAATCATCCAAGCAAAAAACACCTTCAAAAGCTCTGGGGTGGCCATATTAATATCTGATGACACCAACTTTATACTCAGAAAAGTGGTAAGGGACAAAGATGGACACTATGTACTAATCAAGGGATATGTGCAACAGGAAGAAATCAAACTATTAAACATATATGCACCCAATGAGAGACAAGCAAATTATCTAATACAATTACTGACAAATCTGAAAGAAGAAATCAATAATAACACAATAATTGTGAGAGACCTCAACACGGCCCTATCAACACTTGATAGGTCAACCATATTGAAACCCAACAAAAACATACTAGCCCTGAAAAGAGTTATGGAAGAAAGAGGACTAGTGAATTTATACAGGACACTCCTTCCCCCAAAAAAACCTGGATACACATTCTTTTCCAATGTACATGGGTCATTCTCCAGAATAGACTACATGCTGACACATAAAACTTTCCTCCATAAAATCAAGAGGATAGAAATCTTGCAGGCTACCTTTGCTGACCACAAGGCTCTGAAATTAGATGTGAACTACAAAGCCACACAGAAGAAAAACTTTAACAATTGGAAATTAAACACCCTGCAACTGAACAACCAGTGGGTCCGAGATGAAATCAAAAAGGAAATCAAAATTTTACTGGAAACAAATGATAATGAAGACACAAACTGCCAAAATCTATGGGACACAGCAAAAGTGGTCCTGAGAGGAAAATTTATAGCTCTACAAGGACACATCAGAAAGAAAGAAGGGGCATACCTGAATAACTTAATGACACAACTCAAAAAATTAGAAAATGACCAACAAAAGGAACAAAAAATAGGAAGACAGAAGGAAATAACAAAGCTGAAAGCAGAACTCAATAAGTGAAAAACAAAAAGCAATCCAAAATATCAATGAAAGCAGAAGTTGGTTCTTTGAAAAAAATAAACAAGATTGATAGACCATTGGCAAAACTCACAAAGAAAGAGAGAGAGAAATCTGATAACCCATATTAGAAATGAAAAGGGGGAGATCACGACAAATATTGCAGAGATCCAAAGGGTAATCAGAGACTACTTTGAGAAATTTTATGCTACTAAACATGGAACCTCGAAGAAATGGAAAAATTCTTGGACACTTATAACCTTCCACATTTAAGTAAGGAGGATGTAGCATATATAAACACCCCCATCACTACTGAGGAAATTGAAACTGTAATCAAACATCTGCCCAAAAAGAAAAGCCCAGGCCCAGATGGATTCCCTAATTAATTCTTTCAAATCTTTCAAGAGGAGCTACTACCAATCCTAGCCAAGCTCTTCCATGAAATTGAAAAAACAGGAACACTCCCAAACAGCTTTTATGAAGCCAACATCCCCTTGATACCAATACCAGACAGAGACGCTGCCAAGAAAGAAAATTACAGACAAATATCCCTGATGAATGCTGATGCAAAGATCTTCAACAAAATCCTGGCAAATAGGATCCAATGCATCATCAAGAAGATCATACACTACGACCAAGTAGGTTTCATCCCAGGAATGCAAGGATGGTTTAACATCCATAAATTTATCAACATCATACACAACATCAACAACAAGAAAAATAAAAATCACATGATCATATCAATAGACACAGAGAAAGCATTGATAAGGTCCAACACCCATTCTTGATCAAAACTCTCAGAAAGATGGGAATGGAAGGAACTATTCTCAATATAGTTGAAGCCATATACCACAAGCCAATGGCAAATATTATCCTCAATGGAGAAAAACTAAAAGCCTTTCCTCTAAATTCTGGTACAAGACTAGGCTGTCCGCTCTCACCACTCCTCTTCAACATAGTACTGGAAGTTCTTGCTATAGTGATCAGGCAATAAAAAGATATCAAGGGAATCCAAATAGGAAAGGAAGAAGTCAAGCTCTCATTGTTTGCAGACGACATGATACTCTACTTAGAAAACCCTAAAGACTACCAAAAAGCTTCTAGAAACAATAGATTCATATAGCAAGGTGGCAGGCTACAAAATCAACCTACAGAAATCAATGGCCATTTTATACACCAATAATGATAGGGAAGAGATGGAAGTCAGGAAGGCAATCCCATTCACAATAGTGCCACACAAACTCAAATATCTTGGAGTCAACTTGACCAAAGACGTGAAGGACCTATACAAAGAAAACTATAAAGCCCTGCTCCAAGAAATAAGAGAGGACACACGGAAATGGAAACATAGACCGTGCTCATGGATTGGCAGGATTAATATCATTAAAATGGCAATACTCTCCAAAGCATTATATAGATTTAATGCGATCCCCTTAAAAACACCCATGACATTCTTCAAAGAAGTGGATCAAACACTTAAGTTCATCTGGAACAATAAACACCCTCAAATAGCTAAAGCACTCCTATGAAAAAGGAAAATGGGAGGCATTACTTTCCCCAACTTTAAACTGTACTACAAAGCAATAGTTATCAAAACAGCATGGTATTGGAATAAAGATAGACCCTCAGATCAGTGGAATAGGCTTGAGTTCTCAGAGAACGTTCCCCAGACATACAGTTACTTAATTTTTGACAAAGAAGCAAGAAATCCTAAGTGGAGCAGAGAAGACCTCTTCAACAAGTGGTGCTGGCAGAACTGGTTAGCCACTTGCAAAAAAGCGAACATAGACCCCCAGTTAACATCATGTACGAAGGTAAAATCCAAATGGATTAAAGACCTTGATATCAGACCTGATACCATAAGGTATATAGAACAACACGTCGGTAAAACACTCTATGACATTGAGACTAAGGCATCTTCAAGGAGGAAACTGCAAACAAGTGGAAGCAGAGATCAATAGATTAGAATACATTAAACTGAGAAGTTTCTGCACCTCAAAAGAAATAGTGCCCAGGATACAAGAGTCACCCACCGAGTGGGAGAAACTATTCATCCAACACCCTTCAGATAAGGAGATCATATCCAAA
Organism: Suncus etruscus; assembly: GCF_024139225.1. Lineage (NCBI taxonomy): Eukaryota > Metazoa > Chordata > Mammalia > Eulipotyphla > Soricidae > Suncus > Suncus etruscus. The sequence continues at coordinate 96,910,393 of NC_064853.1, forward strand.
ATATACAGGGCACTGACAGAACTTTACAAGAAAAAAAAAACATCTAATCCGATAAAAAAAGGGGGGAGACGAAATGAACAGACACTTTGATAAAAAAGAAATACAAATGGCCAAAAGGCACATAAAAAATGATCCTCGTCACTAATCATCAGGGAGATGCAAATCAAAACAACGATGAGATACCACCTCACACCGCAGAGATTGGCACACATCACAAAGAATGAGAACAATCAGTGCTGGCGGGGATGTGGAGAGAAAGGAACTCTTATCCACTGCTGGTGGGAATGCCGTCTAGTCCAACCTCTATGGAAGTGATATAGATATTCCTCCAAAATCTGAAAATTGAGCTCCCATTCGACCCAGCTATTCCACTCTTAGGGATATAACCTAAGAACACTAGAATACAATACAAAAACCCCTTCCTCACACCTATATTTATTACAGCACTATTCACAATAGCCAGGCTCTGGAAACAACCAAGATGCCCTTCAATAGACGAATGGCTAAAGAAACTGTGGTACACATACACAATGGAATATTATGCAGCTGTCAGGAGAGATGTAGTCATGAAATTTTCCTATACATGGATGTACATGAAGTCTATCATGCTGAGTGAAATAAGTCAGAGGGAGAGAGAGAGAGAGACGCAGAATAGTCTCACTCATCTATGGGTTTTAAGAAAAATAAAAGTCATTTTTGTAACAATCCTCAGAGATAATGAAAAGAGGGCTGGAACACTAACTTACCTCATGAAACTCACCACAAAGAGTGGTGAGTACAGCTATAGAAATAACTACACAGATAACTACCATAATCATGTGAATAAATGAAGGAACTAAAAAGCCTGTCTGGAGTACAGGTAGGAGTGGAGTTGGATGGAGGGAGATTTGGGACAATGGTGGTGGGAATGTTGCACTGGTGAAGGGGGGTTCTTTACATGACTGAAACCTAATCACAATCATTTATGTAATCAAGATGTTTAAATAAAGAAAAAAATTAAAAAGAGAAAGATATGTAAGCTAATATGATCAAAATAAAAATAAAAATAAAAGAAACCATGAATGGGATTTTGGTATGTTCACCTTAGATGATAGTGATATTACAAAGATGTATAATTCCCAGTGGTAGTTAAAGGAAGTAATGAAGAAGCACCCTTGCTCTTGAAAATTTATACTTCCTACTTTCCAAAGTTGTTCTACCATTTTATTTTTTGAAGAATTTTCATACCTTGTCTAAGTATTTTTGTCTTCCAAGACATAGTATCTTCAGTTCACTTCAAACCAGTCTTCTCTTGATTATGAATATACATATTATTTGTCATGGAAAATTGTTAGTCCCTAATAAAACTGAGTTGTTAATTTTATTGACTTCTAACTTTAAAATGTTTTTGTATTTTAATTATTTATTAAATTCATATTTACACATTAAAAAAAACAGAAAAAGGAATGCTGGAGTGGCAGGGTTTGGTGTTACCCCACTTTTTTTTTTTTTGCATAGGTACAGTAAGTGATTCAGGGTTTCTCCACTCTTGAAGCATATTGTCATGGGAACAACCACTGGCTCCATACCTTCTCATTGCCATATCCCAGGGTTTGTTTGTTTTTATTGTGATGTCAGGAAACTTTACTCTCAGTTGTGGATGAGAAAATCAGGCCACTGTAGCTAGTAATCTTGGTATTTGCACAGGTCCTAGGACAAGGCCTAGGATAGAGACTTTAAGGTTCTAGAGGTTCTGTTCCAACATTATTGGTATGTTCAGTTTTCTGTATCATGAGACTCAAAGACTCAGACACAAGATCTTATCTTCTAAGGATAAGAACTCACACTTTTTATACAAGGGTGCCTCCCATCCTGGACATATGTCATGTGGATACAACTCAGTCTCCAAGAGATTGGACAGTGTTAGTTCATTCTCAAATCTCAGATCCCAGACGTAGAACTGAAACAACTCCCTGCAACAACACCAGAAACTAAGCTCCGTTGGGAGATATACTTGTGCCAGTGTTAATATGACAACTTGAACTAAGACCAGGAGGTCCTATCATATCACCTAACACTAAGTGGAAATCAGAAGATGTATTGTCCTTTGAACTATAAAAAATAAGAGCACTAACTACAGAAAACTGACTTTGACAACCATGACTGGGCAGAACTTATCTTGAGATCATTAAGGAAAATCCTACTCTAGGCTATAGCCCAGGACTCTTACAAAAATCAAGATTTCTTAGTACAGGGGCCCAATTTTGACAACAGAGACTGAGCAGAACCTTTGGAACCACAATTTCCTAGACTTAGGCTTAGGGAACAAAAAAAATTTTTTTTAATTTTTTATTATGAGAATAAAGATGCAAAGAAAGAGGACAAGATAAAGTTACAGTGGAAGGACAATCACCCATAAATAGAATTCTCAAAAGAAATTCATTTGCTGACACCTTAATTTTGAACTTCCAGCCAGAGAACATTAAGAAAAATAATTTAAAGGTCATGCACAATTACTTTGTCCCTCAAGTCCCCAGATTGTAGTACATTATAACATTTCTTAGCAGTACACAAAGCAATATAAAGTCATAAAATTTATGTAACTCCTTAAACATTGAAAGGATAGTATTTTCTTTTTTTTTTTCCCTAGGGCTAAGAACTCACTTTTTCTTTTTTTTTTTTTTTTTGGAAGTTTTTTTTATGGTAGGTGATATTTTATTTATTTTTTTTCATACAGAAAAAGCCATTTTAATCACACATATACATTCATAGGACTTTAAATAAAATGTAATATAAAATATAAAAAAACCCAAAACCCCACAACAAAAAAAATTACATTTACTTGTAAACTGCTTAACAGCTGGTGGGTTGGCTGACAGGGCTGCCCAAGAAAAGCAAAAGCAGATATAATGAGGTACATTTTCAATGAATAACCACCACAGATCATGTGAACTGCTCTAGCAGCCCAGTCACCTGTTCCCCAATCTCGCCTCCTTAGAGACAAACCAGGGCAGTCCTCCCATGAATTGAAGGCTCCAGCTATATCGATAAGCACCTCAAAGAACAGACAAAACAAACAAACCAACAAAAAAAAAAACTAAAACAAACAAACAAAAATCACACCATGGTCTTGAATTAAGAAACATGGTATAGCACATAACGAAAGAGAAGAAAGGAAGAAAGAAAAAATAAATAAATATAATTGGGGACAACACTTTCAATAATCGCACCCAAACAGAAAAATCAACCAAAATAGATAAATAAATCAAAAATAATAATAACAATAATAAATAAAGGTAATATATATTTATATAAAAAATAACCAAGATTTTGTGCTTTTTGTATTTGTTTTTTCCCTCCTGCCCTGGCACAGTAAATGTTGGGGTCATTCGAAAAGGAATTCACTTGGCCTAAGAGATATGGGGTTTCTCTGTCCTTGGAGCATACTGTCATGGGATCAACTCTAGACTTTGCTCATGATCAGGATCCTTTACTTTCCCGATGGTGTGTTTTTTTTTTTTTTTGGTGTGTGGAAGACTTCTGCTCTATGTTTAGAGATCTCAGTATCTGCACAGATCCTGAGGTGGGACTTATGATGAAGTCAGTCTTTGTGGTTCTAGAGGTTCTGTTACCTCAGTGTCATTTTAATCCATCTTCTGTGGTTGGTGATCTTGGTCTTTGCACTGAACCTAGGGTGGCACCTAGGAAAGCGTCTTTCTTTGTGCTTCCAAAAGCCCCATTCCGTTACAATTGTCTCTGCCGGACCTTTGGGACTGGGGATCATGATTATTGTGCAGGTCATAGTTCAAGCCCTAAACTAGGGCTTTTTTATTGGTCCCAAGATGTATACAGTCTGGTCGTGGTTCTTGCAGCCAGTCATCTGCAAATCCCGATCTTGGTTTTTGGACTAACCAAAGGGTGCCAAGACTTCTGGTTTTGTCTTGTCGTTAGTTGGTAAGGTAGGCTAATCTGCCTAAGGTCAAGATGTTCGCATTTTCCTCGTTGTCAGGATAACATGTTAGAGCTGGGCCTTGTTGTTAGTCCCCCCCCCCCCCCCCCCGTATCAAGGCTGTCCCGGATAAAGTTTGTTTCCTGCAGCTGTTGTGAAGAGCTGTGCCGTTTCTATGTCGGGGCTCAAGGGTTCAAGGCTGAATGAATGGTATCTAATCACCTGAGGTCTAAGTTGATTCCACATGACATATTTTCAAGGCAGGAGATATCCCCATATTGTAAACAACTATGAGTTCCTATCTCTAGTAGATAGGAGCTCTTTTTTTTTTAATGTAAGATTTCCCCTTTACTTAGTGTGCCTTTGCAGGGGGAAGTGGTGCTACATTATAATGTCTGTATATTTGTGGGTGGATTGATGGGATAACCGAAACAGGTCACATACCCAAAAACGAGGGGGGGGGGAAGGGAATTAAAAAAGTATGTGCTCACCAATATATATGTAGGACAATCATTTAAAAAAGATAAATAAATAAATTAAAAACAAAACAAAACAAAACAAAAAAAATAAAAAAATAAATAAAAATAAAATAAGTTAGCGAAGTTTTTAAGGAACCAAAGTGGTGCAGAGGACTACCTTACATTTGGGGGAGAGCAGGTAAAGAGGTGGTGTATTACAGGTTTTATGCCTATATTGGAAGTACAGTTTTTCCCATTGTCTTTTGGGTTTTTCTTGTGGTGTGTGGGTTCCCAGGCATCTTCCTAACACATCCCCTGACCTTCTTCAGATTATTAAAAATTTGCGGCAGGGAGGTCTTGGAAGAGTTCTTGCATTGGGGATACTTTTGGACCTAGGCCCAGTTTCAAGGAACAGTCCGCGTTAGGGAGAGTTAGTAAGGAGGGCCTCGCAGCATGAGTCCACAGGGGAGTTGGCTGTCTTTTCTTTCAGGAGACGAGGTGTGGGTTTATCTGGGTGCCCCCTCGCCTGGGTGCAGGGTACTGGTTCGTTGGGTAGGAGGTCGATCTTGATGCCTAATAGAATAAGGACTGAAGGGATAGTATTTTCTTACAGTTCCATGCACATGCATATTAGTTTAAGTTAACCTCAAAAGTTTAAGTGGGTATTTTTAAGGATTAGAGTCAAAGGAGCACAGTAAAAATGGTGTTAGAGTGGCAATTGTTTGCATAGGCTCACCAAAATATGGAGGACATGGAAAGGAAAAGCCTTTGCCTAACTACACGGAGACCCTACCCCTGAAGTTTTCTGGCATAAGACCAACTCTAGACTCCAGGCATACTAGGTTGTCCAATCCAAGTCATTGTCTGTAGTGCCAGTACACTTTTATTTTTTACCCAGTCACTGTTGTTGGTGTCAGGTTTTTGTATTAAAGATCCTGGAGCTGGACAGAGAGCACAGCGGTGTTTGCTTTGCAAGCAGCTGATGCAGGACCTAAGGTGGTTGGTTCAAATCCCGGGGTCCCATATGGTCCACCATGCCTGCCAGGAGCTATTTCTGAGCAGATAGCCAGGAGAGTAACTCCTGAGCACCTCCAGATGTGACCCAAAAACCAAAAAAAAGAAAAGAAAGAAGAAGAAGAAGAAGAAGAAGAAGAAGAAGAAGAAGAAGAAGAAGAAGAAGAAGAAGAAGAAGAAGAAGAAGAAGAAGAAGAAGAAGAAGAAGAAGAAAAGATCCTGGAATCTGTATATTCTACATCGAAGTCAGGGCAATGCAGAGAGCCCTGTCCTGCAAGCAGGTCATTGTTGTTGTTAAGTCTTCTCAGTGTTAAGGGAAGTCTCTTTTGAGTAGGTCGATGTCAGAGCAGTTGTAGGGTCTTCCCTGGTAGAGTATTGCTTCCAGGTGATGTTATAGACAACCTAGGTTGTTTCATAGATGGCTTCCTGGTTCAGGGGTGAATGGAGAATGCCCATTCTTCTGAGGCCTGTGCCAGGTCATTATATCAATGTTCAGGGTGTAAGGTCCCATTGCACTACAAGATTTGTGTGTTCCTATCTCTATTAGATAAGAACTTATTTGTATGTATAGTATTTTCCCATTTTAATGTGCCGATGCAAAAACAGAACAATGCCACATGGCATTACTGGCACATATGGGGGCTGCAAGAACAAGTCCAACAATCCCCATGACTTGGTTCAAACATAAGCATTAAACTGAGGGACTCTTTTACCAGAATTCCTTATTGAACAGCTCACAAAGAGAAGAACAGACAAAAAGTGCAGAAAATCGTCACTGTATAAGAGAAAATTTAGTAAGAGTTATAGCTGTCTGTGGGGAGCAGCAGGGAGATGTCCCTGGACATCCCCCCACTTCTACAGTCGAACCTTGGATGACCGCAGCTTGCTACAGAAGAATAACAGAAACCAGATAACTGATGAGGCAAGGCCAACAAGATGTGTGCAGCAAAAAAATAATAGGGACTGGCAGTTCTGAGCCTGCTCTCACTCTGACCAATACATTCCATGGCCATGAGAAAAGTTAGACATATAACAGAACATTCTCTTTAAGGTTCACTGAAAGGTTTAACATTTACCAGAACTTTGTGTACGCAAATGTTCAACTTATGTTTTCATATGTTCCTCTTTATCTAACATTCCATCTGGCTGTGTACGTGACATCCGTGCCTTGTGGTTTTCCACCCCTTCCCCTCCTGGGCAGTGTGTAAAGACTGTCTTGGCAGATGATGATTGGTGCAACTCATGTTCCCCCCTCCCAGTTCCCCTTTTGGCTGATAGTATATAATTGTATGCTGCCCGAAATAAAGTGCTCTTAGTCTCTCACTGAGTCATGAGTCATTACTAACCTTTTGCTTCCACAGGTACTCAGGAGAATCACCCACCACGTTGTGTGGCCACCTTTGGGACAGCTCTGACTGCCGGTCAGCTAGAGCTAGGAACCCCTCACGGGGATCCCCCACAGGGAGCCGCATCTGGCGCCCAACGTTGGTGTCTCCATTCTCCTTATCGGCCGACCCGTTCTTCGGAATCCCTCACGTCTGGGTGAGTTGTGCCCCCGGGACGTGTGCGGTCTTTCCCCGTGCATGCACTCTCGCGACATTTGTCGCCCATTCGTCGGCCCCCGCCTTCGGGCTACTCTCGCCTTTTGGCTACTCTCTCGCCTCCGGGCTAGTTCTTCCTCTCCTCCTCATTATGGGCTCCGCCCTTAGCGCGGAGGCCCGTTTCCTTCAGTCGCTCCAAGATGAGCTTGTTTCTCGTAAGGTCCATGTCTCTAAGGCTGATCTTTGCCAGTTCCTTAATGTTGTCCACCGTGCCTCCCCGTGGTTTGCTTTCACTGCGCCTAAAATCGCCCGCTCCACCTGGCTTACCATAGGTAACGATCTCACTGCCTTCTGTGATAAGCAGAATGACCCTGCCTTTAAGGACTGTATTCTTAAATACTGGCAGCTTCTTGACGGCATCATCACCGCTGCCCCCATTTCTTCCTCCTGCGCCGATATTCTTAAAGCAGGAGAAGCGGTTCTAGCCTCTGCCTCCCGTTCTCACACACCTGCGTCCCCCACTCCTTCTCGGGACGGTGCCTCCGCCATCTCTCAGCCCCCTCCCTACGTTCCCCCCCTCCTTCTGCACCCGCTGCTCCTGTTTCTTCCTCCACTTCCTCTTTCCTTCCTCTTACCCGTGCCCCGTTCCCTGATCACCTCTCTCCCGAGGACGAGGCCACTCTGGAACAAGCTGCTGCCGCCTACGATTCCCGCTCACAGCCATTGCCCCCTCCCCCTAACTCTGCCGCTCCCTCCCAGCCGACTCCTTTGCAGTTTCAGTCTGCTATGGATAAAATCTGTTCTTCTCTAGACCGCATCCTCTCCCATGTTGCCCCCCCCCCTCACCGGCCTCTGTGCCCCTCCAAGCTTTCCCCGCTATTCTCCATCCCACATCCGAGCCTTCTCTGCCTGCGCCCCCGCCCTTGCCTAATCCTCCCCATTCCTCCCCGGCTGCTTCCTTTGCCTCCTCTCACCCTATGGTTACTCGTTCACAGGCTGCTGCTGGCTCTCTCTCCATCCGCCACCAGATCGCCCAACTTCGGGCTGATCATTTCTCTCCCAGATTTGTTCCCCTTTTTCAATGAGCCTGTGCCTGCCCCGTTTGCCCCCATTCACACACCCACCAGACCCCGGACTCGCGCTCAGGCCCTTGCTGTTAGGTAAGCGGACACCGGCTGCAGCAGCTGACCCAGCCTCCATAAATCATGGTGAGGATGGCCAGGATCCTGCTCCCTCCCCCAATTGTCCTGATTGGGGGGGGGGGTCCGGACCCTGTCTAATCTCTACGCTCCTATAGCTGGCCTCACCCCTTTTCATACCTTAAAGGCACAGCACACACTTTCCAGGTCCCAGCTTGCCAACACGGCTCTTGCTGCCCTCCATGCCTGGAAGTCGCTCCCCAGAGCAGGTGTTCCAGCAGCTCCCCGACACGCAGCAACAAACTGTTGCTGCTTCCCCCCCACCCTCCTGGCCAGGCTGCCACTTCAGCAATCAGCGAGCAGGGTGGAACCTCCACATCCCTTAGGGTAGTATTGCAGTCCTAAAATGTTTTTCTAAGATAAAGACCACAGTTGGTAGAATTAAAATAATTCAGAAACTGTTCATGTAAAATATATAGTAAAAATTTTCAGAATTTTGTTGTGTCTCATAAGAGGCCTCAAATAATTGTGAAGTTTGTGAATTAAATTATGCAGCATAAGCGTGCTTTTTCTAAAAGCATTTGTGTAATTAAGTTTTGTGCATTTGGTGTTGTAATTATTAAAACATTGGAAATTAGAAAACCTTCTAAATTCAGGTCTGTAAGGGTTAAAAAATTCTCTAAGGAGAAAAAGCAACAGGGAGATAACAGCAATACACTCCCTTTTTTCATGCCTCTCAGAAATTTTAGAGCAAGGTCATAATTCTGTCATTTGTAATAACAAATTATCAGTAAAATAAAAACCTTTTGGTGTTTTAAAATTTAAACGAACACACAAGTATTATAATTTAATTCTTTTATATTTCTATTAGAAAATTTATTTTAATTTTTAAGGTATTTAAAAAAAATTATGTGGAAAATAATGTGATTAGCCTTTTTAAATAATATAGTTAATATTATTGCACAATTAACACCCAGGTGTGCTTCATAATACACTTAGTTTTAATTTTGTGCTACAGCAATGGTTCTTTACCTTTGCATTAAAACAACTATCCTTTAAGTGTAATCAGAAAGTCAGTTTTTCATACCTTTAATAATCATAGTTCATGCTATTGTGTTTAATCATAAAAATTTTAACACTTTATTGCAGCTGTCTTACTGTTCTACTGTGAAAACAATTTAAAGAAAACCTTTTTATTTACAGCAAATGATATCATACTTCAAAGTGCAAACTCTTTTTACAGTGCTCATTAACCATTTTATTTAATGTTTTATACTTCAAATTAGTATTATTTTAAAAATGTTTTATGCTAAATCTAAACCTTAAAATTTATTTTCAGCAAAGTTCCACTCCAGCTACATTAAGTACTTCAAACAACTAAAAGTTTTTCTACAAAAAAAAAAAAAAAAAAAAAAAAAAAAGTTTTGGATCGATCCTTTTGTCTGTTTATGTGTGTTGTAATGAATGAAAGTGGCCACAATGTTGTGTTTAGTGTTGTTTTGTTTTGTCTATTTATTTGTTATTTCTACATTTCATGATAAATACAATTTTTAAAGCCTTATCCATTTTTGAAATTTCAATTAATTTTTTTTTCAACTTGGTTCAGTCTGGTCATCTGAAACACTGTAACATCCTGCTAAAAATCATGTGTTAAGCTAGCTTTGTCCTTCTGACAACATAGCAGAAAGTGTAGAGCATGGTAAACCCCAGATTTCTCAATGGCCATCGGGGATAACTTTTCCCTGGAGAATTTCTGGACTTTGCAATCATCCAGCTTTTCTGCTATGTGTAAGTTAAGGCCATAAGAATATGGATATGTGGCTAGAAAAAGAAGCATCTAGCTTTAAGATAATAACTAAGAAGTTTAAGAAAAATCATTTAGGGGCCGGAGAGATAGCATGGAGGTAAGGCGTTTGCCTCTCATGCAGGAGGTCATCGGTTCGAATCCCGGCGTCCCATATATGGTCCTCCCGTGCCTGCCAGGAGCAATTTCTGAGCCTGGAGCCAGGAATAACCCCTGAGCACTGCCGGGTGTGACCCAAAAACCACAAAAAAAAAAAAAAAATCATTTAGATTCAGTTTAAAAGTTTTTAAAAAAAAAATTGGCAATTGTTAATTATAAAATTTTTGAATGCTGAAGTCTCACAGAAGTCAGAAAGCATTCCCGTAATATTCAAAAATAACTTGTGTAATATATATTGCTGTGTCTTCTGCCTGTAAACCAAGGTCACCCTATCTTACCCACACGCCTTCCCCCAACTATTTTCTTACACCTATCACCTTTTTTCAGCCTACTCTCCCCTCTGGTCCAGTTTCCTCCTCACAGCTTATTCTTGATATGATTAATGCCTCTGCCTCCACCATTACTAACCCTGCATATGAAAAATGTTGGATTTGCTATTCCTCCCAGCCTCCATTTTATAAAGGATTGGCTGTTTTTGGTACTCCTATCCCTCTACAGAATCAGCCCTCCATTGCCTGGGACCTTGACCCTGGCCAAGGCATAACTCTGGGTCAAGTTGTAGGTGTTGGCCTTTGCATTCTGGAACCCCATATGCTCCCTCCCCTTCAATTGATTGATGTTTGTAATCAAACCTATGTTGTTAATCATAACGACTCCTATGTTTTGTCCCCCAATGGTACCTATTTTGCTTGCTCTACTGGTTTGACCCCTATCTTGGTTCCTAAAATTTTTCTTGCCCACAAAGACTACTGCGTGTTAGTTTTGCTGTTGCCTCGCCTCTCTGTTCACCCAATAGAAGATCTTCCCCTCTTCACCACTAACTCCTCCTTGCTACGCCATAAACGAGAACCTGTTTCTGCTGTGACCATTGCTGTGCTGCTCGGACTTGGTGCTGCCGGTGCTGGTACTGGTATCTACTCCATGGTCCGCTCATCTGAGTCCTTCTACCAGCTTCAGCACGCTGTAGATGCGAACATTAGACCAGTACCCTCGGCACCGCACCCCCCTGGGACCCCCTTCACGTTGACCTCTGCGCCCTTGCCCTTGGGGCTAGCGAGGTCTGGGGTACCCCTTCCTTTTTCCTCCCTCGCGATTACCCAGTCGATTCCCTCAATGAAGCTCAATTTGGATGCGGCAATCGCGCGGCCCGCAAAAACCTTCGCGCTGAGGTTGTTTACACCTGTCCCGGGGATCACCGTGATCGCTCCCTCTCCTCCAAGTGTGGTGACGCCTCCTACTACTTTTGTAAAGCCTGGGGATGCAAAACCTCTGGCGATGGCTATTGGAACCTCTCCGTCCACCACACCGAGGATCTGTTACTGTCTCACCTGCCCGGCCCTGGCTACCGCCGCGCAAAACGCGAGCCCATCACGGCCCTCACCGTTGGCGTCCTCCTTGCTCTTGGCGCCACCGGCGCCGGCACTGGCATCGCTTCCCTCGTTCAAACCCATGATCAATACCGCCACCTAGCGGTTCTTCAACGCAAGGTAGACTCCGATATTGCTGAACTTAAACAAGGACTTAAACATTTAACTAACACTGTTAATTCTCTTGCAGAAATGGTCCTCCAAAATCGCCGTGGTCTTAACCTTGCATTTTTGAAGGAAGGGGGAATTTGCGCCACCTTGAAAGAAGAATGTTGTGTGTTCAAAGATGAAACAGGTTTGGTTAGAGATAGCATAAAAAGAGTTGAAAAAAGTCTAGAGGAAAGACGTAGGGAGATTGATCAGAGTGAGAGTTGGTACAAGAACTGGTTTTTTACCACTCCGTGGTTATCTACATTGCTCCCAGCTTTTCTGGGACCCTTCATTGGCTTCATGCTGCTCATTTCCTTTGGCCCCTGGGCTTTTCGCCGCCTCACCAGCTTTGTCAAAACTCAGAAATGAAGCCACCAAGAAACATCCAACAGTCATGTACCAACAGCTCGGAACAGCCAAAGACGCTCCTGAAGATTCTCCTCCCCCACCATCACTCAACTTCGATCAATTCGAGCAACTGGAAAAAAAACCTCCTTCCTGCCGCTCGCGGCTTGCTAAAGCCTGGCGCAGATTCAAGCGCAGTTGCAAATACTGAGCACTGCCCTGAAGGGCAACTCCAACAATGGCTTGCTTATAGTAAATAAAGAAAGGGGAGCTGTGGGGAGCAGCAGGGAGATGTCCCTGGACATCCCCCCACTTCTACAGTCGAACCTTGGATGACCGCAGCTTGCTACAGAAGAATAACAGAAACCAGATAACTGCTGAGGCAAGGCCAACAAGATGTGTGCAGCAAAAAAATAATAGGGACTGGCAGTTCTGAGCCTGCTCTCACTCTGACCAATACATTCCATGGCCATGAGAAAAGTTAGACATATAACAGAACATTCTCTTTAAGGTTCACTGAAAGGTTTAACATTTACCAGAACTTTGTGTACGCAAATGTTCAACTTATGTTTTCATATGTTCCTCTTTATCTAACATTCCATCTGGCTGTGTACGTGACATCCGTGCCTTGTGGTTTTCCACCCCTTCCCCTCCTGGGCAGTGTGTAAAGACTGTCTTGGCAGATGATGATTGGTGCAACTCATGTTCCCCCCTCCCAGTTCCCCTTTTGGCTGATAGTATATAATTGTATGCTGCCCGAAATAAAGTGCTCTTAGTCTCTCACTGAGTCATGAGTCATTACTAACCTTTTGCTTCCACAGGTACTCAGGAGAATCACCCACCACGTTGTGTGGCCACCTTTGGGACAGCTCTGACTGCCGGTCAGCTAGAGCTAGGAACCCCTCACGGGGATCCCCCACAGGGAGCCGCAGCTGTCAAGGAAATAGACATAAAATATTCAAAAGGCATACATGTCCCTTTTATGTCTTTTGAAATAGTTGGAGTTTGTTAAATCCAGTGCACCACTTTGGTCTGTAATTTGGACGGTCCAGTACTGAACTTAAAAAGGGTAAATGTGTGGTAATGATGGTTAGGGGTGAGGGAGTTAAGGAATAAAAATGAGCTTTGTAGGGGTGTGGGAGAGGGCAGAATACAAGATGGACATTCTGCACATACAAAACATACCTTAATGATAGGGAATACTATTAATATATGCCCCGAAGCAGTTTTGAAAATGAAGACCAGCAAGAAATCGGCAGTGACTGCCTTAGTGCAACCCAGCAACTCGCAGCACCCCCCAAGTTAGGGACCCACCTTTTTTGGCCCCCAAGCTAGGGAGAAAACCTTCGGCCTGGGGTTTCCCCAAACCGCATGCCGACTAGAGCTAGCCTCCAGATCAAGAAAGGATTCTGTAGAGAAGCAGAAGTCAGGATCAGCCTGCCCTCCTACCTGTGCCCTTCCCACCCTCGTGCTGGGGGAGGGACGGGGAAAGCTTGGGGGCCCCTCCAAGAGAGACCTCCTGGCACCCACCTTTTCTGGCCTCCTGGCTGGCACCCAAGGAAGGCCTGGAGGCCAGGGGAAGAAGAGGGGATGGCTGGGGGCTAATCAGCAAAACACATATAAGAGTCAGAGATACTTTTTTCTTTTTGGGTCACACCCAGTAGTACTCAGTGCTTACTCTGACTTTGCTCAGAGATCACACTGACAGGCTTGGAGGACCATATGTGGTGCTAAGGATTTGAGTCATGTGCAAGGCAACGTGACCTACTCATTGCACTATCACTCAAGTTCCATCAGGGGTACATTATATAAATATATTTATATAGAGCTAAATTCATAGCCACTATATATATATATATATATATATATATATATATATATATATATATATATATATATATATAAATAGGTGTTCAGTGTTTGGAAGTTGCTGTCTTGGATTTTGAATTTGATGTTGCTGTTGAATATTATACTGAAGACTCACCCAGCAGAGATGCACCTACATGAACTGTAATGTTGAAGACTTTGATCAGGGTGCTATTGTTATATGTCATTCTCAGATGCCTGATGTTAAATCTGCTGTAATATTATCATGCATCCATTATGGGATAAAGTTGATTTCTTCATCATTAATCTAGCTGGGATTGATGCTACATTGAGGCCATTTATTCTACGCAGTAGAATAAATCAAACTAAATTTTTGCTCTGTGTGTATGAAAAAGAGAGAGAAAGAGAGAGAACAACAATAAAACAACAGCAAAATGCCAACCTATTCAGCTGGTACCTTCCCCAACCTTCAGGCTGAGAGTCATGACCAGAGATGGCTTCCTTCAGACAATTAATTCTGTGGCTACAGAGCAATGCCATGCAGCACCAGATAACCCAAGCACAAAAGCTATAGTGGGTAAGGCATGACACTTTTTAAGGAAGTGGAAGTTGATGGTAATTAAACACTTCACTTGGCCTCATAGAACTGTTAGACAGGAGAGGAGAGACTAGAACACACATGCTTCGAATCTCAGCTTTGTCCAAGGTCTGTGTACCACCCAGCCATGCCAGCACTAATGATGTTGAGGGCAGCTCTGGTAGAGAATCTTCAAGAGAGCAGAAGGGTTAAAGGTCAAATGGCTAGTTCAACCTTTATGGAAAGCGATATGGAGATTCCTCCAAAAACTGGAAATCGAGCTCCCATATGATCCAGCTATACCACTCCTAGGAATATACCCTAGGAACACAAAAATACAGTACAAAAACCCCTTCCTTACACCTATATTCATTGCAGCACTATTTACCATAGCAAGACTCTGGAAACAACCAAGATGCCCTTCAACAGATGAATGGCTAAAGAAACTGTGGTACATATACACAATGGAATATTATGCAGCTGTCAGGAGAGATGAAGTCATGAAATTTTCCTATACATGGATGTACACAGAATCTATTATGCTGAGTGAAATAAGTCAGAGAGAGAGAGAAAAACGCAGAATGGTCTCACTCATCTATGGGTTTTAAGAAAAATGAAAGACATTCTTGCAATAATAATTTTCAGACACAAAAGAGAAAAGAGCTGGAAGTTCCAGCTCACCACAGGAAGCTCACCACAAAGAGTGATGAGTTTAGTTAGAGAAAAAACTACATTTTGAACTTTCCTAATAATGAGAATGTATGAGGGAAATGGAGAGCCTGTTAAGAGTACAGGTGGGGGTCGGGTGGGGAGGAGGGAGACTTGGGACATTGGTGATGGGAATGTTGCACTGGTGATGGGTGGTGTTCTTTACATGACTGAAACCCAAACACAATCATGTATGTAATCAAGGTGTTTAAATAAAAAAAAAGAAAGTAAAAAAAAATAAATAAAAAATAAAGGTCAAATGGCAAAAACCAAAAAAAAAAAAAAAAAAAAAGGACCCGGAGAGATAGCACAGCGGCGTTTGCCTTGCAAGCAGCCGATCCAGGACCAAAGGTGGTTGGTTCAAATCCTGGTGTCCCATATGGTCCCCCGTGCCTGCCAGGAGCTATTTCTGAGCAGACAGCCAGGAGTAACCCCTGAGCAACACGGGGTATGGCCCAAAAACAAAAAAAAAGTCACATGGACTCTGATCAGATATGACTCTCTAGATTCTGACTCTGGGATCCAAGTCTCTGACCTGAAGGGTTCTCATTCCTTTTAGTATATGAAATAAAATGAGTTAAATTGCTTGAACAATTAGAATGTTTTTGTTTGCTTTTGCTACTTGACAATACTCTATAAAAGCAAGTGGTAATTCTCAGGGGAATACTAAATAAAAATCTATAAAAATATCTCATTGCCCTAGGCTTAATATTAGAAGGGAAGTTTGCTGAGGAAGGAACCATATTGTCAGAGCAAAGGGAATGGAGAGAAAAGGGTTGGGCCTGGGAGCTCTTGCAGGTTTGCTGCATGTCAACAAACCCTGCTCCCAGCCACCAGCCACTGATTTTTCGAAATAGAAGTTTCTCTATTTGAGTGCTTCACATATGTAGCAATATAATTATCTACATATATGCACATATCTACATATATGCACATAGTATATAGAGGCATGAGTGCATATGTTTATATGCTTATAATTTATACAAAGACTTAACCATTTTATTGGATGACTTAAGGTGCCACCATTCTCTTCCAGTGTTTCCTGTCATTTCACAGAACTTTTTTAATTATTTCTCAGTTATAAGGATTCTTTTGTCAGGTCTCAAGAAATCAAGTTAAACATAAATGCAATGTTAATATTTCTTGTTTCTTAAAAGAAACCTGCAGTGAAAGATCTAGTGATAATGGTCACTATATCTTGCTGTCTATTCATATACTTTGCTTCTAGCTTTTGCCCCATAAGGATTCTCAAGTGTCCACTTGATAGATTTCCCCACTCGCAAGAACGTTTGAGTAAGAATTTATCATGATGACTCAAGTTAGCTAACTTCTCTGATCATGGACACTCTTGCCCTTTCCTATGAAAGACCTGCACCTTGCCTAGCTCCAGCCTGTTTCTCACTGTCCCCCATTAGGGAAGCTTTCCCAGGTTCTACCTTCAATATTTGCTAGTCAAGAGTCCAACTTAAGTCTGAGGCTTCCTATGTCACAGATTCTCAGAGTAATCTGGGATCCAGATTCCCATTGGGAATCCAGATGTGTGAAGAGCTCTTGGCATTGTGTTGATTAGCATAACAGCCCCTCCTTGGACTGCCCTACCTGGTCACATGGAACAATAAGCATTTGTTACCACAGCTAAGTGCTGCTATTCCACTGAGAAAAGTTGGCTTGATCTGAGCAGCTCAGTTCCTCAGGTGATGGTTCTAATTGGTCCTTATAGCTGATTGTGTTGAAGCAGAAGTGGCAGAGACAGGTGCCATCTGGGTGGTGCACGTAAGAGTTAATTTGATGCTCTTTATCAGAGTTACCTAATTAGTTCATTATGTAGGCAGTTGTATTAACTATTTTGTGTTTGACCAATCAGAGGGATGGGTTTTCACACTCCTGTTAATATCACAAATAATGAGACAAGAGGAGTGGGTATAGTATAGTATAGCACAGTTCATGGTTTTGGCAATGGCAATCTTGGTAGAGAAAGATGCTTTGGTGGGAGAAAAGTTGCTACTAAAAAGGAGCTGTTGGGATTCCTAGCCTGAGCAAAAATTGCTGTTGACTTGTGAGGAGTTGTGAATAAAGACAACTGTGGTTGACCTGTGATTCTTACTCACCATTCACAGTAATTCAACCCTATGAACCCTCAAACTAGGCACTTTAGTTATTTGCACTGTAACAATTGTACTCTGGTTGATTCCATACCAGTCTTTTTTGAGCCCAGACAACAGGCTCAACATCATTTTCCAGACAATTCTACACTGAAGATACTTGCTATACAAGGCTATAAACCAAAACATGAATGCATTTCTCAACCTTCTGCTTAAATGAATATCTATCTCCTCAGGCACCATCAGCTCCAGCACTGAGTGTAAAGTCCAGGTTAGAACAGTATTCTCTGTTCACCAAGAGCTGAAGAGGTCATGTGATCACACCCAATATCATTAGGGTAGGAATGAATGAATATATGCACAAAGATGGATGATTGGAAGGAAAAATAATAGAAACTTTTGCTACAACTATTGACATGGGATTTAATTCATGCAACTCATATTCTAGCTGGAGATAAATTACTAGTCGTCTTGTCAACAATATGTAAGCCACTATGATCAAAATAAAAATTATGTTAAAAAATTACTAGTCGTCTTTTCTGAAAGTGTCCCCAACATCTCCAAATAGTTCTCCTACCTTGTGGAGGGTCAGGGAAAGAAGAGGAGACTCACACTACAATCTTACTTAACATTCAGTCAACTCTGCTTCAATGGTTCATCCTGTCTTTCATAAGAATGGAGTATTGACTACCTGGACTGGTTTTGTTATCTTATAGCAAGTACTGGTAAATGTGCCTTGGGATTCTTTTAAGAATGCATAATTATATATCACCATTTTTTAATATTGGAGTCCAGTCAACCAAAAAAAAAGTCAAATTAATGAGTTTCTTTCTACAAGACAATGCTGTAATTCCTTTCAAATTAGCAGCTTCTTTTCTCACCTTCAACCCTAATCAGTAGAAGACACCTTTTTACATCAGTTTCTTCTGACAACATTCTAAACACTACTTTCATTAATTTTAATTATTTTGTAGTATTTAAAATTAGTGAATATTATTACTTAAATTTCCAATTAAATTATAACCACAGGTTTAAAAATATTATTTTTAGTTATTCTTAATTTTTATTCAATAACGGTGAAATAAACTAAAAAGTTATTAATAACTTTTAAAACAATTTAAGTTTTAAAATGTTTTAATGTTTTTCTTTTCAAACTTATTTTTAAATTATTATTATTATTAATTTTTTTAATTAAGGCACCATGTTTTACAAAGTTATTCATAGTTGAGTTTTAGGTATACAGTGGTCCAGTGTCAACTTCCCTCTACCAGTGTCCCCAGTTTCCTTCCCATCTACCAGGTTTCTCCTTTTTTCATACTACAGTATTTTACTCACAGAAAAGTTGCTTAGGATTGAGTTACAGTCATAAAATATACAACAACCTTTATCAGTGTACATTTCTTGCCATCAATGTCAAGAGTTTCCCTCTTATCCTCCCTGGTGCCCTCTTCCCTCTTACCCACACATTCCTCCTCTTGCTTCTGAGGAAGGCATTTTACTTTATTCTCTTTTTCTTCATCTCTTTCTTCTTTCTTTCTTTCTTTCTTTCTTTCTTTCTTTCTTTCTTTCTTTCTTTCTTTCTTTCTTTCTTTCTTTCTTCTTTCTTTCTTTCTTTCTTTCTTTCTTTCTTTCTCTCTCTCTCTCTCTCTCTCTCTCTCTTTCTTTCTTCTCTCTTCTCTTCTCTTTCTTTCTTTCTTTCTTTCTTTCTTTCTTTCTTTCTTTCTTCTTTCTTTCTTTCTTTCTTTCTTTCTTTCTTTCTTTCTTTCTTTCTTTCTTTCTTTCTTTCTTTCTTTCTTTCTTTCTTTCTTTCTTTCTTTCTTTCTTTCTTTCTTCTTTCCCTCTCTTTCTTTCTTTCTTTCTTTCTTCTTTCTTTCTTTCATTCTTTCTTTCTCTCTCTTTCTTTCTCTCTTTCTCTTTCTTTCTCTCCTTCCTTTCTTTCTTTCCTTCCTTCCTTCCTTCTTTCTTTCTTTCTTTTTCTTTCTTTCTTTCTTTCATTCTTCTTTTTCTTTTTCTTTCTTCTCTCTCTTTTCTTCTTTATTTCTTTTTTCTTTTTCTTTCTTTCTTTCTTTTGTTCTTTCATTCTTTCTTTCTCTCTTTTCTTTCTTTATCTCTCTTTCTTTCTCTCTTTCTTTCTCTCTCTTTCTTTCCTTCCTTCCTTCCTTCTTTCTTTCTTTCATTCATTCTTCTTTTTCTTTTTCTTTCTTCTTTCTCTTTTCTTCTTTCTTCTTTCTCTCTTTTCTTCTTTCTTTCTTTTTCTTTCTCTCTCTTTTCTTCTTTCTTTCTTTCTTTCTTTCTCTCTCTTCTTTCTTTCTCTCTTTTCTTCTTTCTTTATCTCTCTTTTCTTCTTTCTTTCTTCTTTCTTTCTTTCTTCTTTCTTTCTTTCTTTCTTTCTTTCTTTCTTTCTTTCTTTCTTTCTTTCTTTCTTTCTTTCTTTCTTTCTTTCTTTCTTTCTTTCTTTCTCTCTCTTTCTCTTTCTGACTCTCTCCCTATCTCTTTTCTTTTTTGAGATTGTAGTTTGTACTACTGAAAATAAAGCGGAGGCACATTTTTTAATTACATATTTTTATTCAAAGCATTATGATTTGTAAAGTTAAGTTTTAGACATAAAATGTTTCAGGACCAATAACTCTACCAGTGTATCAACCTCCCCCCACCAATGTTCTCAAAGTCTATCTATCAAAATTGCTTTGAAATTTTGTCAACATTTTTCCCTGATTATAAAAGGTATACTGTAGTATTAATGAAATTGTGGGATTGATCTGATCCCACCCTGCTCAGTATATGTCTTGTTACTCAATGGTTGGAAACATCTTTGAATATAGCACCTTGGATTGGTGTTTAGACCACTTGGTCCCACCTCCAAGCCCTTTACTCCTAAGAAGAAGCAAGCTTCGTGGAGGTCTGGAAATGCGAGAAAGGATTTTCCTCAAAATCCAAGTATTTATTCTGAAAGAAGAGAACACATCTGGAGATGGGACAAAGTGGTCTCAACACCAATTCAAGGTGCTACATTCAACAATGTTTCCAACCAATAGTGACAAGGCATATACTGAGTGGGGTGGGATAAAATCAATCCCACAATCCAATTAATCCCATATCTCCCCTGATTTGACTTAATAGAAAAATGCAAAAATAAGTGGTAAAATAAGGTAATACACCCCAAGGGAAAGTGAGCTTACTAAGGGAATAATGGATGACTAAAATTAAAGGAGACTGCAACATTTTTGCATAGGCACAGCTTTTCCCTTTATGTGGGAAGGTCTAGGTGTGAGGAACAAGCCAAGTGGCTGCAAGCTGTGACCCAGGGACCCTGGATATGGAATTTATTGGCAGGAACTAAACAAAGGGACCTTCGGTCATGACATGGCTCTCTTTTGCTTAAAGTGTGTTCTAAAAGATTTGCACTTTAATTAAATTAGTTATCTCAAGAGGCCAAGTGGTCAAGCATTGCCTAGGCAACCCTTTCTCATGGCTACATGCCAGAGACTGGGGACTGGCAGGGCAGTGGGATCATAATGGGCACTTTTGACCTTGTCAAGTTTGAGGGTCTTGTAAAATATCAGAGACATTTGGTCTCTCCACAGGTTGATACTTGGTTCTCTGGAGCTCTTTACTGTTTGTCTTTGGCCTCAACTGTAGCAACTTCTCATGCTGGGAGGCTACAGGGGGATGAGGTAGTGATGCCATTTATCGGTGGCACCCAGACTCATGTGCTTTATGGCCTGCATGTTGTGCTTGCTCCTGCCTCTCCAGGTCTCCAGAGAACTGGAAGGTCTGTATGGTGGAGAGGGTGACACTGTGGGCTACAGTCCTGACAGAGAGGTGGTCTCAGTGCTAAATCAAGAAGGTTGGAGCCAAGCACTTTCATCTGTGGGAGCCACAGTCAGGGGAATGGACCGGATGAGGGGTTTCTGGGTGCCACTGAGCCTTGTGAAAAAGGCTGTCTCTGTGTGCTTCTCTCCAGCTAAGTTCAGATTCTTTTTGTATTTTTGTTTTTGGGCCACTCCCTGAGCTTTGAGGGCTTATTCCTTGTCTGTGCTCTGGACAGTGATTAATTTTGGTTCCAGGGATAAAACTCATGTTGGCCACACATAAGGTAAGTTTCTTAAGCTATCTACTTTTTTTATGACCCACTAGATTATTTTTTGGGGGGTAGGAGGTATCTTTTAAGCAGTACTCAGGGGGCCCCAGGGACCATTTCTGTGATACTCAGCCAATGTGATGGCACAATTTATTGCTTCAGCCTGTAGATGCAGTACTGCTTAGACCTAGACATGCTGGGGCCCATATTGGCAAACCTGGAGAGTGCTCTGAATGCCATACTTGCTTAGGGGTCTATTTCAAATCCCTGAGCATGCAAGGTATGTACTTCTAGCAACAGAGCTATATCCCTGGTTCCATGTCAAGATCCACCAGCCTATTCCAAGCTCTGTTTGGAAGAACAGAAATGCCCAACCTGGCTGATGGTTCCATGAAACTTCCTGAAGATGTGGCGCTGCTCAGGTTCTGTTGTTTCAGTGGTACCTGGACACCCTGGGAGATGTTATGGACTTCCAGACTATACCCAGTGATACTCTGGGGCATCAGGAATTAAAGGGTGCTGGGAATTGTAAGTAGGTCAGTTATGTGCTAGGCTTGTGCCTAACTGTAATACTATCTCTAGGCCCCCTCTTTCAGTTCTTACTGAATCCCACTATCTTAGGAAAGGCTCAAGACCTCCTGCCTTGAGAGTGAGTGAAAGTGGACAGTGAAGAGAAGCAATAAAGATGAAAGATGCCCTTTATTTTGATTTTCTTAAAAGGAAAAAAAATCAAAAAAAAGAAACCCTACAATAGCCACAGTTTTATATAGAACACATTATTTATGGGCTAATGGATTATTTTTCCTAAAGGAAAAGTAGTAGAAACTGTGGCTCCTCATGAATTTGTAGGATGGAAATTAAGCTACACATAGACTCACTCTGCAAGATGCAAAACCCAAGCCCAGCTCAGCTCACAGCCACTCAGGTCTCTGGACTTCTCTCAAATTGCATTCGCCTTGCATTCCAGTTAACTATCTGCCTGAAAAAGAACTCACTATCCTGAGAACTTCTACACAGCTACCCACTACCTAAGAAACCCTTTGATTCCAACATAAATTATCTCATTGGACAATTAGAAATGGCTGGGGATAGGGCCATGCTTCATGTCACCCCACATAGCAGCTCTGCTCTCCATTCCTCCCTTCTTCCCTCCCTCTCTCCATCCTCCTTCCCTTCCTCTCTCGATCTCTCCCTCTCTCCCTTCCTCCCTCCATCTCTCTCCATCCATCCCTCCCTTCCTTCCTTCATCTCTGTCCCTCCCTCCCTTCCTTTACCCTTCCCTTCCTTCCTCCATCCCTCTTTTCCTCCTCCCTCCATTCCTTTCTACCTTCCTTTCTCCCTTCCTTCCTTCCTTCCTTCCTTCCTTCCTTCCTTCTTTCCTTCCTTCCTTCATCTTTCCCTTCTTCCATTCCTTCTTCCCTCTCCATTCCTTCCTCACTTCCTTCCTCCTTTTCTTCCTCCCTCCCTCCTTCTTCCTTCATTCTTTCCTTCCTCCCTTTTCCCCTTTCTCCCTCCCTCCCTCCTTACCCTCCCTCCCTCCCTCCCTCCTTCCTTCCTTCCTTCCTTCCTTCCTTCCTTCCTTCCTTCCTTCCTTCCTTCCTTCCTTCCTCCTTTCCTTCCTTCCTTTCTTTTATCCCTCCCTCCTTCCTTTCTCCTTTCCTTTCTTTCTTCCTTCCTTCCCTTCCTTCCTTTTTTCTTGTTTCCTGACATACATTTGAAATGTTCCTGACACCTTCTCCCACTCTCCCACCTTCATACTCCCCACCCTTCCTGACATGAAGGCAAGTAGACTTCATGGGTCCCAACTTGATAGGAATGGAACAGAGATAATGAACGTGAGTATGTCTATGCAAGCCTGAGTGTGCATGTATGTGTACACATTAGTGCTTGCATTTAAAATACTCTGTGCATATCTATGTGTCTTTGTATATATGTCTATATGTTTAATATGTGCTTGTATGAGTCTTGTATGTGTTTGATGAATGATGTCTGGGTCTATGTTAGTATATGGGCATGTGTCTTTGTATATCCATATGTTTTTATGAGTCTGAATATGTGGGATATACCAGCAGATACATGTTTGGGTCTATCACAGTATATGTGCACAGATACAAGTATATGTGTGTTCTTATGTCTATGTATATGTTATGTATAAGTAAATATTCTTATCTGAAGTGAGTGAAAGTCTGGAGTGTGTGTGGTAGAGATAGAGGTCAGGTTGAAGGATGTGGATTTCTCCTAGTCCCACTTTGTTTCCTGCACAGACCCCATTATTTTAGATTTTGAATCCCCTTGAGATAGTTACAAAGTTGTTTATGATTGAGTTTTAGTTATACAATGTCCAATGTCCATCCACTACCAGTGCACATTTTCTACAACCAATACCCCCAGTTTGCTTCCCAAAGTCCCCTGCCCCTCTGGCTTACTTTATGGCAGAGATTTTTCTTCTTTTGCTTTCTCTTTCCATCTTTACATTTTAAATACTGGTTTGCGACTCAGGAGACATTTTAAATGGATTTTTCTCAGCTCCTGCCCTGATCAGCTTCATTTTGTGGCTAACCACCCCAACCATAACAGCTCAGATACATAAGCAGAGTTAGGTTGTATCCACATACGAAGGGTGGGGCGAGAGGAACGTCCCATTTCACTTCACTTCACAGCTGCACACATCTTCTACCTGATGAACCCCTGCACAACACGTAGAATGCACCATACTAAAAGCATGACTATGGGGAAACAACACAGACCAACATCATACACAGAAAAAGAAGATGGCAGCTCTGATGAGCCAAAAAGTGCCAACCACCTATTTAGCCTCTCAGATAAGGAGTTCAGAGAGGAAACATGGAGGATGTTCATAGAACTCAAAGAAAGCATGGATCAAGATGAATGAACCACAAATAAGAATCAAAAGGATATGAAGTTAGAAATCAGAAAACTCCAAACTGAAATAACAGGACTGAAAAGCTCAGTAGATGTAATGAAAACTTCACTGAAATCCCTCTGTAACAGAGTGACAGCAGTTGAAAACATAATCAGTGAGCTGGAAGATGAGATGCATAACAACTCCATACAAAAAAAGGATTGGAAAAGATCCTTAAAGCAAATGATCAGGCAATGGAAAAATCCTCAAAAAAAAAAAAAGAGAAATTTTTGATAAACTCAACAGAATAAAACATAAGAATCATTGGTGTTCCAGAGACCCAGGAAGTAAATTCCCAGGAAGAATCAACAGCCAAGGACATAATTGCAGAGTAACTCCCAGAGCTAAATACTGCATGCAACCAAATCCTGCATGTCTTAAGGGTGAAGTGACGTGCTTCTCTGGCTCCATCCTTCGTAGGAACACCCAAAGACACATACTAGTCACAATGAACAATCCCATAGATTGGAATGAAATACTGAAACAGCAAGATAAAAAAGAGAAATTACATTCAAAGGAGCATCCTTAAGATTTACAGCATATCTGTCACAAGAAACCTTCAAGGTCATAAGGCAGTGGTGGGATATAGTGGTGGGATATAGTTTTGGAAACTCAAGGAAATTAATGCTTTGACAAGAATACTGCACCCAGCCAGACTCACATTCAGGTTTGAAGGAAGTATACATAGCTTCACAAATAAACTACAGCTCATAACCTTTACAAAATCAAAACCAGTCCTAAAAGAAAAACTGAAATGTTTACTTTAAGAAAAGCAGACCAACAGACACACCAAACTCCTACATAAAAATGACACTAAATCTCATGACAAATTATCTCTTTCAACATCAATGGACTTAATGCACCTGTTAAGAGACACAGAGTGGCAAAATGGATCAAAAAGCTGAACCCAACATTCTGCTGCCTACAAGAAACACTCTGAATCGCCAGAAGAAACATAGACTTAAAAAATCAAATTAAAAAAAATTCTGGCTAATAGGAACCAACGCCTCATCTAGAATATCATACACTATGACTATGTAGGTTTCATTCCAGAAATGTAAGGATGGTTTAACATATGTAAATCAACCAACATAATACACCATATCAACAAAAGGAAAAATAAAAACCATATGAAAATATCAATAGGTGTAGAGAAACCCATTCTTGATAAAAAAAAAAACACTCAACAATTGACAATTTGGAGAACAATTATTCAAGTAAACAATTCCCTTAAAAGCTGGAGTTGCCATATCAATGTAAGATGACACAAACTTTAGACTTAGAAAAGTTATAAAAGACAGAGATGGACATTTTCTAATAATCTCACTCCTAAACACTTATGCACCCAATGAGGGAGCAACAAAATATTTAATATACTAGTTGAAAAAATATGAAAAAAGACATCAATAGCAACACAATGATAGTGGGAGACCTCAACACTTCTTTCTCATTCCTTGATAAGTCAACCAGGCTGAAACTCAAAAAGAATATATTGTTTCTCAAAGGAGAAATGGAATAAAGTGGCCTAATATATATGTATATATGTATGTATGTATGTATATACATATATGGCACTCAATCCCCAGAAAACTGGATACACATTCTTTTGCAATGCACATGGGTCATTCTCCAGGATATATCACATGCTGGCTCATAAAACATACCTCCATAAAATCAAGAGTATTGAAATTGTACAGACTACCTTCTCAGATCACAATACACTAAAATTAGAAGGGAATTAAAAAGGGATAGAAGAAAAACTTTAAAACCTGGAAATTAAACAGCTCAATAATGAACAACTAGTGGGTCAGAAAGGAAATCAAAAGATTCCTGGAAACAAATGCTAATGAAGACCCAAATTATCAGAATTTGTGGGACACAGTAAAAGCAGTACTAGAGGAAAAATTATAGCTCTGCAAGTTCACATCAGAAAGGAAGAAGGGTCCTCAATAAATAGCTTAAAGTTATAGCTTATAAATTAGAAAATGATCAACAGAGTAAACTAAAAATTGGTAAGCAGAGGGAAGTAACAAAACTTAGATCAGAAATCAATGAATTTAAAACAACAATCGGAAAAAAATCAATGAAAGTAGAAGTGGATTCTTTGAAAAAATAAATAAGATCGATATGCCACTGGCAAAACTCACAGAGAGAAACTTAAAAATTGGATTAGAAATAAAAAGGGAGAAATAAAAATAAAAAAATAATATGGAGATTTAAAGAATAATCAGAGACTACTTTGAGAAATTCTATGCCATGAAACATGAGAATATGGAAGAAATGGATAAATTCTTGGACTCTTATAACCTTCCACCATTGAATCAGGATGATGTAGCATATCTAAACATATCTAAGCATATCTAAAGAGCCCTGTCACTATTCAGGAAATTAAAATGTAATCAAAAGTCTTTCCAAAAACAAAATCCCAGGCCCAGATGGATTCACTAATAAATTCTTTCAAACCTGTTAAGAGGAACTACTACCAATCCATTTCAGACTCTTTCAGAAGATTGAAAAAATAGGAACACTCCCAAATAGTCTTTATGAAGCTAATATCACTCGGATACCAAAATCTAATAGAGATGCTGGGAAGAAAAGAAAACTACAAACCAATATCCCTAATGAATACAGATGCAAAGATCTTCAACAAAATTCTGGCTAATAGGAACCAACGCCTCATCTAGAATATCATACACCATGACTAATAAGATTTCATTCCAGAAATGGATATGGTTTAAAAAGGATGGTTTAACATATGTAAATCAACCAACATAATACACCATATCAACAAAAGAAAAAATAAAAACCATATGAAAATATCAATAGGTGTAGAGAAACCCATTCTTGATAAAAAAAAAAAAACACTCAACAATTTGGCAATGAAAAAACTTTTTTCAATATAATCAAGGCCATCTACCACAAGCCAATGGCAAATATTATTCTCAATGGGGATAAACTAAAAGCGTTTTCTCTAAAATTAGACAAGGCTTCCCTCTCTCACCACTCCTATTCAACATAGTGCTGGAAATACTTGTCATAGCAATTAGGCAAGAAAAAGATATGAAGGGCACCCAAATAGAAAAGTCAAGCTCTTCTGTTTAAAGATGACATGCTACTGTATTTAGAAAACCCTAAAGACTACCAAAAAGCTCCTAGAAACATTAGATTCATATAGCAAAGTGCAGGCTACAAAATTAACACACAAAAATTAATGCCCTTCTTATACACAAAAATAGTAAATAAGAAATAAAGATTTTAAAAAACAATACCATTCATATTAGTGCCACACAAACTCAAATACCTTGGAGTCTACTTAACTAAAGAGGTAAAGGACTTATACAAAGAAAACTATAAAACTCTGCTTTAAGAAATAAAAGAGGACATAATGAAATGAAGACACATACCCTGTTCATGGATTGGGAAAATTAACATCATTAAAATGGCAATACTCCCCAAAGTATTGTACTTTTTTTTTAGTTTAGGCCATACTCAGCAGAGCTCAGGGATTACTCGTGGCTCTGCTCTCAGTAATCTCTCCTGACAGGTTCAAGAGACTATATCGAATGCCGGGTTTGAACTTGAGTCCATCCCTGGTTGGCAGTATGCAAGGCAAACACCTTACAGCTATGCTATCACCCGGCCCCTATTGTACAGATTTAATGCAATTTCTCTAAGAATACCTATGGCATTCTTCAAAGAAGTCGATCAAACATTCCTGAAATTTATTTGAAACAATAAATACCCACAAATACCTCTAGAAACTCTTAGAAAAAATAATTTGGGATCAATTTCCCCAACTTTGAATTGTATTACAAAGCAATATTCATCAAAACAGAATGGTATTGGAATAAAGACAGACCCTCAGATCAATGGAATAGATTTGAGTATTCAGTGAATTTTCCCCAGACATATAATCAATTCATCATTGATAAAGGGTAAAGGAATGCAAAATGGAACAAGAAAAGCCTCTTCAACAAGTAGTGTTGGGACAACTGGTCAGTCACATGCAAAAAAGCAAACTCGGACCTCCATCAAACACCTTGTACAAAGGTCAAATCCAAATGGATTAAAGACCTTGATATCAGACCCAGAACCATAAGCGATATAGAAGATTATGTATGAAAAACATTCCAAAACATTGAGACTAAAGTCATCTTCAAGGAGGAAACATCACTCTCCAAACAAGCAAAAGGAGAGATATATAGATGGTACTATATTAAGCTGAAAAGCTTCTGCTTCTCAAAAGAAATAGTCATGCGGATTCATAGGCCACTCAAAGAATGGAAGAAACTATTCACCCAATACCCATCAGATAAGGGGCTCATATCTAAGATATACAAGGTACTGACAGAACTTAACTGAAAAAAAATCTAAGCACATCAAAAATTGGGAGAGAAGAACTGAACAGACAATTCCTCAAGAAGAACTACAAAAGGCTAAAAGATATGACAATTGCTCCACATCACTAATAAGGGAAATGCAAATCAAAACAATGAGGTGCTATCTCATGCCATCCAGACTGGCACATATCACAAAGAATAAGAACAACCTAAGTGCTGCCAGGGATGTGGGAGAAAGAAACTCTCATTCACTGCCTGTGGGAATGCCATAAAACCCAGCCTTTATGGAAAACAATATGGAGAGTCCTCAAAAAACTGGAAATTGAGCTCCCATGTGATCCAGTTATAACACTCCTAGGGTTATACCCAAGGAACACAAAAATACAATCAAAATACCTTCCTCACACCAAAGTCTAGTTTTATTAAACATATACTGTTAACCTTTGAGGGTTCTACTCTTTTTCTTCTGTGTTTTTAATTTTCATTTGCTGTGCATTAAAAGAGAGGTAGTCTTATATGGTGAATATAGCCCAAATCTTATATTTTAACAGGAATAGTAGGGGGTCATATTATACACTAGGAAATACGGTATATACATATGTATAAATATGTACAGTGTTGCTACTAGGGGCTGAGAGACCTTGGAGCTGTGATGTGTGGCTATGTGGCTGATTCATGCCATCCCCTCAGCTCTGTGAATAGGACCCTTGTAATGGATTATTCATCTTGTTCTATTTTTTTTATTTCATTTCAGTTTATCAGTAGTAAAATCCCTGCTGGCATGTCACTTAATTTGCTCATGTTAATGATGATCCCAAAAGCCTTAAGCAGAAATTATATGCTAATGCCCAGTCAGATGGTAGAAACAAACTGTCATTTTTTGGTAATGGGCTTGGCAGGAAGCTCCCTGGGGACTTTCTGATGGTACAGTTGGGAGTGGGGTAGAAATTGGAGATAATTCATCTCTTGTTTCTTACACAATCTTACACAAAGATAGAGTGCAAGGCACAAGAAAGTGGGAGTAGAATATGGACTCCACCAGTTATCCTACTGGCCAGGCTTGCAGAGGAGGGCTCAGGGTGGCACAGAAGAGGCAGCCAGCTGCCTCTTTTGACCTTCAAACCCACTTCCAAATTGTCACTGCTGTGTGTAGATAACAGTGGGAGATGAACCCAGGGTCACTGCAGCATCTGCTGCCTGATCTGGGACCGTAGTAAAATACAGGGCATGTCACCAGGGGACAAATGAGAGCAATGTGTCCTGAAGACTAGGATCAAGTGACAGTTCCTAGTGTCACAGGCTGGATAAGATATGTCCATAGAGGTCGGGGGTTTGGGGAGAAGAGAGCTGTGGGAGGTGTCAGCCCAAGACCTCTCTGAAAAAGTGGTTAAGTGGTATCTTTAAAACTAGATGGAGTTTTCTGAACAGAAACAGGGTGGGTGGGGTTCAGTAGAGAGTCAATATAGGCATCTGGTGGGCAGTAAGTTATCTCAGGGACTTCATGTATCTGGAAGGCCAGGCTGATCTTGCAATCAGCTGGGTGTAGAGCAAAATCCTGCACTTTACCCCATACTGCTTCCTGGAGCCATTTGAAAACTTCCAACCATGCACTCACTACCCCTTGTGGGCTCCAGGTACCAAAAAGGAACAGGAAGTGCTCTTGTTCTTGTTAGATCTCAGATAACAACCAGGGGTAGGTATAGTCTGGATTCTGAGGAAGAGCATCCAGGAAAGCTGGCTGCATGCTATTAAAAGCACTGCATGGGCCTCAGTGATCCTTTCAGCTAGTTAGCAGGTTGGAAAGTCTCAGCCAGGGGCCTGATTACCTGGAGGCAGCAATAAAGGACTGTGAGATTCTGGGCCTGGGGACCAGCCCAAGCTACTAGAGAAAGAGGAGCTTGAGGACCCTGGTATATTTTTATTGTCTAATAAGTAAATGAAACTCAGGTACTTAGGCATTTCCTTTTATTGGCTCTTGAAACTCTCCTACTGGAGGAGTGTAGGGTTTCTGTGTGCGCAGTGCTCTACAGGTCTGCAGCACCGCTGAAGGATTCCGTGCAAAAAATACTTCTGTGTAGGATTGTCTGGTGTGTGGTGCTGCTCTGAGCATGCTGCCTGCTCCGCAGGAGGCTCAGAAGCGCTTCTGAAGGGCTGTCTGGATATTCTTCAGTAGACCCCACTTTGCTCGGTTCTTGCCACGTCCATCCGGTGTTGTCACCTGCAAGCAGAAACACAGAAGCCCTGACACCATTCCTTGCAGCTCCCATTATGCATCTGGCTCTTGCCATTTTTCAGATGAAGAAACTCATCATGAAGAGACTCAAGAAGATCAGGCAGCTTTCTCAAAGTCCCATTTCTAATAGGAAGTGAGATTAGATTTTAAAAGATGCTTCCCATCCCTCTCTGTCAGGCTAGTTAGGCGTTGAGTCTACAACAGTCCTGGGTTGAGGGAGTTTCACCTTGTAGTAGCCCCAAACCCTCATTCAGCCCTAGAAATTGCTGCTGTCAACTAAGAAAGCTCAGTGGGCTTTCTTTAAGAGAAGATGAACCCCTTGGGGAGGTGAGAGAGGAAGATCTTTCTGTCTGTCATTGGTGTGTTAAGAAAGGTCTTAGGAGAGGTCATGAAAGGTAAATGCAAGCATAACATTAAACACTATACCTGCAGGGTTTCCATTGTGGCTTTAGACAGTGTTTGCTTACAGAATGGGTTGTACCTCTGGGAAAGGCAGATTACCTCAGGCACAGACCTTTCCTGATACAGGGCCATTGTCACCTTGAAGTTGTAAAGTTTTTGCTCCTCTCTAATCTGATGGTCTTTTCCTCCCAATCCACAAGAGCTAGAGAGGCTTTTAGGAGGATGAGGTGGGGTCCACAGTTGGGACTCAGACAATTGGGTCAATGAGATCTGTCTAACAGAGCTAGAGCTCTCAGGCACATGTGAATAACAGAGAACCAATTTTGCAAACCAATGTTTTCAATTCTTAATGTTTGTATCCTTAAGTAAAGAACATTGACACTATACAATATGTTGAATGATGTCTATTTTCAATATTAGTGGGAAAAGGCATCCATGCAAGATAAAGACCGTATTCAAAACATTACCTTAAATGAAGAGAGAGACTGGGGAAAGTCTTGATTTAGGCTTTAGGAGTGGAGAAAGAGTCACAGATGTCAGGAGGCAATTGAGAGATAAAACAGTGTGATGAGGGTTTTGAATTGGGTCTTATAGAGGATTTAAATTCTGTCTTAGAGTTTAGATTTCCAAAGACAAAGTCCATGAGCATTGGGATGTACCTATGACCAAGGGGATAAAATGTAATAGGATAGAAGAAACAGAACAGAATTTGAAATGCTAAAATAATGAAATAGGGCCTCTTTCTGGCCCAAATAAAAGCCCAAATCAAATACTACAGCTTCAGATGATCCTTTCAAAGGAATTCTAGCAAACCTATGAAATGTTCTAGAAATGAGGTGAAAAGCAAAAGCTTCCAAGCTAATTTTACTCAGCTGTAAAAGCTTAATTCTGGAACCAGCTTTTATAAGATAAAGATAAAAACAATAGAAGCAAAACATTTTAGGTCCAGTTCACTTATGAGCATAGATGCACTAAAACAAACTCAAAAATTGCTAACTAAAACAAAATACATTAAAAAACTATACATCATAAACTCTATCTTGAGTTTACTCCATGAATATAAGCAGAAAATCAATGTAATTCACTTCATTAATGCTGACTGGAGAAAAATCATGTGATTATCTAAAATAATATAAACTTTCATAAGGATGTACAAACTCTCAAAACCTTGAAATAGGAGGAATTTTTCTTAACATAATAAGGATGATATCTCATAAACTAAATAAGAGTCACCATTATTCAGTTGAGAAATGTTAAGATTAGGCATGAGATAAGCGTTTTTATCAGCACAGCCAGTGTTTTCTTTTTGTTGTTGTTGGAGCTGAGGCCCTGGCTACATTTATAAGGAAGAAAAAGAAACAGAGGTTCTTGAATTGTGAAAAAAGACACAAAATTACTATCAATTTTAGGTGATATATAGAAAACATAACTATTAACATGTTTGATATCAACAAAGCCTACTATGTGGTTTAATTGGGAACATAGTTTCTCTATGGGAAGATTTTTGTAGTGGGGCTACACTCACTGATGCTCAGGGATTAATCTTGATTTTGCACTTAAATTACTCCTGCCATTTCTAGGAGGGGCACATGGAATGACAGTGATTGAACCTAGGTTGGTCTTGTTCAAGGCAAGTACCTTTATCTTCCATACTATCACTCTGCCCTCTATGGGAAGACTTGAAAACCCCAGTACTTAGAAGGTAATTTGAATAAGTGTTCAGACATATTCTGCTTGTTTCTATATTACTTTGAGACCTTTCTAATATTCTTTGGAGAACTTGCCAATGCTCTCGAGGCCATTCATTGTCCAGTATTAAATCTGGGAGCTGTATATGCCAGGTATGCACTCCAGCCTTTTGATCTATCATCTTGGATTCCTTAATCAAATTCTAGCTGAATTTCTATTTAGAAATTTAGTTTAAGTTTTATATAAAATAATACATCTCTGTGATTAGCTAAAATGAACTCCTGAAAAGAAAAAAGGGTAATAACTAAGCCTACATTTGCCTAGTAAATGTACAATATATAAAACATAAGGTTGAGGTTAAAACAACAATAAAGGGGCCTGAGTGTTGCACAAGTGGTAGGGCAGTTTGCCTTGCACTCACTGAACTAAAACGAACAGCAGTTCGATCTCCGCCTCCGGGCGTTCCATATGGTCCTCCAAGCCAGAAGCGATCTCTGAGCGCATAGCCGAATTAACCCCTTAGTGTCACTGGGTGTGGCCCAAAAACAAAATAATAAACAAACAAAAAACAACAACAAAACTATTGGGGTATTCATCAAATCGTTTGATGAGTGTTCCACAAACCCCAGCAAGGGAGAGAGATTTCCATGACCCCAATCCTGATAGGACCAGAGAGGCAAGTCTGGTAGCTCTTCCGACAAAGGAAATAATCCACACACAATTGAAAAAGAACAACCGGCCAGAAACCCACACCAAATGTTGAGCCAAGATGGTAGCTTCCTCTCTGCGCTTTTTCGGCAACCTTTACTGGGAAAACAAAGCCCACCTCCAGGAGGGTCTAGGCTAAGTGAAAAACCAGTTAATACCAACGGTATTGACATAAGAACAGACAATAAACCAAGGAAATACAATAAGGATTTTGGGTCACTCCCTCTAAATATGTAATTTAGTCAAAGGTGAAAGTGACTCCATTTTTGCATTTTTGCTACTGCACAGACATAAACTACTAAATAATGCTGGGAGGACTGATTAATGTAGATAGTTCCTTAGTACATTTCTTCCTAACACTGCTTACTTAGGGACAGCTTTTAGATTGAAGACTCAAATTTAAAAGGCAAGCTGTAAAGTTAATAAAAAAAAAAAAAGATATGGGAGATTATCTTTGTGATTTAAGCCCATGGAAAGACTTTTAAAACAAATTTCCAAAAGGTCAAACTGTAAGAAAAAGTAATTGGTGATTTTGAGTGCATCAAAATGGGGAAGATTTGGGCTGTTTTATGAAATGCTCAATGGACAAATATCAGTACAGAGAAGATATTAGCGGTGTCTAAAACCATTACCTTGACTGTATAAGAAATCCTACAATCATGTTGAAAAAGAAAAATTTCAGTAGAAAAATGAGCAAAGAATATTAGCAGATTATTTAAAAAAGAGGAAATCCAGAACACTAACAAGCATATGAAATGAAACTAAAATATGGGGGAAAGCATGTAGATCTATGGGCTAAGAAAATAGTAGAAAGCTGGATAATAACATATAACTGAGTATTAAACAATAGTGGTTCTCATTGATTCCTTCTGGAAATATGTACATGTCCAAATCAAGCATGCACATTCTTTAAGACACTGTAATTTCACACACAGTAAGTAGGTATAAGGGCTGAGTTGTCTCCTTTCCAAATTCATGTTGAAAACCTTCCTTTGGTATCACCCAAGTGACTAGATTTAGAGATAAGGTATTTTAAAAGGTAAATAAGTTAAAATGAGGTCCTTGGAGTGTGTCCTAATGCCGTCTGGTTTATTAAGAACAGAGAGTTTGGACACAGATTAGAGACAGATTAGAGGCTTCTGGACACAGAGGGAAGGACATGTTGAGGACACAGGCAGAGACAGCCATCTGCAAGCCAAGGAGATAGGACTCAGAAGAAAGTAGGCCATTCATTCCCTTGCTCTTAGAACTTAGAGAAGATAAATTTCTTTTGAAGTACACTTGATGACCTTGTATCAGGACAGTGCTAACAAACTCTTATAGAATCCTAGAAACTGTTTCTCTCTGCCATCTCAAGGGTGTCAGACTGAAAGTGGTGATAGCAACAGTATTGGATGCGATGAGGTGTCAGTCCTATGAGTAATAAACAGAGGCATGCTGTAAAGTCGAGGCATCAGTCAGGAGGGATTGGCTGCATGGCATGACTAGTTTGCACAAATGCAGTGGGCAAGCAACAGAAGCAGAGTATTGCAAGGGACATAACACCATGCTATTAGGAAAAGTTAAACCCAAATCTCAAACTATCTCCCTCTCATGTAAGAACACATAAAAGCTACATGCTACACACAAAACTTGCTCTAGTACAGGAGTGGCCAACAAGTTCGACACAAAAAGCCAAAATTTTAAACTGTGAGAGTCAGAGAGCCACACCACACAGTGACCTGTCAAAACAAACACTCACAAAAGCATATAATTTTAACAATAAAATATTAAACACATATTGCATTTTGCCATTTTGAGTGAGGGTCAAAAT
The DNA here is from genome assembly GCF_024139225.1 of Suncus etruscus. Taxonomy (NCBI): domain Eukaryota; kingdom Metazoa; phylum Chordata; class Mammalia; order Eulipotyphla; family Soricidae; genus Suncus; species Suncus etruscus. The sequence continues at coordinate 96,945,701 of NC_064853.1, forward strand.
CCTGCAGTGATGGTGAGGGTGTGCTGCGTCCTCCACACTAAGAACTAACGGCAAGATGTGACCCAACATGTGACACACGGGTCCCCCCCCCCACTGCTCACTGGCCCGTGCAGTTGTTTCCGAGGGATGGGAGGATGACGCAGCCTGGGGGCGGAGATCTCTCCTCAGAGATCCCTCCTCAGAAGCAGCATAACAAAATCCAAACTTGGCAAAGAGCCACAGAATACAAAATAATGAAAAGAGGCGAAGAGCCGCATTCATTTTGGCCGGGATCCGCAAGCGGCTCGAGAGCCGCGTGTTCGCCACCCCTGCTCTAGTAGAATAGAAATATTAGAGGAGGGGCTGCCAAGGAATTACGAGAAGAAAAGGGAGTTACCTACATGTTTATTGATAATACGCCATGAGCCAAACTATAGGATGAATTTAAACTTTCCTAGAGGAAATTAAGAAGTATATATTCAGCTTGAACCTAAATGATACTAACAGTGGGGTTTAAGTCTGTGTACAGGGCAAGTAGGGAAAAGAAAGATAGTGTTCTGTTCAATTTAGAGATCCGGGAGTTCATTAGAAGACACCCCAAGGAAATAATTTTGACTTGTTCTCAGCACTCAAAGCACTGTCAGTTCAGATCTGACCCATTATTTATTAAGTAGGATATTCACAAATGGTATGCTTTAAATTGGGTATGCTCAACATTTTTTCCATCTAAATAAATGGTTATGGTGTTCCCAGATCCTCTCCTTCCATACCAGCCTACCACAACAGACTGAAAAAGAACATGATTGGGGGAAATGTATATGCCTCAGTGTGGGGGTCCTTATTTGAGTACAAAATAGTGTTAGCAAACACCAACCTCCAACCTCCAACCTCCCTCCATCTTTGTCTAAGCAGTAAATGTGCACTTAGGTGACAGGGAAAACCAGAAGTGGGAGTAATTTTACAAAACCAACACCCAATATCCAGGGAGGCCCTGGGATATGGCTAAAGTTTCCTTCAAGTGCAGCTTGGACAGAGAGGGAGCAGCACAGCAAAACAGATTCCAAATACTTAGCAGAACTGGAGATAGGTTAGACACCAGGGGAAATCCCAATATATAGGGAGGGGATTGAGAGATTGAGTGGAGGTAAAAGTCGACGCACTTCCTAAGGAGTTCATTAGAAAAGACTCAGAGTATAAGAATATCAGTATATGACTCTTGTTGGGGCATATTTTCTACTGCCTAATGTGTTGCAAACTGGGACTATCAGTTTGCAGAATTCAGTAGGCAGAATAGTGACAGCCCTTCAACTCCCAGGATTCATGCCAAATTTTAGAAACCTGATGTTTGTTATGTCACATGGAAATTGGGGAATATGAAGGTTTCTAGTCCTCAGATTTTAAGACATAGAGCTTGTAGGATAGGGCAATAGTACAGCAAAGAGGATGTTTGACTTGCATGCAACTGACACAGGTTTGATCTTCAGCAACCCATATGGTCTCCTGAGCCTTGCTAGGAACTCTGCTAAGGACAGAGTCAGGAGTACCACTCAAGCACTACCAGTTGTGGACCCCTAAAAATAAAATATAGAGCTGGTCTTGAATGTGACTCCAACTTAACAATATTTTCCAACAATAAGAGGAAGGCAGAAGAGACCTAGAGACATGACAATGTCATAAGATAAGGACCTGGCTTCCTGTTTTTTGAAAAATGTGACTGGGGTCAAGAGCAAAGACTAAAAAGAAAAAGGCAAGGAACCTTACCTCCATCTCCAACCTCCCTTCCCCTGCCTACAGAGGGCGCACAATCTTCTCAATGGCTTACTTTGATTTGGTTACCTCATTTTGAATTTCTGATCTCTAGAATTCAAGGCTATTAGGCAAATTTGTATTGTTTTGGAGCTATTAATTTGTTATAGCAGCAACAGAAAATCAGTGGACAGATATTAAATTAGATTTTCTATGGGAATCCCTCTTGGAAGTTAGCTGAAATTTGAAGTTAGAGAGAGACAAAGAGACTGTTATGAAAATGAAATGGGGATGTTGAAAAGCACTTGAAGACTGTAGAACTGGGGCCAAAATACTCTTGATTAAGGTAACAACACATTTCCTCATATTGAAAAAATCAGCTAGACTCTTGGATCTTAGAAGAGCTTAACTGGGGACCTTCAACCGCATGGTTGAATAAGGTCAGCACTTGAAGCTTATAGCCCAGAGGAGATGGGCTATAACCCAGGTCCACTGCCTCAGCCCAATGCTTTTACAGTGCTTGATCTTGCCCACCAAAAGCACAATAAAATGAAAGTCTTTTCTCATTTCTGTTGGTTTTGAACATATTCTATAGGGTAGCTGTCAAGCTCCCAAGGCAGAATTCACCTTACCTAGACTTGGCTGTATCTGATCATGGTGCAAAGACACAATCTTGAGTGAGTTTCCCACTCCTCCCTCCCAGACTTGAGGTCAGGTACCTGCAGTTTCTTGAGCCTCCATTTCCTCACCTGTAAAATACACACAGTAATGCTCCCTTCCAAGCAGTTGGTAAGATCAGTGATGACAAAAACACAGTGTTTGACACTGACACCAAAGCCCAAAGTTCATTTTCATGCTTCATGTATTATATTCCAAATAAAACTCTTTTGAAAAAAGAACTAACAAGTCACAGGCTATGAAAATCAAATAGAAAAGGTGTTTGTTCATATCCTTTACAAAAGTACACTTGAGGGAAATATTGCTTTTGGGATAAGAAATAATGCTACTGCCTCATTACAACATTTTAAATGAAACCTTTCAGGAAGACCTGCATAGAAGAGATGCCGAAGGAAAAACATTTCGATTTTATAGGAAAGAGCTGAAGTCATTACTTTTATGAAGCTTTATAAATGTCATTCAAATACTCCATCTTATTTTCATTTGCGATTGAAGCCTTTGCTTATGCAAATCATGACAAATGTTAAGAAAACCTATGTTTCCCCTGGAATGCTAATATAAATCACAAAGAGGAAGGAAGAATGACTTCTGAAAGGAAAAATCTATATAGCAGCTCTGCAAGTCAGATAAAAATGAAGCTTCCCGGAAACCTAATTAATTAGTGTTCTGCTCATTTAGAAATTGTATTAAAAAGCAGAGAGAGTAGATTGAGTTTCCTTCTCATGTAGGGAGTGGAAATGAATCGTACAAGCACATTTCAGGGGGGAATGTTCTTTGTTGATGGATGGTGGAAAACTCTGATCAGCTTTCATGTATCTTATGAAACTTTGTGATTATTAATTTTATGTGTCAATTTATTTCCTCCTCCTTTGATTTAGATACCCATATATTTATTTACTTGGTCACATTTTCCCTCCTCTATTCATTCAATAACCATTAAGAACCTGCTGATTGAGCAATGCTGGGGTAAGCATGTAGGAGAAAGAAAAATGAATTAGGCATAAATGTTGTTCCACAATTTAGAGTTTAAGAGGAATGACAAAATACAACCACCCTAAATGCTCCCCCATCCATATACCTCCCCTCATCAAAAATTGTCAGCAAATACATAAAAACACAATTACTAACATGTACCTTGAGGTGCAAGGTAGTTTTGAGAAATTCCTATAAGATGAGAAAGGAGACAGAATTGGATGGAAGGACAAATCCATAGCCCAAAACCTGCACTGTAAAATGTGGCAGTATCTGAGGGCGGTTGTTTATTTTTCAGAGAGAAGGGGGCCAAGAAGAGAGGCTCGTGTCTCATCTATTTATCAGTGGGAGTAGTGTCTGACCCCAGAAGTGTTTATGGGTGCTAAGCTCCCGGAAACAAGCAAGACCTAGCACTTGCCGTTATCGACCTATCGCCAGGACATGACCACCAGTATAATCCAACCCAACCTGATTTACTCTTCCTTTTATCATATCCAATCACACCCTCTTCTGCCAACATTTGGCCAGAGACAAAAGGAATGTAGCTACTAAGTCACACAGATACTGAGATTGGAATTTGACAATCCTAAATCACATGCGGGCTTAATTTCTGGGAGCAGAAACTAAGGGGCAAGTGACAGTGATGCAAGTTAGGGAAGAGAGAACAGAGAAAGGGAGAATGCTTTTGGTAGAAAGCAGTCCTTCTGAACATCCCCTCCCCATCTCATACCATACATCTCCCTTTTCAAAAGCTGAAATAAATAAACTCATTCTCTTTATTTCTAAAGAATCCTGATTAAGACACAATTTACTCTGATTCCAAAGAACACGACTGTACAATAATTCCAAAGAGCACGGCTGTACAATACAATAAGATAGCTTTGGGTACTTCTACTTATTGCTTCCCTGTCTCCTTTGCTTATCAGTAAAACTATACTCATGAATGTATGTTCCCTGGGGTTATAAAGAGGACTCAGCTTTGCATCACAGAGAAGAGAAATAATTGCATTCCTTTTAGAGCCATGCTGACCAGCTCTGTGGCAAGTCCTTGACTTTCACAGAAACAACAAACAGAATTCTTTTAAAGTCTAAGTACAATTTCATGGGCATACACTAAGAAATGATTGGTTGTAATCATCCAGCATTTGATTTTATTTTCCTCCAGGACCCTATGCCTTGCTTAGCATCCCCAACTAAAGATAACAATTCTCTTTGTCTCATTCTCAACTCGAAGCAATTGGTTTGCTGGAGACTGAAGCCCTTGAAGAAAAGGATCACATTTTATTTCCATTTGAATCTGTCCCCTAACACAGTGTCTGGCATGGCTGTGATGGGAATCCAACTGCACTAACAGTTCTCAGAGCTACTATGACAATTTGACTGAGGCCAGGAACTTTCTCTTGGGCTCTGAATTCACAAGTTTTCTGGATAAGCAGGATTTAAGAGAACTGAAACTTCACTCCTACTCAGTCTAATTGAATTGTGGACTTGAGTCCAAACCATCTGAGAATGAACAGACATGGTACCTTGCAAATGTCACTCCATTGTCCAGGACCATTGTCATTGATGGCTCTGACTTTAAACAGGTACTCTGTATTGGGAGTCAGGTTGTGCAGCTCTAAACTCTGTTGTGTTATGTCCTGAATATGCCCACAGAGCTCCGACTGCACATTGTTTGAAGGGGTGTTCACAAGTTCATAGAATTCCATCTCAAAGGAGTCCACATCTTCCATGGGGCAAGTCCAGTAAATCTGTGGGAGAAGAAACATGCTGCAGTGGAAGGCAACAGATCATTCTGCTTATTTTTCTCATAGGGCTCATGAATTTTATCTACTTTTTAGGAGGAGGACTCAGCTCGCCCCACACACTCCAAGTTGCTGAAGCTCTCTCCTCCCCACACCCTACCCTCATTTTGAGACCATACCCAGAAATATGTTCAGGGCTCACTCCTACTTCTATGCTTAGAGATGATTCCTCATGGGCTCAGGGGACCAAATGTAGTGCTGGGAACTGAATTGGGTCAGCCTAGGCAAAGCAAGTGCCCCACCTGCTAGACTATCACTCTAGTCCTTGATGAAGCTTGCGGTTTGGAATTTAGGAAGCTGCAGGATGAGGTCTGACACAAAGCTGGCCAGATTTTGAGAACAGAAAATGTTGGATTCTGTGGCTCTGCCCATAGTAGGTGACCTTACTTTCTGGAACCACAAACCAGAATTTCTTTGCTGAGAATTTGCTTCTGACAGATGCTGCCTAAGTTAGGACACATGAGTTACTGGAGGGAAGACTTTCCTAGCCAGTTGTGTCCTGTTCTACAGCTAGAAAGGAAGCCCTTGCTTTATTTTATATTGCAAGAAAAAAAAGAGACCCTGGAAGGCAAAGTGACTTCTCTGGGTCACAGTGGAGAACACAATCAAATTCAGAACGAAAAGTATCTACTCTTTGGAAGAGATATTAGTGTTAATGACCATAAACATATATTCTGTTGATCTTTTTTGTTTGTTTGATTGTTTTTTTGGGGGGTTTTGGGCCACACCCGGTGATGCTCAGGAGTTACTCCTGGCTCTGAGCTCAGAAATTGCTCCTGGCTCAGAGGACCATATGGGACACTGGAGGAAAGAATCGCGGTCTGTCCTGAGTCAGCTGCATGCAAGGCAAATGCCCTACCACTCTACCATTGCTCTGGCCCCATATTGTATTGCTTTTTAATTTTTGGTGTTCAAAGGCTACTCAGAACTCTAGATGTAGGGATCACTCATGGTGGTGTTTGGAGGACCTTAAGTGATGTAGTGGATCAAACTGGCTTAGAATACTTACAAGACAAAGTCATAACACCTGTACTATCTCTCTGGCCTTCTACTGCAAGTTCCATTTAAGTTTTAATAATTTTTTCATTTTAAGAAAACAAAGCTTTAATATAGATACAAATATATATATTATAAAGTCAAACTTTTTTTGGTGGAAAAATCAATATATTTTAAAGCCAATATATAAAATTGTAGGTAATGGTTAATCTTAGTTTATAAATTCCAATTCTTTTTTAACCTTTTAACCATCAGCAGACAAAAGTAAATGTCTTCTTATTCCTTCTCCAACCTTGAGTTACAGTTATAAATAAAATGGATTTTTAAAACATTAAACTTAGCTTGCAATTGGGTGCATTTCTGATAAAAGTTATGTGTTCTGGTAATTATAAATACAAACTTTTATGAATTAATATAATTACTTAATAATTAATTTGATACATTTACATATTTAAACCCTTTTATAGATATCACTTATTAATAAAACATATTATTTTTCTTATTAAATACATATAAACATATGTATTTTTTCTTAATAAATTATTTTTGAAAAATAAAGAAAATTATGAGGAAAGAAAAAACTTTACTCATAATTCCACAATTCAGGTAACTTATTAATATTTCTTTTCAATTTTATATATGTTACAAAGACATAAGGTACATATAATTTGGATTAAAATGTTTTGGTTTCTGTTTTGTTTTACTAGTCATATTTTGATATTTCTTTTTGATATTAAAATTCACTAGAGCCTCATTTTAATAACTCCCATATAAGTGATTTAATCCTCCCATAGTTGAAACATTTAGCTTGTTTCTAATTTTAAACTCTAATAAATAATGAAGCACAGAGCTCTCTTGGGCATAGATCTGTATTTGAAATTTTAGTCATTTCTTTGAGATTTATAGAAATAAAATTAAGTCTTATAAATTCTATTTAATTATTTTATTTAATGTGGAGGCTTCTCAAGAAGGGCTCAGTAGTCACAGGAGTCTCTCGGTGATTCTTGGACATTGGGCTAGTGTTTCAATGTGGTAACTGAGGATATAATGCCTTTTAGGTGCTATAGTACTGGGGATCCTTGGGTCATTCCTGCAAGATGACACCTAGTGCTGTTTGTTGACATCCAATGTTTGGTTTTGGAGAGGTATGTGGTACTTGGGAATCAAACTGGGATCGGCTACAAGCAAGGCATGCATATACCTTGCACTATAATTCTGTATTTTTGTTCTGGTCCCTACAATTCTGTTTATAAAAATGTTCAAATTTTAAGATAGCTATTCATAAGTCCTAACTTCAAGAATAGTTTGTATGCCAATACCTAATTAGGATTGACTCTTCAGAGAGCTCTCAATGCAGATTTTATCATCTACATTTCTAGGCCCATGATGCTTTTGTAAATTTGATTCCAAGACCTCTGGGATTATTTATTTGTTTGTTTTGGGCCATACCTGTTGACGCTCAAGGGTTACTCCTGGCTATGCCCTCAGAAATCTCTCCTGGATTGGGGGTACCATATGGGATGCCCGAAGATTGAACCGCAGTTCGTCCTAGGCTAGCGCTTGCAAGGCCTTACATCTGGCGTCACCGCTCAGGCCCGTTTCTCTAGGATTTTTTTCCCCACAAGAACTAGGTTGAGGCAAATTCTTTGGACAGAGTTTTGACTAGATTATCCATAGAAGACTCCTTTCTTTAAAACAGAAGATACACCTTAGAGTGTTTAGAGGTCCCTTTGGTGGTGCTTTGGAAGCCTTAGGATGTCAGGGATAGAACTCAGGGCCTTTGACATGCAATATACATGCTCTACTTCTTAAGCCACATCTCTGATCTTAGCTTGTTTTCTTTTTTTATATATTTTATTTTATTTAAACACGTTGATTACATACATGCTTGTGTTTGGGTTTCAGTCATGTAAAGAACACCACCCATCACCAGTGCAACATTCCCATTACCAATGTCCCAAATTTCCCTCCTCGCCACCCAACCCCCACCTGTACTCTAGACAGTCTTTCCATTTCCCTCATACATTCTCATTATTAGGACAGTTCAGAATGTAGTTATTCCTCTAAATAAACTCATCATTCTTTGTGTTGAGCTTCATGAGGTGAGCTGGAACTTCCAGCTCTTTTTCCTTTTGTGTCTGAAAATTATTGCAAGAATGTCCCTCATTTTTTTAAAACTCATAGATGAGTGAGACCATTCTGTATTTTTCTCCCATTCTCTGACTTATTTCACTCAGCGTAATAGATTCCATGTACATCCATGTATAGGAAAATTTCATGACTTCATCTCTCCTGACAGCTGCATAGTATTCCATTGTATATATGTACCACATTTTCCTTAGCCATTCGTATGTTGAAGGGCATCTTGGTTGGTTCCAGAGTCTTGTTATGGTAAATAGTGCTGTGATGAATATAGGTGTAAGGAAGGGATTTTTGTATTGTATTTTTGTGTTCCTAAGGTACATTCCTAGGAGTGGTATAGCTGGATTAGCTGGATTGTATGGGAGCTTGATTTCCAGTTTTTGGAGGAATCTCCATATCGCTTTCCATAAAGGTTGAACTAGGCAGCATTCCCACCAGCAGTGGATAAGAGTTCCTTTTTCTCCACATCTCCGCCAACACTGCTTGTTCTCATTCTTTGTGATGTGTGCCAATCTCTGTGTGTGAGGTGGTACCTCATAGTTGTTTTGATTTGCATCTCCCTGATCATTAGTGATGTGGAGCATTTTTTCATGTGTCTTTTGATGATTTGTATTTCTTCCTTGACAAAGTGTCTTCCATTTCTTCTCCCCATTTTTTTGATGGGATTAGATTTTTTTTCTTGTAAAGTTCTGTCAGTGCCTTGTATATTTTGGAGATTAGCCCCTTATCTGATGGGTATTGGGTGAATAGTTTCTCCCAATCAGTGGGGGGCTCTTGTATCCTGGGCGCTATTTCTTTTGAGGTGCAGAAGCTTCTCAGCTTAATATGTTCACATCTGTTAATCTCTGCTTTCACTTGCTTGGAGAGTGCAGTTTCCTCCTTGAAGATGCCTTTAGTCTCAATGTCCTGGAGTTTTGTCTACGTGTTGTTCTATATATCTTATGGTTTCGGGTCTGATATCAAGGTCTTTAATCCATTTGGATTTAACCTTCGTACATGTTAGCTGGGGGTCTAAGTTCAATTTTTTGCAAGTGGCTAGCCAGTTGTGCCAACACCACTTGTTGAAGAGGCTTTCTTTGCTCCATTTAGGATTTCTTGCTCCTTTATCAAAAATTAGGTGATTGTATGTCTGGGGAACATTCTCTGAGTATTCAAGCCTAATCCACTGATCTGAGGGCCTGTCCTTATTCCAATACCATGCTGTTTTGATAACTATTGCTTTGTAGTACAGTTTAAAGTTGGAGAAAGTAATTCTTCCCATATTCTTTTTCCCAATGATTGCTTTAGCTATTCGAAGGTGTTTATTGTTCCAAATAAATTTCAAAATTGCCTGATCCACTTTTTTGAAGAATGTCATGTGTATCTTTAGAGGGATTGCATTAAATCTGCACAATGCTTTGGAGAGTATTGCCATTTTAATGATGTTAATCCTGCCAATCCATGAGCAGGATATGTGTTTCCATTTCCGCGTGTCCTCTCTTATTTCTTGGAGCAGAATTTTATAGTTTTCTTTGTATAGGTCCTTCACATTTTTAGTCAAGTTGATTCAAAGATATTTGAGTTTGTGTGGCACTATTGTGAATGGGGTTGTTTTCTTAATGTCCATTTCTTCCTTATTACTATTTGTGTATAGAAAGGCCATTGATTTTTGTGTGTTAATTTTGTAGCCTGCCACCTTGCTATATGAGTCTATTGTTTCTAGAAGCTTTTTCGTAGAGACTTTAGCGTTTTCTAAGTAGAGTATCATGTCATCTGCAAACAATGAGAGCTTGACTTCTTCCTTTCTTATCTGGATTCCCTTGATATCTTTTTCTTGCCTAATCGCTATAGCAAGTACTTCCAGTGCTATGTTGAATAGGAGTGATGAGAGAGCACAGCCTTGTCTTGTGCCAGAATTTAAAGGAAAGGTTTTCAGTTTTTCTCCATTGAGGACAATATTTGCCACTGGCTTGTGATAGATGGCCTTAAATATATTGAGAAAGGTTCCTTCCATTCCCATCTTGCTTAGAGTTTTGATCAAGAATGGGTGTTGAGGGGCTGGAGAGATAGCATGGAGGTAAGGCGTTTGCCTTTCATGCAGGAGGTCATTGGTTCAAATCCCGGTGCCCCATATGGTCCCCCGTGCCTGCCAGGAGCAATTTCTAAGCCTGGAGTCAGGAATAACCCCTGAGCACTGCCGGGCGTGACCCCCCAAACACACACACACACACACACACACACACACACACAAAGAATGTGTGTTGGACCTTGTCAAATGCTTTCTCTGCATCGATTGATATGATCATGTGATTTTTATTTTTCTTGTTGTTGATGTTGTGTATTATGTTGATAGATTTACGAATGTTAAACCATTCTTGCATTCCTGGGATAAAACCTACTTGATCATAGTGGATGATATTCTAAATGAGGCATTGAATCCTATTTGCCAGGATTTTGTTGAGGGTCTTTGCATCTGTAGCCATCAGCGATATTGGTCTGTAATTTTCTTTTTTGGTAGCATCTCTGTCTGGTTTAGGTATCAAGGTGATGTTGGCTTCATAAAAGCTATATGGAAGTGTTCATGGTTTTTCGATTTCATGAAAGAGTCTTGCCAGGATTGGTAGTAGTTCCTCTTGAAAGGTTTGAAAGAATTCATTAGTAAATCCATCTGGGCCAGGGCTTTTGTTTTGGGGCAGACATTTGATTACTGTCTTAATTTCCTCAATAGTAATGAGTGTGTTTAGATATGCTATATCCTCTTCATTCAGTCTTGGAAGATTATAAGAGTCCAAGAATTTATCCATTTCTTCCAGGTTTTCATTTTTAGTGGCATAGAGTTTCTCAAAGTAGTTTCTGATTACCCTTTGAATCTCTACCATATTAGTAGTGATCTCTCCTTTTTCATTCCTAATAGGAGTTATCAAGTTTCTCTCTCTTTCTTTCATTGTTAGTTTTGCCAGTGGTCTATCAATCTTGTTTATTTTTTCAAAGAACCAACTTCTGCTTTCGTTGATCTTTTGGATTGTTTTTCGGGTTTCCACTTCATTGATTTCTGCTCTTAGCTTTGTGATTTCCTTCTGCCTCCCTATTTTTGGGTCCTTTTGTTGAGCACTTTCTAATTCTATGAGCTGCGTCATTAAGCTATTCAGGTATGCCCCTTCTTCTTTCCTGATGTTTGCTTGCAAAGCTATAAAATTTCCTCTCAGTGCTGCTTTTGCGGTGTCCGATAGGTTCTGATAATTTGTGTCTCCATTGTCATTTGTTTTCAGGAAGGTTTTGATTTCCTCTTTGATTTCATGTCAGACCCACTGGTTATTCAGTATGAGGCTGTTTAACTTCCAGGTGTTAAAGTTTTTCTTCTGTGTCCCTTTGTAGTTCACATATAATTTCAGGGCTTTGTGGTCAGCAAAGGCAGCCTGCAAAATTTCTATCCTCTTGATATTATGGAGGTATGTTTTATTTGCTAGCATGTAGTCTATCCTGAAGAATGTCCCATGCACATTAGAGAAAAATGTGTATCCAGGCTTCTGGGGGTGGTGTGTCCTGTATATATCTACTAGGCCTCTTTCTTCCATTTCTCTGTTCAGGTCTAGTATATTCTTGTTGGCCTTCAGTCTGGTTGACCTGTCTAGTGTTGACAATGACGTGTTAAGGTCTCCCACAATTATTGTGTTGTTATTGATATTATTTTCCATATTTGTCAACAGTTGTATTAAATATTTTGCTGGCCCGTCATTCAGTGCATATATGTTTAGGAGTGATTTCTTTCTGCTGTACCTATCCCTTGATTAATACAAAATGTCCATCTTTGTCCCTTACAACTTTCCTAAGCATAAAGTTTGCATCATCTGATATTAGTATGGCCACTACTGCTTTTTTTTGGGGGGGGGTGTTGTTTGCTTGGATGATTTTCCTCCAGCCTTTTATTTTGAGTCTATGTTTGTTCTGACTATTCAGGTGCGTTTCTTGTAGGCAGCAGAATGTTGGATTGAGTTTTTTTTATCCATTTAACCACTCTGTGTCTCTTAACTGGTGCATTTAGTCCATTGACATTGAGAGAAAGAATTGTCCTGGGAGGTAGTGCCATCTTTATATCGAAGTTTGGTGTGTCAGTTCGTAAGCCTTGTCTTAAAGTATGCCGTTCAATTTTTCTTTTAAGAATGGTTTTGAGTCTGTAAAGTTTCTGAGCTGTTGTTTTTCTGTTAAACTATGTATTGTTCCTTCAAACTTGAAAGTGAGTTTTGCTGGGTGCAGTATTCTAGGAGAAGCATTTATTTCATTGAGTTTTGTCACTATTTCCCACCACTGCCTTCTGGCCTTGAGTGTTTCCTGTGACAGGTCTGCAGTAAATCTCAAGGATGTTCCCTTGAATGTAATTTCTCTTTTCGATCTTGCTGCTTTCAGAATTCTGTCTCTATCTATGGAATTCGTCATTGTGACTAGGATGTGTCTTGGGGTGTTTTTTCTGGGGTCTCTTTTAGTTGGTACTCTTCGGGCATGCAGGATTTGATTGCATGTATTCATTAGCTCTGGTAGTTTCTCTTTAATGATGTTCTTGACTGTTGATTCTTCCTGGAAATTTTCTTCCTGGGTCTCTGGGACTCCAATGATTCTTAAGTTATTTCTGTTGAGCTTATCATAGACTTCTATTTTCATCTGTTTCCATTCTTTGAGTAATTTTTTCATTCTTTGATCATTTGCTTTGAGGCTTTTTTCCAATTTCTTCTGCTGTATGGAGTAGTTATTCATCTCATCTTCCAGTGTACTAATTCTATCCTCCGCTGCTGTTAATCCATGGGAAAGCTCAACCTTTTTTTTCTTCAATTCATCTACTGAATTTTTCAGACTTGTTATTTGACCTGAAATTTCAGTTTGGAGTTTTCTCATTTCTATCTTCATATTCTCTTGATTCTTATTAGTGTTCTCTTCTATACTTTGTTTGAGTTCTTCGAACATCTTCCATATTGCAACTCTAAACTCCTTATCTGAGAGACTGAATAGTTGGTTGGTAATGCTCAAGTCATCAGAGTTGCCATTTTCATTCTCTATGTCTGGCACTGGCCTGCGTTTTTTCCCCATTGTCACACTTGTATTGTGGGTTTTTCTACGTGTTGTGGTTGTATTCATTGGCTAAATGATGTGCATGGTCGCAAAGGGGGGCGAAGCGGCAGTGCTCCTCTGGCTCCTCCCTTTCTGGGTATGTCGATTCACCTCCACAGAGGGCTCACGAGAAGGCAGGCCGTCTGCTGATGAGCCACACACAGGATAAAATCAGAGTTCAGTGGCTCCTCCCTTCCTGAGAGTGTCAACTCACCTCCATGGAAGGCTCAGGAGAAGGCAGGCTACATGGAAGGCTCACGGGAAGGCAGGCTGTCTGCAGATGAGCTGCATCCAGGATGAAATCAGGCCGAAAATGCAGGACAGCACAGAAGATAGGCAGATAGGGGTGCTGGCATCTGAGATCCAGCAGAGTTCAGTGGCTTCTCCCTTTTTGGGCATGTCGACTCAACTCCACGAAAGGCTCACGGGAAGGCAGGCTGTCCGCAGATGAGCCACACCCAGGATGAAATCAAGCCGAAAATGCAGGATAGCACAGAAGAGAGGCAGATAGGGGTGCAGGCATCTGAGATCCAGCAGAGTTCAGTGGCCCATTCACTTTGTTTACTGAGTTTTTCAGGCCTGTTATTTGACCTGTTATTTCAGTTTGGAGTTTTGTGATTTCTTTTTTTTTTTTTTTTTTTTTTGGTTTTTGGGCCACACCCAGCAGTGCTCAGGGGTTACTCCTGGCTGTCTGCTCAGAAATAGCTCCTGGCAGGCACGGGGGACCATATGGGACACCGGGATTCGAACCAACCACCTTTGGTCCTGGATCGGCTGCTTGCAAGGCAAACGCCACTGTACTATCTCTCCGGGTCCGTTTTGTGATTTCTGTCTTCATATTTTCTTGGTTCTTATTAGTGTTCTGTTCAACTCAATCCAGGGTTTCTTTGAGTTCTTTGAGCATCTTCCATATTGCTTGTCTAAACTCCTTATCTGAGCGATTGATCAGTTGGTTGATCATTTTCTGGTCATCAGAATTGTCATCTTCATTCTCTATGTCTGTGCTGGCCTGTGTTGTTTCCCTATTGTCACACTTGTGTTGTGGGTTTTTCTAAGTGTTGTGGTGGTATTCATTGACTAAATGATGTACGCTGGCACGCTCCTCTGGCTCCGCCCTTTATGGGTGCGTGGACTTGCCTCCAAGGAAGGGGTGTCTTCCGTGGATGAAGCCTCACACAGGATCAAATCTTAGGCCCAAGCATGCAGAGAGAAGTCAGTCTGGGGAGAAATGCTGGGCTTCAGTAATCCAGCACAGTTCTTAGTGTAATTTTTTCTTCTTGTTGCAATGGCGTTCTTTCCTTAGAAAGAGCACACGACCGCGTAGCAAAGCGTAGCAGCTGTACTCTGCTGGAGACTCTTTTCGGCCCACTCCCAAAAAGTTCAGGCGACAGGACAGGAGACAGACACACACAGGCAGCACTCACAATATTTTCCCAGCCTGACGTCACAAACAGGGGACCTGACTTCTGCAAAGTACTGCTTATAGCCGTTTTTTCACGTTATGAAGCAGTTCCTTGGTGTTCCCGCCCTTGAATGAGGATCTGGAAGAGCGAGTTTTCTGGATCCTCTTTTTGGCCCACTCCCAAGAGGTTCAGGTGACAGGACAGTAGACAGACACACGCAGGCAGCACTCACAATTTCTCACTGTCTGGCCCTCCTAGCTCATTTTCTTGAATTTACCCAGAGATGACCAATGAAGAGTCCAGATGACTCTCCAAATCCAGGTTACAACAGATTTCAAGTACTTCTTCAGGAAAAAATTTTTCCCATTTTCCAAAGGTCTGGCTTACTGTCATTCTTGAGCCCACACAAGACAGACACAGCAGCTGTACTACTCTAGCATCATTTGGAAAGGGAGTCTTACATGTAGGCATTGCTTAGTTGAGAGGCAGTGCCGAATAGCCCAGGGGAGAAATGTTCTACCTTGCTTTTAAGAGAAAAAACTTTTTTCAAGATAAAAAACTCTTGGTGGCAGATGTAATTGCCAATACATACACTCTGCCAATGTAGGTGAAAGAAAAAAAAAATGCTAACATCGGGAAGAAAAAAAATGGCTCTCATTTTTTTATTGTTGGATCCCTCCTACAGTAGTGTGGTCTGCAGACTGGCAACACCTGGAAAAGGGTCACATGAGACCCCAACAAGGTATAACTTCTATTTTCACCAGATCCCCAAGATACACCTGAAGGTTTGAGAACCACTTGTTCAGACTTTAGCATTGTTAATGGTCTTCAGGAGGGGTCTCACCATGGGGCAAATAACGCTGTACTAGATGGAAGCAAGTCAGAGTGAGATGCCTCTGGATGGTGTATCAAGAGCCAGCAAGCTCAGTTCTGATATGTGAGACTTTCCTCCTCCAAGAACATCAATGAAGCTTTCTATAGATAATTATATTTAGATGCAGCTTAGTTAAAAAGAATGAAGGGGGAAGGATCATTTGTCCAGGATAGGCAAAGTTAGACAAGTAGGAACAGCGTGTGGGCAATATTCACTATTCCTTGTTCCTTCTCTCCCGAAATTAAATCATAGGAGAGAACAACTAGAATCCTGTTAGGGATTAGTCTTCTGATTTTTCTAAAATTATAGAGCTGATGCTATATTCTTTTTGTTGTTGTTGTTGTTTGGGGCCATATTCCATGATGCTCAGGGGTTTACTCCTGGATCTGTACTCAGAAATTATTTCTGGCAGACTCAGATGAGCACCTGGGATGCCAGAGATTGAACCTGGGTTGACATTGTGCAAGGCAAATGCCCTACCCACTGTGCTATTTCTCTGGCCCCTGCTGGTTATTTTCTTTAGAAGAGGTAGTGACTAAGAGAATACTAATTTAAAATAAGAGGATAACTCCTTAACTCAGTCTCTATTTTGATAGGATTTTTGTGTTTTTGTTTTTTTAATTTTATACCTTCCAAGAAATCCCTTCTAATTTCCTTGGTTCCCCAAAAGGATTCTCTTTCCACTAAGAAGCTCCTTTTAAGTTGGGGTTGGGAGTTGAAGATGGATTTCTTTTTGACTGTGTTAAAATCTTTGCTTTAAGCCCAACTTAGATAACAAAATGATGAGCTACAAAGAATCCAGATGAAAGTACAAGTGACCAGCCTCTAGAATTTTAGAGGTAAGGACTCTTCTGGAGTACACCTCTATTACAAGGCCCCACACTTATTCCTTCATTTTCTCCCTGAGTCCTGAGCATCCCTTACCTTGGCAGCTCTTGGATACACCAGTGTCTGGTAGATAACAATGGGGCCTGGGGTTTTCACGGATCCTTCTGTGAACGTGTACCAGTTGTGGAAGCTGTTGTACTTTTCTACAGGCTGGTTTTCAGTTGGGGCACTCCAGTAAGTGTAGAGGCCATTGTTTGGTTTGGCAGGGGCAGCTGACTGGGCCCTGCCATAGTACTCCAGCCCCATCTTGGCCTTATCACCACCTTTGTTACATGACAACAAGGAGGAACTCCGCTGGTATATCTGCTGGTTGTCAAAGCTGTGGGTGCTGAAGGTTACTTTCCTGGTGATCATCATTTCTGACTGCACAGGGTAGGGAGAGGGTAGAGAGTCCCCAGAAGAGCATTCCTTTTTAGGTTCTGTGGGGAAAAGCTGATGGATGGCACTGGAAAGCTCTGAAAAATTCAAGGGAATGCAGTGCGCAGAATGCACACGGAGCTGGGGATTGGGCCGGTAGGTACTTTGGATGCCATCCTCGATCTGGTCCACCAGGATCCTGGCTGACTGCAGGAATGCTACCTGGCCCGTCTCCTTGAGTGCCTCCTTGGAGTAGGCAAGCAGGCCATCCATCTGGTTTACCTTCAAAGTGGTGATGACCACATACTTCTCGATCTCCTTCTGCCGAGCCACTTCCAGATTTTCAATCTGTTCCATGATTATTTTCTCTTTCTCCTGAAGGATGCTGCGTAGTTTGAGAAACCCCTGGCGGATCTCTTTCCTCTTCATTTCCTTGTCGGCTTTGAAACTGCTCTTTAAGATGTTGAACTCCATGAGGTCATTATCAATTTCATATCGAACTGCAACAAAACAAAACATGCTGGTGACTCTAGTTAAAATGTTAGGAGCAAACTGGAGTAAATGACCAGGCATCCCTGGGAGGTAGGGCCAGGGGGCAGGTGGCATTTCTGCTTGGGGTTGGATTTTGCATGATTTTGGTCTCCTATAGCAATTTGGTCTCTTCTTCTTCCCCTAATACCTCTCTCTCGTTGAAGAGCCTCTTTAGTAATCTCTGTGGCCTGGGGTCTGAAGTAGAGGTTCAAAGCCACCATATTGACTGGCAGTTGGACTTGACAAGCACATGAAGCTAAACTTCTACAGCTACAGGAGAAAGAGCTACACTTCTGAAAACAGCTTTTAGTGTTTTCTTCACCTTGCTGACCAAAACCCATATACTAGATGACAGCCATTTCCTTTTAAAATGGCCTATGCACACACTTTCTCTGGACT
The DNA here is from genome assembly GCF_024139225.1 of Suncus etruscus. Classification (NCBI taxonomy): domain Eukaryota; kingdom Metazoa; phylum Chordata; class Mammalia; order Eulipotyphla; family Soricidae; genus Suncus; species Suncus etruscus. The sequence goes on from NC_064853.1 coordinate 96,963,550, forward strand.
GAGTAGCTATGATTCTCTAGGTTCATCTGGGCTCTCCCTTTCTTGCCTCTCTGGAGAACTCAGTTCATTATGTAATCTCAGTTATTGGGTACTATGACCTGGAATTGGGTCTGAAGGTCTTTCAACCATTCAATAATCATTTGTAGTATCTTTTTTGGAATATATTTCCAATAAGTATAACCATGGGATATAGCTTTCTTGGTACCAAGAACAGAGTCAGGAACAGGCAAGGGTCTAACTCATAGGGTTATAATCAGAACTCTTGAAGCCAACACAGCCGAGCACTGAGGCTTGAAAGACAGGGTGAAATGGATCCCGCATGGCTTTCTGTGAAGTGAGCACTTTTTCTGCGTCTGAGGGAGGTTGGCATTAGATCACCATGCCTGTGTCCTGGGATTTGTTGTAAAGAGAAGCGTGCCCCAGAATAAGTGGGCTCTGAAGTGAAATCCATAGAAATAAAGGGGTGGAAAAAGTGACCCTTTGACTCTTAAGAATTCTGAGTTTATAAGGAGCTGACTCCTGTAATGAGGATTAGCATCTAAGTAAGAGAGACCCTCTGATGGTCATAGAAAAGGAGCCTATAGGTTGGATTTCCCTCCTGTGGAGTCACAGGGTCACAGAGAGGAGTTTGGAAGGGGTATATCATCTCTTTGGAGTGATGTCAGTGATGTCAGTAGTGGTGCCTCATTAAGCAGACAGATTCCTTTGCAATCAATCTGCAGTGAAGTCTGGGATTCTACATGTGTAACCTCTCAGATAATGTCAGTAATACTGGTCAGTAGCCCCTTCTTTGGCAAAGAGCTAAATTTCTGAGCTCTCATTTCTCCATTGATTTTCTGCCTGACAGCACATTTGAACCCCATGGCAGCCTTGGAGAAACTCCCTTTGCTCAGCTGGCTCTCTGGAATGGGACAAGGCCTAGGTGTTGGCTTGGTTCCTCAGGTGGTTCAAAGCCACTGGGGTTGACACCACTACATGGAATAATTCATCAGAATGGGATAAGAACACTAAAGTGCATATCAAAGTGTGGGTCTAGGCAGCTTGCTTTTGCACTACCTGGAGTCTGATGGTAATGTCTGTGCACCAGTTCCACAGGAAATGAACTGAGTTCTACAATACAAACTCAGTCTAGAGGTTGTATTTTTCGAACTGAAGGCTGTGGCTCAGAGGTGACAAGCTTATTTTGCAACAGCAGTACTATGAATTTGATCCCTGGAACTGACTCCTATCACATGCCTAGCATCCTTGGTGTCCCAATACATGGAACCTTGAGAACAAGGCAGCAAGGCTTATATGGTATCACAGCCAAGCATGCAACTCTCCATTGAGAGTCAAACAATGTTTGTTGTGGCACATTGCAATGATAGCAGAACAAAGGGGAGTGAAGAGAAAAGTGTTGTGTGTGTGTGTGTGTGTGTGTGTGTGTGTATGCAGACTAGCATATTCTTCTCTGCCTCTCTTGGAGAATATACATCATTAAGGAGATATTGGTCTCTTGCCCAACAGCAGGAGATATGATGTAAATTTATGAGATCTACAATTTTATAATTGACTTATTATAGCATATACTTATATATGCTTTGAGCTGGTTTCTGCTTGTGGGTGGAAACTTTTAAAGATGCCCACCCTGTCTGCACTGAGACGAACTTCTCTGTTCTAAAAAATGCTGATTTAAGCAACTCCTTATAGCTAGACTGAGAACATACCATGATAAACATATGTACACCCCTGCATTGCTTGAGCATAAGGCAAACTAATGATAAATTTGTGATAATATCCTTTCAAAAGGCTTGTTATACACTGCTAGTTGCTGATGTTGTCAAATGCCCTTGCAGTCTGAACTCAGACCACTGTGAATATAACCTCCTGTTTTCCTGTCACATTATTTTGGTGTGCTTTATTAGTATAAATGCCCTTACAGTTGGCACTGCCTGAAGTTTGACTAAAGTTCTTGGATTAAAGTTCACTTTCTGACATGCAGGTGCCCTGGACTAGAAACATAATGAAGGTTTCTATTATATCAGAGACCAGAACTATACTATACTATATCATATATATATATATATATATATATATATATATATATACACACACACACACACATACACACACACTATACTATACTATATCAAAGGCCCTGGAGCAATGAGGGACATCAGTGAATTCCATCAGATGAAATCTCCTCAGAAACCCAAGGGGCTTCTCATTTGCATGATAAGGTGGTTTCTATAACATGTTTCCTGAATGCAGAGGCTTCCAGGGAGATATGCAAAGCTGAGCTGATGGCCAGTGACAATATATGTGGGTAAGGGGCAACTGAGATATTAAGGAACTCCTAAAATATGTAAGTTGGGTAGGGGCCCTAGATCACACAATTATTCTTTTGTGTCACATCTTTCTCTGATTCACTTCCATGCCTTTGGGGCTTCTGTATGGAGTAGGAATAAACTGCCTCTCTCTCATGTCTAGACAAGTCTGTCTAACTTCTCAAGTATTCCACAAAGACCAGAAGCTGGTTAGACCCTCCATGATCTTTTGTTACAGGAGTGTAGGCCATTCTGTAATAAGATTATTACAGATTAGATTATGGTCACTGTTTATCATAGAGTAGGTTGCAAATAAATGTGGTAGAAATACCAAGGACACCATAGTCAAGCAAACTTGGTTTGTCATTTACTAGCTATCTTGGGCCCAGTACTTCTTAGTAACTTAGTACTTCTTACTAATCTTCCTTATTCATAGAGAAAATTTTAACATGTGCTATAAGATTATTGAGAAGATAAGACATAATTCTCCTAAAAGTAATGCTCTACCAAGGGAGCTATTTCCAAGAACAAGGATTCTAAGAAAGCTCTTCGAGACCCTCATGGCTAATTAGGTGGATATGCTGAACCTCCCTGTGAAATAGTAGCAGACTTGCTTTCATCGTGGAAACATGGGGACTTTTACTTCTGAAGAACATCTACTCTAGACAGTATATACTACTATAGAAAAGAATAGCAAGCTAGTGTGCAGAGGAAGACTGAACTATGATTGGGAACATTATTAGTCGCTTCTGGGTTTTCTAGTGTAGGTGTGTTGGCTGCCAATTTAGCTACTGGCACTGTTTTGGGAAAATCCATTGGGGGTGAGGTTGCATCTTAAATGGAGCTCATTCTCCTATACACAGAAAAATAATGAAGAAAATTTGTCTTTGAAGAGAACCCCCTCAGCAAGGCTCAGAGAGCTTCCTCCTTTGTTTAAGTCCTCTTTATTTTCCAAAGGAAAAGTGAGGCCCAAATTCATGGTGAGATCATAACTAAGATAACTGAATATCCAAGCACTTAGCATGTGCCTGAGATGTATTTAGAGTTATTAAGTATGCCCTTTCTAACTCCTTCTATTAGCCTCATTTATAGATGAGAAAACTGAGGCATAAAGAGTTTAAGGGGCTCCTGGTGGTTGCCTTGTAACTCAGCTTCTGTGGCCCTAGGCTCAACTTATCCCAACCTGCCACCCTCCCCTGAAACTCCCAGGACCTGCTTTGAACTTGGCAATGGCGCTGAAGAGGGCAGCGGCTCTCTCGGAGCAAGCATCAATGAGCGGCACTGTGTCGTGGCCACTGTGGAAGGACGTCTTGCAAAAAGCGCATAGCAGCTCGTCGTCATTGCGGCAGTACTCGATGATGCGGCTGGACGGGTGGTGAATGCAAATCCTCTCGTCCTGGTCCTCCACACCGGTGTCCACAAACACATGGTCCTGCCTGGACACATCTGCATGGATGTTCTTGAGACAGTCATTGCATAGATTGAGATGGCAGTTGATGCAGCGTTTGTGGGCGACATGTCGGCCATGGCACACCTGGCACAGGATGGGTCCACTGGAACGGTCAAAGCGCCACTTGAGGTAGCCATGCTGCTGCATGTAGCGCTTGGTGAGACGGCCACGCAGGTAGTTCTCGGGCAGGTGCATTTTATGGGTGTAGGGCACACAGTGTGAGCGGTCACACACAGGGCAGATGAGGATGAAGAAGTTCTCCGTCACCTCGGCTTTCTTCTGCAGCTGCCTCAGGCATTTGCCACACAGGCTGTGGTGACAGGGCAGCATGAAGGAGTGCAGGCGCAGACGGTTGCACTGGGGACACAGCAGGTGGCTCACCAGCTGGCTGTCCTTGGGAATCGATTTCACTTCATCCACCTGGCACTCAGTGCTGCTGCCGAAGTGCAGTGCACTCTTGGAGCTAAAAGGAGATGCAGACACCAAGCTCATTCTTGGACCCTTTTTCACCTCATACCCCCACCCCCTAAAGGGATACCAGGTACTATCCCAGGTCCTGGTGAGGATACTCTGCCAGGCTGAATGATAACAAACCCATCTCCACTTACCCTGCCCCTCTCCTCCGGAGAGATTTAGGACCGTGGGTTCTTGATAGCATGTAATAATAGTATCTCTGGAAAACAGATCCCAATATTCAAGAGGGATCTTGATACCATTACAGGATCTAGACCTGTGATTCATTATTTTATACCCCAGACCCCCAATTTCAGACAAGGCCTTTGTGGGAGCAAAGTAGAAACAGGTCAACTCCATCTTTCACTTGCACACAAGCAGGAGAACAGATACCAGACAGCCAAACAAATTAGCCCCCACCCTGCTTGATGGAAGGAGTGAGTGCTATTTCTCACGAATTATCATGGGGGCCCCTTTTGTTTCCCATCTTGTAAACAAGATCTAGTGAAATATCAGGAAGAATTTATTCTGGTTTCTATATAACACATGCCTGATTCCTATAACTCACTGGCACAAGATCTTGACCTTTAATGGGTTCCCATGAGTTGATAAATCTACTCTCATACAAAGCTCAGGGATATTCTTGGGTGTTTTGGTGATGCGTTGCCATTATCAACATTACTGTACATTAGACAGAGCTCAGAAAAGAATAAAGTGTGCTTCCTTAGGCATTACCTTCAGTGGTCCTCAAACTATGGCCCGCGGGCCACATATTGTATTTGTATCTGTTTTGTTTCTTCATTGCAAAAGAAGATATATGCAGTGTGCATTCGTTCATAAGTTTTGTTTTTACTATAGTCAGACCCTCCAATGGTCTGAGGGACAGTGAACTGGCCCCCTGTTTAAAAAGTTTGAGGACCCCTGGAGATGGTGTGTCTGGCCCCCGTTTTCTGGGCAAGTATGAATGAGCTGGTTTCGTGAACAATTGCTCAGGATAGAAAGTGTTCCTGCGCCTTTGAGATCAGACTTTTGCAAACTCTGCATGAGACTATGCATGAAAAACTCTAATCTGCCAACACAGAGCAAGCATGCAATTAATACAGCCTTTGGAATGGCACTTGCTGAGTTTGCTTATGTTTATAATAGAGAAACACAATGGCTAAATCCCTAACCAGTCTGCGCTTCTACTCTGAATGTGTGGGTTGTTCACTGGTATATTCATTGAGACTGATTTCCTGCCTTCACTTGTAAGAACTCTGACTGAAGTAAAAGCATCCTTATCAAAATACAGCATGTTTCTCAAAAACTACAATCAAGGCAAAGGCAGTTCATAAAAATCAACAAATTTTGCTGTGGGCACAGAGATGCAGTGACACAGATTTGTGTCACACAAGATTTGTGACTTCTTGATATGAAAGATGTTTGAAGTTGACTAGACATAATCATGTCCTGTCTCTTGTTGACCTTCTCTAACCCCTCTATCCCTGTGCATATACCCTGTGAATCACCAGTGTCTCCAAACCCAGCACATAAAAGTCATCTCCCAAGCCCTCTCGTGGACACCAAGACACTGGAAAACTTATTCATTAGGGATTTAGATATCAGGATCTGTTCTTTGGCCTCTGCTTTTAAATGGGGTTCTGGTTTTGCTTTTGCTGTCTCCTCAGAAACTCAAAATATAGCTGGCAGGTTCAGCTCAGGGGGCACATGGTAACTGGATGGACTCTCTCATTGGTTAAATGAAAACTCTGAACTCGAGTATGCTATAGAAGGAGGCCTCAGGAGCAATCAGGAGGGAGAAGAATGATATTGAGGGAAGAGAAGGAGGTGGGGACGCATTTGAAGGAGAGGTTATGAGCTGGGTAAAAAAGGACATTAATCAGAGGGTAGCAGAAGAGGAAGTAATAAAAGGAAGTGGAAAGACAGAAGTAGAGTGAATTGGACCGAGTAACAGGTTGAACAGGTGACTTGCGAGAAGAACAGGAAAGCACTGCTCGGAAGCTTAGAGACTTGTGGAAAACAGATGAAAGCTCAGACTGTGACATTACCCTTAGAAACACTCATCTTGGACCCTCCCATTCACTGCCCTTGGCTTGAAGAGCCCCAAGTTCACATCTAGCAGTTGGTTTGCAGCCATTTATTCTCAATTCCTCTGCACAGCCCCTCCCTCACTCCCTCCAAATTCAGCCTGGTTTGCCATGCATCTAGGTTCCCACAGTATCACTGTATCACCAGTCAAATTCCACTCCAGGCCATTCTGTAGTTGCACTAGGTGGGGGTGGGGTAATGTTTGCGATACCACTGCCCAGATCAATGTCAGATTCTAGGGGGCATATTATTTTTAGCATGCCTGGCAGTGCTTAGTGCTTACTTCTGACTCTGCACTCAGGGATCATTCCTGGCAGGTTTGAGGGACCTTATGGGGTACCAGGGTTGAACTCAGATCTGCTTGCTATGTGTCCAAGCAAGACACCTACCCACTATTCTATCTCCCCAGGTCCAGCACAGGATAGATTTTTTTTAAGTATTTATTCAACATTTTAACATTTTATTAGTTTATTTATTTTGGTTTTGGGTGTTTCACCCATTAGTATTTAGGGGTTACTCCTGGCTCTGCTTTCAGAAGTTGCTCCTAGAAGTCTCCGGGGAACCATATGGAATGCTGGAGATTGAACCCAGGTCGGCTAAGTTCAAGGTAAATGCCTCTACCTGCTGTGCTATTGCTCTGGCCCCAACATATTAATATTATTCCTACTTTTACTAAGCCCTCTGAAATATGCCAATTTTTGTCTTAGGTGATAAAAAAAATAAAGCTTTAAACAAGACACATAATAGAGACCTACACAGATAGATTTTTATGGTGAAGAACACACAGACATTCTGATGGTTTCTTCCTCCAAGCACTTCTCAATCTGAGGCTCAGGGTCACCCTGGGGACAGGGTAGCATGAGGCAGTGTGATACACAAGTGGTGCCAAGCAAGCAGCCTGAGCAACCAACCAGAATAAGCAGCCTTTTGCAGGAGACCACATGCTCCTTCCCTCAAAGTTGCAGTTTGGAACTCAGTCTGATGCATTGAACAGCTACAAAATTAATGGAGAGGAACATGGACAGGGTGGGGCAGCACTTACGAGGTGCGTATGCTCCGGAGGCGGCCCTTTCGGAAGGTGATGGTGGCCCGCTGGCAGCAGCGACTCTCATAGTAGTAGCACTGGAGGTTGCTGCTGGTAGTGCAGCAGCATTTGCAGTTGGGGTCATTGGCCCAGGAGCAGCAGCACCAGTGGCAGTTGGGGTTCTCTGAGCAGGTGCAGTGACAGCACTGGCAGTTGCGCTCATCCTTGTAAGGACAAGGGAAGCAGGTGCAGTTCCGCTCAGAGGTGAAGAGGAACTTACAGCACAGACAGCCGCATGGCTCCGGGTAGCACAGCAGCCAGGGGCAGCAGGGACAACAGACACACACGGTAGTCTCCATGGCACCTACATGATGATGGCCTGTCCCCAGAAGCCAGAATAGGACACCACCCTACCTCAATCCTACTGGGTTTTTCCCACACAAGGGTCCCTTTTCCCTTAGCCTGATGAGGCCGTCAGCTTGGAGATGGCAAAAAGGTGGCCTCCAACAGGAGGTGTCCCTAACTGGCATGCTCAGAGCCTTGCACTTGCTTATGTCATAATCCCTGTCTCCCACCATATCTCCCTCTGCAGGGTAGGTAGGAGGCTGAGATCTGGGAAGAGAGGCAGATAGGTGAAGAGGTGAGCTATGGTTGTGCGGGGAAGCATGATACCAGCAGAGCAAGGTGTCCCACCCAGTGTGGGAGATGGAATGGATTTATGGGAGATGGCATGGATTCCATACACTAGAACGCCTTGTTACATGGCTTGGTTGCCATGGAGATAATTGGACTCTGACATCCATGGCTGTCACAGAGGTAAGTGGACTCCAGATCCTTCCTTCACAGACTAGGTCCGAGTCATTCAGAAAGTATATCTACTTGAACTGCTATTGTTCCTCTCTAGGGCTTTAAATACTACTACTACTACTACTACTACTACTACTACTACTACTACTACTACTTACTACTACTACTTTCTATCCCTCAGCATTAGAACTCTTTTATATTGACAAAGACCAGGTAAGGCAAAAAGTCAATAGGAATGCCTGTCTGGATAAAGAATGGTAGAAACAAAGGTAGAAAAGGTTCATTTAACTAAACCTTTCAGATAATCACTGCTTCTCTTCATGAGGCTTTTCATGCACAAATGACTCTATTTGGTGTGGGTTTTTTTTGTAATTTTTATTGTGAACAGAGACTTACAAGTCTTTCACATTATATTTAAGGCACATAGTGACATTGAATTAGGGCTATTCTCACCACCAGTGTTGTCCTCCCTCCACCCCTGTTCCCAGCATGTATCCCATGGACTTGGCATCCCTTAGCCCCCTGGACTGCTAGTGTAACAGGTCCCCTTTGTGATTACCTTGTTGTAGATTGGGGGACTCTTGATTCAGTTGTCGTTGACTTTGGTTTGATGTTTAGGTCTGATCATTTTTTATTTCCACTCAAATTTTAAGTGACTGTTTGCTCCTGGTACCATCCATATCCCCCACCCCCATTTATGAGGCAGAACAAGATGATTCAGGTTCTGTGGTTCTATTGGAAACAAAACAAAACAACCAGCAATGGAAAAACACACACAACAGCAACAAGAAAAAAAACATATTTGTTGGTTTTTGATTCTTTATTCTTTTTTTTTTTTTTTTGGTTTTTGGGTCACCCAGTGACGCTCAGGGGTTACTCCTGGCTATGAACTCAGAAGTCACTCCTGGCTTGGGGGACCATATGGGATGCCGGGGGATCGAACCATGGTCCGTCGTAGGCTAGCATTGGTAAGGCAGACACCTTACCTCTAGCGCCACCACCCGGCCCCTGATTCTTTATTCTTAAAGATTGTGGGTGTGGAAATCCCTCACCTGCTCTAAATCTCCATCAAGGGGCTTTAGTAAAGGGGTTTTAATTCTTTTTTCTTAAAGATTGTGGGTGTGGAAATCCCTCACCTGCTCTTAATCTCCATCAAGGGACTGCAACTCCACATGGAAATCTTAACTGTTTTTGTTGAAATGTGCCTAGGAGACCTTCTATTTTAGGGGTGAATTTTGTGTTCCACTTTATGTAGCTTGCAAAGATTAAAGGAGTGGAAATTTTATAGCCATACCACGCTACAGTCTTAACATGGTCTTATTATTTTTCCAAAAAAGGAGTTAGAGAGCTGAATTTGACAGCAGGAATTTATTGCATAATTTTTCTTTCTCCCCATGATTATCACCTTTATAATAGGAAAGAACATTCACTGACTGCTAACTGTGCTACTCACACATTGATTTTAGATTCCTGTGTATAATACTCCCACATCATAGGCTTGATCTTTTCCTGAATAGATACTACTAAATTAGTTACTTAAATGAATGTGCCAGTTTATATTGACTAACAATGTCTGAGAGACTAATTCCCCTGCTTTTTTCTCAGGCTTGATTTTATTTAATATTCCACTGCCCTACCCATCTTCATGACATAGAGGATGGTTTTAGTTTCAAATCTATATAACATTTTCACCTTGCAAGGCTTACTCTTGTTTTTTATTCTTAAATTTTTGTTGCGATAAAATGGCATAGAAACTTGCATTTAAATTCCTCGTTTAAAGTGAAGAATTTAATGGTTTTAATATATTCACATTTATACAACTATAACCATTAATTTCTGAACATTTTCAAAAGAAACCCTGTAGCTTTTAGCAACTATTAATTTCTCCATGCCCTCTAGTAGTTAGCTTACTTTCTGAATATAAGTATTTGCATATTCTGAACATTTCATCCAAATAGATCATATTACAAGTGACTATTTGCATCATTTTTTCATTTAGTATGATGTTTTTAAAGTTAAGTATTTCAGTAATTATCAATAAAAATACATTTGTTAATGACTGAGTAAGAAGATTATGTGAACAGAACATGGAGCTGGAGAGATAGCACAGCGTTATGGTGTTTGCCTTGCAAACAGCCAACCTAGGACAGATGGTGGTTCAAATCCCAGCATTCCACATGGTTCCCTGTGCCTGCCAGGAGCTATTTCTGAGAACAGAGCCAGGAGTGACCCCTGAGCACTGCTGGGTGTGGCCCCAAAACAAAACTAAACAAAAGATTGTGTGAACATACCACATTCTTTTTGTCCACTAACAATTTATGAACATTTCAGGTGATTCCTATACAACTATGATTCATATACAACTATGACCAATATAGTAATAGAAGTGTAGAGTTACTGGGTCATTTGTAATATTAACTTTCTGAAGCATGCCAGATTGTTTTCTAAGCAGTTGCATAATTTTACATTTTTTGCATTCTCACTAGAAATGAAATAACATTTTACTGTTTTTCCTTTCCTCATCAAAACTCATTAAATACTTTAAGAAATATTATTGTAGTATTATAATGGGTATCAATTGGGATTTTGTGGTTCACATTTCAGTTTCAACAATAATACCTAATGATGTTAAAAATTTTGGCATCCACTCATCAGCCATTTATATATCTTCGGAGAAATGTGTATCTAAATCCTTTGCCTATTTGAAAATTTAGTTATTTGTCTTCTTTTCATTTCTAAATCTTTATTTGAACACCATAATTATAAGCATGATTGTAGTTAGATTTCAGTCATAAAAAGAAAACCCCCTTTCACCAGTGCAACATTCCCACCATGAATGGTCCCCTCACCTCTCCCCCACTCCTGCTTGTATTTGAGATAGGCATTCTACTTCTCTCACTCATTAACATTGTCATGGTAGTTGTTAGTGTAGTTATTTCCCTAACAGCATTCACCACTCTTTGTGGTGAGCTTCATATTGTGAGCCAATCCTTCTGGCCCTTAAAATCTAATGTCTCTGGCCTTATTACAATAATGTCATTAATTTTTTTAAAACCCACAGATGAGTGAGACTATTCTTGTCTATCTTTCTCCCTCTAACTTATTTCATTCAGCATAATAGATTCCATGTATATCCATGTATAGGAAAATTTTATGACTTCATCTCTCCTGACAGCTGCATAATATTTCATTACATATATGTACAACAGTTTCTTTAGCCATTCATTGTTGGAGGGCATCTTGATTGTTTTCAGTCTGGCTATTGTAAACAGCACTAAAATGAATATAGACGTGAGGAAGGGATTTTTGAATTGTACTTTTGTGTTCCTAGGGTATATCCCTTGGAGTGGTATACCTGAATTATACGGAATTTCCATGTTTTGTTTTTTTTTTTTTGGAAGGGGCGTCACATCCAGCAGCACTCAGGGGTTACTCCTGGCTCTATGCTCAGAAATTGCTCCTGGCAAGCTCAGGGGACCATATGGGATGTTGGGATTCGAACCACCATCCTTCTGTATGCAAGGCAAGCACTCTACCTCCATGTTATCTCTCCAGCCCCAATTTCCAGTTTTTTGAGGAATCTCCATATTGCTTTCCATAAAGGCTGGACTAGATGGCATCCCCACCAGTAGTGAATGAGAGTTTCTTTCTCTCCACATCCCCACCAGCACCAATTATTCTTGTTCTTTCTGATGTGCTCCAGTCTCTGTGGCGTGAGATGGTACCTCATTGTAGTTTTAATTTGCATCTCCCTGATGATTAGTGATGTGGAGCATTTTTTCATGTGTCTTTTGCCATTTGTATTTCTTCTTTGAGGAAGTGTCTATTTCTTCTGCCCATTTTTTGATGGGGCTTGATGTTTTATTTTTGTAAAGTTCTGTCAGTGCCTTGTATATTTTGGATATTAGCCCCTTAGCTGATGCATATTGCGTGAATAGTTTCTCCTATTCAGTTGGTAGCTCTTATATCCTAGGCACTCTTTCCTTTGAACTGCATAAGCATCTCAGCCTAATATACTCCCATCTGTTTTTCTCGGTTTCCACTTGTTTGGAGGGTTCTGTCTCCTCCTTGAAGATGCCTTTACTCTCAATATCATGAAGTGTTTTACCTACATGTTGTTCTATATACCTTATGGTTTGAGGCCTGACATCAAGGTCTTTAATCCATTTGGATTTTACCTTTGTGCATGGTGTTAGCTGAGAGTCTGAGTTCACTTTTTTGCATGTGGCTAACCAGTTGTGTCAGCACCACTTGTTGAAGAGGCTCTCCTTGCTCCACTTTGGATTTCTTGCCCCTTTATCAGAAATTAATTGATTGTATGTCTGGGGAACATTCTTTAAATACTCAAGTTTATTCAACTGACCTGAGGATCTGTCTTTATTTTAATAGCATGCTGTTTTAATGTCTATTGCTTTGTAGTACAATTTAAAATTGGGGAAAGTAATGCCATATTTCTTTTCCCAAGGATTGCTTTAGCTATTCGTGGGAGTTTATTGTTCCAAATGAATTTCAGAAGTGTTTGCTCCACTTCTTTGAAGAATGAATAGGGGTATCTTTAAAGAGATTGCATTAAATCTGTAAAATTGTAGTTTTCTTTGTATAGGTCCTTCACATCTTTAGTCAAGTTGACTCCAAGAAATTTGAGTTTGTGTGACACTAATGTGAATGGTATTGTTTTCTTAATGTCCATTTCTTCTCTATCATTATTGGTGTATAAAAAGGCCACTGATTTTTGGTTTGTCTTTGTATAAAAAAGAAACTATACCCTTATCAAAAATATGCTTTGGGGGTCGGGCGGTGGCGCTAAAGGTAAGGTGCCTGCCTTGCCTGCGCTAGCCTTGGACGGACCGCGGTTCGATCCCCCGGTGTCCCATATGGTCCCCCAAGCCAGGAGCAACTTCTGAGCGCATAGCCAGGAGTAACTCCTGAGCGTTACTGGGTGTGGCCCAAAAAAACCAAAATATATATATATATATGCTTTGAAAAAACTATGTTCTCTATTCTGTTTTTTATTTATTTTATTAATAATGTTTTAAGTTTTAAATTTTGATACATTATAACTTCTTTTAATTTTAGTTGCTATTTGCTCTTTGGTGTCATTGAAAAATACCCTTTCTAACTTGATATAATTGATATTAGGATGTATATTACTTCATAAAAAACTTTATATCTTGAGCTCTTAGACAAAGGTCTTTGTTAGTTAATAAATTTGATGTGATGTTTGGACCTATTTTAATTCCTTTAATGTGGGTATCCAATTACTACAGTATCATTTAAAAGTTCTATTATTAATTCAAAGAAAACGCATCATATAGTTGTCATAGTTAATCATAATACATTTGTTTTCAAATAAGTAAAACAAAGTTATTGAAAAAAGGAAAGAAAAACCAAAATGGAAGAGAAGAAGAAAAAAGAAATAAAAAAGTAAAATACAGTAGCAAGCTCATTTGTGAAAATTATTTTATTACTATTGAAATTATTAATACAATAGCAGAAGGTTTAGTAAGCTCTTGTTTTCTGTCCTGTCTGTTAAACTGGGTTATTCCTTTACAGATGACAGCATCAAACAATTGAAGTTATCAAGAAATTCAAAACTATGATACTATGAATTTTAGGGGTAGATATTCAGCTACAGGGCATTCTGGAAGAAGGCTTGGTTAGAATATGATGACTATGTTTGTGAGCACAGGTACAGCTGCCAGGATTTTCTGGAAGAGAATAGATATGGGGGAGGGTGCCTCCAGTCATCTAAAATAAAGTTTAGATAATATCAAACCAACACCTGGACGACCTAAAGTGTGGTTAGATTGGAGTCCACAGGAAGGAAATTTTAGAGGGTCAGTGATGAGGCAAGATATCAGGGAAATAGTGACTGTAGATAATGTAGGCAGCAAGGATAATGTGGTTTCAAAAGGGTTGGAAGCTTGACACACTCTCTCCTCCAGTGTCATTTGTTTAAAAGATGATTTTTCCCATTAAATGGTTTTGAAACTTTTCTCAAAAATAAATTGGCTAGAATGGAGGTTCCCAAATTCATTTGGCCTACTATCTGTTTTTCAGAAAACAAAAACAAACTCTCAACACTTCCCCTGAAAATCTACATAATTTTCTTTTTATTTATTATTGTTATTTTAGTTTTGAGGACTATACTTGGTGCTCAGGTCTTATTCTTGGTATCACTGTGTTCAGGGATCACTTCTGGTAGTGCTTGAGGGACCATAAGCAGCCTGTCAGCCACATGCCAGGCAAGAACTCTACCTGTAAGCAGAAAACCCTCCCTTACAACTGAGGCTACTACCCTCTCCCTTATCTAGATGTATCCAGGATTCCTTAAGGGAGCAAGCATTATCTCTCATTTTGAGAAACACTGGCTAGGTTAGATAGATGATTTATTAATAAGCCCTATAGAATTATATTATACATTATTACACTGTTTTCATTTCTGCTATTCTGCATTAATATTTTAAATTATGAGTACTATTTTTCTTTTTTACAAACTTGGTTGGACATTGTGAGTCTCTTCTTTTTCAACATAAACTTTATGATCAACTCTTCAATTTTTTGCATCAAAGTATATTAAAATTTTTTAGCAATTGCATTAAAATCTGTAGGTATTTTGTGGAGTATTGTTTTTCAGTTCATGGACATGTGCTGCCTTTTTTATTTCTGCCAGCTGTGTTTTTGTAGCTTTAGGTGTTGTCTTGCCTTTTTATGGTCACATATATTTCTGAATACATTATTATTTTTATAAAATTATAATTGGAATTGTTTATTTTATTTTTGAATTATTTGTGGGCAATATATAGAAAACAATTGGTTTTTTCTTTTCAATTTTTTTACTTTAGTCACCATAATTTATAATATTGTTAATGTTAGGGTTTTATAATGCAATGCCCTAATCTCACACTCTCTAAGAGTTTGTTTCCCCTAAAACATTACCCCTTCTCCTGCATTTTTGTGCCATAGGAAGCCCCATTCTGTAGACATTTATGGTTTTTGTTGTTCTGAGCAAGGTTCTTTATATCCCATAAAATATGAAAGAATATGGATTTTTTTCAAGATTTTTGCACCAATTGATTTATCATGTGACTTTGGATTTTTACATTAATTCTTTATGATATACATGCTTATATATGTAATTTTATATACCCTCCCAGTCTGTGCAGTGTCATTTCACTATATTGTTACTTCTACCCCAAAATTAAAGCAAAAAAGGAAAGCATGTCTTTTGTAGAAACCAAATAGTTGTCCTAAATTAACAAAGTTCTGACAATCTGTCTTCAGTGAAAGAGTTTAAGCCAATTACACTTATCATAAAAAGAACACCCCCCCCTCACCAGTGCAACATTCCCACCACCAATGCCTCCCAATTCCTTCCTCTCTCACCCCCTGCCTGTGTTCGAGACAGGCATTCTACTTCTCTCACTCATTAACATTGTCATGATAGTTGTTAGTGTAGTTATTTCTTTAACTGTACTCCTCACCCTTTGTAGTGAGCTTCATATCATGAGCCACTCCTTCCAGCCCTCATCTCTATTGTCTCTGAGCATTATTACAATAATGTATTTTATTTTTCTTAAAACCTATAGATGAATGAGACTAATTTATTTCTATTCATCTAATTTATTTCACTCAGCATAATATTTTCCATGTCCATGCATGTATAGGAAAATTACATGACTTCATTTTTCCTGACTGCTGCATTGTATTTCATTGTGTATATGTACCACAGTTTCTTTAGCTGCTCATCTATTGAAGGGCATCTTTGTTGTTTCCAGATTTTAGCTACTGTAAATAGTGGTGCAATGAATATAGGTGTGAGGAAGGGATATTTTGTATTATGGGTTTTTTGTTGTTGTTGTTCCTAGGGTATATCCCTAGGAGTGGTAAAGCTAATCATATGGAAGCTCAATTTCCAGTTTTTTTTTAAGGAATCTCCATATTGTTTTCCATAAGACAGCATTCCCACCAGCACTGTATGAGAGTTCCTTTCTCTCCACATCTCCACCAGCACTGATTGTTCTTTTTCTTTGTATATCTTAGAAATTAGCCCCTTATCTGATCGGTATTGGGTGAATAATTTCTCCCATTCTGTGGGTGGCTTTTGTACCCTAGTCACTATTTCTTTTGAGGTGCAGAAGCTTCTCATTTTAATATAGTCCAATCTGTTTATCTCTGCTCCCACTAGTTTGGATAGTGATGTTTCCTCCTTGAAGATGCCTCTAGTCTCAGTGTCAGGGAGTGTTTTTCCTGCTATATACCTTATGATTTTGAATCTGATATCAAGGTCTTTAATCCATTTGGATTTGACCTTTGTGCATGGTGTTAGATGGAGGTCTGAGTTCACTTTTTTGCATATGGCTGACCTGTTGTCCCAGCACCATTTGTTGAAGAGGCTTTCCTTGCTTCATTTTGCATTTCTTAACACTTTATTAAATATTACTTGATTGTATGTCTGGTGAACGTTCTCTGAATACTCAAATTTATTTCACTGATCTGAGGATCTGTCTATATTCCAATACCATGCTGTTTTAATGACTATCGGTTGGTAATACAATTTAAATTTGGTGAAAGTGATGCCTCTCATATTCCTTTTCCCAAGGGTTGCATTAGCTATTCGTGGGTGTTTATTGTTCCAAAGGAATTTCAGGAGTGTTTGATATACTTCTTTGAAGAATGTCATGGGCATTCTTAGAGAGATTGCATTAAATCTGTACAATGCTTTGGGGGGTATTGCCATTGTAATGATGTTAATCCTTCCAATACATAGGTGGGAGGTGAGCTATCGTTGTGAGGGAGAACATGGCACCAGCAGAGCAAGGTGTCCCAGTGTGAGAGATGGCATGGATTCCACACACTAGAACTCCTTGTTACATGGCTTGACAATGTAACAAGGTGTGTGTTGTTATATACCTTGCAGGGTATGTGTCTTCATTTCCTTGTATCCTCTTTTATTTCTTGAAGCAGGGTTTTGTAGTTTTCTTTGTATAGGTCCTTCACCTCTTTAGTTAAGTTTACTCCAAGGTATTTGAGTTTGTGTGACAAGTCTAGTCTGATTAACCTCAATAATTTATTTATCTTTGTGTTTATGACAGTAAAATCACAATTTACAAGTATACAATGTATATTTGTAAACAGAGGTCTATAGTTATTGAGTTTTGCGGTTTTTAAAATTAAGTATAAAACATAATGAGCGAAAATACATTGAAATTACATTTAATATTTTAGATAATTTTTAAATCACATATTTTTTAATTTTTTGACTTCCCAAGTGGTTTTCAGAAGGCCTTGATATCCCTCCCAGTGACTCTCGACTAATTGGGTCAATGGTTCAATATAAAATGCCTAAGAATGTGGTACTCCTTGAACTCTTAGATGTTCAGAATCACCTGAGCCATCCTTATGTAGGGTTCAGAGCCTTTCAGAACATATACAAAATATTAAAATTCATAAGGTACTGGTACATAACTAAAAAATTCTTGGTTGATTTCTTTCTGTCATTCCATTGGTTTCTGGCTTCATTATTTCAGAAAGTCAACAGTTAATTTTATTGTAGATCCTATTAAGGGAAATAAAATTTGTTATGTAAA
Organism: Suncus etruscus; assembly: GCF_024139225.1. Taxonomy (NCBI): domain Eukaryota; kingdom Metazoa; phylum Chordata; class Mammalia; order Eulipotyphla; family Soricidae; genus Suncus; species Suncus etruscus. The sequence continues at coordinate 96,981,268 of NC_064853.1, forward strand.
ATAATTCAAACCACTTATCTCTTATCCTTTACTTTCTCTCTCTTTGTTTTCAACAACTTAATTGTGTCTAGGGTAGAGCATTTGAGTTTGTTCTTTTTAAAATTTGTCTAGCTTCTTCAACATGTATATCAATGCTAGATTTGTTGTTTTTAAAATTTTGTTTTGTTTTGGGGCCACTTCTGGTGGTAGGCTGGAGGTCACAGTTCTGTGCTTTAGGGTAAGCCACAGGAATTCAGCATGCAAAGCATGTCCCCAGGTCAATATTTTTTAAACAATTTGGGAAATTTTTGTCATTATTTAATTTTTTTACTCTTCTTATGGTTCTAAAGCTCTAATTATTAAATTGCCACTATCCTTCTTTTAAAATTTATTTTTATTGAGATAACATTGGTTTATAAGACTTCAAAGTATGTCTTAGGGGCACAATGTTCCTTCCACCACCAAATACCAATATCTCCATCATACCCACTCCCTCTCCACTAGGTAGTTGCAATTTTCTGGTTAGAGTTTCAGTCGTTTGTTCCCTTGCTATATATATATATATAAACATGAGAGATATCATTAAGCATTTGTCTTCTTCTTTCTGACCTATTCTAGCTAGCACATCATTTTATAATAAAATGTAGGTTAAAATGCATGTTATAGTAAAATGAAGGTTTTATATTTTCTTATAGGTAAGTCATAATTCATTATATATATTCTGTATCTTCTTTGTCTGTTCATGTGATGCTGGGCATTTGGATTGTTTCTGAATTTTGAGTATTATAGCAGCTCTACAATTAACAGGTGTGCATATATATTTTTGAATCTGTGATTTTCCATATGCAGTTACTGTATTTTCTACTCCAAAACATGGTAGTAAATTATATAATTTGTATTTTATTTGTAATCTCTTTTGATTGTGCATGATGCTCACACTATTCTTTATTTTTTATATAATATTTTATTCTTTACCTTTTTAACTAAATAATTTCATCTTTCTACTTAGTCAATGTCTGGGCTTCTTCAAGGACAGTTCCTATAAATTTTATTCCTTACATCTATGAGTGGATAATTCCTTTTCATAAAAAAATGAGATTTTTGTAGGAGAACTTGACATATCAAACAATATAAAGTGATGGTTCTTATATTCAAATTTTCTATTTTCTTCATTTTGTTGTTGATGCTTATAGTTATTGTTTGAATATTAAATACTCTATTCTGGTTCTGTAAAATTCAGATTCTTTACAGTGTGTGTACAATACAGTTTATACTCTGCTTGCCTGGTGAATAGCTAATAGTTGGGTAGAAATAACTAGTCACTTGAACTAGTGAGTCATATTTTGAAGCTTCCACATTATCTTTGTTCACCTGTGTGACACCTCTGCAGAACTAAGTCATAGACATTTCACAGCTGGAAATGACACAGCCTCTTTAGTTGGATAGTTTAGAGTAATTAGACTACTTATAGGGCAGTTCCAGTTACTAGGGAAACTATTTCAAGAGATAAGTGGGGCACTTGAAAGGCATCTTATGACCTGGTCTTACTGTCTTACAAATTCATTTATGCTACACTTTCATGGTCAAGCTGTCACAGAAACCAAGTTAAAATTAAGGGAGATATTACACTTTGTCTCATCAGATGTTTAGCAAAGAACTTGCAGATAGCTTTAATTTAATATATGAGCCATTGAATTAAAAAATTCTGTATGAGGAAAATAGAAAGCCTGTCTAGAGTACAGGCAGGCGTGGGGTGGGAAGGAGGGAGATTTGGGACACTGGTGATAGGAATGTTGCACTGGTGATGGGGGGTGTTCTTTACGTGACTGAAACCCAACCACAGTCATATTTGTAATCAGGTGTTTTAATAAAATATTTAAAAAATCCTTAACTGCAAAACTGTACTTTTAAAAAACAAATAAGAATACACGACTAAAATGCAGAATTATGATATATGGTATAAATGAAGGTAAAAGCAATATATGCTGTTTATGGAATACATAGTCAATTTTCATGTATTTTACATATTAAGACAATTTTACAGAACTGGTCAAGCTAATTAATAAAATATGCAAAAAAAGCTTAATTTAAGGCTATAACATGACTTGGTAAGCAAAGTAAAATTAGATAAAATAGACTACTTTAAAATATCGAGAAAGTTTGGAAAAATAGAAAAGCTAGGTATACAAAGTGTGAGAGCTTTACTTCTTCCTTTCTTATCTGGATGCCCTTGATATCTTTTTCTTGCCTAATCTCTATAGCAAATACTTCCAGTACTATGTTGAGTAGGAGTGGTGAGAGAGGACAGCCTTGTCTTGTACCAGATTTAGAGGTAAGAAAGGCTTTTAGTTTTTCTCCATTGAGGATAATATTTGCCATTGATTTATGGTAGATGGCCTTAATTATATTGAGAAAGGTTCCTTTCATTCCCATCTTGCTGAGAGTTTTTTTTTTATCAAGAATGGGTGTTGGACCTTATCAAATGCTTTCTCTGCATCTATTGATATGATTATGTGGTTTTTATCTATTGTACTCTGTATTATGTTGATAGATTTACAGGTATTAAACCATCCTTACATTACTGGGATGAAACCTACTTGTTCGTAATGAATGACCTTCTTGATGGGGCATTGGATCCTATTTGCCAGAATTTTGTTAGGATCATTGTGTCTGTGTTCATCAGTGATATTGGTCTGTAATTTTATTTTTTGGCAGCATTTCTGTCTGGTTTTAGTATCAAGGTGATGTTGGCTTTATAAAAACGATTTGGAAGTGTTCCTATTTTTTCAATTTTATGAAAGAGCCTGGCAGGGATTGGTAGAAGTTTGTCTTGAAAGGTTTGGAAGTATTCATTAGTAAATCCATCTGAGACTGGGCTTTTGTTTTTGGACAGATATTTGATTACCATTTTAACTTCCTCAATAGTTATGGGGTGTTTAGATTGCTATATCCTCTTCATTCAACCATGAAAGATTATAAGAGTCCAAGAATTTATCCATTTCTTCCAGGTTCTCATGTTTAGTGGCATAGAGTTTCTCAAAGTAGTCTCTGATTACCCTTTGAATCTGTGCAATATCTATAGTAATCTCCCCCTTTCTTTTTCTAATATGGGTTATCAAGTTTCTCTCTCCTTTTTTTGTGAGTTTTGCCATTGATCTATCAATCTTGTTTATTTTTCAAAGAACTAACTTCTGCTTTCGTTGATCTTTTGGATTGATTTTTGGGTTTCCACTTCATTGATTTCTGCTCTAAGCTTTGTTATTTTCTTCTGTCTACATATTTTTTGTTGATCATTTTCTAATCTTTTGAGATAACATGATACTATATTTAGAAAACCCTAAAGACACTACCAAAAATCTTCTAGAAACAATAGACTCATATAGCAATGTGACAGGCTACAAAATTAACACACAAAATTCAATGGCCTTTTTATACATCAATAATGATAGAGAAGAAATGGGCATTAAGAAAACAACACCATTCACATTAGTGTCACAAAAACTCAAATATCTTAGAGTCAACTTGACTACAGAGGTGAAGAACCTATACAAAGAAAACTATAAAATCCTGCTTCAAGAAATAAGAGAGGACACGCAGAAATAGAAACACATACCCTCCTCATGAATTGTTAGGATTAATATCATTACAATGGCAATACTCCCCAAAGCATTGTACAGATTTAATATGATCCCTCTAAAGATATCCATGACATTCTTCAAAGAAGTGGATCAAACATTCCTGAAATTCGTCTGGAACAATAAACACCCACGAATAGCTAAAGCAATCCTTGGGAAAAAGAACATGAGAGGCATTATTTTCCCCAATTTTAAACTGTATTACAAAGCAAGAGTTATCAAAACAGCATTGTTTTTAAAATAAAGACAGATCCTTGAATCAGTAGAATAGGCTTGAGTACTCAGAGAATGTTCCCCAGACAAACAATCACTTAATCTTTGATAAAGGGGGCAAGAAATCCTAAATGGGCAAGGAAAGCCTCTTCAACAAGTGGTCTTCTCACAACTGGATAGCCACTTGCAAAAAACCAAACTCAGACCCTTAGCTAACAACATTTACAGAGGTAAAATTCAAATGAATTAAAGACCTGAAACCATAAGGTATACAGAACAACACATAGTAAAATACTCCATGACATTGAGACTAACGGCATCTTTAAGGAGGAAACAGCACTCTCCAAACAAGTAGAAGCAGAGATAAATAGGTGGTAATATATTAAGCTGAGAAGCTTCTGCACCTCAAAGGAGATAGTGCCTAGCATACAAAAGCCAGTCACTGAATGGGAGAAATTATTCACCTAATACTCATCAGATAAGGAGCTAATATTCAAAATATACAAGGCACTGACAGAAATTTACAAGGAAAAAATATCTAATGCCATCAAAAAATGGGAGAAGAAATAGACACTTCCTCAAAGACAAAATACAAATGGCCAAAAGACACATGAAAAAATGCTCCAAATCACTAATCATCAGGGAGATGTAAATTAAAACTACAATAAACTACCATCTCACACCACAGAGACTGGCACACAAAGAACACGAACAATAAGTGCTGGAGGTGATGTGGAGAGAACGGAACTCTCACTGCTGATGGGAATGCCATCTAGTCCAACCTTTATAAAAAATAATATGGAGATTCCTCAAAAAACTGGAAATTAAGCTCCCATGTGATCCAACTATACCACTACTAGGGATTTACCCTAGGAACACAGAAATACAATTCAAAAATCCCTTCCTCACACCAATATTCATTGCAGCACTATTTACAATAGCCAGACTTTGGAAACAACCAAGATGACCTACAACAGATGAATGGCTAAAGAAACTGTGGTACATATACACAATGGAATAATATGCAGCCATCAGAAAAGATAAAGTCATGAAATTTTCCTATACATGGATGGACATGGAATCTATTATGCTGAGTGAAATAATCAGAGGGAGAAAGATAGACATAGAATGGTCTTACTCATCTATGGGTTTTTAGAAAAATAAAAGACATTTGTAATAATTCTCAGAGACAATATAGATGAGGGCTGGAAGGTCCAGCTCACGATATGAAGCTCACCACAAAGTGGTGAGTGCAGTTAGGAAATAACTACACTGACAACTAACAGAACAATATGATTGAAAGAGGGAAGTAAAAAGCTTGTCTCAAATATGGGAGGGGTGAGGGGTGTAGGGAGGTGGGAGATTTGGGACATTGGTGATGGAAATGTTGCACTGGTGAAAGGGGGACATCTTTATATGACTGAAACTCAACTATAATCATGTCTGTAATCAAATCGTATAAATATAGATATTAGAAAAGAAAAGCTAGGTATAGAAACAAAGGGTATATACTTTGAAAGATAACACAGTGCTTTTATTTTAAGGAATATCCACAAGCTAAAAGGAAGCAGACAAATCTGTAAAATCAGAATGGCAATGCATAAATGAAACAAGAAATTCAACATGTATATAGATGCCATAAAATAACTTAAAAAGAAATCAAGGAGATAAAGATTAGAGTTAATGAAGTGAAAAATGTAGGAGAGCAACAACAAACTTAATCAAGCTGAACTTGAAGACAAATTATGTATGTAATTTCTTTTCCTCTATTTATATTGATGTACCTGATTGTCAATATTGCTAATTATACTTTCATACATACATTGTCCTCATATGACACCTATCACCAGAGTACCACTTCTCTCCACCAGTATTCTTCCCAACGATACCACCCCCACAATAAACTCAGTTTTGTAGATTAACTCTCTAATGGTGTTACCTTTACTAATTTGTTGCTCCATTACTTTTTTATATCTATATCTTCCTTCCTTCACTTTTTCTTCCTTCATTATCTTCTTTCTTTCTTTCTTTCTTTCTTTCTTTCTTTCTTTCTTTCTTTCTTTCTTTTCTTTCTTTTTTCTTTCTTTTCTTTCTTTCTTTCTTTCTTTCTTTCTTTCTTTCTTTCTTCTTTCTTTCTTTCTTTCTTTCTTTCTTTCTTTCTTTCTTTCTTCTTCTTTTTTCTTCTTTCTTTCTTTCTTTCTTTCTTTCTTCTTTCTTTCTTTCTTTCTTTCTTTCTTTCTTTCTTTCTTTCTTTTTTTCTCTTTCTTCTTTCTTCCTTTTTAGAATTTTCTGAGTTTATAATCTCCCTCAAGAACCCACTATGATTTTACAATAAAAATAATACACAAATTATTTAAGATGACAATTCTCATCCTAGTTAGATAAGCACAAAAGAAGAAAAATTGAAGTCAACGTAAATTATGGTATTTCATCTACTATTAAAATAATAATCTTTGAAAATAACCCAAATCTGGGGAAAGTAATATAGCAGGGGTGGCGAACATGCGGCTCCTGGCCAAAATGAATACGGCTCTTTGCCTCTTACTATTTTGTACACTGTGGCTCTTTGCCAAGTTTGGATTTTGTTATGTGCTTCTGAGGAGGGACCTCTGAGGAGAGATCTCCGAGTGCATAGTCCCTCCTCCAGGCTGTGTCGTCCCGTCTCCTCTCCCTCGGAAACAACTGCACGGGCCAGTGAGCAGGGGGACCTGTGTGTCACAAGTTGGGTCACATCTTGCCGTTAGTTCTTAGTGTGGAGGACGCAGCACACCCTCACCATCACTGCAGGATTTTGACCCTCACTCAAAATGGCAAAATGCAATATGTGTTTAATATATTATTATTAAAATTATATGCTTTTGTGTGAGTGTTTGTTTTGGCAGGTCACTGCGTGGTGTGGCTCTTTGACTCTCACAGTTTAAAATTTTGGCTCTTTGTCTCGAACTTGTTGGCCACCCCTGTAATATAGCCATTCAGGTCTATAAAATACATAGCTTCCTAAACAAATTTAACTGAAGAAGATCTCCACTGAAGCACATAATAAAACTATCAAAAACTAAAAAACAAATGGGGTCAGAGCAGTAGTACAGGTAAGGTTCTTGCCTAGCACAGTTACCACCACAGCCCACACTAAAGACAAAGCAGTTTTGAAAGCAGCAAGAGGAACTAACTTCTTATCTACAAGGTAATATGTACATATATATATATATATACACATACATACACATATGGGATAATTTTCATCCATGTAAACAAGTACAAATACTTTTACTTGCCAAAATATAGATGGACTTTTTGAACATTATGTTAAGTGACAAGTCAGCCAGATAATAATTACTTCTGATCTCATATAGAATAAAAAGCAAGTTTGAATTTGTAAGTGATGGTGGTTTTTAAGGGTAGGGAGTGGAGCCTCTGGGTTATATCTTTAGCAGCATAACCATGCAAGAAAAGTGAGAGAAGGTGTAAGAGAAGACCCAATTTACTACAATATATAAAAAAGCTAAAGCAAAAAAAAAAATACCTAGGAAAATCTTGATCAGAAAAATAAAATACTTACATAAGGAAGAACTATATAGTGTTCTTTTTTTTAAAACAAAAATTAAAAATTGAATCACGGGGCCAGAGTGGGTGCAGTAGGGGCTAGGCACTTGCCTTGCATGCTGTTGACCTGGGTCTGATTCCCAGCATTCTATATGTTCCCTAGGAGTGATTCCTGAATGGAGGGCCAGGAGTAAGTCCTGAGCACTATTGGGTGTGGCCCAAGAATTACCATATTTTCCGGCGTATAAGACGACCCCTAATTTTGCATTTAAAACATAGGTTTAGGCCTATATTCTCTGTATCAGACAGAACGTTCCTGTGCTGCATGTGCTGCATGTGTTCCTGTGCTCATGTACCACAGTGAGCAAATCACAACAAGCAAAGGTACAAAGGTTATACTGTAATAGACTTCCTCTCTGACTCTGGCCAATCTGAGCAGGCTTTTTACAGTGTAGATTCGGGTTCAGAACACTGTCTAATTTGCATGCAAAAAAAAAAAAAAACACCCTACTTGGATTGGCTGAGTTAGAGAGGCGGTCCGAGCAGCCTTGCAGTGAGTAATTGGTGCAGGATCGAGTTGGAAAATTCGTTTTGTGGCAATATTCAGACAATTTTCATTTAGCGGCATATTGAAACATTTTTCGGGATATACTCATGTATAAGACGACCCCTGATTTTTGGTTGATTTTTTTTTGTTACAAACTTGTTTATGATTGAATTTCAGTCATACAATATTCCATATTCATCCCTTCACCTATGCACATTTTTCTCCACCAATGTGCAGTACCCCACCCCACCCCACCAGTCTGCTTTGGCTGAGATCCCTCTATTCCCACTCCTCTGTTCCTTTTAGACATTGTGGTTTTCAATAAAATTACTGAAGGGCTATTATGCTGTCATTTTACCTCCTTTCAGCACCCAGTTCTTGTCCAGAGTGACAAGTTCCAACTATTATTGTCATAGTGGTCCCTTCTCTGCCCTAACTGCACTTCCCTGCTACCTGTATGAAGCTTCCTACTGTGGAACAGTCCTGGCCCTCATCTCTATTGTCTTTGGGTATTGTTACTATACTTTTTAAAAAAGAATTATAAAGTACTCTTAGAAACCTGAAATATAAATTTTATACAAAGGAAATATGTACACTTATTATAAATGAAGCAACATTAGAATGATGTTAATTTCTCTAAGGTAATGAACAAATTCTATGCAATTCCAATAAATATAAGACCCTAAGTTTTTCTAGAAGTTGGAAATAGTATGTTTATTTAGAAAAAAAATACAAGGTGAGCTCAAAGAGATAGCACGGAGGTAAGGCATTTGCCTTGCAATCAGAAGATCAGTGGTTCAAATCCCGGCATCCCATATGGTCCCCCAAGCCTGCCAGGAGCAATTTCTGAGCATAGAGCTGAGTGTGACCCAAAAACCAAAAAAAAAAAAAAGAACTACCAGGATGGATAATGGAAATAGTTGCACTCAATATTTAAAATGCTTTGAAGTCTGCATTAATAAAGCAGGGTTTTGTACTGGTGAAGGAACAGAATAAATTCAGAAAGAGAATAGAAAAAAATAGAAAAAAGAGAAAAGTTGGATAAACAGCTTATGGAAATTGAATATGTATAAAAGGGCCTAATCTCAAACCAGTGTTGGAAAGACAAGATGCTAATAAGTAGGGTTAAGAATATGAGATAGTTTTATGTAAAGCAATAACAATAGACTTTATACTGAGAATTCTGAGTGAATCAGACTCAAATATTGTAGCAGACATAATAGAAAAAATAAATGAATTGTTTTATAACCTGAGTGTGACTAAAACCACTCTAAGTAGACAAAATTCAATAGTAAAAAAGAAATAAAAAAGATAAATTTGGTTAGAAAAAGTATAACGAAGTCACAAACAAAAATAAAACACCTATCCACACCCAACAAGTACTATCTAACCAACAGCAAGCAAAGTAAAAGTTAGGGAAAATGTATGATTTATATCATAGCAAATATTTTGTATTATAATTATTTAAAGAATGTATAATTACTTTAGATGAAAAAGATTGAGAATTCTAAAATAGTAAACTGAAAATATAAAGTTTACATAGAATTTAATAGCTAGAAACCATAAAGTTGCTTGCTTTATGTCATAATATGTGATATGCAAAAAATAAAACACAGGCCCATTCTATTTCTAGCATTCCAAGAAATTGAAAAGTTTTCACAAGCTCTAGAGAAACAGGACTTTATATCTTTTTGGTGAGAATATTGTAAATGGCACAAACATAGAGAAGAATTTGACATAGCTTTCAAAGTGATGTTTGTTGATTCAAGTATAAGAATCTTTCAAGTATAAGAATCTTTCCCAAATGTGTAGTGACAAAAATACTTAAAAATTCTTTCTCAGTGGGGCTGGAGAGATAGTACAGCGGTAGGACATTTGCCTTGTAAGTGGCCGACCTAGGACCAAAGGTGGTTCGTATCCTGCCATCCCATATGGTCTTCCATGCCTGCCAGGAGCGATTTTTGAGCAGAGAGCCAGGAGTAAACCCTGAGCACTGGCAGGTGTGGCCCAAAAACAAACAAACAAAAAATTTCTTTCATAGTATGATCTAGTACAACACTCTGTGATAGAACAAAACTAGAACCAATACAAATATTCATTAATCTGGAAATGATCACCTAACCCAGTGCTTCTCAATTATTTTCTGTCATGCCCCCTAGGAAGAAGAAAACATTTTTTCATGCCTCCTCCCCCCCAGGAACTGTAAATAGTATCTTTATTTAAAAAAACTTTAACCTGCAAAACAAAAATATATAAAATAATTTGAGCTGATGTTTTAATCAGAGGTGATGTCTGGATTAATGGCTACAATGAGCACGTTTTGCAATGCAGAGCTTTCAAAGTGGGGTTTGAAACAGGACACAGCAACTCGCAGCTCCAGAAACACAGAGACATAAACACAGGACTTAGCTCGTTATGATAGTGTTTGCCGAGGTCAAACGCTACCCCTTTACAGAGCCTCGGGCCCCTCCTGAGTGGGCTCGCCCCACTATCTGAGAGTACTGACCTAATCCAGACTATTCCTACATTGGATAGTAATATTCTTACATCAGATATATAGAAAAATGAAAAAAGATTGAATTTTCAAGAAGATATCTAAAATTTATTTTTTAATGCAAGAAAGATACATATATTATACTACCATCCATCTCAATAAAACGTTGTCCTTAAAGGCATCTTCAAGGAGGAAACAGCACTCTCCAAACCAGTGGAAGCAGAGATAAACCAATGGAACTATATTAAGCTGAGAAGCTTTTTCACCTCAAAGGAAGTAGTGACTAGGATACAAAAGCTATCCACAGACTGGGAGAAACTATTCACCCAATCCACATCAGATAAGAGGCTAATATCCAAAATATACAAGGCACTGACAGAAATTTACAAGAAAAAATATCTAACCCCCACAAAAAGGGGAGAGAAGAAATGAACAGACACTTCCTCAAAGAAGAAATACAAGTGGCCAAAAGGCATATGAAAAAACGCTCCACATCCCTAATCACCAGGGAGTTGCAAATTAAAACTACAATGAGGTACCATCTCACACCACAGAGACTGGCACACAAGACAAAGAACAAGAACAATAAGTGTGCTGGTGGGGATGTGGAGAGAAAGGAACTCTCATTCACTGCTGGTGGGAATGCCGCCTAGTCCAGCCTTCATGGAAAATAATATGGAGATTCCTCAAAAGACTAGAAATTGAGCTTCTATGTGATCCAGCTATACCACTCCTAGGAATATACCCTAGGAACACAAAAACAAGACATAAAAATGCCATCCTCACACCAATATTCATTTCAACACTATAGACAATAACCAAACTCTGGAAACAACCCAGATGCCCTTCAACAGATGAATGGCTAAAGAAACTGTGGTACATATATACAATGGAATATTAAGCAGCCATTAGGAGAGATGAAGTCATGAAATTTTCCTATACATGGATGCCCATGGAATCTATTATGCTGAGTAAAATAAATCAGAGAAAGAGAGATAGACACAGAATATTCAATCTCACTCATCTATGGGATTTAAGAAAAACAAAAGACATTATTATAATAATGCCCAGAGACAACAGAAATTAGGGCTGGAAGGATTGGCTCTCAATATGAAGCTCACCACATAGAGTGGTGAGTTTTGTTAGAGAGATGACTACACTAACTATCATGACAATGTTAATGAGTGAGAGAAATAGAATGCCTGTTTCAAATACAGGCAGGGAGGGTGTGGGGAAGGAGGGAGATGGGGGCATTGGTGGTGGGAAGGTTGCTCTGATGAAGGGGGGTGTTCTTTTTATGACTGAAACTGAACTACAATCATGTATGTAATCATAGTGCTTAAATAAAGAAAAATTATAAATATTTATAGACATTAACTAGATTTTTTAAAAGACATTAACTTTAAATAAAATAGCATATTGCAGTAAAAAAAACTTGCCTTTTATTATGAGATCAAAGATGCAAAGAAAGAGGACAAGGTAATGTTACAGTAGGAATACAATCACCTATAAACAGTATTCTCAGAAGAAATCCCCTTGCTGACACCTTAATTTTGAACTTTCAGCCAAAGAGCATCAAGAAAAATAAAACAAAACACAAGCACAATTACTTTGTCCCGCAAGTCCCCAGATTGTAGTACATTATAACATTTCTCAGCAGTACACAAAGCAATCTAAAGCCACAAGATTTATGTGACTCCTTTAACATTGAAGGCATCGTATTTTTTTTTTTTACATATTAGTTTAAGTTAACCTTAAAAGTTTAAGTGGTTTTTTTAAGAATTAGAGTCAAAGGAGCACAGCTAAAACGGTGTTGATCTCATAATCCTAGGTCATCTGCATGGAAAGCAAATGCCCTACTTCTGTGCCACCACTCTGGGCCCGATTTTAAGTTTATTTTTTTTCTGATGCTTTCAAGATGTTGCTTCATTCTCTTCTAACATGCTTACATTTATCTTCCAAAGAAAATTCTAATCTATCTTTATCTTTGTTTCTCCTTTACATGTCCTTTTTATCTGCTGCTTTTTCACTTTTCTCCTTATCTGTGGATGTAAGCAATCTGAGTATGGTCTGCCTCAGTCAAGAATTTTTTTTATGTCAACTATTTGAGACTTGTTGGGATTTCTTAATGTGTGGGCATATACTTTTGTTATATTTTCAGAAATGTTGACTATTATTTTCTCTGTTTTTAAATACAGGTGTAATGGCTAAAAAAAGTTGCCTTTGATATTTTCAAAACCAGACATTTAGATTATGAGGTTATTCAAAAACAAGGCCAAGGTACCATATGTATATTAATTTATGAAATTGAAACTGTAATAGTTTAAAGATTATAGGCTAGAGAGGTAGTACAGAGGAAAGGCATTTGCTTTTCATGTAGCTGGCCAGGATTTAATCCCTGGCATTACATATATTCCTCTGTGACCAACCAGGAGTGATCCCAAAGTACAGAGCCTGGAATTAGCCTTGAGTACAGCCAGATGTGGCTCCCAAACCCAACAATAATAATAATAATAATAATAATAATAATAATAATAATAATAATAATATGCAAAATTAAACATAAAATAATAATTCTAAAAACTAAAGCAAAAAGAAAGAAATAAACCTTCACTGTAAATCGAGTTGGAAGCATAACCATCAAAATAAATTATTTTAAGTTAGTTTTATCTCTAAGGATAAATTCATGGAACACACAAAAAGAGAAATCAAATGTTCTTCCAATAAGGATAGATATAGTATGTTTTCATGATAGTTTTGGCATCACAGTTCTGAAAATGGGATGGTATGTGAGTGGTCTATGATAAAAGCCAGTGAGGAATTATCCTGATGTCAATGAAGAATTATTAGCTTAAGAGAGAAAAAGAAGGCAGATGAGTGCTGAAGTTAAAAAGACCTTGGGCCAGAGCAATAGTGCAGCAGAACAGCATTTGCTTTGCATGTAGCAAATTCAGCAAGGACCACGGTTTGATCCCCGGCATCCTATACGATCCCCAAGCCAGATGGGATTTCTGAGGCATAACCAGGAGTAACCTCTGAGCATCACCGGGTGTGGCCCATAAACAAAAAGAACAACAACAAAAAAAAGATCTTGAAATCCTAAATTTGAATTGGAACCATCTACTAGTCAGGTACCATATCTGAAACACATAACACACAATATACACATAAAACACAATATACACAATATTTTCTTTTTGTTTGCTTGTTTTTTTTTTGGATCTAATAGGCTTTTCTCCTAATAGGCTCAGGTACTATCTGGAACATCAGGGATTGAACCCAGGTCAGCTGCATGCAAGACAAATGCCCACTCTGCTATCACTCTAGCCCATATGGCGTTTTCTTAAACTGTTACCAATAAAAAGTTTCAGAAACAACAACTTTCCCAGGAACATAATGAGTTCTTTGTCCTCTTGTGGAGTTTGAATACTACATAAGGAACCAGGGCTCTTTAGAAATGGGTGAGTATGATAGAGGCAGTAAGTATGCAAGACAAATGTAGGTTTCACTCTACAGTTCACAAAACTCAACTGGGGTTCTCTAACACTAGATCCCTTAGACTGGAGAACTGAGGGCACAAAATACTGTGCACCAATAGGCCAGTGTCAAAAGTGGCAGCCCAAGTGTGAGGGAATATTTCAAATGTACAGGTACAGTGAGACCTTGGGGACTGGCCAGGCAGCTTTGTTGGCATTGAGATTCTCATTTCTTTAGTTTTGTGTAGTGTTGATGGCTCTTAGTGCACACTGAAATCTTCCTTGGTAATTACTCCCATTGGAAGTGAGCTGCCTAGCTTCAAGTGATACCCAAAGGACCCTGCTTGTTACCAAAGAAATTTTGTTTCGGTTGGCTTGAGGTTCAGAGTTAACTTATATTATGGTTTCACTTTTCTTCTATCAGTCCTATTCCTTCATAATCAGCCTCCTGTGAATAGATCTCCACCTCATATTTTGTTTCTTGAGGCAACTTGACTTGAAGAGTGTGTGTTTGTGCCATGCTGGGTTTGAATGCCCTGTTTCACACATGATCAATGCAATCTTATTTATTTATTTACTTTGGGATAACACTCAGTTGTGTCAGGGGCTACTCCTAGTGGTACTTGAGGACAATGTGCAGTGCTGGGAATCTAGCTAGGCTGGCTGCATGGAAAGCAAGTGCCTTAATCACTGTGCTATTTCTCCAGCCAATAGCATTTGTTCTTTTCATGGTAATAGCTTCTATGAGCCCAGCAAGGTACATGCCTGTTATAGAAAATGTACTGCATTTAAGATATTCAGACTCTGGGCTTCCACTAGAATTGTATGGTCAATTTACAGACTCCCCGGGCCAGATTTAGTTTACTAATTTGAGGTCATTTTTACTACAAGTATAGTTGCCTGGCAACATAACTGACACTCCACCTTTATTAGGTTTCCAGGGGAACAGAGCCAGAACATTAGACCAAGGTCATTTCTCCAGAGAGAAAGAACCCATTAACCCTTCATTCACAGGCACAAACTTGCCAGTTCATAGATAGCTGAAACGCAACCCAAATTCCAACATCCTTCTTTAGAGGATTCTAGGAGACCAACTCATTTATTTAGAAACCCAGCAAATAAAGAGAAAGAATAAATAATCTAGACTTTCTTCTAAAAACAGTGTCTCAGAATAACGGATGAATTGATGAGGGAAATTTTTCTTTATGGAAGTATCCAAGCTAATAAATGAGGAAGGATGAAATTAAGACATAATTTATTAGAAACTCTTGCTGAAATTGTAAATATAGGCAACACTATTACTATGCTATGAATGAATAGAAATCTACAGGACAAGAGACATACTAGCCATTTACAATTCATGAAACTTATTTAGATTCTGATTTGAACAAATTACCCATATTTATGAGTTAATTGAGGAAATTTGAACATAGTTTGACTACCCTAGCATAGATATTTTATTTAAAACAGGCGTCAATTTTTAGAGGTACCCACATAATGATTTATAGATTCAATAAAGAATCTGCTTTTTAATTTTGATCAAATAATGTATACTATAGGGAAGTGGGAGAGGATTGGATGAAACCAATTGAATATATATGGCTAG
Organism: Suncus etruscus; assembly: GCF_024139225.1. NCBI lineage: Eukaryota > Metazoa > Chordata > Mammalia > Eulipotyphla > Soricidae > Suncus > Suncus etruscus. The sequence goes on from NC_064853.1 coordinate 96,996,761, forward strand.
TGGTAGAAGCTGTGAAGTAGATTGAGGAAAGTCATTATTTCCTTGACTTTCATATATTTGAATACAACAACAAACAGAAGCATATATCCATCTGCTTTTGAAGTCTCACTTCTGGAATCTCTCCACGGATATTCTTTATGTAAGGATGTTTAATGTAGCAACACTAGAAAAAAATACATCCTGGAAATAAATCTTCAACAATGACATATGGTTGAATAAATTATGATGTCAGGCAGTCATCAGTGAAAATAACTTAGAGCCAGATGGATTCACGTGGGCATACAAAACTGACACACAGAATACTACAATACTTACCTCATTGGAAATGCTAAGATGCCAGGTCTAATCTGTGCAGAGTTTAGGGAGGTACCTAGAGAAGGTTTCCTAATGGGGTGTTGACATGGGACAGTTGGAGCAGGAATGTGTTTTGGGGAGATGGTAAGAGGCTGCTGGAACAGTAAGGGAAGAGAATAAATGGGAGCTATGAGAAAATGGGTGTTTGCCAGCAGGTGGGGCTCTATGGCCAGTATTATAGTGGAGTCTGAAAGGAGCATGTGCTGTATGGCTGGCCTCAGGTTCACCAGAGAAAAAGGTGCTGTCTTGTGAAGGGGAGCCACAGTGCTAAAGAGGGTGGAGAGAGAGAAATCTACAGGGGTGTGAGTGAGGTACACAGGTGTTGTGCACATACATTCCTGAACCTTTGCAATGTTTTCTGTAAAATAGCATCTCCGTATGTGTGCTCAGGCTGCTATGAGGACTAAGACCGTATCCTGTTAAGGTAGCTGCAGCTCTCTGTTACAATCCCACCACTGTGTAGCTCAAATCCACATCGATGTCTGTCTTTAGGGTGGGAAGACAGGAGGTGTAGGGACCTGAGGATAGGGGGATCAGGAACAAGAGATGAATATCAGAGGGAGGAACTATTTTGGATGATTTCTTGAGAACACAGAAGAAAACAGATTCATTTAGTTGCTTATTTGTAAATATTCTTCTAACACATATTGTTCCACACAACCAAGCAAAACAGTCCAGACGCTGGGACCTTTCCAAGCTGATGATTCAGAGGCAAGAGGGAGTCCAGATCCATGAAAAGCAATGGTGTAGCTGAATCAGTTCTGCCACCAGAACTGAGTTCCATGGGGAAGGAAGAAGGGAAAAATCCAATAGGGAAGTCTTCCTGGGTCAGGGATATAGTGACAAAGTATACCGCCAGGGAGCTGGGTACCAGAACTCTGTAACCTCACACTGAAGTTGAAAATCCCAGTCCAGGCTGTGCTTTATCTCAGGCCTATACTTGCTAACTGATGTTTCTTACCGACTTCCTGGGAGCTATTTGACTTCCAATAGCATGATTCCAATCTTCACACTAGGGTGTTTTTGTGTAATGTTTTCTATTTCTTCCACACTCCACTGTTCTCAGGGCTTATTTCTGACTCAGTTCAAGGATCACTCCTGGAGGTGCTCAAGGCACCATATGTGGAGCGGGGATCATACTGGTCAGCTGCATGCAAGGCAAGCACTTTATCCCCTATACTATCTCTGAGGCCCCTCCATTCACTTTGCTTAATCCATGCAGAGTGTGAACTGGCATTGGCTAAATAAATGAGTTTTAATCGGTCTTCTGAGGAAACCAAGGATTTTGTGAGTCTGTGCCTGTGGACCATGTTAGGGTGAAGGAAATACTAAAGGATGCAGATATTCCTTCTCATTCTTTTGCTTCTGCTGCACACACCACAGTATACAGAAAAACTCCATATTTATGGTTTGCACACAGGAACTCATTAAAGGGTTTTAGTTATACCAATATCTCCACTTTCTTTTTTTTAAGTATTTCCACTTCCTTAAAACAATCTACTGTCTTAAAGTATTCTTCTATCATATGTTAAAAAATACAATCATGGCTCTATACTTGAGGAGAAGGAAAAAAAATAGAGTGGAAGGAGAGAAAGATGAGAAAAAAATGGGCAGGAGTCAAGGCTTTTCAAACACATAGGTGGTTAAATGCCCAAGTTAAATGCCCAGTTAAATGCCCAAGTCATAGAAAACGAACAACACTGAAATGTGATCAAAATTTCAACCACCAAACTTAAAAAGGGAGAGGAGGAAGTATGTGAAAAATATGTGGGAACATTGGTGGAGGGAGGTTGACAATGGTAGAGTTATTGTATGTCAAAAACTCAACTATGGACTTTCCAGCTAAAGAAGGCAGCAGGCAGACCATCTGACAGAACCTGAAGCATATAATCATTCAGACCACTGAAACAGTCAACTGCGAACCACAGACTTATCTGACAGGACTTAATCGATGAACACCTTTTGGCAAATTAACATTTCTTTTCTCTCTCTTTCTCACTCTTTTCTTTACTTTTTTCCTTCTCCCCTTTCTTCTTCCTCTTCTTTATCATCATTAATTCAATGTATGTCAAATAAAACCCACACTGTTAGTTTCTCTTAAGGAAAGAAAATTTGATAGATAAGATGCAGCAGACAATACTACATAGGGTAGCCACCTACATAAGTAGACCTCACTACCACATTGCTAGTACTCAAGATGCAAAAACTATGTGTATTCTAAAATGCTCCTGCCATTATCTGACCCTAAAACCCTCATTTAGGAAGGCCAACCCCATCACTGATGAAATGCCTAGAAACTAGAAAAACCTCCCAACTCTGATGCACCAGCTCAATCTCTTTATTTTGACTACTTAATTTTCTTTTTAATTTATGTTTACTATATTTAATTATATTTCTATTCTCTTTTATATTTTTCTCGCTTTTTATTTTTAATAAGTGTCTTTATTTAAGCACCTGGATTACAAACATGATATAGTTGAGTTTCAGTCATGTAAAGAACACCCCCCTTCACCAGTGCAACATTCCCATCACCAGTGTCCCAAATCTCCCTCCTCCCCACCCCCACCCCTGCCTGTACTCGAGAGAGGCTTTCTACTTCCCTCATTCTTTGTGGTGAGCTTCATGTCGTGAGCTGAACCTTCAAGCCCTCATCTCTTTTGTCTCTGAAAATTGATGCAAAAATGTCTTTTATTTTTCTTAAAATCCATAGATGAATGAGACTATTCTGCATCTATCTCTCTTCCTGTGACTTATTTCACTCAGCATAATAGATTTCATGTACTCATGACTTCATTTCTCCTGATGGCTGCACAATATGCCATTATGTATATGTACCACAGTTTCTTTTTTTAAATTTTTATTGTGGCCAAAGTGAATTACAAATATTTCACAGTAATATTTAAGGTACATAGTGACAATGAATCAGGGGAATTCCTGCCACCAGTGATGTCCTCCTTCCACCCCTGTTCCCAGCATGCGTCCCATATCTCACTCTTTTACCCCCCCAGAATATTAGTATAACTGTTCCTCACTTGAACAGCTTGCTATGGATTAGGTATAGATTCTGTTGTCTTTGACTTTGGGGTTGATGTTCAGGTCTGACCATTTTTTATTTCCACTAAATGTTCATGCGAGTGTCTGGACCTGGTACCATTCATTTTTTCCCCCCTCAATTTATGAGGCTGAACAAGATGATTCAAGCAATGTGGTTCTGTTGGAGATATAGAAAAAGAAAAAGGAAAAGAAGAAAAAAAACTAGGAGGAGTCCTTCTAGGTGTTAAAACTATTAATTTAGAAGAGGGAAGGGAAAAAAAGAAAAAGGTAACATAAAAAAAAACAATAGCAAACAAAAAACAACCAAGTGATAACAAGAAAAATACAAAAAAAAAAAACAGAACCAAAAATTACAAACAAAAAAAACCCCAAACAAAAAAAAAAAAAAAACCAAAGCCAGAAACTAAGAAAAAGACAAAAACAAAACAAAACAAAAAAATCAACCAAAAAACAACAAAGAAAAAAAAGTAAAAAAACCCCAAACAGCAACTACATAAAAAAGCTTTGTTCTTCTTCTTCTTCTTCTTCTTCTTCTTCTTCTTCTTCTTCTTCTTCTTCTTCTTCTTCTTCTTCTTCTTCTTCTTCTTCTTCTTCTTCTTCTTCTTCCTCCTCCTCCTCCTCCTCCTTTTTTTTTTTTTAACAAAGGCATATTGGGGAAGTTAGAAAGGGAATTTCCTTGACCTAAGAGATGTCAGGTTTCTCCGCCCTTGAAGCATGCTGTCATGAGAAGGACTACGGGCTCCCTACAACTTTTTTCATTCCCCAAGGTCTTTTTATGGTGCTAGGCATCTTTCCAACTCAGATGTGGATGATATAATCAGGTCTCTATAACTCAATATTTTGGTATTAACACAGGTCATAGGATGAAGCCTAGGAATAGTCTTACTTTATAGTTCTAGAGTTCTGTTCCATCACTGTTGTTGTAATTAGACTTTTATAATTGGTGGTCGAGATTTTTGCATAAATCCTAAGGCAAAGCCTGGAATAGAGATTTTAAATTATGATTCCAGAAATTCTATTCCTTCACAGTTGTGACAGTCAGACCTCTGGGATTGGAGATCTTGGTTTTTGTACAGATCCTAGGCAAAAGCCTGGGCTAAGGTATTTTTTTTATTGGTCCCACGGTAAGTTCTGCCCAGTCTTGGCTGTCAATGTAAATCTTCAGTAGTTGGTAATCTTGGTCTTTGCATAGGTCAAAGGGTGACATGTCTTCTGATTTTATCTTACCATTTGGACATTCTGCTCTTAGATCAAGTTATTGCCATTTCCTCTTTGTCAGGATGACATATCAAAACTGGCATAAGTTGGTGTTAGAGAGGTATTAAGATTTCCTCAAGGGGATTTTGGTTCTGTTGGATTTTGGTGCTGTTGCAGGGAATGATGTCAGTTCTGTGTCTGAGGTCTTAGTCTCAGGATTGGGACGGTCACTGCCAGGTCACATGGAGTCTAAGTTGGGTCACATGACACATGTTCAGGGTTGGAGGTGCCCTTGTATTATAAAATGTATGAATTATTATCTCTAGTAGATAAGAGCTTGTTTATATACATAAAATTAGTCCCCCCCCTTTTTAGTATGCAATTGCAAAAAGAAATGGTGCCATATTATATTGCTGGTATATTTGGGGTAAGAACGTCAGGCTAAAGAAGCTTTGTGCCCTGGTTTTGACCTAAAATTTCATCCCAGGCAAAACTTTTTCTTGTATGTTTTCACACCAAGAATAGCCAAAACAGGTGAAGTTAAAGAGGAAAAAAAAATCTATGAATATATACTAAAATAAATAAATAAAAATTAATTTAAAGAGGAATGAAAGAAAAGATGGTGTTTAAGGAACTACCTTACATTTGGGAATATACAGACAAGAAGGAATTGTTATGAGGTATTAAACATATAAAAATATAGATTTCCCCATTAAGTCTTTCGAGATATTCTTGTGGGGGGTAAAATCCATGGCACATTTTCATCACACATCATGGTCTTGTTGAGTTTGAGGAGTAATTTGCAGCCAAAAGGGATCGGGTAGTGTTCTTTTCTCTTATCTCTTGTTCTCCCTTCCTCTCTTTCCTAATCTATACCTAAACTAATTATTTAACTTAGTTCAACCAGTCCTTAAGAGCTTAGACACATCCTATTAGGGTCAGACCTCTAACTACAATTTAAGAATCCATCACTAATGTATGTCTTTATGTGGGCATGAGTACATAGACAGAGGACTCTCCTCTGAGTGCCAAACCTAAATTGTAAATAATCCATGCCTATAGTTACAAATAGTGTATATAGCCTCTCCAATATACTATCCTTCTTCCCCCATCAGAAATCCTATTTTCCTTTCACTCCCTAATCCCAATCCAATATTCCTCCTTATTAACGCTCTTAACCTCTCAGCCCCACATCTCGTCCCCCAAAAGAAACTACAACCAACACTCCTGCTGACTCATGCTCTGTAGCCCTCCTTCTCACCCCTTTCCCTTATGTGGACTGTTGCTTGATACTGGATTCAGTTCCAGAAGGACCCCCAGTGCAAGAAATCTACCTGAGCCCTTTCTACCACTAATCATTTCTCAAACTCAACTAGTCCACTGTGTGCGATGAAAATGTGCCCTGAATTCCACCCCCTACAAGAATATTCCAAAAGACAATGGGGAAGCTTATATTTTCTTTGTATGTTTAATATCTCTATAATAGTACCTCTTAACCTGTTTACCCCCAAATGTAAGGTAGTCTCCTACATCACTTTTTCCCTTAATTACTTTTTAAATTGATTTTTATTTATTTCTTCCTTTATATATATGTGTGTGTGTGTGTGTGTGTGTGTGTGTGTGTGTGTGTGTTTATTTGTCTTGTCTTTGTTTTCTTCTCTTCCTTAATTTCACCTGTTTTGGTTCTGCTTGGTACAAAAACCTACAATAAAAAGTATTGCTTAGGGTAGAAGCTCAGGTCAAAACCAGAGCACAGAGAGGATGGATCCTGACACTCTCAGCCCCAAATGCACCAGCAATATAATATGGTACAACTCCTTTCTGCAAAGGCATACGAAATAAGGGGAAATTTTATATATAGAAGAAAGCTCTTATCTCCTAGGAATAAGAACTCATATATTTTACAATACAGGGCGCCTCCCACTTTGAACATATGTCATTTGGACCCAACTTAGAGTCCATGTGATTTGACAGTGATCCTCCAACCCTGATCTCTTGATCTCAGACATTGGACTAACACAGCTCTCCAAAACAGCTCCAGGAACCAAAATCCCTCTGGGACATTCTTTTTTTTTTTCCTTTTTGGTTTTTCGAGCCACACCCGTTTGATGCTCAGGAGTTACTTCTGGCTAAGCCCTCAGAAATCACCCCTGGCTTGGGGGCACCATATGGGACGCTGGGGGATCGAACCACAGTTCTTCCTTGGCTAGCGCTTGCAAGGCAGACACCTTACCTCTAGGGCCACCTCGCAGGCCCCTGGGACATTCTTAATACGGCTCTGACACCAACATGTGCCAGTTTTGATATAACATCCTGACAATGAGAAAATGGCAACAACTTGATCTAAGAACAGGTTGTTTTATTTTATCACCTATTGATAAGATGAAATCAGAAGATATGTCATCCTTTGATCTGTGCAAAAACCAGGATCACTGACTATAGAAGACTGATTGTGACAACCATGACTAGGCAGGACTTATCCTGGGACAAATAAGAAAGACCCTAGCCTAGGCTTTGGCCTACGATCTGTACAACAAACAAGAACTCTAATTCCAGAGGTCTGACTAAGACACTGCAATTGAGCAGAACTTCTGGAAACATGAAAGACTATCCTAGGCTTCATCCCAGGATTGGTGCAAACACCAAGACCACCAATTACAAAAGACTGATTAAAACAACAGTGTTGGAACAAAACTTCTAAAACCATAAAGAAAGACTCTATCCTAGGTCCCATCCTATGACCTGTGCTAATACCAAGATCTCTAGTTACAGAGGCCTGATTTTATCATCCGCGACTGAACAGAAACTTTCCAGACACCACAAAAAGATCTAGGGGAGAGTAAAAGAGCATGTACCAAGCCTGTAGTTATTCCCATGATAGTATGCTTCAAGGACTGAGAAACCCTGTATCTCTTAGGCCAAGGGAATTCCCTTTCTAATCTCTCCAATATTTACTGTGCCTTTGCAAAAGAGGGAATAAAAAGGAAGCACATTCTTTTCTTTTTCTTTTTTTTCGTTTTATTTCAGGCTCATGATTATTGCTTGGATGTTGTTTGTATTGTGGTGCTGTTTTTAAGATTTTTTTGTTATTGTAGGGGTTTTTTGTTTGTTTTTGTTTTGTGATTTTTGTTTTCTTGTTTGTTTTTATTCTTAACTTTTATTGTTTTTGTCTTTTTGTGATGTTTTTCTTTCTTATTCCCTTTCTTCTCTTAAATTGATATTTATAACTCTTTAGATCAGGGGTCTCAAACTCTGGGGCCGCAGGAAGCAAAGTCGGGGTGAGGCAGGATCACATAAGGAAATATTCGCAATAAAAAATCGCATTAGTAAGAAAAAAATCGCATTAAACATTTGCATACTTCGAACAGAACTGCTCGGGGTATGCAAATGTTTAATGCAATTTTTTTCTTACTAATGCGATTTTTTTATTATAATATAATTTTTATTTTGATCATAGTGGCTTACATATTGTTGACAATAATATTTTAGGTACATATTTACATAAAATCAGGGGGGATTCCCATCACCGAATTGTCCTCCCAACCTGTCCGTTTTTGTTTTCCCTCCCATTTCTTCTTCCCTCACCCCCAGGGCGGCTAGAATATGTGGTCCCCTCTGTATCTAACCTACTACTTAGTAGTCTTGCACCTGTTTGGTCTTGAGGCCTCCCTTATTTCCCCCTCTGGAGGCAAGACTAGCTATTTCAAGTTACGTGGTTTTGCCTGAAAAAGAGAAAAGTAATAAATTGGGGTAAGAGTCTAGTACCCCGAAAATGGGCGGAATCCTTCTAGTGGCTCTAATCATCGATTTGGGAGGTGAAGGAGAAAGAGAAGGTGAAACATTGCTATTATTCGGTAAGCGAATAATCGTGAATACTGCGATATTTGAAGGCTGGCCGCGGGCCACAAAATGTTGTATGGAGGGCCGCAAATGGCTTGCAGGCCACGAGTTTGAGACCCCTGCTCTAGATGGACACCTTCTGGATTTTTTTGTTTGCTTTTTGCTTTTTGGGGGTTTTTCTTGTTTGTTTTTGTTTTGATTTTTTTCTTTTTCTTTCCCTTCAAACAGAACCATATAACTTTAATCATCTTGTTCTGCTTCATAAATTGAGGGGAAAAATAGATGGATGGTATAAACATTGAGTACAAAAAAAAATGATCACTCTTAAACACCAAATCCAAAGCCAATGACAACAGAATTGATACCCATTCTACAACAAACTAGACACAGAGGGAACCACTTATACTAGCAGCCCCGGGGGGGGGGGGTGGCAAAGGTGGGGGATTTGGAATGCATGCTGGAAACAGGTTTGGAGAGAGGACAACACTGGTGGTAGGAATGCCCTGGGTTCAATGCTGCTATGTACCTAAAATATTACTGTGAAAGTAATATTATTGTAATCCACTTTGGTCACACTAATTATTTTAAAAAACTCAACTATGAACAACTTTGTAAATCCCAGTGCATTAATTTAAAAAGTGAAAAACAATAACCCAAGTCCAAATAAATGAGTGTCTAAGAGTGAACTTTTGGATCCTAAATGTGTTTTGTTCAGTTACTTTGAAGTGTTGGGTTTCATCAAATAATCTGACAATAACTAAGAATGATACTTGCCCTGGTTTAGGATCCTATATAGAAAATTTTTAAATAATAATATAATAAAGTTGTGTTTAATCAAGCTAGGTAATGCTGCAGCTTAGACTTTACATGATTCTAGTTTTATCCCTATCAGTGGATAAAGAAATAACTGAGAAAAACATCAAGGTTACTCAATGATCATCAGAGAAGTGTTGGTTTGGCCAAGATTATTCAAAGACAGCTGTATCTAGACTTCAAGTAATACCTATCCCCAGAGTTCAGATTTTCTGAGATGTCCTTCTGGGTTGCCAGTATCCCCAGTCTAGGATAAGGAGAGCCACACGAGCAGGTGCATCCAGTGGTAGATGGGACATATGTGCTGAAGAATTTGATGTGACATTTACCATCCCTGGGAGTTCAGGTTTACAAACTCCATCACATTTAAGAGCTTTTAAAGTCTCTAATTGCTCATTTATCTGATGCTACCAAAAACAGTCTCAACAGATTTAGACTGACAGGTAAATAGCCTGTGCAGAATTTATTTAAAATGAGAAACTAACATAACGCACCTTCTCCGGAGAGAATTATCAAAGGCACAGAATAGCACCAACATTTTGTTGCAATATTTCTTCACTAGTCATTATTGGTTATGGTTTACATATTTTCTTGGGAGAATATTTCACTTCTAGGCCCATAAACAATTGCACTATTAAAAAACCTGGTGGCTCCAAAAGGCTCAAGCAGATTAGAATAACTTGGTGAAAATGATGATATGGGTGTGAATTCTGCCTCTATCTCATATTTGTCTAGTTTTTGGAAAGCACTGAGCAATTCATGCTTCATATTTTTCTTGGTAAAATGGGAAAGTCTACATATCTCACAATGTAGTTGTAAGAATGAATGAATCAAGTTTATAGAACTCTGGTCCAATGCCTGACTTGTGACTAGGTGGTAACGGAATACCAGCCCCTCTCCTGAAGACAGTGAAGCTGTGCCTCAGACACTGAAGGCAATTTTGGGACTAATAGAATCATCTTCAGTTTTGAGTTTGCAGGTACACTGTATGCTTGGATTCCACTTGGTTGGGTTGAAGTTTCAGGCTGCTAATTTGTTGACTTTGCAGCTTTAGATGAATTATTTCTGCTCTCAGCATTGCTGTGACCATCTGGGGAAATAAATTTAAAAAATGGAGTACCTGATTTGTGGGTTGTGTTTTCAGCTCAGTGAGATGCTTCAGAGACTCTCCCAAAGGTTCTGCATATAAAGAATGACAGGATTTCCTTTTCTTCTTTTCTCTTCTTTTAAAGCCAGTGGTACTCATGCTTTACTTCTGACTTGGTGCTTAGGGGTCACTTCTGGTGGACTTGGGGGATCATATGTGGTGCAGGGAATAGAAGGTAGGTTGATACATTCAAAACAAGTACCTACCCACTAAACTTTCATTCTGTTAATATTTTCAAGAGACCCATTCTGAAGAAATAAACCTGTGGGAAATTATAAAAATCCATGTGACTCTTGAGGCTAGGGTAAGAAGTTTCTAAGTTCTGGTTTCAAAGCCACAAATGGGATGGATATCTGGTTTTCAGAAAATACTGAACTTTTTCTAGGCATTAAATCTGCCTATTGAGATACACTGAGGACAGAATATCCAGAAAGAGAAGCTGAGAGGTGGAGAGATGAACTCTGGCATCTTATCTGAACATACTTGCTAATAAGTGCCTTCTCCTTACAGGATCTTTTCATCTCTTTTTTTGCTAGAGAACCCCCCACAGCACCCTGACTTCCTATTTCCACCATATGCTCCTCTGGTATTGGGGAATTTCTCCCATTTACCTCCAGAAGTCCTTTTCTGTTCACCTCGGGATCTCTCTCACAGTTGGGAATCTCTTATACCAGGTGATATACAACCGAGCTCAGAATGAACAATGCAGGGTTACTTGAATGTGATACTGATAGAATGTTTGTATCTCATGTCTCCAACATCCATTTTCCCTTATTGGTTTGGGGCTATACCTGGTAGTGCTCAGGGTTTACTGCTGACTTTGTGCTTAGTGTTTGCTCCTGGGGGTGCCTATGAGACTATATGTAGTCTGGGGAACCAACCAAAGGCTTCTGTGTGAAAAGTAAAACTCTTGCATTTTTCTGGTCCCTGGTTCTTACATTGAACCCCAGTCCCCAGTGTCATGGTTTTGGGAGTTAGGGATAAGGTATATGCAAAGAAACAGCAGTGTCTATGAGCTAGCTAGGATCTGGGCTCTTACCTGACCCCACCTGTTTGCATGTGATTCTTGAACTTTCCAATGAGAGGTAAATGTGTGTTCTTCACACCAGGGTTTCTCAGCCTTTTTATCACATGGCTCAACTCTAAACTTTGTTCCTCCCTGTAACCTCCCTCTCTTACTGGTTAGCTCCTTAGTTTTATGTTGTGGCAATCTCATTCACATTATTTGCACCTACTTTCCCCTTGGAGTATCCTGGGCATTGAACATGGGACATATGCCCCCAAGAAGCACAGCATAAACCACTCAGATTGTGGTATATTTTGTTAGAGTAACCTTAGTGAACTAGACATGAACTAAGACAGATTCTTCAAAATATAGTATTCATTTTATTGATTTTTGGGGCCACACATAATAGTACTTAGAACTTACAGCTGGCTCTGTATTGAGGGATCTATATAGGCAGGACTCGGGACCATATGGGAGCACTTCCTTACCTACTGTAATATCTCTCTAGTTCCATATGAAGTTATTTTAGTTGATTTTTTGGGGGATCACACCCAGCAGTGCTCAGGGGTTACTCCTGGCTCTATACTCAGAAATCACTCCTGGCAGGCTCGGGGGACTATATGGGATGCCGGGATTTGAACCACTGTCCTTCCACATCTAAGGCAAATGCCTTACCTCTATGCTATCACTCCGGCCCCATTTTAGTTGATTTTCAATCATTAATTAATTTGTTTACACATTTGCACTCAAAAAATATAGACCATTTTCCCTTATGACCAGTCATGTGATTAATTTGCAATGAAATGATGACTTTTGAATTCTAAAAGAAAATTAGTCATTTTATTATTGAACCAAGGAAACACTTATTTACTTTGTGTTAACAACTAAACTCAATAACTCCAGGTTTCTCTTGGTTAATTACATGTTAGTACAGGATCGCTTATTCTATGAGAGTCTGAGTATTTTCACAGCAGCTGGTCAAAGCTATTTACTTAAATAGGCCGGAGCTTTGCAACACTTGTTTTGATTAGAAAGGGGTTCATTCTGGAGTTTCAGGCATGGGAAATATCTGCCAAAGGCACCTCAATAAGGAGGATTTATGATCCCAAGTGAACAAGTAGCCCACTGCTTTGCCTGTTGGCTTCCTGGCCTGCAGAGGCCAACATGATTCAGCAGGTCTCAATCTTGGTTTCCATTCAAAGAAACCATTGTGTCACCCCCATGCGTAAGTTTTTTCTAATTTTTTTCTCCTCAATTTCAAATGAGAAGAGCCCAATATCACAGTAGTAAGAAGTAAAAAAATGTGCAAGTATATTATCAGGTGTAATTAGTATCAGGTGTAATTCTAGCCTTAATATATCACATTTATGTGTGTTAACTTTAGAGAAAGCGACCATATATTGGATATTGGTTCAAAATCATGTTAAAAGGATATGCAAAACTCATAAAAACATTGCTTCTCAACTGTATCTAGAATAGAACTTCAGAAGTCTTTCTACCATTCTCTTAGTCAACTTGTTTTTAGGTGATGAACTGTGTGGTAAGACTTACTGGAATTTAAGCACAAGTCACTATTTTGTTTCCAGTTTCTAGTGAAAATGGCCAGGCATTTTGCAATGTTGCGATAGGTTAAGAAGGAGTCATGTTGTGGGGGTTAATAAGACAGTGAGTAAATATTTATAGGTTGTTCCATAGACTTAAATATTATATTCATAACTCATTGAAGGGCTATGTAGGAAGTTCAAAGTGTGACCACTTTAGAAGGACATTTAATCACTGTGAAAATAAATGGATCCAGACTATGGTGGGGGGTAGTTCAGATCCTACTGACAAGGCAACATTCAATGGTAGATCAGTCAGGAGCAGAGCCAGCAGGATATGGGGGAACTATTCTCAACTCATGCAAGTCATCCCTGTCATTGTAATATGGAGCTCACTGCGAAAACTCAGGAGAGTCTGTTTTGCTCACTTGATTATCACCTCATCTAAGTGTGTCATCACATTCATGTAAATATCACATCGGGTGTCCATTGTGAAATCTCTACATCCATCTCTCTAGACCTACTAGTTTCTAATTCTATATTTTGCAAGTACTAATTTGTGTTGCCATAACATTTGTCACTGCCTAGGACACAATATAAACTCTCTAAAGGTGATTCACCAGGTTTACTTTTGCCAGATCTCAAGTATTTTCAGATATTGAGACACATTAATTCTTCACAACAACACATTCAGGGATGCAGTTATCCCATGCAAAGTCCCCTAGAGTAAAAACCTTCTGACCACCACATTGTCTCAGCTTCCCTCTATGGCGATTACATCAACCTTGTTTCTGGTGATTAAGTTCTACCACCTGGCCCCTGCTACTTCCAGTTTCCATGCTATTAGAATAATGGTGCTATTAAGATGGCAGTGGTGTTGCATGTTCTATGTTAAATTTATTCTGAAAGTATTTTTGTTGACTGTATTGTAATTGAAATTCTATTTCATGTTCCAATTGTTTGCTGCTGTACTTGTATAATTGAACTCTAACCTTGCTAACTTCTCTTACCCAATATTTTCACTGCATCTTAATATTTTCTACATCATCACATTATATGTGCATAAATATTTAACTTCTTCCTATTAATATACTTTTCTTCTTTAACTTCTAGCACAATGTTGAGCAGAGGTTGTGAAAGTGAACATCCTTGTCTTGATCTTAGTATTATGAGGAAAATATTCAATCTTTACCGTTGAGTGTAATATTGAGTATATATTTGTTGATACTGACTATAGTGTTTCAATTTTTATATTTATATAATATCTTTATTTAAGTACAATGATTACAAACATATTTGTATTTGTGTTCCAGTCATGAAAAGTACACCCCTTCACCAGTGCAATCTTCCTGCCACCAATGCTGCTCATCTCCCACATCCCCCACCCCTGCCTGTCTTCAAGGCAGGCATTCTATTTCTTTCATCACTGTCATTGTCATGATTCTTGTTAATATAGTTATTTCTCTAACTGCAGTCATCAGTCTGTGGTAAGCTTCATATAATGGGCCAGTCCTTTCAGTCCTCATATTTATTGTTTCTGAGTATTATATCCATACAGTCTTTTATTCTTCTTAAATGCCACAGATAAGTGAGACTAGTTCATGTCTATCTCTCTCTGACTTATTTCATTCAGCATATAATAGTTTGCATGTTCATCTATGTATAGGAAAATTTTATTGCTTCATTTTTTCCGACAGCTGCATAGTATTCCATTGTGTGTATATACACAGTTTCTTTAGCCACTAATCTATTGTCAGACATCTGGATTGTTTCCAGATTCTGGTAATTGTAAATAGTGCTGTAATGAATATAGGCAAGTAGAGGGCATTTTGATATTGTGATGTTGTGTTCCTAGGGTATAACCCTAGGAGTGGTAGAGCTGGATCATATGGGAGCTCATAATGTTTTCCATAAAGACTGGACTAGAAGGCATTCCCACAAGCAGTAAATGAGAGTTCCTTTTTCACCACATCCACACCAGCACTGACCTTGTTCTTTGTAATATGTGCCAGTTTCTGTGGCATGAGATGGTACCTCATTGTTGTTTAGATTTGCATCTCCCTGATTATCAGTGATGTGAAACATTTTTTCTTGTGCCTTTTGGCCATTTGTATTTCTTCTTTAAGGAAGTATTTATTCATTTCTTCTTTCTACTTTTTTGATGGGATTAGATTTTTTTTTCTTGTTAATTTCTGTTGGTACTCAGTATATCTTAGATATTAGTTCCTTATTTGATGGATATTGAATGAATAATTTCTCTTATTCTGTGATGGCCTTTGTTTCCTAGTCTATATTTCCTTTGAGGTGCAGAAGCTTCATAGTTTAAGGTAGTCCCATTTTTTAAATCTCTGCTTTCACTTAAAGATAACTTTAGTCTCAATGTCATGGAGTGCTTTACCTACATGTTTTTCTATAGACATTATGGTTCTAGGTCTGATATCAAGGTCTTTAATCCATTTGGATTTGAACTTTGTGCATGGTGTTAGCTGAGGTCCAAGTTTGCTTTTGTGCATATCCCAACTGAATTTCACAGGACAAAGTTAGCTTTAGCTGAAAATGGCAAGGTAAAAATCTGTTAACACAAAGGCAACAAAACATCTCTCTCCCAGTGTTCCCATAGTTTCCAAGAGTTTGTTCACAATTAGTGTCTTGGCTAAGAGTTCAGATCCCAGAGAGTTAACCTCAATTGTGTGAGAACAGGTTTCTCTTGGTACAAAGGGTTGTATATTTCTTGAGACACCAGGGACCACAGGCAGCAGAGCTTGTAAGGCTGTACTTTACATGTGGCCTGACAACAAGGATCCAACACACAATCTTTTCCTTATATAATATGAGTCAATGAATGCTCTTATCCAGTGGTACAAACTTTCTCCCATTTCCTTTGAGCAGACTGGGGAGGGGTGCATATAAGTATATATATTAGATACATACATTATATACACATATATTACGTGTATATACATGTATGTACATGTTATGTGTGTATGTTATATGTTTATGTTCATATATAAGATGCATATATACATGCATGCATATACATATATCAGATACATATATACATAAATATATTAGATATATGTATATGTCAAGTTATTATATATAACATGAATAACATATATTTAATAATTATCTAGTCTATGATTAGATATATACCTAGTACATATATATACATATATGTGTGTATTTTGGGGAACTTGGTACACACTAGGGAATACATATGGACTATTCCTAGCTCATGTGCTGAAGTAGTGTCTGTCAGTGCTTAGGAGATCAATGCAGTTCCAAGAATTCAAATTAAGATTCCAACTAATATGGCTACATATGAAATGAGTGTCATACTTTCTGTATTATCTCTCTGGATACAAATTTATGATTTGGGGGGAGGAGTGATAGTTCAGTGGAGAGGGCCTTATATGCAGCTGATTTGGTTTCAATCTCTGACACCCCAGATGATCCCCAAGCCCTGCCAGGAGTGATACTTGAATACCGAGCCAAGAGTAAGTACTGAATACCCCTGGGTATGATCCCCCAGAAAACATATTTATGATTTATTTATTGGTGGACACACCTGAAAGTGCTCATAGCTTAAGCTTGGCTTTGTGCTCAGGGATCACTCCTGGTTGTATCGGGGAGCATATGTGAACCAGGGTTGGTGACATGCAGGGCTCTTTGCCCTTGTACTATCTCTTCAGCCTCTTTTAATTTTTTTCTCTCCCCATGACTAGCCTCTTTGTATTTTTTAAATCAGAGATGAATCTGCTCTTCAAATATTTTCTGAAATGTATTAGTAGATTCATCTGGGTATAGTATTTGGAGGCAGATGTGAGATGTAGAGAGGAGAATCCATTTACTTTTTTTCTACTATGGTTTTCTTCTTAAGTTTTGGTAACATGTTTTCTTTTAAAGATCATAATTTTTAATTTTTAAATAATTTTTAATCATAATTAATCATTTTAAAGCTACTAATAAAGTGCTGGGCCAAACATTTACTATGTATTATGGATTTTTTTATGCATTTATATTTCTCCTTTATTTGTTTCTAATTTTGGTAGTTTTCCACTCTCATTGTTGATTAAGCTGCCTAATGATGTATTCATTGTATTGATTTCTCTCTCCAAAGAAACTATTCTTAAAATATTTAATTCTATTAGTTGATTACAAATTCATTGAGTTCATATTTTCCTTATTCTTTTCCTGTTACCTTTGTATGCTGAATGGTTATTTATTTTCATTTGTTGGGGGCCGGAGAGATAACATGGAGGTAAAGCATTTGCCTTTCATGCAGAAGGTCTGTGGTTCGAATCCCAGCATCCCATATGGTTCCCTGTGCCTGCCAGGGGTGATTTCTGAGCATAGAGCCAGGAGTAACCCCTGAGCACTGCTGGGTGTGACCCCAAAACCAAAAATAAATAAATAAATAAATAAAATGTGTACTTTCATTTGTTGTTTTAGGCAAAGAATGATGTCCTGTGGGTATACTTTTGAATATATCAATATTCTAGTTTCCAATATTATTTTTATTTTTTAGATTTTAACAATTATAATTTATCATTTATCTTTGACCCAATAGTTAATTAGGAAAAGTATTTCCCTAATTTCCAAACATTTGGCTTTTCTCTGCTTTTATGTTTGCTACTTATTTATTAATTTTTTATATTGAAATCTTGGATTGTTTTATAACAAGTTCTTGGATTAATTCCTAAAAGATGTTTATTTTTAAAAAAGGCATCATAGCTACCTGGAAAGACATAATCTTAATTATATTGTTCACATGGCCTTGCTTATTTTCATATACTTGATCTGTCATGGATCTAAAGAGGTGTATTAAACATTTTAATACTTTTATAGTTTTGCTAGTTTCTTTTGGGATAGTTCCTGTTTTAACTTTACAAATGTAGATGCTTTGTTATTTGCTTCTTAATGGTTCATGACAGTATTATTTCCACTGTAGATTGCACTCCTTTGTCATTAGGAAATGCCTGCTTCTGCCCCATACACTGCTTTTAACCTTGAATTCAACTTTGTCTAATCAAAGACTCAGATTCCTGCTTTGCTTCTATGTAGGCCTCTGCTCTGGGTTTAGAGGCTGGTTTAGGGAAAGGGGAGCAGTATGGCCACCACCTCCCACTCTGCATCTCTTCTTGCTGAGATTCTTTCAGCTGTCACTTGCTCAAGTTTTTAAGTTTTCTAAGCATTGGGGAAGTACCCCTGAGTTAGACAGAATCCTGGTCTAAGAGTCCCTCATTTCAGTGGGCATAGAAATTGACACTTGATGTCACCTCTGTTCTACATAGGTAACTTTGTCAGAGGGTGTCTCCAGTTCAGCATTCCCAAGCTATAGAACATTAGAACTTGCAATGGTGACACACAGACTCACAGGAGTTAGCCATACAAAAGAACAAGTGGGAATTCATGACAGATAGCTTGCAGTGATCAAAGACATGAGTGTTATTAATTCTGGTGCCATTTCATCAAGAAGTTAGCTGAGTTTCAAAGAAGAGAAATAATAAGCTCAAGTTAATTAGGGGAGAGACTTAACATCTGAATCCAGGATTTTCTGACTCCCACATCTGTGCTCTTCTTTCAAAGGGCATTTCTTATCTAAACTCCAACTTCCACGCAATGCTGTTTCTCTTTTACTCCTCTTCATTCATATTATGTCCTCAGTTTTGCTGTTTCCTCTGGAGACAAAGCTCACACAGAGGAATGAATGATGAACAGAGCTTAACGATGTGAGTTGTTTTCTCTGCAAGTGGTTTGTAGGTTCTGAGATGAATTTCAGCAGCTGAAAAAAATCAGACTGTCAGCAATGGAGCTGTTCTGGTCCCAAGCAGATGGATTTGGGGAGGACAAAGTCCTGTTAGTGGGGAGATTTGTCACTGCTTGAGCTAACCTGGAGACTGGACCCATTCAGTGCCTTCCTTTCTTTCTTGGATTTGCTGTTCTCAATATTCCTTTGCTCATGACACTTCCAATTCCTTTGCACAGAGAAGTATCTCTCCTTCTCCTGAGTGACTGAAATTACCATCTTCTGTGACAAAGGTGCACATAGGGAATGCTACTGCAGTGAGTGAGAACAAACATCACATTTGCAATGTTCTAAAGTCCATTTTAGTTTATTTTCCCTGCATTTCTAGATGGAAGAAAGAATTCCTGTTTCTCAGTCTCAGGTTTTTTTGTTTTTGTTTTTTTTTTTTTTTTGTCTAAAGCCAATTTTTGTTATTCATCTTACCCGTGACAAGGGAAAGTTGGACTGCTTGTGTCAAGGGAAAGTTGGACTGCAGGTTCTACAAGCAAACCTTTCAGAAGTTTTTGTCAGCTCTTTTGAGCCTGCTGCTCAGTCTCTTTGAGTCTTATGCTAGAAAACAAGCAAGCCTGGTTCTGCAATGTAGAGACCATGACTACTATTTGTTCATTGAGAGTCTTCTTGCTCTCAATAATCTGATTCTGTAGCTCAGTCTGTAGTGTGAATACTGCTCACTCAAATTCTGTTCCCAGAATGCATCCAAATGCTACCACCTCCCACCCCAGCCTGCCATTACTTTTCTTAGGCTTGGCTGTTAAAGTTTGGGTCTCATGATTTTACTGTTGTTGACCATCTCACACCACAGATACTGGCACACATCACAGAGAACAAGAACAATCAGTGCTGGTGTGTTGTGTATGTAAATATTTTGGGGGATTACTATGTTGCTCACCCTAAACTGATTAGGTGATTGTGCCCTACCCTAGGGTGTGACCTGGCATTCTGCCCCCACCCTAGGGTAGGACCTGATTCTGCTTCCACCATTGGTTGGTATCTGATCCCACCATTGGGTGGTACCTGACTCTGGAGTATAAAAACAAGGGTCTGTGGAAGTCCGGGGCTTTTGGCTGGCTGGAAGTGAATCTGAGTCTTTGGACTTCAGTTTTGTCCATCCGAATAAAGCAAATATTTCCACGAGCCTGATTGTCTCTAGCTGTTTACCCGCCGTTTCACCTCAGAACCGGGGGCTAGACAGGGTGGCAGACGCGTGCTCCGAGCTGGAAGAAAAGGGCCTCATTCTCCATCCCACCATCAGTCAACCTCTTCAGGGGCTCTCCTGCTACACTGGTGGGTATGTGGGGAGAAAGGAACTCTCATTCTTTGCTAGTGGGAATGCCATCTTAGTCCAGCCTTTATGGAAAACAGTATGGAGATTCCTTAAAGAAACTAAAAATTGAGCTCCCATATGATCCATCTCTACCAGTCCTAGGAATATACCCTAGGAACAAAACAAACAAACAAAAATGCCTTCCTCACACCTATATTCAGTGCAGCAGAATCTGGAAACAACCAAGATGCCCTTCAACAGATGAGCAACTAAAGAAAGTGTGATACATATACACAATGGAATATTATGCAGCCATCAGGACAGATGAAGTCATGAAATTTTCCTATATATGGATGCGCATGAAATCTGAGTAAATGCTGAGTAAAATAAGTCACAGGGAGAGAGATAGACATAGAATAGTCTCACTCATCTATGGGATTTAAGAAACATAAAAGATATTATTGTAATAATGCCCAGAAACAATAGAGATGAGGGCCAGAAAGACCAGCTCACGATATGAAGCTCACTATCAAGAGTGACTACACTAACAACTACCATGACAATGTTAATGAGTGAGAGAAGTAGAATGCCTATCTCAAATACAGGCAGGGGTGGGGGAGGAGGGAGATGGGGGCATTGGTGGTAGAAATGTTGCTCTGGTGAAGAGGGGAGCTCTATTTATGACTGAAACCCAACTACAATTATGCTTGTAATCTCGGTGCTTAAATAAATATATCATTTAAAAAATAAACCATTGCATTTGTTCATGCAAGTAATTTAAAATACCACATATAAGAGATATCATCCTGTATTTATCCTTCTTTTGGCTTACTTCAATTAACATGGCATCTCAGTTTCATCCATGTTGGAGCAAATTGTGTGATTGCATCATTCCTTACAGCTGTGTAGTATTACATTGTATATATGAACCATATCTTCATAATTCACTCATTTGTTTTTAGACCTCTGGCTTGATTCCAACTCTTAGCTATTTTACTGAGTGCTGTGAACAATCTATTCTTTTTATTTTATTTTATTTTATTTTTGCTTTTTATGGGGAGTCACACCAGTGATGCTCAGGGGTTTCTTCTGGCGTAAATAAATATATTATTTTAAAAAATAAACCATTGAACTTGTTCATGCAGTTATTCAAAATACAGCATTATCCTTCTTCTGGCTTACTTCAATTAACACGGCATCTTCCAGTTTCATCCATGTTGCAGCAAATTGCATCATTCCTTACAGCTGTGTAGTATTACATTGTATATATGTACCACATCTTCATAATTTACTCATTTGTTTTTGGACATCTAGCTTGAATCCAACTCTTAGCTATTTTACTGAGTGCTGTGCACAATCTATTATTTTTATTTTATTTTATTTTACTTTGATTTTTGCTTTTGTGGGGGGTGGCTACACCCAGTGATGCTCAGGGGTTACTCCTGGCTATGCACTCAGAAATAGCTCCTGGCTTGGGAGACTATCTGGGATGCTGGGGGATCAAACCATGATCCGTCCTAGGTTGGCATGTGCAAGAAAAAAATACCCTAATGCTTGCACCATTGCTCCAGTCCCTATTTTTTTATTTTTAAATTTTTTTATAATTTTTTTAGGTTCTGGTTAAATCTGGAGAACATTCATAAACTAATAATTATGCCCAGGAAATACAATATGATTGGTTTAAACTCATTATAAATTTACCTCTGGAGCTGGCCATGAACCCACATATAGTGCATGTGCTGAGGAAGTATGAAGGGCAGAGGAGACAATAGGGTAGGAGGGTCAGTTCCCAGATGAAAGTTAGTGCAATGTAAAAATGATGTTGGAAGGCAGAAGCTGTAGATATCTGCCACACCTGGTCTGACAAAGAATTTTTTAATTTCTAGATATGAAATTTGATTGAGAGAAGTAATATGATGCCAGTGTATTGTCATTTCTGGAACATTTTTGTGCAATGATAAGCCTGTCACAGACTCTTAGTGATTTATGGCCACTGCACTGCTACCTCTTTATAATTTTTGGTAATATCTCCAGGGGACACCAACAGTAAAGAAATAGTGTCTCGCCAAGTTTGAATACTGTTGGAAATTTTAAGAAAGGTAGTTTTTAAATCCTATTTATTGCATTTGATGAGAACCTGTAAATTGCTTTCAACATTTTCCAGAGAACAGAGACGTGCTCTAAGGTTGCCAGCAAAATATCAAGTCAACCCACTACAAAGAGCGGAAGAGAAGTCTTAGGAAAAGGCAATATTTTTCCCCAGGAGCTTAAAGCACATTGGAATCAGTCAGGTGACTAGGAAGAAAGGGAGAGAGAAGGGCTAAGGAGCTGAGTTAAATCTTACTCATGGTTTCGGTGGGAGAGACACATTGTCATTGTCATTGTGATTCTAAGGGAAACATCTATTGCTTGGAAAATGTTAGGATTGCTTTGCTTTCAGAGCAAAACAGTGTGCAAAAGAGACTTAAGCTCTAATATCTTTGGGTATCTTTGATGAATAAACTCAAATTAACCAAGCAATTCCCCCAGAGTTTATCAAAATTCCAGAAAGGCAGGCAGAATGAGTTAGGCATATATTTAGTGAATATAAATGGTGAGACAATGATGAGATAATCTTGGGGCAAGCAAGGGCACCGTGTTGTGGAGGTCAACAAGGAGGAGAGTGGAGTGGAAGCCATTTAATCACTAAGCTTCTGGCAGAAATGTCTCCTTTAGGACCTCCAGGCTTTCATGGCCAGAGGTTTGTTTGTATAGCCTACCAAATATAGGATACTATTTATTGAGAGCCTCAGTGAGACTATTGGATGCCTGAAAATTTATTGTAAATGTAATTAAACTATAAAATAATAAAGTAAAATCAGGTAATTTGTCTCCAGGGGCATTGGGTCAAATCCTTGGGCTGGAAGGGATTTTTTGTTTTGTTTTAGTTTTGGGCCCATCCAGTGGTACTCAAATCTTACTCCTTGCTCTGTGCTCAGGGATCACTCCTGGGAGTGCTCAGGGGACCATATGTAGTGCAATGCTGGCCATGTTCAAGGCAAATACTTTAATCTCTGTACTACTGCTCTGTTCTTGGTGCTGGAAGGCTTTTTTGTCTTTCTTGCTGTTTTATAATTGAACTTTACACCATGTAGTATTTTTTAAAGGAGGGGACTATTTCATAACAACGGTGATTGTCCTTTTCCATGATGCTGAGACTTTCTAGGGGACAAGTTTAGAGAATTTCATTGCACAGACTTAATGTGATCCCTATAAGGATATCCATGACATTTTTAAAAGAAATATATCAAACACTTCTGAAATTCATATGAAATAATAAACTTCCATGAATAGAAAAGACAATTGTTGGGATAAAGAATATGGGCTGTGGGGCCAGAGAGATAGCATGGAGGTAGGGTGTTTGCCTTGCATACAGAGGGATGGTGGTTCGAATCCCAACATCCCATATGGTCCCCTGAGCCTGCCAGGAGCAATTTTTGAGCATAGAGCCAGGAGTAATCCCTGAGTTCTGCTGGGTGTAACCCAAAAACAAAAAAAATATTAAAAATATGGCATGAAATTGTACTTAAAGCAGTAATCATTAAAATAGCATAATATTAGATTAAATTCAGATCCTCAGGCCAATGGAATAGACTTTAATATTCGCAAACTGACCCTCAGGTATATAAGGAATTGATCTCTGATAAAGGGGGAAAATATAGGAAGTGAAGTAAGGAAAATCTCTTCAACAAGTGGTATTGGGAAAACTGGTCAATCACATCCATAAAAGTGAACTCAGATCTGCCTTTAATGCCATGTACAAAAGTCAAATCAAAATGCATTAAAGACCTGAAACCAGAGGAAATATGTAGGCAGAACATTCTATGACATTGAAGCTAAAGGCATTTTCGAGGACAAAACACCATTGGCCAAACAAGTGGAAGCAATGATAAACAGGACTACATTAAACTGAGAAGCTTCTGCACTTCAAAGGAAATGGTAAGTAGGATACAAAGACTAACCATGATAGACACAGAATAGTCTCACTCATCTATGGGTTTTAAGAAAAATAAAACATTATTATAATAATACTTATAGACATTAGAGATGGGGGCTGGAAGGACCGGCCCATGATATGAAGCTTACCACAAAGAATGGTAAGTTCAATTAGAGAAATATCTACACTGACAATTGCCATGACAATGGTAGTGAATGAGAGAAATGGAATTCCTGTCTTTAATACAGACGAGGGGTGGGGAAGGGAGATAGAGGGTATTGGTGGTGGGAACGTTGCACTGGTGAAGGGGGTTCTTTATGTATATAGTTATATATATTTAATTATACATATATAACTAAAACCCAACTACAAACATGCTTGTAATCATGGTGCTTAAATAAAGATATTTACTTTTAAAAAAGAAAAAAAGAGATTTCTCTTTGATCTTGAGATCAATGGCATCTAGAGGTCATAGAGGATGATAAAGGAGAAACTTCTGATGCAAGAGGAAGAAAACAAGCAATTTCAAAGAGTATTTGCTTTGGGGGTTCACACTCATGCCTGGAAGTAGCTGGGGGTGTGGGGAGCAGTGCTGGGAGTTATGGCTGAATGTTCAGTAGGTTCAAGTCATCAAGCTATAAACTCTTGGGTTTATAGGTGAGACCCAAGCCATTATGAACTTTACATTGATGGGATTGACCAAGTTCTCAGAATACATAATCAAGAAAAGCACTTTTGCATTTTCAAGAGGAAGATTGGGAAAAGGAACGTTTTTATTTTATTTTATTGAGACCATTGTGAATTACAAGTTTTTCACAGTTGTATTTCAGGCATATAGTGACAGTGAATAGGGGCATTTCCACCACCAGTTTTGATCTCCTGTACCATGGTTCCCAGCATGCATCTCATACCTCTACCCTTAGCCACCTAGACTGTTAGTGTAACAGGTCTATTTTGTGTTTAGCTTGTTATAATTTGGGTCTATTGCCTTGACTTTGGCTTGGGTATTTTGATATTTTTTTCGCTCAATGCTCCTGAGACCACTTGACCCCTGGGTCCCATCCACTTTTTTTTCTTTTCTCAATTTGTAGAAAGATATAGAAATATGAGGCAGAACAAAATGATTCAAGGTCTAAGAAAGTTCTATGAAAAAGACAGAAGCCACTATCTAGAAGGGGCTAGAATAAAATCTATTTTATTTTATAAATAAAATTTAAAAAAGAAACAAAAAGCAAACAAAAGAAAAAAAGAAAAAGGGGGGCAGCGGTGGCAAGTTTTTTTGTTTGTTTTAGTTTTTATATTTGTTTCTGTTTTGTTTTGTTTTTACATAGATGCAGTAAAAACGTTGGGGATATTAGAAAGGAAAGTCCCTTGGCCTAAGAGATATAGGGTGTCTCCACCCTTAAAGCATACTGTCATAAGACTGACTACACACTCCAAGTATGCTGGTTGTCCAACCCCAAGGTCTTTCTTTATGATCCCAGGAGAAGTTCCATTCATTTATGGTTGTCAATGTCAGTCTTCTGTAATTAGTGATCTTGATTTTTGCACAAATTATAGGAGGGAGGGTCTTCTGATTTCATCTCAATGTTAGGTGGTGAGGTAGGGCAACTTGCCCTTAGATGGAGGAGTTGTTTTCTCTTTATCAGGGTGTCATACAAACCTACACTAGAGAAAGTTGGTGCCAGAGTGGTATTAGGGCTTCCTCCAGGGGAAGTTTCATTTATTGTGCTGGTGTAGGAAACTGTTAGTTCTTATGTTGAGATCAGGGGTTGGGATGGATGGTTGATGTCCGATCAATTGAGGCCTAAGTCAAGTCCCCATGACTAATGTTCAGGGTAGAAGGTGCCCCTGCACTATAAAATTTATGGGTTCTTATCCCTATTAGGAAAGAATTTCTTTATATACATAAGATTTTCCCATTTTAGTGTGCCTATGCAAAAAGGAACAACGACATATTATATTACTGGTGCATTTGGGATTATAAGCTAAACAGTCTCTGTGCCATTGTTTTGCCCTAGGCTCATATTCCAAGCAAGACTTTTCTACTAGAATTTTCAACTAAGCAGATAAAAAAAGAGATGGAGGAGGATACCTCCACATATGGAGATAAACACTAAGAGTTATAACTGTTAAGGAAATGCATCTACAGAAACATACAAAGCAAATATAGATACTCCCTTTAAGTCTTTTGAGATAATCTGAGGGAGGATAAAATCCAGGGTATATTTTCATCCCACACTGTGGTCTTATGGAGTCTGAGAAATGGTTTGCAATAGTCAGGGATCAGGTAGTGTCGTTGAGCTGGAGGTCCTTCTGGAGCCAAATCTGGTAGCAAGCAATAGTCCATAGTGAGGGGAATTGGGAGAAAAAAGGGCCTTGTAGAATGCATCAGCAGGTTCTGTAGCTGTAGCTTCTTTCTGGGGTAAGAGAGGGGTGCTGAGAGGGTGTCCTTTTGCTTTGATAGTGGGTGGCAGTTTGCTGGGGCAAGGGGAAGATTCAGGTTCTTGAGTAAGAACTGGGGGTAAAGAGGGTTAAATAGGGAGAGATAACAGATCAGGTTGAAGGGGTGAGAGGATAGAAAGGGTTTGAAAGGTGGTGATTGGGAGGAAGAAGGGATAATATATAACAGGGACTATATACGATATAGGGAGGGATTATGTACAACACAGATTAGACAAACATCAAGGATTCCACCACAAACATAGTCACACCCACTTGTAGACAGACATTAAAGATCTGTCTCTGTAGGTTGTAGTTGGAGGACTGACCATTATGGCAAAGATCAGAATGCTTTTAAAGATAGAGTTGGCATATCTGGGGACAGGTTTTTCAACTTCTAGGCACTTCATCAATGGTAGGGTTCACTATACTAAATAGAGCTTTCAGGGTTAGATTATACATAGAGCATTTTAGGATAAACATAATTTTAACATCTAGAATATTAAGCAATATGGTAGTGAGCACTGTAAGAGGAGTCTACCTCATGTAGTATTGTCTACTGTGTCTTGTGCATCCAGGTTTCTGGGAAAGGAAATTTTTGAAATAAGCCAGAGTTTTCTGTTTCTTTTCATAAGATATCTGTCATATTGGAAACTGTTGAACCACTGCCTAGCATGCCTAAGGCATTATTAGACCCTAATGTAGAAGAAATAAAATACCAAATTTTGGCTATTTCTAGCCATGATATTCCACATAAAGAAGAAGAAAAAACAGAAACTTTGTGAAGAGGATAGTCTGGAGGCATGAGCTCACTAATAAACTGAGCCTTAATGTTTGGATTAAAGAGGTCTTGTCAGGCTTCTGTACCTCACTACCTCATTATTAAAGGTCTATTACAAGAAGTTCTGTCTACTCAACACATCATGTTCAGCTTTGACTAATAAAACAGACAATTTGAAGAGATAGCAAATCTTAGGACAAGGCAAGGTAAGGATGTTGGAATGATCAGTCAAGAATTAAAACTACCATTATTTTTTTTTAATTTTTTTTATTTAAACACCTTGATCACATACATGATTGTGTTTGAGTTTCAGTCATAAAAGGAACACCACCCATCACCAGTGCAACATTCCCATCACCCAAGTCCCAAATCTCCCTCCTCCCCACCCAACCCCTGCCTGTACTCTAATCAGGCTCTACCTTTCCCTCATACATTCTCAATATTAGGACAGTTCAAAATGTAGTTATTTCTCTAACTAAACTCATCACTCTTTGTGGTGAGCTTCCTGAGGTGAGCTGGAACTTCCAGCTCTTTTCTCTTTTGTGTCTGAAATTTATTATTGCAAGAATGTCTTTCATTTTTCTTAAAACCCATAGATGAGTGAGACCATTCTGCGTTTTTCTCTCTCTCTCTGACTTATTTCACTCAGCATAATAGATTCTGTGTACATCCATGTATAGGAAAATTTCATGACTTCATCTCTCCTGACAGCTGCATAATATTCCATTGTGTATATGTACCACGGTTTCTTTAGCCATTCGTCTGTTGAAGGGCATCTTGGTTGTTTCCAGAGTCTTGCTATGGTAAATAGTGCTGCAATGAATATAGGTGTAAGGAAGGATTTTTGTATTGTATTTTTGTGTTCTTAGGGTATATTCCTAGGAGTGGTATAGCTGGGTCGTATGGGAGCTCGATTTCCAGTTTTTGGAGGAATCTCCATATTGCTTTCCATAAAGGTTGAACTAGACGGCATTTCCACCAGCAGTGGATAAGGGTTCCTTTCTCTCCACATCCCCGCCAGCACTGTTTGTTCTCATTCTTTGTGATGTGTGCCATTCTCTGTGGTGTGAGGTGGTATCTCATTGTTGTTTTGATTTGCATCTCCCTGATGATTAGTGATGTGGAGCATTTCTTCATGTGTCTTTTGGCCATTTGTATTTCTTCTTTGTCAAAGTGTCTGTTCATTTCTTCTCCCCATTTTTTGATGGGATTAGATGTTTTTTTCTTGTAAATTTCTGTCAGTGCCTTGTATATTTTGGAGATTAGCCCCTTGTCTGATGGGTATTGGGTGAATAGTTTCTCCCACTCAGTGGGTGGCTCTTGTATCCTGGGCACTATTTCCTTTGAGGAGCAGAAGCTTCTCAACTTAATATATTCCCATCTGTTAATCTCTGCTTTCACTTGCTTGGAGAGTGCAGTTTCCTCCTTGAAGATGCCTGTAGTCTCAATGTCCTGGAGAGTTTTGCCTATGTGTTGTTCTATATATCTTATGGTTTGGGGTCTGATATCAAGGTCTTTAATCCATTTGGATTTTACCTTCGTACATGATGTTAGCTGGGGGTCTAAGTTCAATTTTTTGCAAGTGGCTAGCCAGTTGTGCCAACACCACTTGTTGAAGAGGCTTTCCTTGCTCCATTTAGGATTTCTTGCTCCTTTATCAAAAATTAGGTGATTGTATGTCTGGGGAGCATTTTCTGAGTATTCAAGCCTATTCCACTGATCTGAGGGTCTGTCCTTATTCCAATACCATGCTGTTTTGATAACTATTGCTTTGTAGTAAAGTTTAAAGTTGGGGAAAGTAATTCCTCCCATATTCTTTTTCCCAATGATTGCTTTAGCTATTCTAGGGTGTTTATTGTTCCAAACAAATTTCAACAGTGCCTGATCCACTTCCTTGAAGAATGTCATAGGTATCTTTAGAGGGATAGCGTTGAATCTGTATAATGCCTTGGGGAGTATTGCCATTTTGATGATGTTAATCCTGCCAATCCATGAGCAGGGTATGTGTTTCCATTTCCGCGTGTCCTCTCTTATTTCTTGGAGCAGAGTTTTATAGTTTTCTTTGTATAGGTCCTTCACATTTTTAGTCAAGTTGATTCCAAGATATTTGAGTTTGTGTGGCACTATTGTGAATGGGGTTGTTTTCTTAATGTCCATTTCTTCCTTATTACTATTGGTGTATAGAAAGGCCATTGATTTTTGTGTGTTAATTTTGTAGCCAGCCACCTTGCTATATGAGTCTATTGTTTCTAGAAGCTTTTTGGTAGAGTCTTTAGGGTTTTCTATGTAGAGCATCATGTCATCTGCAAACAGTGAGAGCTTGACTTCTTCCTTTCCTATCTGGATTCCCTTGATATCTTTTTCTTGCCTAATCGCTATAGCAAGTACTTCCAGTGCTATGTTGAATAGGAGTGGTGAGAGAGGACAGCCTTGTCTTGTGCCAGAATTTAGAGCGAAGGCTTTTAGTTTTTCTCCATTGAGGATAATATTTGCCACTGGCTTGTGGTAGATGGCCTTAACTATATTGAGAAAGGTTCCTTCCATTCCCATCTTGCTGAGAGTTTTGATCAAGAATGGGTGTTGGACCTTGTCAAATGCTTTCTCTGCATCTATTGATATAATCATGTGGTTTTTATTTTTCTTGTTGTTGATGTTGTGTATTATGTTGATAGACTTACGGATGTTAAACCATCCTTGCATTCCTGGGATGAAACCTACTTGATCGTAGTGGATGATCTTCTTAATGAGGTATTGAATCCTATTTGCCAGGATTTTGTTGAGGATCTTTGCATCTGCATTCATCAGCGATATTGGTCTGTAATTTTCTTTTTCGTAGCATCTCTGTCTGGTTTAGGTATTAGGGTGATGTTGGCTTCATAAAAGCTGTTTGGGAGTGTTTCCGTTTGTTCAATTTCATGAAAGAGTCTTGCCAGGATTGGTAGTAGTTCCTCTTGGAAAGTTTGAAAGAATTCATTAGTGAATCCATCTGGGCCTGGGCTTTTGTTTTTGGGCAGACTTTTGATTACCATTTTTATTTCATCAATGGTGATGGGGGTGTTTAGATATGCTACATCCTCTTCCTTCAACCGTGGAAGATTATAAGAGTTCAAGAATTTATCCATTTCTTCCAGGTTCTCATTTTTAGTGGCATAGAGTTTTTCAAAGTAGTTTCTGATTACCCTTTGAATCTCTGTCATATCAGTAGTGATCTCTCCTTTTTCATTCCTAATACGAGTTATCAAGTTTCTCTCTCTCTCTTTCTTTGTTAGTAAAACCACCATTATTAAAAACTAATGGGTAACCACCTACCTCCCAAAGCAAAAGGACACCCTCTTAGCCCCACATCTCGTGCACTGACAAGAAACTACAACCAATACTCCTGCTGACTTATGCTCTGTGGCCCTTCTTCTCACCCCCCACAAATATGGACTGTTGGATGATACCTGTCAGCTCCAGAAGGACCCCCAGCACAAGAACACTGCCTGATCCCTTTCAAACTCAACAAGACCAAGGTATGTGATAAAAATGTGCCCTGGATTTCACCCTCCACAAGAATATCTCAAAAGACTTAATGGGGAAGCCTATCTTTCCTTTATATGTTTAATACCTCTATAATAATACCTCTTACTCTGTTTATTTCCAAATGTAAGGTAGCTTCTTACATCACATTTTTTCTTGAATTACTTTTTTAAAATTTATTTTAATTTATTTCTTCTATTACATATTATATATATATATGATTTAACTTCACCTGTTTTGGTTCTGCTTGGTATGAAAACCTACAAGAAAAGTCTTGCTGGGATAAAAGCTCGGGTTAAAACCAGAGCACAGAGATTGTGTAGCCTGACATTTGAACCCCCAAATGCACCAGCAATATAATATGGCACCATTCCTTTTCGTAAAAGCATACTAAAAAGGGAGGAAATTTTATGTATAGAAACAAGCTCTTATCTACTAGGGATAAGAACCCATACATTTTATAATATATGCACACACCCCACTCTGAACATGTCTCACGTGGACCCAACTAAGACTCCATGTGATCAGACAGCTATTGTGCAATCCTGAGCTCTAGATCCCAGGCATAAAACCCACACAGTTCCCTGCAAAAGCACCAGGAACCTAATACCCTCTGAGAAATTCCTAATACTGCTCTAGCACCAACTTGAGCCAGTTTTGATATGATATCCTGACAATGAGGAAATGGCAACAACTTGATCTAAAAGCAGGTTGTCCTATCTCATCACCTAATGGTAAGATGAAATCAGAAGACAAGTCGTCCTTTGATCTGTGCAAAAACCATAAAGACTGACTTTGACAACTATGACTGGGCAGACTTATCCTGGGACCAATAAGAAAAACTCTAGCCTAGGCTTAG
The DNA here is from genome assembly GCF_024139225.1 of Suncus etruscus. Taxonomy (NCBI): domain Eukaryota; kingdom Metazoa; phylum Chordata; class Mammalia; order Eulipotyphla; family Soricidae; genus Suncus; species Suncus etruscus. The sequence goes on from NC_064853.1 coordinate 97,028,363, forward strand.
GCCTAGGATTTGTACGATAACCAAGATCTCTAATTCCAGAGGCCTGACTTTGACAACTGTAACTGAGCAGAACTTTTATAAACATAATGAAAGACTATATATCCTAGGCTTTGTTCTAGGATCTGTGCAAAAACCAACACCACCAATTACAGAAGACTGATTACAACAACTGTGATGGAACAGAACTTCTAGAACTGTAAAGAAAGAATCTATTCTAGGCTTCATCCTATGATCTGTGCAAATACTAAGATCTCTAGTTACAGAGGCCTCATATTATCATCCCCAACTGAAGTAGAAAGTTTCCTGACATGATAAAAAAAAACCTGGGGTGTGAAAATGAGCGTGTACAGAGCCTGTAGTTATTCCCATGACAGTATGCTTCAAGGGCAGAGAAACCCTGTATCTCTTAGATGAGGGGTCTCAAACTCAATTTACCTGGGGGCCACAGGAGTCAAAATCGGGGTGAGGCAGGGCCACATAAGGGATTTCACAAAAAAAGCCCTCAAACGTCATTATTAACAGTTTTAATTATTTCTTCTGAACATGAATAAAACATCATGAATATCATGAACAGTTCTTCTGAACATGGCATCTTTTGCCTATTCTTGCTGCCAGAGACTTGACAGCGCTTCTTCTCACAAATCTGAACCACATTTGGCTTTAGAGAGGAAGCAGTTGAGACCCTCAGTATGGCTTGAAGATGATCATTAAGTCTAGACCTGTACTTTGACTTATTGAAGTTCAATGTGGAGAATAACTTTTCACACTAATATGTGCTCCCAAAAAGGCACATGGTGCGCTTGAACATTCAGGAATGCTCAGGGAAGCTGGGGGGCAATTCTCTCAAAAATTGCCCATGCATGTCTGCTTTTCCACTAATCTTCCTGAACTTGGCTTTGAGATCAGAGTTCCATTGCTGGTCAATGAGTCCATTTGAAGCACAGGAGGGGCATCTTGCACATCAAAGAAAAAGGGGTCCAGAAAAATTTGGAAAGTGGCTCTGTGCTTTTTGAAGTCTGCAAATCTGTGATCAAATTCCTTCTCTAGCTTAAAAATAGCATCAAAATATTTCTCACCATTGAATGGTATGCCTGCATCCACAAGTTCCTTGCATGCTGGGAAACGGCAAAGGTTTATCTGAGAGAACTGGGATTTCCATAACACAAGTTTTGTGGAGAATGCTCTCACATTGTCATAGGCAGCACTGATAAGCTGCTCTGGGCCTTGTAACATCTTGTTTAGTACATTCAGCTTATGTGTGATGTCAACAGAAAAGCTAAGTCGATGAGCCATTGTGATCACTCAACTCAGAAACAGCATTCCCATCCTTCTCCATGAAGGCTTTCAGTTCTTCTCTCAACTCAAAAAATTTTTTCAGGACATTTCCCCTGCTGAGCCAATGTACCTCGGTGAAATAGAGCACATCTCCATATTCTGACTCCATTTCCTCTAAAAAGCACAGAACCTCCTGTGCTTTAAGCCCCTGGATCTGATTTGGTTGATGCATTTCACAACAACGGACATCACATTGTCACATGGCAGGCATTTACTGCAAAGGGCCTGCTGATGGATAATGCAGTGAAGAGCAATGGCCTTCTCTACACCCTGCTCTTCAAGTCTTTTTTGAACAAGTGCTACCAATCCATTTTTCCTCCCTGTCATAAATGGCACTCCATCAGTTATTATTCCAACAAACCTCTTCCATGGCAAACCTGCATTCTCAATGGCATCACACAGATGCCGAAATATCTCATTAGCGGTGGTCTGACCATGCATTGGAATTATTGTGAGCAGCTCCTCTGTCAATTCAAAATCTCAATCAACACCACGGACATAAATTGTGAGCTGCGCAGTGTCTGTTATATCTGTGCCCTCATGAAGAGCAACTGAGTATGCATCAAAACATTTGGCTTTCTCACACAGTGATGATAAATGTCACTTGACATGTCAGAAATGTTCTCTACCAGTGTTGGCAGAAAGGCTGATTTTGCTAAACTGACATTTCTTTCCAGACAGGTAATACTTGCAGCCTATAATATGCATTTTTCAACAAACTCTCCTTCTGTGAATGGCTTCCCTGCTTTAGCAATCACCTCACTAACCATGTAACTAGCTTTGACTGATGCAACATTCTCTTTGGTTGCTTTCTTGAAGAAATTTTGTTGCCTCATTAGACATGCTTTAAGACTGGCAACCCGCTTGGCTCTCTCATTTCTTTGATATTTTGCACATTCCTCAGCATGTTTTGTTGAATAATGGCGTTTCAAGTTTTATTCCTTGTGCACTGCAACTTTCTCTGAGCAAATAAGACATGTGGGGATGCCCCTGTGCTCAACAAAGAAATACTGCATCTCCCACTTTTCCTGAAATTGTCTGTGTTCGTCATCAATCTTTATCTTCACTGCAGGCTTTGATAAAGTCATGTTGACGGTATGACAAAATCTAATTCTGTAATAAACTTCTCTCCCTTCTCTCCCTTAGCCCTCTGATAATGCAAGGGACAGCGGGCAGGAGCAGCGGAAATGACGTCTGCGCTAGGTGCAAAGTATTCGTGATTATTAGCTTACCGAATATTTGCAATAAAAAATCGCATTAGTAAGAAAAAAATCGCATTAAATAACCCCAAACGGAACTGCTCGGGGTATGCAAATGTTTAATGCAATTTTTTTCTTACTAATGCAATTTTTATTGCGATTATTCGGTAAGCAAATAATCGCGAATACTGTGATATTTGAAGGCTGCTGCAGGTCACAAAATGTTGTAAGGAGGGCCGCAAATGGCCCGCGGGCCGTGAGTTTAAGACCTCTGTCTTAGACCAAAGGAATTCCCTTTCTAGTTTCCTCAATGTTTACTGTGCCTATGCTAAAAAAAAAAAAGAAAAAAAAGAAAAGAAAAGAAAAAGGAAACAAAAAACCTTGACACACCAGCCCTCCTTCCTTTTTACTTTCTTTTCATTCTCATGGTTGTTTGGTTGTCTTTGTTGTGCTTTTTTGTAGTTGCTGGTTTTGTTTTATTGTTTTATTTATTTTTATTTTTATTGGTTTTTGGGTTTTGTTGTTGTTGTTGTGATGTTTTTCTTCTTTTTTCCCTTTCCTCTTTTAAATTGATATTTATAACCTCTATCAGTGGTCCTCAAACTATGGCCCACGGGCCACATATTGTATTTGTATCTGTTTTGTTTCTTCATTGCAAAATAAGATATATGAGGTGTATAAGAATTCGTTGATAAGTTTTGTTTTTACTATAGTCAGACTCTCCAATGGTCCGAGGGACAGTGAACTGGCCCTCTGTTTAAAAATTTTGAGGACCCCTGCCTAGATGGACTCCTCCCATTTTGTTTGTTTGTTTGTTTGTTTGATTTTTCTTTTTTATTTTCTTTTTTTCCAAACAGAACCACATAACTTGAATCATCTTGTTCTGCCTCATAAATTGAGGGGGAAAAATGGATGGTACCAGGACCAAACAGTCGTATGACCATTGAGTATGCTTAAAAACAAGCATGCCTACCTAAAAATAAAGTAATTCACTGTATATGGATTTGGAGACTCCTAATGTTTAGCCATCAATTCTCCTGAAAATGGATCTGTTGACTCAAAGCAACCTCAATTGAAATCTATAATTTCTTTTGAACAATGACTACAATTTTATAGAAATTCAAGAAACATGAACTAGCTGGAGATATTTTTTAGAGAAGACTAACAGGGAGTACTCATAGCATCCAACTCCAAATTTTAATAATTGAGACAGTGTTCATTTGGTACAAGGATAGTTATGATTCAATAGCACAGAAAAAAAGAGCCAGGAGATGGGCCCAGGCACATACAGGGAGTTGATTTTTAACAAAGGTGCGTGACAACTCAGTAGAGAAAGATTAATCTCTTAACAAATTGAGTGGAACCAATCAGCTAGTCATGTCAAGAGAAAACAGTCTGATGCTCACTTCATATTATGTTCTATAAGAGGACATATGAGAACACACAGAATTCAGATAATTCTATAAGTAAACATGGGAGAAAATGGGACCTTAGGCTACATAAATTTTCTTATATAATACACAAAAAGTAACCAAAAAAAAAAAAAACAAAATAAGCAGACTTAATAAAATGAAAATTTTTGTTGTTTAAAAGATCCTGTTTAAGAAGCAAATAGAAATCTCAAACTAGAATAAAATAATAGCTAACTATATATTTGATAAGAACTTATATCCAGAATATATAAAGAACACTTATCATTTAGCATTAAACATCCAAACAACCCCACAAATTTATAATTGGCAAAGATATGGTGACAGAACCTAAGATAATGAAATAAAAAGCATATAAAAATGTTTAATCTGATTTTTCATAAAAAAATTTTAGACCTCAAGGACATGCCACAACACACATTAGCATGATTAAATATAAAACAATGACAGGATGGGAAACAATTGACACTAATAAATTGCTGATGTTGTTGCTACAGTGTTAAAGCTACTCTAGAAAATTGTTTGATGGCTTCTTATAAAGTTAAGAAGTCACTTACCATATGACCCAGCCATTCCAATTCTAACTCTTCATTGAAGATAAATAATAGCATACACAAAATTTTCATATGAAATTCATAGTAGTTTTATTCAGAAAAGACAAAAACAGAGAACTTATTAGTTCATTACTAATAGGTAAAAAGGAAATGCATTTGTTATCATTCAGTGGAATGCTGCTCTACAATAAAAGAAAACTTAATGATTAGTACAATATATAATATCAATACAAGCAGATTAATGTTAAAGGCACTGAGTGAAAGATGAAAGATCCTAAACACTATGCTTCTATTTTCTATTCTAATCATCTATGCTTCTATTTTCTGACATTCTAGTAAAACTCAAAATTTCGAGACAGGCTGCGGATTTGGTATTTTCAGAAGCCATGAAGTTGGAGTAGAGGCATACTGTATTCTATGTGCTAACATTAAAATGGTCCTAATGAATTGAATGGTTACGTGCACTGACATTGTAATGATGCAGCAAATAAAAACATGGGGGCTACTGAAATGAAGCCACATTCCCCTAAGGTAAAGATAGGGAGAACAAGAGAGTGAACCATATTCTCAATATAAGCAGGTATGTTAAAGGGAGAACAGATTAGGAACTATAAGAGAGGCTTGTATAAATATAAGTCAAAACTTCAAAAATATTTTTAATTTATTAAAAGAAAATGTATCATATAGTTGACATAACTGATCATAATATATTTTGTTTCAAAATGACAGAAAGTGGTTATTAAAAAAATAGAAAGAAAATAAAGACTTTTTTTTTTTTTTTTTTTGGGCCACACCCGGCAATGCTCAGGGGTTACTTCTGGCCATCTGCTCAGAAATAGCTCCTGGCAGGCACGGGGGAACCATATGGGACACTGGGTTCAAACCAACCACCTTTGGTCCTGGATCGGCTGCTTGCAAGGCAAACGCTGCTGTGCTATCTCTCCAGGCCCAGAAAACAGAGAATCTAAATAAAAGGATGTAAAAAGAAGGAGAGAGTTCATTAGCAGTTATATGTTATATTTATGGAAATTATTGTATCACCAATAAAGTCGCTAAATAGCTCAAGTTTTAGTACGCTCCCCTTATTTTTTTTAGAGATGGGTGATACCAAAAAAAGTGTGTGTGTGAGTGTGTGTGTGTGTGTGTCTGTGTGTGTGTGTGTAGCAGATGTCATTTGCATAGGCACAGTAAAATATGGAAGAAATTAGGAAGCCCTTTGGCCTAAAACACAGGGCGATCTTACCCCAGAAGTATTTTGGCATAAGACCAGCTCAAGACTCCAGGCATACTAGGTTGTCCAACCCTATAGTCATTCTCGGTGGTCAGCTTTTCACCATCACAGTGTTGCTGTCAGATAACTGTAGTTATAGATCCTGGTCCCTGTCAAAGTCTGGTGGTATCTTCTGGTTCTATCTTACCATCTGTTAACATTGCAGAGAATTCTGCCCTAAAAGCAGACTATTGCTGTTGCCTGGTGGTCAGGGTGACATAGAACTGTCTTTGGAGTAATTCAGTGCCATGACAGTAGTGGGGCCTTCCTTGGTAGAATTTATGTTCTTGGTGCTGATATAGAAAACCATGTTTGTTTCTGTAGTTGGTATCTATGGTTCAGGGGTGAATAGTCAATGTCTGAGTCTAAGCCAAGTCACTATGCCAAGTGTTTAGGGTATAAGGTCCCACTGCAGTATAAAAATTTTGTATTCCCAAGACCGGAGAGATAGCATGGAGGTAGAGCATTTGCCTTGCATGCAGAAGTACAATGGTTTGAATCCCAGCATCCCATATGGTCCCTCGAGCCTTCCAGGAGTGATTTCTGAGCATAGAGCCAGGAGTAACCTCTGAGCGCTGCTGGGTGTGACCCCCCCCCAAAAAAAAGCAATTTTTTGTGTGTCCCTATCTCTATTAGAAAAGAACTTGTTTGCATCTATTAAACTTCAAAAATATTTTAAATATTGTTGCTGCATTTTCATTAGTTATAATGTTCTTATGACCTAGCCATGGATCAGGTGCAGTGGGGGTCTGCGGCTTCCAATCTCCAGCTCTATGGAAGGGACCTACTTTTATCTAGGGGTAACATCTCATTTCTCTTTGTTAGAGCCCTCAACAAAAACCAGAAGCCACATTTGTCCACTTAGATGAACTTCCCATATTCATCTGGTGTTGGACTAGTGGGTCGCAATGAAGTGTAACACATTGACAACACACCATTGGTTCACAAGTGGATGTGGCTTACTTCACAGAAACTGCACTTTCTCATCATTGTGTTAAAGAAGCAAATGTAAATGTGCAGGTTACTGTTGAGGAGGAAGAACAGTGTTTCGGAGTGGACTAGGGCAGTCCTTGATTCAGAGTCCTTCACTGGCTCTCTCAGGTGGGGTTTATCCAAATTATGGACCAACTGACAAATGGCTCAAGCTAGAACTGTCTGAGTAGCTTCTTGGCCCTGTTCCTCTGTAATCTGCCGTGGGAGGGATACTGATGTGTCTCTAACATAGTGTTTGTCACTAACTGGGAGAAGCATGCATAGATAGTATTATCTGGCTTTTGTCAAATGCTAGAATACAAAGGTTCAAGAGATACTAAGGTCTGGAACTTTCACCTATATAGTAGATCATAGAAAAAAACCATATCCCATGATGATTGAGAGGAATTAATGAAATATATTTAAAGGTATTTACAAATTCTTTAATTCCCAGTTTGCCCAGTGAAGCAACTCACAGTGTGCTTTTGAGCTCTACAGGGCCCTGGTTGGCATTAGGCCTATCTTAGCCAAATTCAGTAGGGCTTGTATCAGAATAAACTCATCATAATAATTACTACCAGGTGTCATGCAAGCCTCACACAACTTAATGCTCATAAATATCCCATAGGATCCATACCATTAGCCTCATCTTACCCAGGAGAAAAATGAGACTTCTTGAAATTATAAACTTGTCAAAATTGATCTAGGCAGTAAGCACTGACCAGCAGAAGGGAATTCAAAAGACAGCATTTCATGTTTTTGTATTGGTTAGACATGTCTAAACTTGATTATCCTGGTTTGTTATCAGAGATAAAAGGGGTAAGGCAGGGTTCTCAGAAAGTGGGGCTGTGAGGAGCAGAGCAGTGGGAAATGCAGCTCCTTAGGTCTGACCACATTTGACCAAAGTACTTAGTGTTCTAGGTTCCCTCAGTTTCTAAGATACACAGAAATCAGAATTTAGAGTAAACTTGATTTGAGATATACTGGTTTTTAATTTGTGTTTGCGTTTGTGTGTAGACAAACTAAGGGAGAGAAAGATTTTCAAAAGCTGACTCTGTGAGCATGGAATTTCAGAAAAGCATTAATGCTGCAGTTCAAGTTCAAGGTCAAAGGTTTTTCTGCTAGTGGGATTTCTTCCTGCTCCAGTAGAACTGACTTTTCATCTATTCAATTGATTGATGAAGTTCACTCACATTATGGGGCTATTGACTTGTACTCAAAGTCACCTTATTTAAACAGTTTATCTATGACATGACATGGACAACACCATCTCAAATTACAGTCACCAAAGCATCTAGAATGCTTGCCAAATATCTGGGCACTGTGGCCCAGCCAGGTTGATGCACAAAAATTAACTTGTATAGTGGCCATAAAATAACTGTGGACAATTATTTTGAGAAAAAAAAGAAAGAAAAGAAAGAGAAAGAACGAAAGAAAGAGAAAGAAAAAAGAAAGAGAAAGAAATAGAAAGAAAGAAGAAAGAGAGAGAAAGAAGAAAGAAGAAAAAGTAAGAAGAAAGAAAGAAGAAAGAAAGAATGAAAGAAAGAAGAAAGAAAGAAAGAAAGAAAGAAAGAAAGAAAGAAAGAAAGAAAGAAAGAAAGAAAGAAAGAAAGAAAGAAAGAAAGAAAGAAAGAAAGAAAGAAAGAAAGAAAGAAAGAAAGCAAATAAATAAAGAAAGAAAGAAGAAAGAAATAAAGAAATAAAGAATAAAGAAAGAAAGAAAGAAAGAAAGAAGAAAGAAAGAGAGAAAGAAAGAAAGAGAGAAAGAATGAAAAGAAAGAAAGAAAGAAAGAAAGAAAGAAAGAAAGAAAGAAAGAAAGAAAGAAAGAAAGAAAGAAAGAAAGAAAGAAAGAAAGAAAGAAAGAAAGAAAGAAGAAAGAAAAAGAAAGGAAGGAAAGAAGAATAAATAAAAAGAAAGAAATTAAGAAAGAAAGAAAGACAGAAAGAAAGAAAGAAAGAAAGAAAGAAAGAAAGAGAGAAAGAAAGAGAGAAAGAAAGAGACAAAGAGAGAGAGAAAGAGAGAAAGAAAGAGAGAAAGAAAGAAAGAAAGAAAGAAAGAAAGAAAGAAAGAAAGAAAGAAAGAAAGAAAGAAAGAAAGAAAGAAAGAAAGAAAGAAAGAAAGAAAGAAAGAAAGAAAGAAAGAAAGAAAGAAAGAAAGAAAGAAAGAAAGAAAGAAAGAAAGAAAGAAAGAAAAAGAAGAGAAAGGAAGAAAGAAAAGATAAAAGAGCAAGCTGGATTTTTGTGGGTAGCAGTTCCCATCTGGGCAATGATCAGCTGTCTTATATTTGGGGATTATGTTCCTTCTTGTCACCTCTGAAACACGACCATTAGAAACCTCCAGAAAAAAATGAGCATTAATAGAAAGAACCCATTTCTGGACTCCTGATACAATAGCTACTTAGGAGAATGCAAATACTGTCTGATTGGTCTTGTTGAAGCAACTTTATTAATCAGTCAGGCCTATGAGTTAAAAGTAAGAAAGTTGAAGAAATTGAAGGCCAACACTTCAGAATCTGGGAAGGAATATATTCCCCATTTAGGTCTATTGGTAATGCTTGGCAAATGAACACAACGCCTTGATTTACATGCATGTTATATGCCAAAGAATCCCTTGTTTATTAATCAGGCTGCAAATGGAAAAGTGCTTTCTTGAAAAGGTTTAGTGGTGGGAAAGAACAAATCTCAGGACCCCCAAGAGGCCTCATCAGTAGAGCTCTGAATCAAAGCTGTGATGGGTAGGGAGCTTTGTGGATCAGGAGGTGGATCTGGATCAGGGTCTTTAGGGTCTGTTTCTCACCTGGGCCTCTTTTTTTTGGCTCTGGGGACATAGAGCAAACCTCTTTGAGTATCCTCATCTCATTGCTTTGCTGCATTTTTGGCTCACAGTTTTGTTGTTGTTGTTGTTGTTGTTATTGTTGTTGTTGTTGTTGTTGTTGGGCCACACCCAGCAGCACTCAGGGTTTACTCCTGTCTCTGAGCTCAGAAATTGCCCCTGGCAGGCTTCAAGGTTTAATGGGATGCTGAGAATCAAATCCTGGTCTGTCCTGGGCCTGTCTGTCTGCAAGGCACTCAGCTGCTGTGCTAACACTGCGGCCTCCTGGCTCACTGTTTTTTTTTGTTTTTGTTTTTTGTTTTTGTTTTTAAACAGTGGGCAAAATTGTCAGTATATAAGAGGATATTCAAAAGGAGTTATAGATATTAAGAGACTACATCTAAGATATACAAAGGAGATACACATGTCCCTTTTATGTCTTTAGAAATAGTTGGGGGAGTTGTTGAGTCTGGATGTTGGTCTGTAATTCGGTTGCCTGGAGGTTGCAAAGGACTCCCAGTAGTCCCATATCAGGAATTGTCTATGAGTGGAGGCTTCTCAGAAACTGAGTATGATAGCAAGCGCAGGTACACAGTGAAGGAAGATGGAGGACAGGAGGCAGCTGTGAGTAGATTAATAGGAACAGAGTATTGATTCTAGTTTTTCACTTTAGGAGCTAGCTGGAAGCTGGCTTGAATGAGGATAATGATCTGCTTCATAAGGAACAAAGAACTGAGGGTAAAAATGGTTAAATGTGGGGTAATAGGCATTGGGAGTGAGAGTAAAGGACTATAAATGAGCCTGTAAGGTAATGAGCCAATGGGGGAAGGAAAGTATACAGTGCAGACATTTTTATATTGTAAACATAGATGATACCCTATGGTATCCTATTAAACTATGGAAATGGATGCTAAAAGAGCCTTTGGCCTGGAGCAGTACTAGTCCCCATGCTGCCAAGGCTTCCAGTCCCAGAGAGAGGAAACTAGTTCCCTAGTTATGCTCCCCACCCCCACCCCATTTGTGCAGGCCTGGGGTCCCCTTTAAGCTGCTCCCCAGGACCCACCTCGCTGGCTCCCTGGGTTTGGGGCCAGGAAAGCCCTGGAGTTTCAGGATGAAGGAGAGAGAAGGCTTTGGTGGGGAGGCTGAGACCCATAGTCTCCCCTAGGCTTGGCAAAGGAGCCTATGGCCTGAGCTGTACTAGTGCCCATGCTGCCAAGGGTCCCAGAGAGAGGAATCTAGTTCCCGAGTCATGTTGGAGGTTGGAAGTTTGGCAGCGGCTCACAGTTTTTAAGGGACTTTTATATGCCAATAATTTTGCACAATTACTATTTTCAGGGCAAATGAAATAGTGATTCTCTTATTCCTTCTCCATGGTTGATCTAAGCTTTGCTTTCCATTATTGCTTTCCATTTGAGTTTTAGATTTTAGAAATGTAGTGTTTTTCAAAGTGCCCATTTCTTCTCCCCATTTTTTGATGGGATTAGATGTTTTTTTTTTCCTATAAAGTTCTGTCAGTGCCTTGTATATTTTGGAGATTAGCCCCTTATCTGATGGGTATTGGGTGAAGAGTTTCTCCCACTCAGTGGGGGGCTCTTGTATCCTGGGCGCTATTTCTTTTGAGGTGCAGAAGCTTCTCAGTTTAATATATTCCCATCTGTTAATCTCTGCTTTCACTTGCTTGGAAAGTGCAGTTTCCTCTTTGAAGATGCCTTTAGTCTCAATGTCCTGGAGTGTTTTACCTACGTGTTGTTCTATATATCTTATGGTTTCAGGTCTGATATCGAGGTCTTTCATCCATTTGGATTTAACCTTCATACATGATGTTAGCTGGGGGTCTAAGTTCAATTTTTTGCAAGTGGCTAGCCAGTTGTGCCAACACCACTTGTTGAAGAGGCTTTCTTTGCTCCATTTAGGATTTCTTGCTCCTTTATCAAAAATTAGGTGATTGTATGTCTGGGGAACATTCTCTGAGTATTCAAGCCTATTCCACTGATCTGAGGTCCTGTCTTTATTCCAATACCATGCTGTTTTGATAACTATTGCTTTGTAGTACAGTTTAAAGTTGGGGAAAGTAATGCCTCCCATATTCTTTTTCCCAGTGATTGCTTTAGCTATTCTAGGGTGTTTATTGTTCCAAATTAATTTTAGAAGTGCCTGATCCACTTCTTTGAAGAATGTCATGGGTATCTTTAGAGGGATTACATTAAATCTGTACAATGCTTTGGGGAGTATTGCCATTTTAATTATGTTAATCCTGCCAATCCATGAGCAGGGTATGTGCTTCCATTTCTGTGTGTCCTCTCTTATTTCTTGGAGCAGAAGAAATACAAATGGCCAAAAGACACATGAAAAAAATGCTCCACATCACTAATCATCAGGGAGATGCAAATCAAAACAACTATGAGGTACCACCTCACACACCAGAGATTGGCACACATCACAAAGAATGAGAACAAGCAGTGTTGGCGGGAATGTGGAGAGAAAGGAACTCTTATCCACTGCTGGTGGGAATGCCACCTAGTTCAACCTTTATGCTTTATAGAAAGCAATATGGAGATTCCTCCAAAAACTAGAAATAGAGCTCCCATACGATCCAGCTATACCACTCCTAGGAATATACCTTAGGAACACAAAAATACAATACAAAAATGCCTTCCTTACACCTATATTCATTGCAGCAGTATTTACCATAGCAAGACTCTGGAAACAGCCAAGATACCCTTCAACAGACGAATGGCTAAAGAAACTGTGGTACATATACACAATGGAATATTATGCAGCTGTCAGGAGAGATGAAGTCATGAAATTTTCCTATACATGGATGTACATGGAATCTATTATGCTGAGTGAAATAAGTCAGAGAGAGAGAAAGATGCAGAATGGTCTCACTCATCTATGGGTTTTAAGAAAAATGAAAGACATTCTTGCAATAATAACTTTCAGACACAAAAGGGAAAAGAGCGGGAAGTTACAGCTCACCTCATGAAGCTCACCACAAAGAGTGATGAGTTTAGTTAGAGAAATAACTACGTTTTGAACTATCCTAATAATGAGAATGTACGAGGGAAATAGAAAGCCTGTCTAGAGTACAGGCGGGGGTAGGGTGGGGAGGAGGGAGATTTGGGACATTGGTGATAAAAATGTTGCACTGGTGATGGGTGGTGTTCTTTACATGACTGAAACCCAAACACAATCATTTATGTAATAAAGTTGTTTAAATAAAAATAAAAAAAAAATAAATGTAGTGTTTGGGGGTTGTCTCATCTGGGAAACTTCCATAACTTTTCTCTTATTTATGACCTATCTGATTATGTTATTTTATACAACATTACGGAATTAGATAGCTTGATAGTTTATGTGATTTCAGTTTTCTTTGAGGATTATTTTTTTATTCCTAATATATATTTTTCATGTGATGGGGGAAGCATCAAGTGGTGCTCAGGAGATCATGGGGTAGGGGTCCCATTGGTTTTCCTTGGCCAACTAAGTCAGCAGTTCAAGGCAAGGTTCTTGCTTTGGATACCTAGATCATCTCACAGGTGTCAAGGACAATCAAGTGCTTCCTGGGCTGCAGCCAGAGATGTGAGGTCACATGATGCACCAAGAATTGAACCCGGACAGGTGCATCCACTAACACTAGTACCCCTTTTTAAAGGTTTTTACCAAATTGATATACCCTAAAAGAACTGGCTAAAGCAGACTTAAAATCCTTGAAAATAAGCAAAGGAGAAAAGAAATAGAAGAATAAAAATAAGGCAAAGGCATTAAAGGAATCACACATATTACATGGATCACAAAAACACACACACAAGGGTCCACACTATTCACTTAAGCAGCATTTTGTTCATTGGTTATTTGTTCCTTGCAATGATTTTGACAAGTCTCAAAGGTGAATCTTAGCCTCCATAATTGTTCTCTAGCTTGAGTCCTTGATATTCTTCAATGAACCACTAGGGGCCACTAGGAAATGAGATTTCTCTTCAACTCTTGCACACCCTGCCTTGGTGTCATAGAAGTGGCATTGAGAAGGGAAACAAGACAGGAACCTTGCTTCTGTCTAGTGAATTAATGCTCCTTCTTACCAGCAGGTTTATTTCTGCAACCTGCAAACTACAGCGCTGCACTGAATGAGTTGCCTTTTTTGTTTTAGACATTGGGACATTCCCAGTAAACTGTGTGACCTTAGTCATCTTGAAAGATTATTCAGTACTTGTTAGAAATTTATATTTTAATGCTTTGAGTTTTATTTGCTTGGGGGGAAATTAATTAGTAGTATTTTTTCTCCATTGGGAAGGTTGCATTGGTGAAGGCAGGTGTTCTTTTATGACTGAAACCTAACAATCATGTATTAATCATTGTGCTTAAATAAAAATATAGTATTTTTCTCCCTCCTCCCTCCTTCCTTCCCTCCTTCCTTCTTTCCTTCCTTCCTTCCATCCTTCCTTCCTCCTGATTTGAAAGTCAATACAAATTTTATTTGGAAAAATAATAGAGATATTAATAAAAGAAAGATGATATTAGGGGAAAGAATGGTTGAGGAAGAGTTGAATAATAGGAACTTTTATAAATAAAAATACTGATGGAGTGGGGAATAGGTTTTTCACTTTTGTAGAGTATTTTTGAGGGAATCATACCCAGAACTGCTGTGTATTCAGGGATCACTCCTAAAAAGGGTTTGGGGAGCATTTGTACTTCCTGTGATCAAATCAAGAGCAGCCACATGAATCCAAGTACCTCTTGACTATTACCCCCAGGGCAATAGATTTTGCATGTTGGAACAATGTGGGAAATAATGGGGGCAAAATCGGAAATTCTACATAGGATTAAAATCTGAGGATTGCCAGCTAGAGAGGTGGGCTGAAGTCAAGGAAAAGAGAGCTGGTGAAGTGCGTGGAGAGCCCCAAACACACAGCAGGGATCTAAGTGAGATGCATCTTATTTCCTCAGCAGCCCTTCTTGCTTTATTTTTTCCCTAGGAATTTTACTTTATTATATTTGAAGTGCCAGGGAATGAACTCAGGGTCTCACACATGCAAGGCAAGTTCTCCACTGATGAACTACATTTCCAGCCCATGTCTTAGCATTTTAAAGATTTATTTTTTCATTTTTTTACACTCTGACATGTCTGCTTTGGTTTATATTGGTTTAATTGGTTTATATTGGTTCATATTGCTTTATATTGGTTTACACTTTATTTTATATGACTTTGTACTCAGAAAAGACTTATTTTATGAAGTTAGGTCTTTATAAATCTTATAAAGCCTGCTTTTTATCTCATTTAACATTACTTTTTCGTGTGTCTCTTGACAGAAATCTCTTGAATTTTTGATAGTTTTGTTGGTGTTGTTTGGGCCACATTCAGCAATGCTCAGGGCTTAGTATTGCCTCTGCTCTACCACATGTAAGGCAAGAGCATTAAGACTTATGTTATCTTTTTTTGATATTTCTTGTCTGTAATAGTTTTTATCTCTGTACTGGCTAGCCTTTGGGGGCTACTCTGGAACCAATTTTTGGGAGGGTTGGGGGTCATGCCCGACAGTGCTCAGGGGTTATTTTTGGGTCTGTGCTCAGGGATCTACTACAGGTGTGTTTGAGAGACCAAATGGGATGCTGAAGATTGAAGCCTGGTTGACTAAGTGCAAGGCAAATGCCCTACCCACTCTACTATCACTTCGGCCCCAGAACAAATTTTTATAGTGGGTTTACTATGTCATTTATTGAGTTTATTTCCATGACTATATGTTTAGTTTTTAAAAATGCGCTATTAGCTTTTCAAAGTTAGTTCCTACCCTGGTTCTGTCTCATAATTTCTGTCCCCTTTATAGCCATTTCTTTTCACTTAGGATCAAAGACATTCAAAATCTTGGAGTGTCTCTACGTTTACTTTTATTTGGAGTGAATTTCTGTTTTACTATTGGTTTACTTTGTTTGCTCTCTTTCATTGCATTTTATTTCTTCATGTTTTCTAGGACTTTATTTGCAGACTCATTTAGGAAAATCTTGCTCCCTACCCCACGTCATCTCCATACGTTTACACAACCAATATTTTAATTAGGATGTATTTGACTTTATGTCAGAGGAAATGGAACCAATCTCATTTAACCCTGATGATGGTTTAATTGACTTGAGCAGCACAGAGGATGTATGTTCCAGTTTTCACTGAGTGATCCACCAGCATCAGGACTTTACTATCACTCCATCTCTATTTCCTGAACAATTTTAAGTTATGGACTCAGCTCCAGGCATTGGTGTCACAACAATATGGAGGTGAAGATCTTTCCTAGATTTCCTGAACAGTTAGGCTACTACACATACTTCCTTGGTGTTCTGCACTGATCTCCCTCCATACCCTGCAAGAATAGAACCCTCAGATATCCCAGACTCATCAAGAGCTTAGCAAAGCAGTAGGTCTCACTTCTACCCACCACTGTGGATTTCTCTTCCATGTCACCTCGGTAGACACAATCATCTTGGTTTCAAATGTGATGATAATTTTGGCAGTTTCCTTTCTATTTCATTGGCACTTTCTATAAGTACATTGGAAGGGGACATCAACATTTGTCATTACAATGCCATCGTGATTCAAGTCTTGATTGATGATGAAAAACTTGAATCTAGAAAGTATTTTATTTTTATTTGGGGGGGACACACCCAGTGGTGCTCAGTGGTTACTTTTGGCTATGCATTCAGAAATTGGCCCTGGCTTTGGGAGACCATATGGGATACTGGGAATTGAACCAAGGTCCCTCCTAGGTCAGCTGCATACAAGGCAAATGCCCTACCACTGCGCTATCACTTTGGCCCCAGAAAGTAGAGAGTATTTTAAAACAACATTAATTTGATTTAAAAAATAGTTCTCACCACTCTTATTCACATCCCCAAGTCAAATCAAGTTTATTTCTATTAATTATGTGAGTTTGATCACATACCTAACAAATTATTCATATTTCATTACTTTGTAGACAAGAGAAAATGGGACCTCTGTTAATTTTATTTTATGCTTTCACTTTGTTTATTTTATTTTTTGTAATATACAATAGTTGTTTATTTTTATTTGGGGGGCTTTACTCAGCAGTGCCCAGGGCAGGGTTTACTTCTGGCTCTATGCTCAGGTATCACTCTGAGCAGTGCTCAGTGGACCATATGGGATGATTAGGATTGAGCCCAGATTGTCCATGTGCAAGGAAAATGCCCTACCCACTACACTATCCAGCCACTACAATAGTTTTGAAGAATATGGTATTGATGTATAAAGGTACTGGACTCCACCCTCCACCAAAGTGTCCATCACCCTCCACTACTGCTCCTATGTTACTCCCATCATCAAATCTCTCCTAATTACAGGTGGATGGTCAGTAGGCACATGAAAACATTCTCAGCCAAGGTATTCTCATCTACTGCTGATGCAAATGTGATCTGGTTCAACCCCTGTGGGAAGCAGTTTAAAGAGTACTCAGTAAACTTAGAAGTGAACTGTCATATAACCCAGCAAACTACCCCTAGGACATAAAAACACTCATTTAAAAGGTCATATGCATACCATATTGCACTTAGCACCAAGATATGGAATCGGTCTCAGTGTTCAACAACAGATGACTAGATTATGAAGAAGGGGTACATATACACAATGGAATACTATGCAGCTGCATGGAATGATGGAATAAAAAAAATCTGCAATCTGGTTGGAACTGGAAGAAATCACATTGCGTGAAATAAGCCAGAAGAAGGAAGACAAGTACATAATGATCTCACTTATCTGTGGTATATAAAATAACTGGGTGAGAAAATATAATGTAGTAAAGGGGGAATGCATAGCTCACCTTTGGCAACAAGGTTTAGGGAGAAGGACAAAGAAAGAAATCAAAAGTTGGAGCTTAGTAATATCTGTGACGTGGAAGAGTCATACAGCTATATATTAAAAAAGACAGACTTAACAACACTGAAAATATGAGATCTAAGTTGCAACCACCAAAATGTCTGATGTGTCTGTCAAGGTAGAAGGTGAGGTTTGGGGCAGGTGGGATAAAGGTGGGTGGAAAAGAAGTATGGGAGCACTGGTGGAGGGAAATTGACACTGGAGGTGGTATTGGTATTGAATATATGCTTAAAACTCAACCATTAATAGTTTTGAAAATCAGGGTCCTTTGATTATATAAAAATTATTTTAAGGAGTGATAGTAAAGTTGCCTTGCAAGCATTCAATCCAGGTTTGACCCCCCAAAACCCCATATGGTCCCCCAAGCCTGCCATAAGTGATTTCTATACAGAGCCAGAAGGAACCACTGAACACTACCAGTTATGACCCAAAACAAAAAAAAAGTATTTTAAAAGAGAGGTCTAGCTCCAAAAGGACCCCCAATGCAAGAACTCTACCTAAGCCCTTTCTGCTGCAAAGCACTTCTCAAACTCAACAAGACCAGGGTGTGTGATGGAAATGTGCGCTGGATTCCACCCCTCACAAGAATATCCCAAAAGACAATGAGGAAGCCTATATTTTCTTTATAATTTTAAGACCTCCAGAATACTACCTCTTAACCTATTTATATCCAAATATAAGATACTCTCCTGCGTCACTTTGTTCCCTTAATTTTATGTTAAACTCATTTCTTCAAGTCTGATCATTTTTATTTTTTAACTCATTTTTATTTATTTTTTCCTTTATATATGTAAGTGTATATATACATATGTGTGTGTGTTTGTCTTGTTTTTCTTTTCTTCTTTTCATTAACTCCACCTGTTTTGGTTCTGCTTGGTACAAAAACCTACAAGAAAAAGTCTTGCCTGGGATAAATAGCTCAGGTCAGAACTAGGGCACAGAGAGGATATGCCGGACACTCTCACACCGGAATGCAGCAATAGTATGACATAGCACCATTTCTTTTTTGCAAAGGCATACTAAAAAGGGGGGGAAATTTTACATATAGAAACAAGCTCTTAACTACTATTCATAAGAACTCATACATTTTACAATACAAGGGCACCTCCCACCTTGAACATATGCCATGTTGTCCCAACTTAGACTCCATGTGATTAGACAGTGACCATCCAACCCAGAACCCTAGATCTCAGACATAGAACTGACACAGTTCTCTGCAACAGCTCCAGGTACCAAACTCCCTCTGGGACATTCTTAATTCTGCTCTGAGACCAACAGCGCCAGTTTTGATATGACATCCATCCTGATAATGAGGAAATGGCAACGACTTGATCTAAGATCAGGTTGTATTACCTCACCACCTAATGATAAGATAAAATCAGAAGACACATCATCCTTTGATCTGTACAAAAGCCAAGATCGCTAACTATAGAAGACTGACTGTGACAACCATAACTGGGAAGAACTTATCCTGGAACCTATAAAAAAGACCCTAGTCTAGGTTTTGGCCTACAATCTGTACAACAACCAAGATCTCTAATTACAGAGATCTGACTGTGACAACTGAAATCAAGCAGAACTTCTGGAAACAAAATGAAAGACTCCATCCTAGGCTTTGTCCTAGGATTGGTGCAAAAACCAAGACTACCAACTACAAAAGACTGATTAAAACAACAGTGATGGAACAGAACTTCTAGAACTGTAAAGAAAGACTCCATCCTAGGCTCTAATCTATAACCTGTACAAATACCAAGATCTCTAGTTACAGAGGCTTGATCTTATCATCCATGACTGAGCGAATAGTTTCTAGACCACAAAAGGACCTAGGTGAGAGTAAAAGAACAGGTCTGGAGCCTGGAGTTATGCCCATGACAGTATACTTCAAGGGCAGAGAAACTCTATATCTCTTAGGCCAAGGGAATTCCCTTTCTAATCCCCCAATATTTACTGTGCCTATGCAAAAGAAAAAAAAAAAGCACAAATCTATTTTTAGTTGTTATTGTTGTTTTTTTTTCTTATTTTGTTTTTGTTTTGTTTTATATTTTTGTGCTCTGCTTTGTTTTTATTTCAAGACCAGGATTATTGTTTGGTTGCTATCTTTATTGCTATGGTGCATTTTTCTTCCTTTTTCCCTTTCTTCTCTTAAACCTATATTTATAGCCTCTAGAAGGACTCCTCCCATTTTTGCTTGTTTGTTTTTTGTCCCCCCTTTTTTCTTCTTTCCTTCAAACAGAACCACATAACTTGAACCATCTTGTTCCACCTCACAAACTGAGGGGGAAATAATGGAGGGTATCAAAACCAAACAGTCGTAGGAACATTGAGTAGAAATAATGGCCAGACTTAGGTACCAAGTCCAAAGCCAACGACAACAGGATTGATACCCAACCTACAACAAGCTAGACACAGAGGGGATCACATCTACTAGCAGCCCAGGGGTCAAAGGAGGAGGTTTTGGGATCCATGCTGGGAATGGGGGTAGAGGGAGAACAACATTGGTGGTGGGAATGCCCCTGATTCAATGACACTATATACCTAACATTTTACTGTGAATGATTTGTAATCCACTTTGGTCAAAATAAAAATGAAAAAAATAAAATAAAATAAAATTTACATTAAAAATAAAAGAGAGGTCTAGTCAGCTTTGTTAAGGAGCTCATGAATCAGAAAGCTTCCTGTCTAGTAAGTAGAAAAACCACATCATCTCCATGTAGCCATCTGGCAGTGGTTGGGTCCAACTCTTGGCCACTGAGAATAATGCCAAAAAAATTACCAGAGCAGAGAACTATTCACATCTGTGTTGTATTTTTATGGTAGATTCCCAGAGTAGGATAATAGAATGATAAGAAATTTCTACTTTTAATCTGTTGGGGCCTCTCCATACTGTTTACTTTCATGACATCACTAATTGATATTCCCACTAACCTTGTATCAGGCACACCTGTCCTACACATCCTTTCATTTCATTGTTTCTTCCTTCTTGATAATAGTCATCCTATAGGTCCGGGGTGGCACCTCTTTGTGGCTTTGCCATGCATTTTTCTGAGGCAAAAAGACAATTAACATCTCATGTGCCTGTCAGCCACTGGAATGTCTGCTTTGGAGAAGTTCTATTCAAATCAAGAGTATCAATTCTCATAATTTTCCCATATGTGTTGGACACAGGCAAGGTACAAGATAAGATAGAAATGACTTATCTCTCTCTTTACCTGCAAGATATACATTCAGCTTAAAATGGCACACCTACCTGGACAGTCAATTTAAAAGTCTGGAAGGTAAAGTTCACACCCAAATATACTGTACTTCATCATCAACCTCTAAAACCTTAACTTTTGTCCCTGAAACCTTGAATTAGCTACAGCAGGACACTCATAGAGAGTATGAATATTTAGTCTTGGTTAATTTCCACATCAATTAGCAAGAGCTGGTTTACTACTGGAAAAAGGGGAGGATGGGCTCTCAGTATCCTGACCCATAAAATTATTTTGCCTGTCTACTGGGATCTTTGTTTATACCCTACAAGATTTAGGGGGCAAGGAGAATAGGAAGGTCTTTTTATATATCTCTCCATGGGAGAACATATTTTACAGTTGAGCTACAGCATCAAGCAAATGGCTCATTTCCTTTCCCTGAAACTATTTGTTTATCACTGGCTTTTCTAGACAGATTGGACCAGTTTTAGAGCATAGGAGGGGCTGTTTCAGAGGCTGTCTTTCAAGCTTTTATTTCCAGAATTCTTTTTCTCCCTTGTTCTTTTAAAGTAAAAAGAAAGTTAGTGCCGTACATTTATTTACTAGCAGTTCTACCAAGGGAATTGAAGTTCAGCATTTCAAAGCCCTCATTTTCAGAGTAATTTTCTTTCCAAATTTTTTTTCAAATATAAAATGTTAGTGCTATACAATTTACTAAAGAAGTTTTCTTAAGGTTATTAGAGGGCAGTTTCTAATAGGACTGCCAAAGCCCATCTTGTATATTTCACTTCCTGCTCCTGTCAGCTAATGCTTCAGCAAAACTAGGCTCTGGCCAGAGCCCTGGGACTGCATTTGTCCCATGCCTCCAACTCACAATCTGTGGTCCATTTTCATAGCTGTTCAATTTTTAGAAGCTCCTCAGTCTACCACCTTAGCTTCTAAGTTCACTTAGCTTCATGTGCCTCAATCTCACAAGTCCTTGGCACCTTAGGCCATGCCACACCTTCTCTCCTTGGACTATCTCAAAAGACTTAGGGATTTGTATAACCTCTTTATACACTTCTTAAGTGTATCTCTTAAAGATGTATATTCTCTATGGTCTATTATACTTTACCCTTTTTATTTAGATTTGCTAGTAGAAATTCTTAGAACAGTAAAGATAGTACCCATGAAGTCTTTGTGCTTTTGATATAACCAAGATAGGGATTGCTTGGTTCATTATCTTCTCCTTAGGTCCCAATAGTATCCTATGTCACCATTCCATAGGTGATTAAAATCAGAAAATATTAGAAACTAAGAGGAATTATTATCCATTAGGGATGAGAACTCAGTAATTTCTTGCTACAGGGGGTCTTCCGCCTTGAGCATTTGCCTTGGTGACTTGACTCAGACTTTATTCACTTGGATATCAGCTGATTGTCCCTGAACCTTTGATCTATGGTTCTTTGCATCTACACCAGGAATTGACCATCTACCAGTACATCTACCAGACCCTGGATCTGCACTGACTGGCTACAGCCTGGACTCTCCTCTCAATATTTATAAAAGTTCTGGAGATTGGAGTATCTCTCAACACTGAAGAGGGATGGGACAGACCCCTCTACTAGGACATTTCCACAGAGGTCCAAGGCCACCTTCTGGCTCATCATTTTTATTTGACCTTTATATCTTTACATTGGCCAAGTCTAGGTAACCCTGATGTTACAGGGAGACCATAAAGGCAGGTTGGCCTAGGAAAACTGGAGCTCATCTAGGAATGAATGGCACTAGTTTGCCCCAGATGGGCTAACCCCCTAACTTGACAGCGAAAACTGTGTTTAAGGAGAACCTTTCCTGGGACCTCAAAGAGAGACTATGGGGTAAGAAAAATTAATGTGCCTGGAACATGTAGATAGTCTTAAGGCAGAATGCTTTGTGGGTGTGGAGACCTTGTTTTTAGGCCAAAAGTTTTTCTTTAGGTTTTCCCAATTTTTGCTATGCCTATGCAAAATATTGCCAACTTTTATCTTTATCTTTCTCTAATCTTAGACCCATGGGATCTGAATTATTTTGTTTTTCTATAAAGTCAATTAGGGGGACATGTTGGATTACTTGTCCCACCCCAATCAATATTCATACTCCACCCTAGAATGTGATCTGGAGATGAAACTATTGATTATTTCCTACTTGATATTCCTCTTCCACCCTGGGGTGTGACCTGGTTCTTGTTAATAAAAGCAGGGATCTGAGGAAGGTGGGCACTCATTCTTCAGTTTTCCTCTACTAAGCTGCTTTACTTCTTAGGAGCAGAAGGCTTATGTGGTGGAATTCCCGGTTTGTGTGTTAGATTTCCTGAAACCATTCTTGTACCTTTTCACTGTGTGGATTATTTCCTGGGTCAACATTTGCTTCCAGACCTGCAGTTTACCAGATCCTTGTTTTGGAGCCTGGGGCTCCTGATATAGAGGTACAATAATTTTCATAAATTGCTTGCTTCTGTACTTTTTATTTCTTTTTTTCTTTTCTTTCATTTTCTTTTTTATTTCTTTGTTTTTAATAACTTTTTTTTACCTTCACTTATCTGGAAGTAAATGTATTATGATCACCTATCTCAACTATGTAAAGCATTTTCTTTAAACAATTAAATATCTATACAATTATATACATACATATATATTAAAGCTAGAGAATAGTACAATGGGTAGGGTGCTTGCTTTGCACAAGGCTGACCTAAGTTCCATCCCCAGGACTCCAGATGGTCTTCTGAACCTCTTCAGGAATGATTCCTGAGCTCTGGTAGATCCTGAGCACCAGTGGTGTGGTCCAAATAAAATACATAAATAAATGTCAGTTGTTACAATTGAACAGGCAACCCCAAATAATTGTTATAAACATGCTGCCCCACCCCTTAACCTATAGCTGGGATGAAACAAAAAGAAAACATATCACATAAATGTGGAAGATGCCACAAGTGAGAGAGCAATATCATAAGGTTTTTAAAAATAAAGTTTTATTGAAATACCGTAACTTCCATCCTTTATTCTTGTATCTATCATGTCCTCTGTGCTTCAGTGGCAAAATTGAACCATCCCAGAAATCATGGGACCCACAAGTTTTTATGGTAAAGTAACTAATCCTTCATCTACATCTACATCAGGTAGGATTGATGCTAATTCTGGAGTTGCCGCTGTGTAGTCTACCATCTTTAAACAGACCCAATTCCCACTGGGCAGCATGGCCCATAGGAAGTAAGAATACTAGAGACATCTTAGAAGCCTGAGATTCCCCAGGGTTATCTGCTGAATCTCTTTCCCTACTCCTCTTTGAGCTTTCTAGCAAAAAAAAATAGTTTTTGAATAAAAAATTAAAATACTCTGCATTGCCTTATTCCTCAAGGAGCAGAAAGGTTTACACCTATTCCACACCTTGAGCTGAAGACAAGACATTTACTTGGAAATGAAAAACCTCAGTTTGCAGGGTTGGTGACAGTTTGGCCAATGTCAGCTGCTCTCTCTCCCCTCTGACATTACCCAGATTAAAAATAGCCGTTCTGTTTGTCCTTCAGCCTGCTATTGAACAGAAGTCTCCAAATCCCACTCTCCTTAGCTTTATGCTTAATGAAACATAATTGGTATTAATAGCAGCTATTAAATTGTGAGTATATAATAGGGACTTAGACCAAAGGCCCCAAGTCACTGACTTCTCCAATGCAGTCTCCAGGGAGTTTAGGGCCCAGCCCACAGCCTGAATCCTAGGTCTGGCCAAGGGCAGAGTATGCACTGTGGAACTGGGGCTTAAAATTTCCCTCTCAGTCCAGTCTCAGGTTCTGCTGGGTAGGTTCCCATTTGTGACAGGGCCACATTCTAGCTGAAGATGAGGGAAACAAGTGACAGATATGTCTTCCCTTTGTTTTGTCTCCATTGTGAGAAAATTGGCATCAGTCTCATAATCTCAACCTGCATGTATGTTTTTGATCCTGAGAAATAAGGAAATTGAGAGAGGGTGTCTGATGAAGTTACCCCAAAGGACAGAAAACTAGTTGTTCATAATGTGCCCTGATAAGACCATCCCAGTAACAGTCACCTGGCGATGAGGAATAATGGGGCAACAATACACTGATGGTCTCTGGGAAAACTACCACCAGAACTTTGAAGTGATTTTTGGTTTGATGATATACTAAGCGATGCTCAGGGTACCTCTGGCTTGGTGCTCAGGGATAATTCTTTGTGGAACTCTGTGATATAGAGGAATCGATCCTGGACCTCATGCATACAAAACATGTGCTCAGGCCTCTGAGCTACCTCCCTAGTTGTTCTTGTTTTGGGGCTAGATCTGGCAGTATTCAGGGATCATTCCTTGTGGTGCTTGGGGGACTATATGGAATTCTAGAAATTGAACCTGGATCAGCCCATTCAAAGCAAATATCTCCCCACTGTACTATTACTCTGGCATCAGGAATGCAGATAGTTAAGTTCAAGGAAGGCTTGAGAAGCAAACTGGTCTTGTCCCTGACTTTTCCTCGTTTCCTAATGGAAAAAAACCATCTCTGCTTCCTCTTTTCATGACCTGATACATTATTTGGAGATGCCAGGACGTTTCTGTATAACATCTCTCTGTTTTAGAAGCTTTTCTAAAGAAAAGGTCATTGAATAAAGATGCTTGTCATATGGAATGCCCCCTTATTTATCTCTCCTTCATGTCTCCAATCTCCTGGCACAGGGTCTAGGGCCTGATACATTTTGTTCTTTAGAGTTTGCCATTGTGTAAATTCTCTATGTATACTGTAATATACTGATTTTTCTTTGGCTGGCTAGACTGATGCTCTTTTGATTACTTATCCCGCACAAAAAGAGCCCAGAGAAGTAGGGGATTTTTCTCTGCATCCAACAGAGATAATATGATAGGAGTTGTTATGAAGGAAATGGAAATTCACAGAAATGAAGATTTAATAGTTCTCCCCTCCTCCTTTAAAATCAGCTCTATTTAAATTGTAATACTGGGCTAGGAAGAGAGAACTCAAAGGAACTGGGTGCAGGCCCTGTGTGGGAAGACCCTGAACACTTCTAGGGTGAGCCTGGTGGTACTAACCTCACTGGGTCTGAGCAGCACCACATCGTTGCCTATCCAAGAACCGAATTGTCAAGTTACCATTGCCTGACTTAGTGTTACTGGGAGTTACTCCCAGGACTCCAGACATTGCCTTCAAGGCTTCCTAAATTGTCTCGGGGAAGGATTTATTTGGGGGTGGGGGGTGTGAGGTTGGAGCCACACCCACAATACTCAGAGTTTACTTCTGGTTTTGTGCTCAGAAATCACTCCCGGTAGGCTCGGGGATCATATGGGATACCGGGGATAGAACCCAGGTTAGCCACATGCAAGGCAAATGCCCTCTTCACTGTGCCCCATGGGGGCAAGGATTTCTTTAGCAAATTATATGAGTAGTCCATGTTCTGTGCATTTCTTTCTTTCTTTTTTCCTTTCATCCTTCCTTTCTCTTTCTTTCTTTCTCTCTCCCTCTATTCTTTCTTCTTTCTTTCTTTTTCTTTCTTTTTCTCCTTCCTTCCTTCCTTCCTTCCTTCCTTCCTTCCTTCCTTCCTTCCTTCCTTCCTTCCTTCCTTCCTTCCTTCCTTCCTTCCTTCCTTCCTTCCTTCCTTCCTTCCTTCCTTCCTTCCTTCCTTCCTTCCTTCCTTCCTTCCTTTCTTTCTTTCTTTCTTTCTTTCTTTCTTTCTTCCTTCCTTTCTTTCCTTTCTTTCCTTTCCTTTCCTTTCCTTTCCTTCCTTTTTTCTTTCTTTCTTTTCTTTCTTTCTCTTTTATTTTTGGGAGGCCACACCTGGTGATGCTCAGGGGTTTCTCCTAGCTATGTGCTCAGAAATCGCTTCTGGCTTGGGGGACCATATGGGACTCCGGGGGAGTCATGACCCATCCTGGGTCAGTCATGTGCAAAGCAAACACTCTACCGCTGCACTACCGCTCAGGCCCTTATGTGCATTTCTATTGCTAAATTGTAGAATTATTATCTGAAAGAAACTAGAGAGTCTGCAAGGATATCAGCTGAGGTTGCTTTTAGTCAACAGATTTCAGGAGAATTGACATCTAAATAATATGAGTCTACAAATCCACAAATATCATGCATTACTTTGTTGCTTAGGCATGCTTATTTGAAGCATGCATAAGCATATTGCATATATTTGTGCAATAAGCTAGATACATAATCCTATCAATTGTTAGTATTATTTTGAAAAAAGCTGTTATCTAATAATAGATCAATTTCATGTTGGCATCATCTAGTTATTGTACTGGTAATTTGAAGAAAATAAGTACATTCATGGTTTTATTTTTCCTCAGGGGACGCAAGGAAATATGCCAAGAAATAAGTCTGGACTACAGGTCCCTCAGGATCCAGGTATACATTTTTTACAATTAGTTAGACAAATACAAGAGATTATGATTTTGTCTATTCTGTAACCCCATGTAAACCTGTGTTTTTGACTTGTATTAATGGCATTTTAAAATTTTTATAATTTTGTTATATTTTATATAGATGAATGTAAGTTTTCATTATCTCAGCTAATTAGCTATAGTAATTATATACAGGTTAGCCCCACAAAAGTTTATTTTCTATTATAATTCATATTTAACATGGATCAGTGGGGTTTTGCTAGCAAACTCAGGCTGATAGACACAACTCCTTCTTGAAACTCCACCACTTTACATCTACACGATGGAATACTATGCTGCTGTTACGAAAAATCAAGTCATGAAACTTGCTTATATGTGATGGATACGGGAAGTATTATTCTGAAAGAAATGAGTCAAAGGGATAAGCATAGAATGATTGAACTAATTTATGGAATGTATAAAAAGATAGTATGGTAATAATATCTAGAGACAATATAGACGTGGGCCAGGAAGACCAGTTCATTGTAGGAAGCTTGCCATAAATAGAGGGAAAGTGCAGTTAGGGCAGAGAAGGAACCCCTATAACAATGATAGTTGGAAATGATCACCTCTGGACAGGACCTGGTTGCTGAAATTAAATATTGATATGTATTTTGCCCCTTCAGTAACATTATTGCAAACTACAGTGTCTAAAATGAAAAAAAAGTAAGAGAGAGAAAAGAAAATGTCTGCTACAGGGGTAGGCAAGGAAGAGGAGTGCAGGAGGAGGTTAAACTAGGGACATTGGTGGCAGGAAATGTGCACTGCTGAAGGTTGTACATTGTATGACTGAAACTTAATTATGAACAACTTTGTAACTGTGTATCTCATGATGGTTCAATTAAAAATTTATTTAAATGGATTAAAATATTTATTTATAAATATATAAATTCTAGAAAATATAGCATAATAGGTAATATAATTATAATTAATAAGTAAGCATAATCAATCATGGTTAATTAATATAATCCTAAGTATAATTAATATTATTATAATAATTAATTATAATGATTAATAATATATAGTGATCTAATGATTATAATATATTTATAAATTATATATAAATATATAAAATAAAGTTATATATGTTATATGTTATAATATATGTTATATGTTATATGTTATAATTTATTTAAATAAAGAATTTATAAAATGGTTCACCACTTGGACCATTTGAGTCTTTCAATCACATTATCAAAGAAAGATAGAGTTGCTGGTCTTTTAGCTCTAACATGCTTTATCTTGAGGGCTGGTGAGAATAAGGTACTTGCTTTGCAGTCAGCAGATTCTGGTTTGATCTTTGGCACTACATATGGCCCCCTGAGCACCAACAGGGGTGACTCCTGAGCACAGAGCTAGGAATAAAACCTGAGCATGACTCCATGTAGCCCCCAAAGAAACAAAATAATAAAAAATAAAATTATTTATTTTACATGGCTTTCCTCAGAGATCCTTTTGCCAAAACTATAGGTCCAGCCTCATAGAACAAAATGGGAACTTCCCCTGGGAGATGTGGAGGAGAAATTTGCCTACAATGGGCAGTTCCTGTTTCTGTCACACTCAATAGTGTGTAAATGCTGAACCCCTAATACAATGTAGGGGAAAAGATAAAACAATATAAAAATATTGTCCAATTAATATTAATAAAATTAACTAAAGATTTTAATAAAAGATTTTTCACATAATTAGAAATGTGACTGTATAATCCATTGCTTTTTAAAGCCCCACTTTTGATATTTTATTTGTAGTATTAATTATTAATAATACACTGGTATCACATGTATACATTTTCTAGTGTTTATATAATTATGAGTAACGATAGTATTTTTATTGTTTTTAGTAGGAAAAGTTTTCACAATTATTTATTTTTACCTTTGCTGTAAAACTCAATCTCTGCATAATTTTCATGCCACGATGTTTCTATCTTTGCTCTCTGGGTAAGTGTACAAATACTACAGAGGTAAAACATACTGTCACATAAAAATATATAAATTCCAACAAAAATTAAATTCACCAATGATTTTTCCCATTCCAATTTATTCGGAAATTACTAGACTGTGAAATGATAGATTTCTAGATTTTATTGTACAGCAATTTTTTATTTGAAACCAAAAGCAATCACTATTAAGTTCCCAAGTCTGGAATTCCTAATGATTTAGAGAAAAATAAAGCTTCTGTGTAAGATTAAAACAATTGTTTAAAAATTTGAGGTTCTATAATTTACAATACTATTTATTATGGGATGTAATACCGACATTGCTTCAACCCTACACCTTCCACCAGATTTTCCTCCTACCCCCCATTTGCTTACCACACCTTAAACCCCTCTACAGTAAACTCAATTCTGTTCTTTTGGACCACTTGTTATTCCCTTCTCTCTATTCCACATATAATCTGTCTGCCTCCAGTGTTCTACTGACTTTACTCAGCATGATATTCTTCATTCAGATCTATCCATGTAGGCAACTGCATGATAAGAGGATTTTTTGTTTGTTTGTTTTTTGGGTTTTTTTTTTCGGTTTTGGGCTACATTGGTGACGCCTCAGGAGTTACTCCTGGCTCTGCACTCAGAAAGTGCTCCTGGCTTGGGGGACCATATGGGATGCTGAGATTCAAAACACTGTCCATCCTGGATCAGCTGCATGCAAGGCAAAAGTCCTGCTGCTGTGCTATTGCTCCGACTCGATAAGAACTTTTTTTAAATGAAAAATCTGAATAGTTTTAGTTCCTTTTTTTGGTTAGGAAGACTGACTCCCTTTCACAGATGTAGATTGAGAAACAGCTTATTTTTGTTCATTTTTTAAAATGAATGTCTAGGGGTGGGAGAGATAGAAAGGTTGAGCCTCATAGGGTGGCTTGAGCATTGACAGGAGTAAATCCATAGTGCAGAACCAGGAGTATCCCTGAGCATCGCTAGGTGGGTGGCCAAAAATAAGCCAGGAAATAAAAATATCTATCCTTGTGTTAAGAAACACTCCTGTTTCTGAGCTTAGTGTTTCCTCCTCTCTCAAGACTACTGCCTACACAGCTGCAGTTTTCTGAAACAATGGGTGGGGGGGAGGCGACAATTCTCTTCAATGTGACACCAGCTCCTTGAAACAGCATAGGATTGCACAAGTTAAGGGCTAACCTACCAATCTCAAGTCCCTGTCCTTCCGATTAACTCTTACATGAGATCTCATTACCCACTCCCAGACTTTCTAACCTGTGGGAATGGCTCATAGAACTCATAAAATTTCAATTTATTAAAGGATTTTAGAAAGGCTACAGAAAAATAAATAGCCAGATGAAGAGTTACAGGGCAAGGACTGGAAGTTCCTATGGAAGTGGGGGACCCCTCACTTGGCACTAAATAAACAATTGAAAATTTTATGGGGGCTTCGCCATGAAAACAAGATCAGTCATTAAAATTTAGACCTCCATTCTTCCTAGTTTCCCAGAGATGTGACTGAAAGGTTCCACCTTCTAATCACATGCTGGTCTGTTTTAAGTTTGACTTTTATTTAGTAGACACTATAATTTACAAAGTTGTTGACAATAGCATTTCAGACATAGAAGGGTCCAGCCTCCACTGCTATTACCAGTGATTGCACCCCTGCAGCAATGTCTCCCATTTACTTCCATCCCAACCTGTTGCCTTGATAGATACATTTTAATGATTTTTTAGACACTTTCCCAGAAGTTCTTATGGCTTATTCCTTGCTCTACCCTCAGGAATTACTCCTTGCAGTGCTCAGGGGACCACATGGAATGCTGGGGTATGAACTTGAGTTGGCTATGTACAAGACACGGACCCTACCTATTGCACTATCTCTCCAGCTTCTGCATTTTAAAATTTAATTACCAGACTGTGGGTCTCCTACTTAAAATTATGTTGGCTCCACTGGGTTAGATATTTACAGGTGTCTCACTTCATGACACAGGCAAGCTCAAGGCCTCTATTTTCATATCTCCTTTCCTCACAACTACCCCTTTCTGCTCTTTCCCTGGCAGTTTCTCAATTCTGTAATTTAGAGCCAGTGATTCGCTTACTATTGATATCTTCCATTGCCTTGTCATGTTATACCAAAACTCAGTGAGAACATTCATATTTGTCCTTATACTTAATAATTACTTCATTTAACATAAGATTCTCTGGTTACATTGAAGTTTCAGAAAAGTGCACAATTTCCTCATTCGTTGTGTCTGCATAGTATTCCATTGTAGGAATACACTTGCATTATCCACTCATCTGTCCTTGGACATATGGGTTATATCATATTGAACTGTCTCAGTGAATATTGACATGCATAGTTTTTTCTAGTGGCTGGTCTTCCTGATGGCTAGTCACTATTCAGTAGCTTATTAAGAGTTTTCTCTTTATAAGAAGAAAATCCCTCTTTCCACGGGAGCAAGACTGAGAGCAAATATTAGAATGATAAGCTCCTGTGCTTTTTTATTACTTAGGAAATAACAAAGGTTTTAGGAAGTTCGGAAGCCAAAAATGTCAGTCAGAAATGAATGTACTTTTCACACCTAGAAGAAATGAAATATTCTTATTTATTCATATTTGGCCAGTATTATCCTTCCCTTTTAATTTTAGAGTGTCAACAGTTTCCATAGTATTAAAGTATATTCATATTGAACCATTATATATAAAATAAAAATTGTAATCAAAACACAATTCTACCATATGTCATCTTGTATTTTGATTTTAAATTTCTTCTGAAAATTAATTAAAGTTACAACTATGGCATTAATATAGACGGTCTTTATAAACACTTGTATATGTTTTTTCTTTTTTCTTGGTCAGAAATTATTCAGAAGACTTTTTAAGAACCAAAAAAGAAAGACACTTTTATAGATGAGTTTTTAATTCTGTTACATATTTTATGTTTCTTATTTATCAGAAACCCATAGTTATCAGGCAATTTCTTTCTTGCTTTGAGACTTACAATTTCTGAGTATCATTTTAAAACTATACTTTACAGAACACATGTATAAATTATAGAGCATGAAGTTCACATCTTTTTAATAAGTATTTGTATTTGAAAATGAGAAGATTAACATATGGTATCAAGAATTCATTTTCTGCAGATAACAGAAACTCAACTGACATTGACATAAGAGAGAATGAGAATTGGAGGTGGGAGAGAAAGCAATAGGAACCCTGGCTGCTTTAGTGGCCCAACAACACCTCTATAAGGTAGACTCCTTGCTGCCTCACTGCTTTGCTCACTTCTTCATGCTTTTTATTTTAGCTTGGTATCTCTTGCTGACAAAGTGGCTATTGTCCTTCAAATATTTTTATCTGTATTCCAGGTAAGATTGAGAAAACTAGCCAGGATGTCTCTTATTAGTATGTGTGTGTGTGTGGGGGGGTGTCTTTCAAATGCATTCAGGAGACTCAGGGGCCACTCGTGGCAAATCTCAGCTAACTGAGCTAGAGGTTCAATGCAAGGGTTCAAGGATGAGGTGCTACTCAGCCCCTGTGGTACACGTGATGACCTGGGCTATCCAAGTGCTTGAGGTCTCTAGGACTGCACCTACAGCGCTGAGACTAATATGTGGTGTTTGATTTTGAACTGGGTTGGCTGTAAGTAAGGCAAGCACCTTACACGCTGTACTATCTTTCCATTCCAATAAAGTATTATTTTTTATTTCAAGCATGGCCATTTTTCTCTTAGCCTTCCTCTCTATCTAACTGTATAGAACCAAGGTAGGCAGCCAGCTTAGCAGCCGAACAGCCTGGAGAATTGTCAGTAAGTGTGACAGCGGGAACAGAGAATGAACAATTAGCAGCACTTGCTGGATTTGTAGGCAATACAATAATTTAATAATTAAGGAAGTAAGAACCTTATCAAATGCTTTCTCTGCATCTATTGATATGATCATGCGGTTTTTATTTTCTTATTGATGATGTTGTGTATTATGTTGATAGATTTACGGATGTTAAACCATCCTTGCATTCCCAGGATGAAACCTACTTGATCATAGTGGATGACCTTTTTTTTTTTTTTAATTTGTTTTTTTTGGCCACACCCGTTTGATGCTCAGGGGTTACTCCTGGCTAAGAGCTTAGAAATTGCCCCTGGCTTGGGGGGACCATATGGGACGCCGGGGGAACAAACCATGGTCCTTCCTTGACTAGCGCTTGCAAGGCAGACACCTTACATCTAGCGTCACCTCACCAGCCCCGTGAATGACATTTTTGATGAGGCATTGGATCCTATTTGCAAGGATTTTGTTGAGGATATTTGCATCTGTATTCATCAAGAATATTGGTCTGTAATTTTCTTTTTTGGTAGCATCTCTGTCTGGTTTTGGTATCAAGGTAATGTTGACTTCATAAAAACTATTTGAAAGGGTTCCTGTTTTTTCAATTTTATGAAAGAGCCATCTACCACAGCCAATAGCAAATATTATCCTCAATGGAGAAAAACTAAAAAGCCTTTCCTCTAAATTCTGGTATAAGACAAGGCTGTCCTCTCTCACCACTCCTATTCAACATAGTACTGGAAGTACTTGCCATGGCAATTAAGCAAGAAAAAGATATCAAGGGAATCCAGATAGGAAAGGAAGATGTCAAGCTCTCACTGTTTGCAGATGACATGATACAATACTTAGAAAACCCTAAAGACTTTACCAAAAAGCTTCTAGAAACAATAGATTCATATAGCAAGGTGGCAGGCTACAAAATTAACACACAGAAATCAATGGTCTTTTTTTACACCAATAATGATAGAGAAGAAATGGACATTAAGAAAACAACCCCATTCACATTAGAGTCACACAAACTCAAATATCTTGGAGTCAACTTGACTAAAGATGTGAAGGACCTATACAAAGAAAACTATAAAATCCTGCTTCAAGAAATAAGAGAGGACACATGGAAATGGAAACATATACCCTGCTCATGGATTGGCAGGATTAACATCATTAAAATGGCAATACTTCCCAAAGCATTGTACAGATTTAATGCAATCTTTAAAGATACCCCTATTCATTCTTCAAAGAAGTGGATCAAACACTTATGAAGTTCATCTGGAACAATAAACACCAACAAATAGCTAAAGCAATCCTTGGAAAAAACATGGAAGGCATTACTTTCCCCAATTTTAAACTGTATTACAAAGCAATAGTTATCAAAACAGCTTGGTATTGGAATAAAGACAGATCCTCAGAATCAGTGAAATAGGCTTGAGTACTCAGAGAATGTTCCTCAGGCATATACTTAATTTTTGATAAAGGGAAAATAATTCTTAGATGGCACAAGGAAAGCCTCTTCAACAAGTAGCATTGGCACAATTGGTTAGCCACCTGCAAAAAAAGCGAACTCAGAGCCCCAGCTAACACCATGTACAAAGGTAAAATCCAAATGGATTAAAGACCTTGATATCAGACCTGAAACCATAAGGTATATAGAACAAAATGTAGATAAAACACTCCGTGACATTGAGACTAAAGGCATCTTTAAGGAGGAAAGAGCAGTCTCCAAACAAGTGGAAGCAGAGATAAACAGATGGGAATATATTAAGCTGAGAAGCTTCTGCACCTCAAATAAAATAGTGTCCAGGATACAAGAGCTATCCACTGAATGGGAGAAATTATTCACCCAATACCTATCAGATAAGGGGCTAATATTTAAAATGCACAAGGCACTGACAGAACTTTACAAGAAAAAAACATCTAATCCCATCAAAAAATGGGGAAAGAAATGAACAGACACTTCCTCAAAGAAGAAACACAAATAGCCAAAAGACACATAAAAAATCCTCCACATCATTAATCATCAGGGAGATGCAAATCAAAACAACTATGAGGTACCATCTCACGCCGCAGAGATTGGCGTACACACATCACAAAGAATGAGAACAAGCAGTGCTAGCAGGAATGTGGAGAGAAAGGAACTTTTATTCAGTGCTAGTCCAACCTTTATGGAAACCGATATGGAGATTCCTCAAAAAAAATGGAAATTGAGCTTCCATATAGTCCAGCTATACCACTCTTAGGGATATACCCTAGGAACACAAAAATCCAATTCAAAAATCCCTTCCTCACACCTATATTCATTGCAGTGCTATTCACAATAGCCAGACTCTGGAAACAACCAAGATGCCCTTCAACAGATGAATGGTTAAAGAAACTGTGGTACATATACACAATGGAATATTATGCAGCCGTCAGCAGAGATGAAGTCATGAAATGTTCCTATACATGAATGGACATGGAATCTATTATGCTGAGTGAAATAAGTCAGAGGGAGAGAGATAGAAACAGAATAGTCTCACTCATCTATGGGTTTTAAGAAAAAAAACCATTTTTGCAAAATTCTCAGACAAAAGAGATGAGGGCTGGAAGATCCAGCTCACGATTTGAAGCTCACCACAAAGAGAGGTGAATGCAGTTAGAGAAATAACCACACTGACAACTATCCTGACAATGTGAATGAATGAGTCAGGTAGTAAGCCTGTCTTGGGTACAGGAGGGGGTTGAATGGGAAGGAGGGAAATTTGGGACACTGGGGATGGGAATGTTGCACTGGTGAAGGGGGTATTCTTTATATGACTGAAACCCAACTACAATCATATTTATAATCAAGATATTTAAATAAAGATATTAAAAAAGAGTAAAGTAAGGATAAAAATGAAACTAAGAAAATAACTTAGAAAATGCTATGAAACTAAGAAAATAACTTAGAAAATACTATGAAATCTATTTGATCAGTATATGAATAACTACATCCTGTTTTCTTTATCATTTTTTTCTCTTACCAATTCTATCTAACCTATAAAAAGGACCTTCTTAGGGTGTCTTTCTCAGTACTGTTCTTAAAAGCCTCTATACCTGACACCGGGTATTTAGCTTTTATTCTCTTTTCAATAAAATACTCTGGTGAAGATAGATGTGGAGCTGTTTGGTTTTTTTTTGGGGGGGGAGGGGCACACCAGGTGATGCTATGAGCTCAGAAATCACTCCTAGCCTGGGGAACCATATGGGACACTGGTGGATTGAATCATGATCCATCTTGGGTCAGCCACGTGCAAGGCAAATGCCCTACCACTGTGCCACTGCTCCAGCCCCAGATGTGGAGCTGTTCAAGTAAATGATGGGAGCTTTCACAGGCCAAGGGCAGACAGAGCCAATCAGGCCAGAATGTCTTGAATTTTCCTGCTCTTTTCTACAACAGTGCTTTGTTATATTTGCTCTTGTCAAGTTCAAGGCTAGTGTTCCTGAGCAGCAATGCTCTATCTTCAGCGTCCATCTCTTGCTTATTGACCTTGGCACTGAATTTGCATGTTGACCTCATCCAAAGGCAGACTCAAGTCTGGAGGAAAGAGCACACTAAGAGTGTCTCTGAGAACTGGCAAATGGCATCAACCCCATGCTCTTGCCAGATGCCAAACTTCATGACATCCCATTAAAAGCCCTACCACAGGGAGGAGCCCAGAGCTAATGGGCATCATGTAGTAGAGGATAGGACTTAGGAAATGAGCTAGTTGCTGTGGGTCAAGCAGCTCAGAGTTTGTTCAACAATTGCTACCAGTTCCTGCCAAAAAGACTGTGTCTGGTCCTTCCTTGGAGGTGGGTGGGAAACTCTTTGCTTTTGCATAGTTTTGCTGCAGAAATATCAGAAGTGCTGAGCCATTTGGCTAAATATGCAGGAAGTTGCAAAAAATGATCAGGGAACTGTGATGTTTGCCATCAAGGTAGAGCCTTGGTCTTCCCTAAAGTCTGCTTTCAGAATCTTTGAATGAAAAACTCTGTTGAAAATAAATTATAAATGATGAAATTGAAATATATTAATCTTGTTTCTTCTTTTGTGAATCATGCTCCTGCTCATGGGATTTGTTTAAATTTTAACTAGAGACCCAAAGCCAGAACAGTGGACAGGACATACCTGGGTAGCACAAACCTCGAAGTCCAGGCAAAGGGCAGAACCTAGGCAGCTAAGAATAACCTAGGCAGCCTTACCTTTGTCATTTTCTTTAAACCAGATATTGCCCTAGGTATACCTTGAAACAAACATGAAAATAGTTGAAGGGGCAATAAGCTGACATACATGAAATTCAGGTGAGATGAGAGAGGATGTTTTTGGTTAAAAATTGAAGAAAATATTGTTTCAGAATTGCTGCATTGTCTCAATGATTTATTGAATGACGTATGTAACATCTCAAAAGTTTATAAAAAAAAAACTGTATTTGACTGGTATTTGGGGTCCATGGACCACTGGAGACTGTCGAACCCCTTGGCCAATGTAATTAAAACCCGATTGCTAATTGCATTACTGACTGGTTGTCTTTCTCTGGGACTGGCGGGGAGGGACCCGGATTCTCAACTCGCTGTCCTGTCTTTTCTTCCTTCCTGGCTTTCTATACCTCTAACCCTTCTTCACTGGAGCAGTCTGAATATCCCCTTGGAATATTCAGCCACCCATTACAGGATGAGGGAGCCAGGAGCAAGCCTCCCAGATAAAGATCTGTTTCCACCCCTCACCTCTCACCCCCGCAGAAGAAAAGCTGCCCAATATTGATAAGTACACATTTACACATTGGTTGAAGAAAAACACTGACTCAAAAATTATTTGGCAGACTGCTCCTCTTTTACTCTTGCCTCAGGCTTCTCTGACTCTAACAACTCCAGGGCACCCCCAAAGATAATCCAATGGTGGGAGGAGCCAGCTACTATGTACAGGAAGGGATGTGGCTGAACAGGGTGTTCTGGAAAGTTGGGGCTGCCCCACCTTCCCCTTTACTGCTAGGAAAACTAACTTGTGAGCTGATCTGAAGAAAGCTACTGTAGCGTTGTTGTTTTTAATATTTATTTATTTATTTAAAGAGCAGTGATTGAGGCCTGAGCCATAGCACAGCTGGTAGGGCATTTGCCTTGCACTCAGCAAAGCTGGATTTGATTCCTGGAATCCCACATGGTCCCCCAAGCAAGCAAAGAGGGATGATTTCTGAGCGCAGAGACAGGAGTAATCCCCGAGAACCCTGGCTATGGTCCAAAACCCAAAAGAAAAAAGCACCATGATTAACAAACTTATTAATAATTGAGTTTCAGGTATATCATATTTTAACATTATAATGTTAAACCAGCATCAACTCCCTCCATTTAAAAAATACCCTGGAGTCCCACAAATCTCTGTAGAGCAACCTATGCCAGCACACCCTGTAGTTTACCAATTTGAATTGTGTTGTGTTACTAGTGGTGGTAGTGCTGGTCTGGACCTCAAGTGTGTGGGTCACTAGTAAATAGTTTGAGGCACTGTTCAGATTACACCCTGTGTTCCTGAGTCTCCCTTCAAAACCTTTTTCCTACTCATTCCTCCCCTCCAGTAGCTAGCCTGTTTGTCCAGGAAAACTTCTTTATCTGTGATCTCTAAAACAGGTCCTAAATTGTGAGTACCTATTGTTGATTTCTATAGATCCCAGGAGTCAGAGATCTCTTTGTTATGAATTCCCGCTCCCCCTTAGGGCTCTTTCCCCATAAAGGGCCCTGCTGTCCTGGGGGTTAGTCTTGGACTCTCAAGAAATGGCTCCAAGCTAGAGAAGAGCATAAAGAAAGTTTTCTGGGAATGCTCTAACCTCCAGGGTTGGTCCCAAAAGAGAGGCAGAGGAATGAAATGGGGAGAAGACCCTGCGGATCCCCAGGGCAGCTCTGAAGCTGAGAGCCCCAGCAAGTGCCCCAAATTTAAGGCATCCTTCTGTATGTGTCAGCCAGTGGTCATTCTGGATGTATGGCTAAGAGCTTGCTCTGGCTGAGACTGAATTTCATAGTGGGTGTCAAGAAAGAGTGTCAAAAAAGCTCTCCTTCTAGGAGCTTCCTGAGAGAGAAGACTGATATGGGCCATGCCTAATGATCTGCTTCTCTGCACTTGAGTCTCTTGTGAGGGATCATGCTGCTCATATGACCTTACATGGAGTATCCATGTCTGTGGGTGGTCTCCACACCCAACCAGGCATATCTGATACTCATTTCCCACACTGGTCTGAAATGTATTGCTGCAAATGTTGGAAGGGATTCCTGAGCTTTGGGGAACAGAGTCGGCTGCTTCCCTGACTGGTTATCTATGGTTTTGGACCTTTCTCAGACCAATTTTCTCTCTGCCCAGCTCTCTCGATTCTGCCCATCATACAGATCTGTGGAGCTGATTTTTGTTTCAATTTTCATTTCAGTTTGCATGAAGTGGAGAATTTCTCATGTGCCTTTTAGACGTTGGAGTTCTCTCTTCTGTCCATCTGTTTGTTTTCATTGAACATTTTTTAATTGGGTTATGAAAAAATATTCCTATCTCTTTTGCTTTATTTGGGGTCATCTTGGGAGGGGACATGACTGGGCTACATTTGGTGGTGCTGAGGAGCAACTCGTCTCAGCTGTCTCTGAGCTCAGATCTCTGTGCTCTTATTGCTCCTGGTGTTGAATCAAACCAGGGTCGGACTGCAAGACAAATCTCTTAAACTTTGTCCTCTCCATCCTACCCATAGAGATGTTTATAGTGATATTATAGAGTTTAAGTAGCCCTCTCTGGAGTTTAGATAATTTAGAATATTTTAAGTGCTAACAATTATTTTCTTCATCCCTTCCTCATTCCCTTCTTTCTTCTTTCCTTTCCCCTTCTCTAACTTCCTCCATCCTTTCCTCCTTCCTTTTTTCCTTCGTTCCTTTCTTCTTTCCTTTCCCCTCCTTCTCTAACTCCCTCCCTCATTCTTCCTGCCTTCCACTCTTCCTTTCATTCTTCCTTACTATTTTTAAAGCTACCATTAATTATATAATAATTGTGTAGTTCATTTTAAATTTAGTATTTCTTTTTTTTTTTTTTTTTTTTTTTTTGGTTTTTGGGCCACACCCTGTGACGCTCAGGGGTTACTCCTGGCTATGTGCTCAGAAGTTGCTCCTGGCTTCTTGGGGGACCATATGGGACGCCGGGGGATCGAACCGCGGTCCGTCCTAGGCTAGCGCAGGCAAGGCAGGCACCTTACCTCCAGCGCCACCGCCCGGCCCCAAATTTAGTATTTCTTTGGCATGATTAATTTTAAATACTTTCTCTGCATTTTGGGTACCTATTATTGATTGCTCTATATTCCTATCCATAAGAACAGTATTTTCTACCATTTTTTGTTATATCTCCCATCTTATAGTCAACTAATTCATAAAGAGCTGAAGGTAGAAAGACTAGTTTCCTTCTCTCCTTCTCTTTACTCTTCTCTCTCTTCTATAGCTTTTCCTTTTTTGTCTCTTCCTTCTCTATCCTTCCATTCATTTCTTTCTTTCACTGGCATATTTCTATGGTGTATTAGTTATAACAAGTCCTGAAAATCCTGAGTTCCATGATTTTAAAGACTAATGGGAGGAAATTAAATTCAGACCACACTCAATGATGCTGGGGGCTACTCCTGAATCTGTGTTTATGAATCACTGGGCAGACCCAGGGACCATATATAGTACCAGGAATCAAACCAGTGTTGGCAGGATGCAAGGCAAAAAACTTAATCCTGTACTGTGTCTCTCTTGACTTTAAGGATTTCAAAAACATTCTTGGTTTGGTCTAAAACAAAAGACTATTTAAGGTAAATATATATTTCTTTAAAAATATTTTTTTGGGAATGGAATAATTGACTATTCTGTACTATCTCTCTGGCTTATTATCTTTCTTTTAAAATTTAGGTTTTATGGGCCAGAGTGTGTAGAGCATTTCCCTTTGCATGTAGCTGACCCAGATAAAGTTCCTGACATTCCATATGGTCCTCTGAGCATCACCAGACACAATTCCTAGGTGCAGAGACAGAAGTAGCCTCTGAGCATTTGCTTTTGGATGTGGCCCATCCCCCTAAAATTGGTTTATAAGAGTCTTTATTCTTATTATGGGAATTTATTCAATATGAAAGAAGGTATTTCCCATCCTCCAAAGCATACAGTCTTTACTTTACAGCCATTCTGCACCATACCTACATCTCTGGTGAGCATAGCCTCAGACCCCTTTAGCCTTCACCCCCACAGAGGACAAACATTCTCAATCTTTCCCTGGAAAGAAATAAATGGTGTTGGGGGTCACTGGACATTCAGTCATGTCCTGGGTTGAGATAGCAATTGTGTCTTTTCCTCAGGTCTGGCTGAATTTCAACAGCCAGATGCTAGGGGTTTCATTACCCAAGGAAATCTAGAATCACCCCAGCCACAGAATAGCCATGTGCAAGCAGCTTTGATAAAGGTGCCCATTCTTCAATGGGCCTTGCTAGAAACATCCCATTCTTGAGACTAGGCTGCCATTCTGATCTGGGTGGGCACAAGACTGCCTGCTCTGAAATCCTCAGAAGATATTTTGAGGCCTGAGAACTTGCCCCACCAAACCCTCCATGTAGGATATTATAGGCCAGTGGCAACTCATCACGAAAGCACTGTGATTCCAGTTGCATTTGGAGGAATATGCAAGAGTTCCTTTGTTCCTCCTTCTGCATGCTGTTGGTAGAGGGAGGATGAGGCCTTTGCACCAAACCCTCTTCTGTCAAGTGGCAGAATGGATTTATTTTCATAAAAGTGAAAAAAATGCTGTTATCATCTACAAACAGGAGAAAAAATGCAAAGAAGTATATTTGATTTCTCTGACACACCTTGTCAGAGCAAGCCAGTAGTTGCCCATCACCAGTACTGCAGAGATAACTATGAAGGCAGCTTCTCTTTGGAGGTGCTTTTGGCTCATAGGAGCCCCAACCAAGCTACTTTCCAAGTGACAGATCTGGAATGCAGATTTTTATGTAGGAAAGAGTCCAGGCTGTGTGTCTATTACATATATGTTGTAGGCAGCCCAATAACTGCATCTTGGTTCATTTGGGATGAATTTGTAACAGGGCTGGCATTGAAAATTGGGCAAAATCTGAGTCTATTTGGACATATGCTGGCTCCTAAAAGTTACTAATTTTTCATCCATTGCTTTACCCAGCTGAGACACAGTCTCAGGATATGGATTCTGTCTCTTCATGTTTCCTCTTTGTTTTGAAGGCAAAGATTGTGGGGAGGAATAATGAGAGAAACCCAAGACAGAGATTTCCAGATCAGCAGCCCCTATGTTGACCTTCTTTTT
The DNA here is from genome assembly GCF_024139225.1 of Suncus etruscus. NCBI lineage: Eukaryota > Metazoa > Chordata > Mammalia > Eulipotyphla > Soricidae > Suncus > Suncus etruscus. The sequence goes on from NC_064853.1 coordinate 97,070,480, forward strand.
CATATGTAACTGGGGGCAGAAATAAAATGCAATTGTTATGAACTTAAAATAAAATAGTGCATGGAAATCACAGCACAGTTCTTATCCTTCTAAGTAGTACATACTAAGGTACATAGATTTAACATAATTTCCTTGACAAAAGTGGGTCCAAAGGGAAGTATTTCCCAGTCTAAATCCACTCAGGTTCAACTCAGGCAGGTTCTGTGGAAAAGGGAATATCTTGTTTGACTCTCCTCAGTTCTGGCCACAGCTGAGCCCAGATACACGCTGATTGGAGAGTAAGTACAGGGATGGATCAGCAGAGAGGGGAAAGAGGCCAGTCAGCCTGTGAGGGCACCTTCTAATGGAGCTCTGTTCAGCATTAGATAGGTAAGCCAGGGGTGCCAGCTGGTGACTGTGGGGTGAAAGGATGTTCTTAGAGGGAATCAGTGCAGAAAGAAAAGAGAAGAGTCACAGCAAGAATGTGGACCTGGATTTTCCTAGAGCAAGGGAACAAAGGATTCAGGAATTGTACATTGTTACTTTCATCTCCAGAAAAAGAGAAAGAGATATAGAGACTGAATATTTGTGACTTTATGAGTATAGTGTGAGTGTTTGAATGAGGGTGGATATACTGTATATATTCTGTGTATACTTTGTATACAACAGAAAGTAAAGTTTACCCCCAAGCAGACTGAGATTTCTTAGGCTCCTTATTAATTCTATGAAATGCAAGACAAAATAAATTTTATTTGCTGTAAAAAATAAATTACAACTGTCTTTATAAGGACAGATGTCCCCCTCAGGATGTACCAGTGCCTAGTGGTATTTGGGAGAAGGTGGTAAATTTCCTGAGGAAGAATGATGGGCAAGAGACCAAGAAGATATTGATGTGGTGATTGCTCTTCAGAGAGGAGGAAAGAGTTGTTTTACCCCCACTGGAGTTGGGGAAGGACTGGTGAGGGTAGGAGAGATAGGTAAGAGGGCTGGCAGGAGTTGGAGACAGTCTTCCTGATGCACAGATATGTTCTTTGTCCTTCATGCCATGTGCCATGACCCCAACACTTCCCAGTGGAGTCAACTTGAATTATTTCTTCTTCTCATTGGGAGCAGAGGCTGAGGTGGGCCAGGGATGAGGGACACTATGAATCAGCAGGAGAGGAAATCCTATTGCCACAACCCATAATCTTTGGGCTAAGTTCAAGTCTCCACCACTCAGGACACCAAGAGGAGTGTCCAGAGTGGGGGAGATCTGAACCCAGCCTGACATTTGTGAACTGTGTAGAGTGTAGGGGAAGGTGGGCATAAAGGAGCAGGCTGGAATCAGTTGACAAAGGGACAGGCTATCTTCAACACTGTCCCACAGAGGCCGCCATTCATCTTCTTGGTAAGAGTAGGAGCCCTGGCCCCTAGCAGCTGTAAATGCTTTATTCAATAAACCCAGACACTGTTCTGGTCTTGTTCAGTCAGGTAGGCTCTGGGTTGTGATGACTTATGCAGGAACGTCCCCACCTGAGGTCTCCACCCTTCTCTTCCACACACCTGGGTCATGACAGCTTCTGAAAACATGACCCAGCCTCCCTTCATCCAATAGTCTGTAAAATAAAAATTCAGAGTCCGTAGTTACTGTGAAATTCTAAAATCAAATTTATTCACCAATTCACAGAAAGTGTCGTTAATGACCACCAACATGAATCAGTTTGTAGGCGTCCACAAGCCAAGGCTGAAAATAAATATCTGTCTGTGTTGAATAGGCATTTAACAAATTACTTGGAAACGGCAAGAATCTGGATTGTTGGAAATGGGGAAGTTTGTGATTCGACATGGGTGGGAAAACAATCAGGGAAACAGCTCAACAGGTTCCCAGGATGGTCATACACTCCCATGCCTCCCACTTCACTCTCTGGAGGGAACAGAACAGCTCGGGCAGGCAGGGCAAGGGACGAGGGCAAGGCAAGGGCAGGCACCAGGGATGTCTGGTTTATGGAGCAAGAAGACAATGTGGACCTGGAAATGATCTAGGAAAGCAGCTGGGAGGGACCTTCTCCAAAGAAGTGTGTGTGTGTGTGTGTGTGTGTTGTGTGTGTGTGTGATGTTAATGCACATTGTTAACGTCAGCACACGATGGTGGCACTGGCAAAAATCACTTTCTCTCTCTCTCTCTCTCTCTCTCTCTCTCTCTCTCTCTCTCACTCTCTGTGTCTCCTCTATCTTCTCTGTAGCATGCTGGATATTTGCAGATGTTGTTGAAGCAGAGGGACCACACGATACTGCCATATCCTGTCAGTGCTCTGTCCTAGCCCCAGATCCTAATTCACTACTGGAATCTCTTTGAGGGAATGGTGACACTACTGAGTTTCTACCAAGGAATGATAAGTTGGCCCTTCCATTTCCAAATATTTATATACTATGTGCCAGACACTGTTTTCAGGGCTGCAGAGACAATAGAGACCATGCAACATCCAAGCCAGAGTCTCTGAGGCACTGTAAGTGTGCTGGAACTCTAGACTTAATTTATTCATGTTTGTATTCTAGAGAGGAATGTACATAAGAAGCAAGTGTATCTAACTGTCCTGAGATGACTTGTATCTGATCACTTATATTTAGCCCATTAATTTTCCAAAGAAATGCCCCACTAAGCCATTATTTTCACCTCCAGGCATAGTAATCATGCTGCATCTCCTATAGCCAACTCAATAACTACAGATATATTTAAAAACAAACAACTTATACATCCAATTTTCTTTCCAAACCCACTACCTGCCTTTCTTCCATCTCCCGCCAAGCCAGTCCAGCTTGGGGCACCAACAACCCTGTTTGGGTGCAATCAGAATGAACTGGCCTGCCATTTGACCCACTAGGTCAAATCAGAACTAAAACCACCTCTGAGCAGCTCTGATTATGGGAGCAGCTGAGTTTCTGCTTCTGCTTCACAGAGGGCTCACCTTTACAGATGGCCTCAACTCTGGGCTTCTGTACTTGGGATGAAGCTCCCAAACAGTGAGACACTCGATCACACCTGGTGGTGCTCAGGGCACTCATCTCTGGCTCTGTGATCAGAAATTGCCCCTGGCTCAAGGTACCATACCGTATGCCGGGGATCAAACCCATGTTTGTCTTGAGTCAGCTGCATTCAAAGCAAACGCCTTGGTAACACTGTGCTACCGCTAAGGCCTGGAATCACTGTTAACTTCTCTTGCCTTTGAGAGATCAGTCCTGGTTTCTAATTTCCACTCCCCACCCACCCACCTTCCCGAAGCCACCCAAAGCTTTTTTGCCTTGTCCCCATCCCAGAAGTTTGCTTGATGAACAAATGAAGACGAACAAGGTTACAGGTGAATGCCACCCACTGGGTACATTGTATAAGTTAGTGTAGGGTTCCAGATCCTTGGATTGCACATTGATTAAGGGAGTGTGCCTTTGTCTATTGGTGAGGGGGATGTACAAACTATAGTCCTGTCTCTAAAACACAGGCACAGCAGAAGCTCCCATACCAGAGGCCCTAGTGATTCCTCCCTAAAGGTGGAACCCTCCTCCTTCCCTTTCTCCTCTTCTCCTGAGAGACTGCAGTCTGTAGCTGAGACTTTTGATGGATTCTGTAAATTTGCTTCTGCAAATAGACACAACCTTGGGCTCATTTCCCTTGGAAAAAGAACCCTTAAAGTGGGCAAGGATGCCCATCTGTATGTGTGCATATGTAAGTGTAGTGGGGCAAGGCTCATTTTTTTTCTGCTATGAAATACTCAGAGTAAAAGGGTCTGGGCAGCAGAAATACATTTTCATTTCAAGATAAAAGCAAGCAGACATTAAAGTCGACATGTTTCCATTGCCTGTGATTAATCCCCACGTCTGAGTTTTGGCTCTCCTCACGTCTGTTGCCCTCTTTTCATTAGTCTGTTGGGAATTGAACTTCATCTTGATGCATCTCCTCTGCAGTGAATCTGATAAAAGAGATGGGGAGCAGCACACAGGGTCAAACAGATGAGACTCTGTGTCCTCAGCAGGGATGCCACCTACAGGGGTGCTCCTCAAACTTCTGCCCCACCTCTGCTCCTAGATTAGAGATTTCTTTTATGGGTTCCAGATAGGAGGGGGAGTTTCCACTCCAAACTACTCCTTTCCTGTTCTTTTTCCATTTGGGTATCGAGAATGATAAGGTTCCTTTATTGTACTTCTGTGCTTCCATCTTAGTTGATCCTGCAAAGGAATTTGATTTACACAGCAAGAGAAAAACAAGCTGGGAGGGATCTCTCTGTTGGAGCATCTTCATTTTTCAAACCCAGTCCATTCACTAACATCAGGTGATTCTGTTTTCCATTTCATTTAACCTTGACAAAGTGCAAGGGGTAGACCAGAAGTCATGCAGGGGGGATGGAGGTAAGAAGTCCTGCAAGTTTCATGCAGACTGGAGTTGTCCTCAGGTGAGGAATGCCCTCAGGCAGCTGGGAAGTGAAGATGGTTCCATTTTATTCAACTGAGAATTCTCATGAGGTGACACCTATGTGTATCACTAAGATAGTATGTAGGTAATAGCTACTCTTAAGCTGATGAACCTTGCTGGTATTAGGAGAAGATTCTTGCCATTGTTTATGACAATTGTGAAAGGCTGCCCAAAGACACACCTTTGTGTGTGTGTGTGTGTGTGAATGTGTCAGACTTCCTAGTGAATTCCTCTCAAATTCTAACCCCATCCAGAAGCATCTGAGCTAGTGACCCTCAATCCTTTGTGTCTCCTGTTCTGCCTGATTGGTCTAGGCCTGCCAATGTGAACAGACCCCATCTTGCTTTTTGAAAAAATTTTTGAAAAATTTCTCCATCTACTTCCTGCCAACCATCATTTTCTGTCTTTCACCTTTTCCTGCCCCATCATTGTCCTTTCCTGCCACATCATTCCTTGTCCCTCATTTACTTCTTTTATACCATTATTTGTCTTTTATTTCCTGCTATATTATTTCTTGTTCTTAATTCACTTTCTGCCAAATTATTCCTGATCCTTCATTTACTTCTTGCACACCATTCCTTGTCCTTCATTCACTTCTGCCACACAGTTCTTTGTCTTTTGGTCTCACAGAATGACTCTAATATATGATAAAATTCCAGCAAACACAGAATTGTCTTAAGGTTTTGGTAGAGAAATGTTTGGCCAGGAAATTTGCCAAGTGGTGAAGCTATAGAAATAGTCTTTAGTAATAGAAAGTGAGAGGATGAAAATATTCACATCATCTTATTCCACATTTTCTCATCAGCAAATAATAGACCAGCATGTCTTGTTCTGTAGACCTACTGTATATCTGTTAAAAATGAATTTTTCTCCATTTGGTTTCAGAAGATACATTTAACCAGGTAAATGATACATAGAATGAGCTGGAAAGATGAACATTGCCCTTAGAGAATTTGGAGGGTCTCAGTAAGGGTACTTTCCAGAAGACTCCAAATGTACTCTGATCATGAGGGCACTGGGTTCTCAGGAACAAAATAACAGGATGGCCCTGAGCCCCTGTATCTATTCTCCCTTTCAGGCCATTCTTCCAGCCTTTCCCTTTACATCTCCAGTGCCCAGACTTCTGGCTCCAGGCTTGCCATGTGACTTCAGTTAGGTATTCATGGTGGAGCGTACCCCTTAGTCCTGCAAAGCTTGAGGGTCACTGCAGGGTCTCAGCTATAAATCAACAATATAAAATAAATGGAGGACGTCACAAGCATCTCTGTTAGATGGTGTAAAGGGCCCTTGTGATGCCAAGTACCTCTGAAAGCCTTAGAAATCATAAGACCCAGTCAGATCCTGCCTGTAGAAAGGCTATTGGTTTAGTTTGCATCTTTTTGAAACATCCAGAAGGAGCGCTGCATTCCAAGAGCAGGCATTCATTCTCCTTCCAGTGTACAGATTATGGATCCTCCATATGCTCAAGTCCTATGACAAAGGGAGCAATGCTCCAGTGAGGTGGTGTCCTTAAATGTACTTCCTGTGCCTTGTGTTCAGTAGTGCAGAGACCAGGTCTCCAGAGACGAGACTTTTGTTGTCTTTCCTTTGCTTTCTATTAACATGCTGGTCCTGAGAAGGCTGCTCAGTTCCAGCAGCATCCCCAGCTGTCTCCCCCAGACTCCTTCTCCAGGAGGTGAGTGCAGAAGTGGTCCAGTCTGTGGGAGGAGAGCAACTCCATGAAGAACAAGGTTCCCTGAAAATGTTGCTGCTGGGAGATGGAGTGGTAGCCTGGAGGTGTTCGTCAGCTTGGGGTCTCTTTTAGCTCCATTCTGGTGATGATCATTTTGTCCTGTTTAGAGTCTCATTCTCTTGCTGCTATCCTCATCCTGTTAGAGACTTGTAGATTTTTTTTATAATTTTTTATTTATTGAAGAAAATGTATCACATAGTTGACATAACTAATCATAATACAATTGTTTCTGGAAGACCAAAAGCAACATGATCAAAAAAAAACATAGGAAATTGAAAGAAAAACTAAAGAGATGGGAGAGAAAGGGAAAAAATGTTCAGTGGCAAGTATATTTTTGAAAATTATTGAATCACCAATGAACTCATTAAAGCACTAGCAAAAAGTTTAGTACACTCTTTTTTTTTAAAGGATGAAAGTTAAAAAAAATACAGTAAAAATGGTGTGGGTGGCAATGGTTGTTTGCATAGGCCCAGCAAAATATGGGGGAAATGGAAGGGAAAAGCCTTGGCCTAAATACAAGGAGACCTTACCCCTGAAATTTTCTGGCATAAGACTGACTCTGGGCTCCAGGCATACTAGGTCGTCCAACCCCTGAGTCATTCTCTGTGGTCCTGAAATTTTTTTTTCGCAGATTCGATATTGTTGGTGTCAGGTTTCTGTAGTTGAAGATTCTGGTTTCTGTGCAACTTCTTCATCAAAGTCAGAATGATGTTGAGTGTCCTCTAGTTTCACCTCACCATTAGTGGGAAATGTGGAGAGCACTGCCCTGCAAGCAGGTTGTTGCTGTTGCTAAGTCGTCTGGTTGTTAACAGAACCCTCTTTGGAGTAATTTGATGCCAGGGCAGCAGTAGGGTCTTCCCTGGTAGAGGTTTACTTCCTGATGATATTATAGACAATTGTGTTTCTGTAGATAGTATCCATAATTTAGGGGTGTATGGGCAATGCCCGTTCTTATGAGGCCTGAGTCAAGACTTATAGTATTTTGGTGTAGTTGTGTTAGCAAACTGAGCAGGCTCCAGGCCCTACCCCAGCACTGCAGAGTCCATAGCTCTTGGGTAGGGCAAGAAAATTTGCTTATCCAGGTATTTCCAGGCTAAGCTGCTACTGCCCCATAGTGTGACCCCATAGGCCTTCCTGAACCCCTTGCTTCCCTCTTCAGTCTCAATTGAGACTCTGAATGGGGGCTTCTGAGCATACGCCAGCATCAAACTGCTCCTTTGGCATGGGCCTTGCTCACAATAACCCCTGATGATTTCCCAAGTCTAGCTGCCTACTGTGCCTACTTCAAAATTGCCTTTTTGTGGCCTACTGCCACTGAAGTACAACCCTCAGCCATATTATTTCTACCTCATTTGTGTGAGGTGATCACCTTTCAGGCTGAGAAAATACTGGCACTTTCCTGAGATTCCCAAAATGATATCTACTGCCTGATTTAGGGGGCAGGGCTGCTAAAGAAGAATATCTACCCTCTCCCAACCCCACATATGTCCCTTCTCTACCCCTCATCCTGCCTGCTCAGAGAGTTGCTTCCAACATGGCAAAGAAACCTATGGGCCAGCATACAGAGCTCGAGCTCTTCTGAGACAAAGTTTGGCCTCATTTATACATCCTCTCTACCCAGTCTCTGGAAGGGGGCCTGTTCAATCCTGGTCTCCCACTGAGCTGGATTACAAGGAACAGAGTTGCAAACCTGATGGCATCTGAGAGACTTGGGTTGCTTTCCAGAGAACTGAGTGAGGGGCACTGCTGTCTTTCTGCCTCCCAGGGGAAGAAAAAGCAAGTTTGGCTTGTCATCGACAGCCGTGGCAAAGCCAACTTTTCTTCTAAGCTGTGCCAAAAAGAAAGTGAGCATAATACTTAGAAGACAAGTTGTAGATGAATGTAGAAAGTAAAGCCAAGGAGGATGAGGAAGCGGCAGAAACAAGCTTCAAAGTGTGTCAGGTTTCTTTGTCCATAGACAGAAAGAGGCTGGAGGGAAATGAAATTGTGCCAAGGGCTTTGCTTGTCAGCCCCAGTAGAGAATTCAGCCACTTCCTGCCTCTGCTTGTAGGAGGTGTCTGGGCTGAGGGACCCCAAAGGCCTGAAAGCAAATCTTCTCTTGCAAAGTCCATCCTAGCATAAAACCACATCCTAAACTTTTTTCTTTTACATTTTCCTTTCCTTCCTTCCTTCCTTCCTTCCTTCCTTCCTTCCTTCCTTCCTTCCTTCCTTCCTTCCTTCCTTCCTTCCTTCCTTCTTTCTTTCTTTCTTTCTTTCTTTCTTTCTTTCTTTCTTTCTTTCTTTCTTTCTTTCTTTCTTTCTTTCTTTCTTTCTTTCTCCTTCCTTCTTTCCTTTCTTCCTTTTCTTCTTCTTCCTCCTCCTCCTTACTCCTCTTCCTCCTCCTCCTTCTTCCTCCTCCTCCCCCTCCTTCTTTTTGTAAAACCAATCAGGAACATTTCAACGGGGAGTGGGGAGAGGGGAGTTAAGACAGAACTGTCATTTTTTTTCCTTCTTGCCAATATTGAATCACAGAGCCAAGAAGATGGCTCACTTTGAAGCATGCTGGGTCAGGCTTTCAGATGATTATGTCACTACTGATTCCAACACTTACCAGCTTCTAGGCTTATTTTTAGAATGACGGCTTGAAGTGGAAACAGTCCTGCTTGAAAATCAGCTGCACAGTCCTGCTTGGAAATCAGTGTAGAGTCCTATGGGGAAGATGTGACTTCTACCCACTGCTGCCTGTTGCATTAGCAGTGTTACCACAGGAGGCTTTCTGCAACCCAAAGTGCTCTGCTCTGCAGGCAAGTGAGGTGTGGCAAGGAACACCAACAAGAAAGAGACTTTTAAAAGTGCTGAATTCAAACCAAAGTGTGGGGTATTCATTTAGGGGCACAGTGTCCAGGCAGCTCAAGGGGGCAGCTGAGTACTTTTTCTTCCTTTTGGCAAATGGGGATGAGGTGTGGTTAGATGCTTTTTTTTTTTTGGCTATGGTGGTGGGGTAAGCCATGGTCCCCTGGCCAAATCTACCAGCTGCTTGATATTTCTTCACCTTGTGAGCTCCAAGACGTTTTTTATACTTTCTGCTGCTTAACTATCAAATTCAAAGCCAGCAGTAACATCTCAAGACATGTGAGTCCCAATCATCAATTCTTTCAAGGTATAGAACTGAAGTTTCTTCTCGGGTATGCAGTCATTTAATCATTTGTTCATGTAATATCGATGGATTGTACTTGGTTTCTGGGGCAATGACAGGACAGGGCTTACAGAACCCCAAATGCTTACTCTGAGGCTCTTCTCTGCTTCAACTGGCCACCCCTGTGATCTATATAGAAGTAGCAAAGGGGTCCCTACATGCACCCCTCCCAGCAGAGCAACAGCTCAGCCTGTTGTCTTCAGACTGTTGTCTACAGTCTGTCTCACTGTCTTCAGCCTGTTGTCTTCAGACTGTTGTCTTTAGACTGTGGTCTACAGTCTGTCTCACTAAAAATGAAATATGCTCAAAGTGACTTAAGAGACCCCAACTGAAATCATAGATGACCGACCTATATAAAGTTTTCTCTAAGACATGTGACCAACTGCTCAACTGTTTCATTACAGTGGACAGCTCATTCACCTGGCTTTCCCACCTCAACCTCTGCTTTCTCCTCCCCTGCCACCTGGTTCATTGGGCATTCCAAACTCCAGAGAGCATATCTGGGTATCTACCTGGCAAGGTGAGCCTGGCCTTAGGCCACACTTTTCAGCTGTTCCTTCCATTCACATCTATCTCTACTGCCTCGACAGCCTCTGACATCTGGATAAGAAGCCCTGGTGCAGTCAGGCCATCTGGATACTTGATTCCCAGATGTAGCAGGTGGAGCTGGAAACTGCTGGGCCGGTGTATGTCTGTGCTTACTGTGGTCAGGTTATTTGGTGGAGGCAAGTGCTATCACATGCAGCTCCACTGAACACTCCCCAAAGCTTCTGCAACTTATATAATGACTGGACCTCTGGTTCCCAGCCCTGAAGGAGCAGGGCATTGGGAAATCATAGTGTCTAGTGTTAGGGGCTGGCCTAAGGGTGAGGCCTCCCCAGGAAATGGCTCTCACTCATCCTTACTATTCCTCTACACTGGACTTCAATCACAAAAGTTCATTGACACCAACTCTACTGCCTAATTCCACCACACTTTCTTCCTCCTCATCCTGACATATACCAAGGCTTCCTCTGTCCCCATAGCTTGCTCAACCTTGGGGAGTAACATGGTCACTGAAGACAGCCAGAAGAAAGGGGCAGATAATATCAGGCCTCCGCCATCAAACCCAAAGACTGAGCCAAGTGCTTTCACCAAAGCCCAGACTTCATTATTTTTCACCAAAGCCAACTCAATCAGGATCAGTTTCATACACATAGAGTGACATACACAGCCTCCATTTCATGGCTCTAAATGTGGGCAACTTCTGTTTGCACCTGATTGGAAAATCTTTTTTATTCCACTCAGGGCACAGGGAGAACCAAAGATCCCATATAGGTTCTCCTAAAGATATGATTTTGCTGCAGAGATGCCCCCAGAAGTGTCTGTTTCATTCGATGAAAAACCCAGATGGAGGGTAGGGGCTCTCCCTCCTGGGCAGGGTTCTCTCCTCTGCAAGAAACTCCAGGTCTATTAGCTTCTCCCCTGCAGACCTTTCCCTTGATCTAGCCTAACCTTCCTCCAGAGCTCTGGTGAGGGCTTCAGCACGACTTGATGGGGCCCAGAAGAAACAGGGTGATGGGCATGGCCTGGAGAGGAAGATGTGAACTCCAGACTGGTCTGCCCCTCAGATTCACTCTGCTCTCTAACCTCAGTTTACTCAGTGAGAAGAGAAGTCTAACAGCTACTTTCTGAGAGTCCTGTGAGGCCATAGGAACAGATGCAAGAGAGATTATAAGCAACCAGTAAATCTTCCATTGCTCTTTTCTAGAATCCAGAGTCACAAAGATGGTACTAGAATCTCTACAGGTGAATGTCAGACTAGTGAATGAAGAGAGCCCTTTCATTCATCCTCTCTGGTTTGATGATACAGGAAGTAGGTTGAGCAAGAGCTACCTTTTTTTTTTTTTTTGGACTCTATATGCCATGATGTGTTGGGTCCAGCTTTGTGCTCTAATGGACTAGTATGTAAGGACTGGAATGCAGGGAGAGATTGTATACATCAAGGACAAAGCTGATCCTGAGCCTGGTGTATGCCGTGCGTGTCCATTTGTGTGTGTGTGTGTGTGTGTGTGTGTGTGTGTGTGTGTGGTGTGTCCTGTAAGGGCCCTAATTTGTGCCTGCTATTCTTTTGTCCACAAAAGATCACACACCAGTCACCATAGCAACACCTCAGGAGCTGTCCACTGGAAATAGAGATGGGGGAAAATTTCCTTATTAAAACAAGGAGGAGGAAAGAAATAAGGTTTTCAGATGAAGTTGCCCGCCACGCGAAGTGTGATGCCTTTCATGAGAAGAAGAAAGGAGACTGCTATTGTCCCAAAGTGCTTCTAATTCCTAGTGGCTATCTCCAACAGTCATTTCAGACTCTGTGCAGTTCAGACTTGCCTGCCCTCATGCTTCTAGGAGGAAAGCATTTCCTCAAAAGACAAAACCACATGAAACAGTGTTAGGGGCCATGACTCAGTGAGGAGTATCTTGTCAATCACTAGGCTGCCATCTGGCCTAGGAGAGACCCCCCACACACACACGTCACCTCAAATAGGTCCTGGGCCTTGCCTAAAGTACAGATGTGAGATCTTGTCAGGTCTTGAGGTGGGGGGAATTCTGGCCATGATCTGAAGAGCCTGTAGCTTCTCACATTCTGATTTTCATTTGATCTGTTGTGGCTACAGAGAGGGCAAATGAAAGATTTAGAGTGTGTGTGTGTGTGTGTGTGTGTGTGCGCGCGCGCGTGCGTGTTGGATGAGCGAGAGTTTATCAGTTGGTTCAAGGCATGCGCATGCTCTGTCTGGTCAGTCCAAGAATTTTTTTCCTGCAAACATTAGGCTTTCCCCAAAACTTGCCTTTCCAGCCCTACAGGCTTAGATCTCAGGGTGTTAAGTCCCAATGCCCTACCCATATGCCCTACCTATAGGACTGCCAGAGAGGGGAACCTGGGAACCTGTTGGTCTGATGGAGAGAGGTCATGGGGTTGGGAGGAAGTACGCACAGTGAGTTGGAACCCGAAGGTTCTGGGAACACCCAACAGGGAGTGAAGGTGGTAGGAGGCCGGGGAAGGGGAGCAACAGAGAGACTGAGCTTGTCCTCCACGGGGAGAGCCAAGGCACAGGTCTACATGGGGTGAGCCCAAGGCAGGAGCCATGGGGACTACAGGACAAAGTCCTCCTCCAGGGAATGCCCAGGGGGATGGATGATGCTGGCTCTGGAACCACCTTAGGACCAAGAGACCAAGGTTGAAAGTACGGTACCAAGGAGGCCTGCCCCACCCACTATGAGAAATTAGAGGCGACATGTGATAGGCTCAGGCAGACGAGGGGGTGGGCATACAAAAGGGATAGGGCGGGGCGGCAGCTGAGCTAGTAGGGGAGGGTGGAGTCATCCCACTCAAGCTGGGCTTGCCTGGCCGGGCTCTGCCTGCCCCTGCCTCTACCCAGCCTGGCCTTCTCCACCTCCTCTTCGCTGTCATAGGAGTCGCTGCTGCTGCTGGAGCTCAGGTCTTCCTCCTCCTCCTCTTCATCCTCTGTCTCCTCTTCCCCTCGCACTGGCTCCTGGTGCTTCTGAGAGTCAGGGACACAAAGAAGGTACCTTTCAGGGGCCCACAAGAGACCTTTCCACTTTTAGGGGTCTCAAAGCCCGCGGGCCGTTTGTGGCCCTCCGTAAAACATTTTGTGGCCCTGCCCTAGAGGAATCTATTGTTGTTGTGTTTTGTTTTAGTTGTGTGGGTCACACCTCCCAATGTTCAAGGCTTACTACTGACTTTGCACTCAAGGATCACCCCGACTTTGCCTCCTGCGGCCCCCAGGGAAGTTGAGTTTGAGACCCCTGATAGGTACATGTGGGAAGGCCTCTCCACCTGGGAACGAGTGGAGGCATTTTTGGGGCTCCTTTACTTTAAGGCCAGACCCATTCAGAAGCCAAGGACTTCTGGGGAAAGGCAACCAAGGGCGAAGGACAGAGAAGAGAACTTTAGACACTAGGGTCCGGAGTGATAAGACAATAGGAGGGAGTTTGCCTTTCAAGCAACTGACCAGGGTTCGATCCATAGCATCCCAGAAGGTCCCCCTGAGCACCACCAGGCATGATACTTGAGTGCAGAACTAGAAGTAAGTCTCAAGAATCTGAGCATGGCCCCAAAATAACAACCAAAAGGTCAAACTAACGTCAGAGGAGATGTGCACTGTAAGCCCAGAGGCTTCTTTCTCCCATTCTGGAGCATGCCAGCCTTATACCTTTGGCTGCTCAGGGAGAACATGGCCTTGCCCCTAAGTTTCATTTTCAGATGGGATGACTGGTCCCTAAACTGTAGCCGTGGAGAGGAGAGTTATAGACCTTTGCTTACCCGCCCCACCCCACAACTACTCAGGCCTTTGAATTCCATCTCAGTTCCCTGGATGCTACCCCAGCTTTTGGGGTCTTCAGCCAGGCCATTTTGGGATGTTCTGCCTGGCTACTCCCTTGTCTCTCCCCAACCCTGGTCTCCTCCAAATAGTGCCAGTCTTGGATGCCCCGAGGCTAAGGTGTCTCCGCAATGCACTTCAGCCTCGAAGACCTTGGTGGATGCTCTCTTGCCTGGTCCTCCAGGTTGCTCTTACATAGTGGTCTGGCTCCCAGATCTCTGCAGCCCTCTGGGTAGGGAAGGCTGGGCACCCCCTCAGTCGTGGGTTCACTTCTCATCTCAAGCCCCTGCTGGGAAACCACACAACATGCTTGGGAATGGGGATGGAGACCAGCATAAGGGACTCTGGGAATTCCACTGAACAGAACCATTTGTCTCAATATCATTTGCCATTCAACTCCCCACATATCTATCAGGCTTCCTTGATTTTTCTCTAAGTACCACTAGTCCAGAAGTCAGGGTCAGATTACAGGTAAAAAAAAAAAAAAAAAGGCTTCCCTTTCTGCTATGGGCCCCTCAGGACTGGGTAGTTAGGCTGCTGGCTCATAGATGATAACTTCAGAACCAGAAGTCTGGCCATACTACTGTCACCACTAGTATGTAGATCCATCTGTTCACCTGCCTTGAAACTGCCTCCCCTCTTTGTTAAGGCATATGATACTTCCTTCCCAGACTCTTGAGCAGATTCAAAGAGGGGTCACAGAGAGAACACCCCAGGTTCAATTGGGCCTGACATAACAGAGCCCCAGTAAAAGGGCAAGTACAGTATAGGGTTTTGTTTTAACCTCATCAGAGCCTTCCATGGGCTTTGCAGGCAGCATGAAGGAAAAGCCCCTCACTGACATAGCTCCTAAATAGACTCTCAGTCTATTCAGCACTACCCTAATCAGGCGCTCAGAGTTGGGACTGTGGGGTCAGGCAAAGAGGACATATGTCCCAAAGAAGCTTGCCTAGAAGTCCCTGGTTCTGTGGGTCAGGAGAGAGCAGGTCACACCTTTGGTAAGGTCAGTGGACACAGGTGGAGCTAAGGGGAAGGAGTGGCTGGGATTTGGGCACTCGCCTCCATGGGGTTGATGGTGATGGTGAGCGCTGAGTCATCCCAGTCCATCTCGGCTTCCTTGGCTGCCTCATTCTCCTGGACAAAGTGCTGGTGGGCAATACGGACGCGGTACATGCCCATAGCCACGAGGAATACCAGCATACACACAGAGATGATGATGACCACTGTGGCAATGCTAGGGATCACTGTGGTGAGGGAGGAAGCCATATGACATGGTAAGCAAAGGGCAATGGATCCAAGTGCCTCTGGGAGTGTCCCTTGGAGGTACCCATGTATGCCCCCTCCCAAGGCAGTGGGAAAAACTTGCTGCTTTCCTTCAATAATGGGAGCCTTATCGGAGCTGGGTCCTGTGAGGCCTCAGCAGGGTAAGTCACAAGTTTCCAGAGAAAACTCCAGCATGGATGGGCTGGACAGGAAGCATAGGAAGGGGAGTGTGATACAGGCTCAGTGGTACGAACTAGCTCACAGGTCTGGCAACAGAACAGCCAGCCTTGTTTATGTTCTGTGTGCAGCTTCCTGTGTACTAGACAAGCTCCCACCTGAGACAGGGGCCCCCCATTTCCCCTGTGCCAGTTGTCTTCCTCCATCCTGGCCTCTTGTAGCTGGGTCCTAATCTTTTAATAGATAGTGTTGATTGTTATTGTTTCTGCACCACACCCGGGAGTGTTCAGGGATTATTCCTGGCTCTGTACTCAGTGATCACTTTTGGCAGGGGTCAAGGGACTGTCTAGGGTGCCAGGGCATCAAATCCAGGACTGCCAAGTGCCCTCCCTACTGTACTGTCTCTGGCTCCATTTAACAGACTGTACTGAGTACCAAGTTTCAGAGTCCCCCTCTCCAAGGTGACCTACCTGACCCACGTCGGATGCTGATCTGGGTTTCAGGATGGTGGACAGACTGCAGGAAGGGTGGTTGCACAATCAAGTGGTTGACGTGCTCCTGCTCCACCGCTCGGGCCTCGTGTAGCATGCTGACCTAGAAGAATCAAAGTACTGCTGTTTAGGAGAGGCAGATGGCTGGCTGCTGCCATACTCCTAAGGATGAGTGAGCCTGGGCTCTGCCCTCTCACCCAGTGACATGGTCCCTTACCTCCAAGTTGAACTCATTGCTGGTGTAGCGTCCATTGAGTTCCGAGCACTTGATTCGGAACTTTCGGGTCTCCAGGGATGCTGGACGCCAGTGACGATAACGGATATGGTGCAGCACCTGCTCATAGGAGCTCATGGAGCCCACACCTGTCAGGGGGAGGATGGAAGAGGAGAAGAATTTGTCAATGTGCAGAAGATATACAAAGCATTGACAAAGACCCAAACATTTAGCTTGAATCTTCCAAATGTTGCTGTGCTCCTTCCTAAGCCCAAAAGAAGGTGCCCCCTCACCAATCCACAGAGGGAATGAGCCAGCAACTCAAGACTAAAAGAGTTAGGAGTTCCTCGCTGCCCTCCTGATCCAGACTCCAGTCCACAGCTGACCTGGGTGAGGGCACTAGGCCTTACCATAGATGGAGTAGCCAGCACTGGAGTTGGTGGCGTCCAGGTGTCGTTGGTGGAGTTCACTGTGGTTGAGCTCCAGGCATTCCTGTTTGGGGTCCAAATCCCCTCCAAGAACCAGAATGTCACAGAAGTCTAGGTTGTGAAGCATTTCTTCTAAAAAGGGTGATTTGGGGGCTGTGGACAGAGAAGATGCCTGGGAAACAGTGCCAGAGGACAGCTCAGACACAGCCCAAGGGGCTCATCTTCCTCCTACTTTTCCTCCTCCTTCTTTTTCTCCATGCTATAGGGCCAGATCAGGTCAGGAGGGACATCTGCGTGGTTTCACGCAGCCCCTCCCTTGTTCTGGTGGGTATTCAGGCAGCCCTCCTAGATGGGGGCTGATGTGAAGGGTTTGGTCACAATAGTCCAAATAGATGAATTTGAGAAGTATATATATTTAAAAGTGGATGGAAATATTGTACCCTTTCTGAAAGTTACAGAAATAGAAATTAAAGAGGGTTTCCAAAAGATGCATTCCTTTCATTCCATTCCATTTTGAAAGGATACCCAAAGTGTCTTCTGGTCTTGCTAGACAGAACTCATGAATAATTCTGCAAGCTTATTTTTGAAGCTTGCCAGTCTTGCTGGCTTCTGGCTTCACTGGCAAACTCCTAAATTCCATTCATATGCGATCAGGCAGGCCACTCCCCATGGTACATGGAGCTTTGCCAACTGGCTGTCTCTGGTTTCTGGGAAGGGGAGAGCTTTGTGGGAGGTGGGCTAGGTCATTCTTGCTCTCTCTCCTAGGTGGCTGCTAGTGGTGATGCGCTCATCATTCTCTTCTGCATTATGGGCCCAAGCTTTCATCTACACCTTTTCCACTCTGTCTGAGGGATGTGCTGAACTTGGAAACTCCCAGTGAGGTGGCCACATGGGGTCCTTGTGTGAATTAACAAATCATCACCAGTCTGGCACTGGTGAGCCAGAAGAATGCACTCTCTGACCTGTTGTGGTGTATGGTCCAGAACAGAGTGTAATGGGAAATACCTTCAGAAGAAGGGTTGAAGGTTGAGTTGTATGTTAACAACAATAAAGAAGGGAGGTTGGCACTCCTGGGAAGTAGACAGGGCAGAGACAGGGCAAAACAAAGGTGGGAACTAATGCAGAGGAGAGTGGGATTAAGGGAAAGAGAGAGGGAAAATGAAGGGGAAGGGCAGGTGACCAGGAGGGAGAATGGCAGAGAAGAGTGAAGGGAACAACAGGAAACTAGGAGAGTGGGGGAGGAGAAAGAAGGAGGTAGGATAGAAGACCAGGAGGCAGAATGGGAGAGGGAAGGGAGTGATATGGAAGGGGAATGGACAAAAGGCCAGGAGGAAGAGTACGGAAGGGAGAGGAGAATGGAGGGAAGGACAGGAGACCAGGAGGGAGAGTGGTGGAGATGGAAGGAAAAAGAGTTAGTTGTGTACCTGGGGAATCACCTTAACAGGCTTACTAATGTCACCATATGATTTTGACTCACCCATGCCAGGGCAGTTCAGGAACAGAGCAGAGGATCCAAAAAAGCAGTAGGACAATGACAGTGCCTGCCCTACATTAGTGGTCCTGCATTAGATGGCCCACATTAGCAGTCAGAACCTAACTATAAGCCTGGCACTGAAATATTCTCAGCTTCTCTTTAACTTTCCATTTCACTTCCACTTTCATAAATATTTGCTTATGTTATTGAAGGTGTCTGCAGTGTGAAATTCTTTTCCATGGAATGGGCAAGAGTCCAGAGCCTGAGATACCTTCAGAATGAAAGAGAGGCCTCAGGAAGCCCCCACCCCAACACCTGGTAACAAGGGAGCAGAGGTGATGATAGAGTGGCAACTGATCACAGCAGGTGGTGACAGACACCATTAGTCTGCTTGTTCGAGGTACCTAAGAATGATTATTCAAGCAGCATATTCAATGTAAAGAGCTCTTGACCCTCTGTCCTGCATGCACCTCCCACAAATGGGATAAGGACTGAGATCATTGCCCCCAAACCCTCCATCCCAGTTCCCTGCTTCTCATGCTGCCTGCATGCTGGAGTCTGCCCAGGAGAATCTAGATACTTTCAGATCCATGCTGCTGGCCCCCCAGAACTCTAAGCCCTTTCTTTTCTGTCTGATTTTAGTCTCGTTTGAGGGGAGAGGGGAAGCTACAAAGCGAAGCCATCTTTGCCACAAAACTGGAAGCTGCCCCGCTGGACAGATGGTCAAACAGCATGTTTCTGCCTCATCTAGGGACCAGTGGAGATAAAGGCAGTGGGGAATTCTGACAGTTCTAAAGCAGCCACCTGGTATCAGACTAGCATTAGTGGCTATCTTGCAAAGGGCATAGAGAGAGCTGGCCAAGGCTCATCTAGATCTGGGGCCCACCCCTCCCCCGGCATATATTGTTGCTTTCAGTGCATCTAAGGGCTCTTTCTTTCTCTCTGGCAGATGGTTTCAATACCTCCTCTTGCCTTGAACAGCCCTTTCAATAATGAATATGAATAAGGTAGAAGCTTCCTGTGAGTTTAGAATAGTATTTCTGAACAAAACTTGACTTTTCACTAAGTATTATGATGGAGTCCCATTCTTTCTTTATGCTGCTCTGCTTCTCTGATTATGAGAATAATACAAGCTCACCAGCCAGGAGTTTGTTGTTGTAGGCATTCAAAGAGGGGCTGAAGCAAACGGGCTCTTCTCACACTTCTTGCAGGACTCCATGGTTAAGATGAAATCCATTTCCCTCATGGCACTTTTTGATGCTTTATTTATTTGTTGTTATTTTGTTTTTTGTTTTTGTTTTTGTTTTTGGGGGGTGTCACACCCAGCAGTGCTCAGGGGTTCTGGCTCTGTGCTCAGAAGTCACTCCTGGCAGCCTTGGGGGACCATATGGGATACCGGAGTCCATCTGGGATTGACTGCGTGCAAGGCAAATGCCCTACCACTATGCTATCATTCTGGCTCCCAATGACAGTTTACACAGTCCACTCACCCTCTCTGTTGATGCTCTTATAATTCTATATTTGCTTTTTAAAAAATATCGTGGATGGGGACTACAAGCAGTGCCCAGAGACCTGAAGAACATTTTTGGCAATCAATACTTGGCCAATGGGGCTGGTGGGTCAGTGCCTGAGTCCTCGGGGGCTGCTTGGGGACCTCTACAACCATTCTAGAGGTGCTCTGGGGCTCCTAAGATTATCCTGGGGATACCATGTGGTGTTGGGATCAAACCTGGAGAGGTGCATGCAAAGCATTTGCTTTAACCCCTATACTATCTTCCTGGCTGCATCTGGCTGTCTCCTTATATTATTTAGTACAAAAGCTTTGTCTCCAGTGAACTACTACCATCCTGTCCATATTAAGTGTATTACAATCAGCTAAGCAGCATCTTCCTCCTGCTTTTAGCTTTGTCTGCTATGTCATCATGAGTCACTCATTTTGGGATGCAGGGGCAATGCTGTGCTCTTGACTGCTTGTGATTATGAGGACAGAAGCTCCCCACTTGCACCCTGTTTACCAGTACCTGTGGTCTGCTCCAAGTCACCCAGGCCCTCAGCTCTTGCCAAGGTGCTGACAATCTTGAGGTCAGGGAAGAGAACTACCCCTCTGGTACTTTCAAACTGGTCTCTGGGTCTCCAGAGATGCTCAGTGCCCCGGAGGGTGATCTGGGGTTCCATGGCCTGCAACACCATCACGAAGGCATCCACATCAGGGATGCTGATGCACACATCTTCCCCGAAGCACCTGGGAAAACATCACCATCAGGAGACCAAGGAAGCAGCCCTAGGAGCTGCTCCTAGGAGCCAGCCTTGTATCAACAACCATTCCCATTCAGAGTCACAGAGAGGCAAAAGACCAGCAATTGAGGGTCTTGAAAAGATGGGCCCCTGGAACAAAAGGGAATTTTCTGTATCAGCACCTAACCATTGAGCCTTTAATTCTCCTTTGACACAGTAAACAATGGCAACTCTAATTAGATAGCAACTGCTTGTTGGAACATTAGTATTTGGTAGGCAAATGACTGTCACCAACTGGTTGGTGCTCCTCAAAGGCATCCGCCTGCTATACCCTACTGGTTCTGAGGATAGCCTATTGCTACTAAGATGGCAGGGAACAAGACCTGGAATTCACTCGTAGAGATCCCTGGACTGGCTCTGCTGCTCCTAGGCTCGGTGATTCCAAGCAAGGGGCTAAACTCCAGGGATGCTTGGGCAGAAGAGGCAGCTCTTGTAACTTAGTAAGGGTCTGACAGAGACAGACACAGAGCCTGGCCAGAGGGTGCTCAAGGAGCTCTCTTCAGACTCCCATCAGCTTTGTGCCTTCAAACTGTCCTCAGCTGTGACCCCTCAGAGTTTCCTCAGCTCCCTCTCCTAAGATTCTCCTCAGATTCTCAGTTGTGTTCCTTCCGATTCTCCTCAGCTATGCTCCCTCAGAGTCTCCTCAGCTCCCCTCTCTTCAGATTCTCCTCAGCTATAGTCTCCTCAGTCATCCCACCTCATTCTCTTCAGCTTCTCTTTAGTTATGATCCCTTAGACTCAGCATCCAGCTCCTCAATCCCTGGTATTCACTGCTGTGCACATTTTGGCCTTAGTATATATGGAGAGCCTTGAGCCCAGGTGGGGGACTACATAAGCCTTACCGAGCTCCCCAAGAAAGTTCCTGAAGAAAGGGTCATCTGGGTAAATGTTGTTCATCATTTCCTTGACCATGTCCCCTTCTGATCTTGTTTTCTTCCTACAATCTACCCTTTCCCATATCCTACCTATGGGCTCCATAGTCTTTTTGTTTTGCTTTTGGACCATAACCAGCAGGGGTTACTCTTGGCTCTGTGCTCAGGAATCTCTCCTGGTGGTGCTCCGGGGACCATATGAGATACTGGGGATTGAACCTGAGTCAGCCATATGCAAGGCAAATGTCCTCCTTGCTGTATTTATGCTCCTGCCCCACCCCCAAATTTTTGCATGGTTTTCATCTGTGATTCTCTTGGAATATCTCTTGGGTCCAAAAGTGTCCTATGGCTCTGGATAAGAAATAGGTGATAACATTTTGGGTCACTCAGCCTTCTTATATGGGATAGATTTCTGCTACCAGTGTTGTCTTCCCTGGCCAAATGAACCCCACAATTTACAAAGGGCCCCCATCTGCTTGACCTGAGAGCTGGTTTCTCTTCTCTTTCCTCTTTATGTAGATATCTACTCATTTTAATTTATCTTTCATGGAGCCAAAGTAATGACAAATGTGCAGGGATTTGAGTGCCTGGGTGTTCACAAGGGAAGTCAAGGAGAGGAGCTTTCCAGAAGGGAACATGAGCAACGACGATGCCTTAAGTCCACTGTGGACAACAGGGAGCTCTGTCCCATGGAAATGGCCCTACACCTCCAGGACATTTTCTAGAACTCCCAATAGTCCTGAGAGAAATAGCGCAACCAGTTCCCTCAGGGAGGCAGCCTGCAAATAGCCCTCAGAATTCCTCATGAATGGCAAGGTCAATAAACACAAATGTTTGTAGACACAGTGGTCTAATGTGGCTGGAGGAGAATACAGGAGGGTGAGGCCAGGCCAGGGATGAAGTGGAGTACATGATGCACTGAGTTAGGCTCCCTGGCCCAGCATTATAAGCAGCTAGGAAATGGGGGTCAGGGTGTTTAAGGTCCAAGAGTTCTCTGTCTCTGTGCTGTTCTTTAAAAAAGTGTCCTTGGGGCCCGGAGCAGTGGCGCAGGGCATAAGGCATCTGCCTTGCACGTGCTAGCCTAGGACGGACCACGGGTTTGGTGTCCCATATGGTCCCCCAAGCCAGAAGCAATTTTTTTTTTTTTGGTTTTTGGGTCACACCCGGCAGCACTCAGGGGTATCCTGGCTCCACGCTCAGAAATCGCCCCTGGCAGGCTCAGGGGACCACATGGGATGCCGGGATTTGAACCACCATCCTGCATGTAAGGCAAACACCCCATTTCCATGCTATCTCTCTGGTCCCAGAAGCAATTTCTGAGCGCATAGCCAGGAGCATCGCTGGGTGAGGCCTAAAAGCCAAAAAATAAGTCTCTTTGGAAAGAGAACAAAGGGATGAAATAAATGAGACGGCAAAATGAGAAGAGCAAGATGAGCAGTTGTTACCATCATCTTTACATACTTAGCTCAGCAGGGGCCATTTTCAGTTCCCGCCCTGTGGCTGACCCAGGCTCCATCTCTGGTACCCAATGCAGTGCCATGAGCAATGCCAGAGTGAGTCCAGAACACAACCAAGTGTGATCCACAAAGAAACACTTACTAAGTGCCTTCTAGGGACCAGGCACTGGCCCCAAACTTGATCCCTTAAAACCTAGCTCTCAGCAGTCACAAGAGACAGATCTGACACTAAGACAGCAGAGGAAACTGCATTGGCTCTGCCAAACAGTGGGGCACTGTCAAAGAACCAGAAGGAGAAGGAGCTCCATGGGGCTGAGGTGAGAGTCCTCCTTTGCCAGGGAAGCATGCAAAGGCCTGCAGCCTCAGGGAGCCTGAGGCTGAGGTTCTGGGCACTCACTGCACTTTGGAGGAGACTTTCAGGCGCCGCACCCCTGCTGTGGGGAACTGCCTGGAGTTGATGTAGGAGACCTTCTGGAGGGCATGGTTGATGCTCCCGATGTCTTCACCTTCCATCACCAGGACAGACTGCGAGGGGTTAAAGTGGTACTGGAAGGTGAAAGAGGCAGAAAATTAGTTTTTTGGTTTAGTGACCACACCCGACAGTGCTCTTCGCTTATTTCTGACTGTACTCAGGTAGCACTCCAGGCGATGCTCAGGGGATCACATGGGTGCTGGGCATCAAACCAGGGTCAGTAGTGTGTAAGGCAAATCCTTACCTGCTGATACTATCTCTCCATTCCAGTACTCTTAGGAATTTATTAATATAGATTTCTATTTTTCTCTTTTCTTACACCAAAGGTAGCCTAGTGCACTTCAATGTTTTACTAAGTTTGTATTTTGGAGAGGTTGTGAGATTAACACATCAAAAGTTTTCTCAATTAGTTTTTTGCTACTGTATAATCTTCTATTTAGATTATAATATCTTTTGCCAGTCTTCAATTGATATTGGTGTTTTTGCTAACTTTTTATGCATGGTGTCACAATGAGTGATTTTCTACATGCACTGTTTCACAGTTATGCAGATACAGCAGTAGAACACATATCCAGAAATGCTGTATCAGGTCAAAGAGCAACCACACTTTGCATTTTCAGAGCTGGACTACTCTCCACTGCTAAGAATCCAAACAAAAGCCACATTCTCACATATGTGAGAATGGCTCCCTTATTGGAGGTGTTGTTGGGTTGGGATTGGGACTTCAAGTGGTATTCAGGATGTCCTGAACCTTCCTTGTGTGAATAGGATTCAATGCAAGGGTTCAAGAATGCGTTAGTGCTCAGTCTTGTGGTGCTCAGCTCCCTGAGGTACTGACTGAATCCTAGGCCAGCCTGGCAATGCATTATTTGGGGATCTCAAAGCTATACCTGGTGATACTTAGGGGATGATGTGGTATTTGGGATAAATAAACTGCATGCAAGGCATCCTTGTACTATTTCTTTCTTTTCTTTTCTTTTTGATGCATACCTGCTCAGGGGGTGCTCCTGGCTCTACACTCAGAAATTACTCCTAACAGGCTCAGGGGACCATCTGTAATGCTGGGGATTGAACCCAGGTCGACCACATGCAAAGCAAATACCCTGCTGTTGATCTATCACTTCAGCCCTCATGTACTATGTTTCTGACCTCATGCAAAGTGTCTCTTACTTAAAAATCTTAACAAGCTCCTGAAGTACATTTGATTTTAGGAAATGCCTTTGACATAGGAGGCAGTTGTGACTTAAAGGATTGACATGTCCAGGAGGGCCTAGCAGAAAAGTTCACATGATCTGGCCCTTTCTCACATTCCTATGTTTTTCAGGGAGATGCAGACTGACAGGGGAGGATTGGAATTGGCTATTCCTTGGGCATGTGGTTGAACTCACAAGATGGCTACCATGCTGGCCTCTCACTGACTCCAAACATTTGGGTACTAGTCAGAAATAGGAGTGATCATGGGGAACCCAAAGGAAAAGGGGGTACTGAGTCTCACTTCTTCAGACCAGTCAGCCCTTGGGGAGGGAAGGAGCCAGACATTAGAACACACAAAAGCAATTATTCATGTTAAATGAGGGAGAGGTGGGGGGATGCATGGGGGATGGGAGTCTGGTGGTTTTCTTTTGGGGCCATACCAGTGGTGTTCAGTCTTTACTCCTAGCATTGTGTTTAGGAACTCAATAGGACTCAGTGGGTGCTGGGGATAAAACCCAGATCAGGACTATGAGACAAACATTGTTATCCCTATAGTAGTTCTTCAGCCCCTGATCCTGATGATTTTCATGCAAACCTTCTGAGAAGAGTTGCTGGCATGAAGGCAAGCACACGGGCTTGTGTTGGACAAGTCCCCGAGCCCCAATCTCCTTACGTCTGTAATGGGGTCATAATATTTAATTTGTTTGAAAGAGTTGAGATAATGAACTTGAAATCGCCCCCTGTGGGTGCTCCATAAATTGTATGTCTTATCATTAACTTCTGGCACAGTGCTCTAGTTCTTGCATGCCACTTCCTCAGGATGGATATTTGCAGGAATGGGGTTGAGCCGCCGGCTTGTCATGCCACTTTGGGCAGTTGTTTTTTTTTGCATAAGCGCTGACCACATGCACAGAAATTGCCTTGCACATGATTTGTAATTCGAAGACCCTCTAGCTTCCAGAATCGAACAGAGAGGGAAGGAAGGGAGCAATTCTGTATCACTGGGGAAGGGGCAGTGCTGACCATACACTGCAAACAGGAGGTGAAATCTCAACTCCAGGTGTACCCTGTTCAGATCGCCTTAAAAATGTGAAGTGAGGTGGGCCTGGTCCAGTTGCCAGTAATGAAGCCTGATATGGTGGCCTTTCCTCCCTGAAGCCATCCTGGGCAGGAGACCTGAATGTGTGACAATCCCTGGAGATCTGCATTTAGAGCATAAATGTGTGTGTACATGTATGTATGTGTGTATACATGAATGTGTGTGTATATGTAGTGCCCCTGACATGATATTATGAAAAGCCTGTTTGTTAGGTTATAACTTGTTTTACTCAAAACACAGATCACCCCTCGTTTCTTTCTGTTTGTTTACAACTTGGTTTCACCCAAAACAAAGATTGTCTTACATGTCAACTTGGTCAGGACTGGCTCAGGAAAGCCTGAACTTTCTGTCCTTACTCTCCAACCTGGGAGTGGTCTCTATACTCAATAAAAACGACCATCTGGCAGGCAACTTGCTCTTGATACAAGATAGAAGATTGCCAGAATTGCCTGTGTTTCACCCTCAGCCTGGTCTGGATTATTTCGTGCAGCAATTCTGCTTTAGACTTGTTCACCTTTGGTTGGAGATACAGCATGTGGGGTGATTTTACACCTGTTTTCTGCTTGTTTCCCTGATCTGGCACTTTCCCCAGGGACCAGCCTGCCTCCATTTATGCCTCCATCCTACCCTTTCCTGGTATCTCCTCAATTCTCCTTTTCCTGGGACCCACAGGAAAAAAAATACAAACAGGGAACAGGTCTCAGAGGTGGCCTCTGCCTCCCTGTTCATGCTTGCTCCTTTTCCTTCTGCATCTGGTCTCTGGGAACACTGGTTTAAAGGTCCCTGGGTGCTATGGGGGTGCTCAGCCCCTAGCCATAGTTTAAACTCTTAGATTTGCTTCAAGTAGTCTCTGCCTTTTCTCCACACTCCTGTCTCACCCCACCCTTTTTTCCTGGCTGTCTCCTACTCATCCAAAAGTTATTGCTCAGATGCCACCTCCTCCAATGGGCTCTCCTTTACTTTGCTTCCCCTAGGTGGTTTCCAGCAGGATCAACTGGGCCCATATTCAGGTTCTGTGCATCATGGACCCTGACACCATTTGCAAATGTCCATTTGCCATCAGTACTCAACTACTCACACAGTGGGGTCCAGGATGCTGTTTCATCAGGCATTTGGAACAAGACCTGGGGTGTGGAGTGCCTAATAATGTCATACTCTCACACCTGAGGACCAGGCTCCCTTGATGCAGCAGGCTAGGAAATGTCCCTCATGGGTCCCTCTGCCCATCCCAGAACGAGGTCCACCTGTGTGCTTGCAGTTCCCAGACTGACCCAACTTCAAGAAAGGGACTGAGAACACAGATCTGATGGTCTCTATGCCACTGTGCAGGGAATCCCATAGACTCACAGAATGGAATGGGAAAGAATAGGCAGGCTTTCTCATGGCAGATAAGCAGCTGTGGCAGAACAGCAAAACTGTATGAAAGGGGACGCTGGCTGAGAGGAACCTCTGCCCAGGTCATCCTTTCCTGGGGAAATGGGCAAGAACAAAACTTCCTCAGTTGTTGAAGCCTCAGGATCCAGAACCACAGACAAGAGCACCCATATTTCTAGAGAAAAGCTGTCATTTCTCACTGGAGCACATTATAAATAAAGGGTATGGCTAGTATGGACATGGTCAAGACTCTGGAGGATTGATGCCCGCAGCAGCCACCAAAGTGTAAAGTGGCCAGCCCTGGGTGGAGTTTCTCAGGATCACTCTGACTTCTGGGTGCTGAGGAGCTTCTAGTTCCCAAGACACTGAAAACTGCAGCTCTGCTGACCTTCCCTCAGAAACTGCCTCATCTTATCTGTCAGATCTGCCAGGTCTGACACCCAGCCCCATCACCTCACCCAGTGCTACCCATCCCCCACCGCTTTCCTCTCAGCTTGATTTGGCACAGTCCAAACTTTTTATTCAAAACTGATTGATGTGTTTGTTTGTTTGTTTGCCATTCCTGGAAATACTCAGGTTGTATTCCTAGTTCTGAAATCAGAGGTCAGCTTTGGTGGTTCTTGGGGAGGTCATATTTAGAGCCAGGATCAAACAAGGTTGGCTGTATGTAAGGCCAACCTTCTTGCCTCATGGACTGTCTCTTCAGTCCTCAGACATGATTTGGAATGTGTGTTACTTCATGTTAGTAGGCAGTAAAACATTCAAGTGAGCACCCCTTTGTCACTCCATACTGGAACCCTATCTCCAGATGCAAATGCATGGACACCAAACATAGAGTGCCATCCTGTCATGGTCACCAGTGCTTCCTGTGGCAGGACCTTTGTTGAGACCTCATTTATACCAACTTGATGGGACTCCTCCAATTTCCCAGGGTGGCCTGGACCTGAACAGTCTGATTGGAAGTGAGGCAGCTCCTTCCTTACCTTAATTCTTTGGCCAAGGCTCTCTAGAGAGTTAATGTCCAGCCCTTCCTTGCAGGCCTGCAGGCAGGAGATCACTCTCTGGTTCTCCATTTTCCCAGGCCGGATGGTGAGGCTGGCCAGGCTTCCATGAAAGAACTGAGCAAACCTGGGCTTGGTGACTTCTCCCCCTGGAAGATAAACACACATAGTTAAATGTCCTCCAGGTAGTTGACTGGAAACCCACGTTAAGGCTCCTTTCATTGGTGAGAGAACTCTAGGCTTGGTGACTGTCTTCTGACTCTCCAAGGTGGACACAATGACTGAGATCTCACCAGGCTGCCATGTACCACCAGGATATTGATGATCCCAACTGCCTCTGCCCTGGACACCTAGATTTCTGAATGGCTAAGGTTGATTGATTCAAGTTCTGCCTTGTGCCAGACTGTCAGCCATGGACCTCATCTGACTGTCTTGCAATGAGCTCATTTCAATTGAGTTCAAATTCAAAATCTCTGGCAATGGGAAAACTTCCCTGACTATGTTCAATTCAAAATTCTTGCTCATAGCATATGCCCAACTTCCATCTATTTCCTCAACCCCTTCTCAGCATGTGAATGGGTCTTCTGCAGCACTTGGGAAAAGCCAGTCAGGAAATTGCCTATTTTTATTTCCACTTGAGTTGTCCAAGTCTAGCCTCTGCTTAGATTCTCTACAGCCTCACCTCAGAAAGTTCTCTCTGACTAAGCTGAGCTCAGACCCCTGCTGTGCCTGGGTCAACAAGTATCCACAGAATTAGACTCTGTTCTGTACTCTGGTTTGTTTAGAGGCCACGGGGCAGAGGGAGACATAATCTGGTTTCTTCACCTCTCTGAGCCTTGGCTTACTGGTGTGGACAGTGGGCATTGCCTCCTAGTTCTCCTGGGTATTCTTGGGGCTCTGGCCTGCATCCCTCTGCCTGGATCTTGCACGACATGGCCAGCACTTCCCCAACCACTTCTTGCTGGGATTTCTGTGCACAGTGCTTGGGTGAGACATGAGACACTGCCCTGTAAATGTCCACTCAACTCTGTAGGCAGATTTCTGGCAAGTTCTATCATAGAAACACCACAGCATCACTTTGATCCCTTAGGAATCTCTTGGGGAACAGAAAGGGGCTCTCATTGGGTCTGGCTGGGAGCAGCAGGGGCTCTGTTATCTATGTCTATGTCCTTATGTCGGCATTTCTTTCTGCTCCTCCAAAGCACTCCAACCTTTTTCTAATTTTCTGTTATGGCTGTTCATCCTTCATATTTTCCTATTGAAATTTCCATGGTTCCAGATCATGCTTACACATATACATGCTCCCTTCCACTCATGTACCATCTACAGACTGCTGAGGTGAAGCCCACCTGTCCTTTCAGTCCTATCCAGCCCTGAGTAACCTGCTGCTCAAAGAACACTCGAATCTTTGAGTTTGTTTTTCTGCTCACAGAAAACCAAAGACTTGGAAAACAGAGAGCTGGTTTGACTAGACTTTGAAAACTGGCACTGTTAGTTAGGCCGACTTGAAGGTTTTCATGACCTCTGTGACTCCATCACAGAGGTTCTCAACCTTGGCTGCACATTTAAGCTAAGGACTTTTTTTTGGTGAGTAGCACACCCAGTTGTGAGTAGGCTTACTCCTAACTCTGTGCTTTGCTCACAGATCTCTCCTGGAAGGGCTCAGGAGACCAGGAATCAAACTCAAACAAACATCAGCTGTATGCAATGCAAGAGCCCTATCTCTCCAGGTCAAATCTTTGTATTTTCATGTGCCATAGATATAAGGAAAATTGACAGAGGGGAAAGATTCATACATGGCCTCTCTCAAAGCTTCTGGTACATACTCTCACTTGTTCCCTGGAGATCATTATGAGAAGATGAGGCTATATGTCCCTTTGGTCATGTGGTGAGGGTCCTGAGCCAAACACACCGAGCTCTGAGCTCAGCATAGTGTTGGGTCCCCCTCAACCATGGGACCCTATCAGCCTTATCTGATGGGGGCTACTCAGGCTCATGCTGTGACTTGCCACCCCAAAGCTCCTCTTCACATTGGAGATGAAAGGGAAAAGATTCATTCTGGGCCCGGAGAGATAGCACAGCGGTGTTTGCCTTGCAAGCAGCCGATCCAGAACCAAAGGTGGCTGGTTCGAATCCCGGTGTCCCATATGGTCCCCCGTGCCTGCCAGGAGCTATTTCTGAGCAGACAGCCAGGAGTAACCCCTGAGCACAGCCGGGTGTGGCCCAAAAACCAAAAAAAAATTCATTCAATTTTTAATAGTTCTCACTATCACCTGCCATGGTGGAAGTAATGGTGTGTGTGTGTGTGTGTGTGTGTGTGTGTGTGTGTGTGTGTGTGTGTGTGTGTGTGTGTGAGAGAGAGAGAGAGAGAGAGAGAGAGAGAGAGAGAGAGCGAGCTAGACCTAGAATAAGATATTCCTCCAAGCCATCTCCACCCTGACCGAGTTTCAGATCATCTCTATTGATCTTTGGAAGCCTGGGCCTGAAGGTGGGACTGGCAGTCTCTGGGGGCATCTATATAGTTCTCTTGTCCTTACTGGCCTCCCTGATCCTTTAAAGCTGCAATACCATTTCCTGATGGTCCTGCCTCATCCCTGACCCTCTATGGATTCCTCTTGGGGACACAGATCTGATCAAACTTCAAACTTCAGATAAGCCAGTTTGGGGGGTGATATTACCAGGGCTTTTTTTGGAGAGTGTGATGTTACCCTGCCCCCATATCTTTCTTCTGCCAGTAGCCCTGTCAGCTGTGTATACTCCCCTAGAAGTCTCAATAATAGTGCTTTGCCATTTCTGGAAAACTTTACTTGTTTGCTGCTGTCATCCCTAGAGGACCACACCAATTTAATTTAACAGAATGGACAGCTAACAAGCTTACTAAACCTTCTGCCATTGTATTATTATTATTATTTTTTGTTTGTTTTGTTTTGTTTTGTGACACCCAGCAGCGCTCAGGGGTTACTCCTGGCTCTATGCTCAGAAATCGCTCCTGGCAGGCTCGGGGGACCATTTGGGATGCCAGGATTGGAGCCACCATCCTTCTGCATGCAAAGCAAACACCTTACCTCCATGCTATCTTTCCCACCCCATGCCATTGTATTATTAACTTTATTGGACATACAATAATTTTTCACAAATGTGCTTGCTACTGTACTTTTTCTTTTTTCTTTTTTTTAAACTTTCTTCTGATCCATTTTTGTTGGAGACAGTGTCCTGTCAGAGATCAATTTTCTGTCTTCTGTCTTTATGCTGCCTGCTGCAGTTTCGGCCGTGCTCCTTGAGCTAACAGGAAAGGTATTTCACAGCTGAAGGAGATTTTCTTTGAAGCCAAAGAGAAAAGTAAACACCCCAATGCCAGTTCCAGATTTAGGCCACTCCCTTTAGCTTCTTTCCGGAGTTAATGGCTACGCTTCAAAAACTTGCCCCTTCACAGACTGCTGTTAGCTCCAGATAAGCGAGCTGCAGACCCCACCTTGGAGACATAAGGCAATCCTTTGAAAGCTGCTGTAAACTTGTCAATCCTTCTCCCTCCCCTCTCGAATGTTTTACTGCCTTTGTTCCATAGCCTTCGCGCCAAAAAGTATGATTGACATGTCTTTTTACCTGCCCATTTCGCCTCCTCTATATAAGAGATGCTGGACCAATAAAGGTGCCTCTGACCGGTTATTCGCCTGAGGTCATTATTACTAACCTCTCTCAGATTTTTTACAGGTGTGGTTGTTCTTTTAACCCAGCAAAATAAAGGTGCGGACGTCCAAGAGCCTCCCAGCCGCTTCCCCGCTGGCCGGGCCCCTCCGGGGGGCTCCAGGACATTTTATGCTTTTCTATTTTTTTCAATAACTTTGCTTTAACACAACTTAAAACATTAACTTTAACTGATCAATTGTCAACTATGGGATGCACTTCTTTAAATAGATTTAAAAAAATGGAAAAATGAATAATATAAGTGTTTTTTCCCATATATAGATTTAAGGTATTCTATTATCTGGAAAACTTTTAAGTTCAATCCACTTTGAAACTCTTAAGATTTTGTTTTCATTTAATATTAAATAATTATTTCAAGTAAAAAAAAAAAAAGAACTGCAGGACCAACAGTGACAAGGGTCATTTACTAGTGTGAAGTGCATACACTTCAAAGGTATGAAGTCCTCAGCGTTCACACATTATTGAATCTTCATCAAACCTAAGAAAAACGTAATAAAAGCATGACTTATTCTACAGTGCCAGATAAACAAGCTCAAGTTTAAAGAAAAGTGGTCCAAGGCCACAGTTATAGGAAGTGATAAAAGTGTAGTGTCCTTAGAGCTGAAAAGATCCAGAGGGCATTAGTCACCTCAGGTACAATTGGGAGGCCCTTCCTATTTTTTTTTTAACAGAAGATTGATTTCTGGGGATGAGGTGGGGGCTGAGTGTTTTTTTGTTGTTTTTTTTTCTGGAAAGGTGACATGGTCCATATCTGCCCACCCAGGTTCAGGCTGGCTGAGGCTTCCCATAAACATGGCATTTAGTATGGAGTGAGGCAAAAAGGGGTACTCAGCTTGGTCTGCCATCTAGCCCACCTCTACTGCTCACTTGGCAGCTGCATTCTTACATGCCAAACTATGTGACTATTCTTGGTGAAAAATATTTTTTTTTCTGAAGCTGTTATTTATCTTGATAGGCAATGCCCTATATTCTGGACTCAGGAATATGTGCTCTGTGGTATCCTCACTCATTAATGACATGGCTCCAGGAAATCCATTCAATTAGCATGCTGCGATGGGAGGCCACAGACTCACATCTGAAGTATACTGGCACAGAACAGTAGTTGTGATGCAGAATCTTTGACAGAATGGATACACTAAAAAATATCTTTCTCTGTCACATCTCAGGTGTCTGCATAATCCACATGGCTCTTCTCTAACAGTGAGGCACACACATGCTCATGAATTATCTTAAAGAAAGTACATAAGCCAATTTCTCACACAAAGAACTTGCTCTAAATGTTTGTGAATGTGGTTTTGAGTTCCCTAGGCTGTATCTGCTTATGTTTTTAAAATGTATGCTGTCTGCCCAGCCTTCTGCTTGAGTCAGTTAATTATAAGATGCGGGCCATGCTTTCCAGGAGCTCAGACTTTGAGAATAGTGTACAGGCACAGGGAAAGTAAAATAGAGGAGTAAATTGTTCAGCATCTGAGACAATCTACAGATTCGTTGCCCGATATATGACAAATTGTGTTCAACAGGTCAGGGGTGGAGATCACACTTCCACTTATGAGCCTTTGAACACAGTGAGTTCTTTCCATAGGCCATTTCACTGAATCCCTGGGTGTCAGAATTGGTGGTTTGTGTTCTTAGCCTCTGTTCCTCTTTCTTTTTCCCCTATGTTCTCCCTTCATTCACATTTGGCTCTGACTGTGCAAAGTGTCCCAAGGAGAGTGGTGTGGGAGGAGAAGTGCAGATGGAGCTTGATAAGGTGTTTGGGGAGTTTCTCCTCCAGTTGGGTTTCCTAATCCTTAGATGGGCAAGAAAATTCTGGGTACAGATTAGCTTTGGAGGAAAAATAGAGGAAGCCAATATATATTCCACAGACTGGGGAATAATGCCCCAGACTCTTTGTGTGTGTGTGTGTGTGTGTGTGTGTGTATGTGTGTGTGTGTGTGTGTGTGTGTATGTGTGTGTTGAAGTGGTGCTGGGAGTAGCTGACTGGAAAAGCAGGCATAGCATGTGTCTCCTGAGACGAACCCCAGCAGGGGAGAAGGGGTGGGCTGTTGACCTGGCATCTCTGGACAGCAGGACAATCCTGCAGAGACGCTTATCATAAGTGTTACCCTTAACTCAGATAAGGAAACAGGGTGCATTCAAGTTCCAGAGCACATAGTGACTGAGGCATGACAAGGCAGAGCCTGTCTTTCCCCTGTAACACCTAACACCACCTAAATACCAGTTCCTAAAAGCAGCTGGCACCCTTAAAAAAGGGACTATTTCCAACTTCTGATTATGCAAAAACAGAATAGAGGAGACAGAGCATGAGAAAGGTACAAGGAATGTGTTTATTTTTTGTGACTATTCAGGTTTCTCCTCTCCTGACAATGCTCATGGAGCACTGACCATTTTCTTTTCTTTCTTTTTTTTTTTTTTTTGTGGTTTTTGGGTCACACCCGGCAGTGCTCAGGGGTTACTCCTGGCTCCATGCTCAGAAATTGCTCCTGGCAGGCACGGGGGACCGTATGGGACGCCGGGATTCGAACCGATGACCTTCTGAATGAAAGGCAAACGCCTTACCTCCATGCTATCTCTCTGGCCCCGCACTGACCATTTTCAAAAGGAGGCAGCTTGATTATTCAGCAGGAAAGAAAAGGCACTTCCTTTCAAACTTAGACTCTAGCCTGTACATGGCACATAGAGGTGGCACTGTGTGGTTTGAAAAGATAATTTCTTAGGGGAGGTAATAATCTGGCTATTCTGTACAGATTGGCCAGATTGTGGCTGATACCACTCTGGGTCAGAATGTCTAGAAATACTGAGGTCTGCTTCAGCTTGAAAATTCTGGTTACTTTCAAGTATGCCAAGACGCAAAGGTGTCTTAGAGCACCGCAGTAGAGGCAAACATATACTGCGGTGCCTGTCTCATTTTAAGGTCACTTTGAGTGCGAATTTCCCTTGGCTTTCTTTTCATTGAGAGGAAGGCACTCACCCCCTCTAAATATGACTTCTTGGGGAGAATAACATTGGCTGCGCTTAGGAATAACTCCTGGTGGAGCTTTGGGTGACCATACAGGGTGTCAGGGATTGAACTGGATCAGCTGCATGTTAAGACAAGTGCCCTATTCACCATACTATGGCTCCAGCCTTATATACGGTTTTTAGAACCTGCAACTTCTACTTCCCTCTATGTACAAGCAAAGAGATGGGGGTTGTCTTTCAATTAGCCTAAAGTGTGTGTGTGGGGTGAGGGTGGGGATGCTCTTTGGTTTCTTTCCCTGCTGCCTTTCCTACAGTGACTTAGTATGAGGTTCACACTGAGAGGGAGAAGGGACTATTTCCTCTCTTTGAGTCTGATGTTGCTTTGTGTGCATGGTGTGTTGATGGGACGCCCCTCAATGAACACAATTTCATGGCTGGTTGGGTCTCAATTTTGAGCCATGCAAATAAAAGAACCATCTGAAGTCTGGCTTTCTCTAACTTCCTCATTTTGGTGATGGAGATGCCCCAAAATCTGAAGACTACGTGAAGTGTGTAATAACAATCCACTCCCGTCGCAGTTGTCAAATTTGTCCCCACACTGTGCCACCCTCACTCCTCTGCCCCACCATGGTGCTCAGCTGAAGGCTGGCAAGACAATTTGCCAGCAGACCAATCCAGGACACAGTTTTCTGGCTTTCTTAACAAATCCTTTCAATCTTGTTACAACACACTTATCCAGCCTTTCCTGCAAATGTTATATAGTGCATTCTAAGTGAGCAAAACATGATTTGTGGAAAAACAGAGAAAGTTCATAAAATTTGGAGACCCTCAGAGAACACCCAGGACACACTATTTGTTCTCCAAAGATAAAAGGAGCATATAGACAAGAGATGGTGTTTAAAGACCAGCACTAACCCAGGAGGATCTCTGAGGTTAGATTTTCTTGAATTCATCCTTGAATTCATTCTTGAATTCATGTTGGGAAAAAAGCCAACTCAATTCAACTCTGGATTCCAGAATCTTCTTGAACTTTTTTACTGCTCTTAAAATACTTCCTGTCTTTCTATATTTCCATGTGGCAGTATGACAAAAGGTAAGAGAGAGACCTGGGTGCCAATCCAGACTCTGGGGAAGCAGGGCTAGTTTCACAATCTGCAGAATGGGATAGCAATTTTTCTATCCCCCCCCCCCCCACATGGGGCTTCTAACAGAGAAGGTAACAATATTCTCAGTTCATCACAGAAGCTCCAACTCAGCAGCTTTTTCTGAAGGAAGCAATAGGCAGCATCTTCATGCTGTTACGTGGAAGTTCTCTACCTACCATCAGCCTCTTTCTCTTCCCCACCCCACCTGATGCCCCCCAAAGAATCTTGAGGGCTGCTTTTTTGTTTGTTTCAGAGCCTTAGCAAATGTTCTGATTAATCTCATGTTTAGAATAGATGTAAATTTAAACTCAAATTAGGCCTACTGCTACCAAAGAAGAATTGCTGATATTAAATCTGATGTCCTCTATAAACCAACATGTTCTGGTATTCAGGGATCAGTCTGTCCCTGCTATTTTAACAGGGGTCAAGTGAGAAATACTCTGGGGTCATCCTCTGCCAGCCCATAGGAAATGGGATGGAATTTCAGCAACATGATTATTGGCCGTCTCCAGCTTTGGAGTTGGGGTGGATGGAAACTTACATGAACATGCTGACCTTAGAACTGAAATCTGTGTCCATAAAACCACATCCAAGTATGAGTCAGTGGTGATATGCTCCAGTATCAAATGTTAATAACTTAGATGAGATTTTCCCAGAGTGCTCTTGAGGCAATACTCATAGATGGTGGGTTTTGCTACACAGTGTGTGTGTGTGTGTGTGTGTGTGTGTGTGTGTGAGAGAGAGAGAGAGAGAGAGAGAGAGAGAGAGAGAGAGAGAGAGAGAGAGAGAGAGAGAGAGAGAAAGAAGTGGGGTTATGGAGGTGAGTAAGATTGAAAAATAAAGATTAAATAGGCCAAAAATATTGCTTTATTTTGCAAATCATATTTCTAAGAGTGAGCATGCAGTAAGCAAATGTGTATCGTGATCTCTAGTGGGAGACTATAGTATTGTGTGTGTGGGCGTGGGTTTACTAAAATTGACCTTGGCCTGTTTGTAAAAGGGTAACCCAGGGCCTGTGAAGCTTCCCATGGGATTGCCCTCAGATTTTAAGTCTGACTGTGAAAGTGCCTATCTCTGTTTTAGATCTGCGAAGACCCAGGGGAGGCAGCATCATTTCAACACAGACTTTATTAAAAGAATTTGTGCTAAATTAGACTAAGCTTATTAAACACAGGCAGCCATGAGTCCACATGGATTTTAGTGTCTGACACAGAAACAAGTCTCAGGACCATCTTCAGCTCCAATTCCCCACACCACCCTGAGGCCTAATTCTGTCTTTCCTTTCTAGGTTCTTTGTCTCCACGCCTCCTAAAATCTGCCATGAGAGTTCAGTGGAGTCCCCAGAATGGCCCTAATTTTTAGAGCCATCTCAACCTCCTGATGATGCTTTCTTTGTGAAGTAGGTGGGAGGTTTTAGGGTCTGGAACTGAGATAGAAAAATCCTCTTCATTTGAGACCACAGGCGGATCAAGGAAGGTCCGAACAGGGGAGGAAGGATATGGTGGTCAAGAGGGATCAGCCACAAGGAAAGAAATCTGTGACAAAGAGATCTCACTAAGAAAGGATGAGGAACAGGCAGGGAGGATGGGGGGTGAGCTGAGAACATTGCTTCAGACATACTCAGGCACTCTGTTGAGAGACCGCAAGCCCAGTTGTCATATACAATAGGTAAGGGCAGGTGCTGTGCTAAGATAGCTCAGGTGCTGCAGGACTGATACCTAGCCCTGCCACCACCCCACATGTCTAGGGCAAGCCCAACAGCTCAGCCATTTGTGATCCTGGTGCCTCAACAGAGTGTGCACCATCTGTGCAGCTGAAGTGTGGGGTCCTTGGTGAGAGCTTAATGCCATGCAAGTACACAAGAACCACAGACAAGGATGCAAAACCGTGTGTCGTTTGTCACAACAAAAGGAATGAAAGGAGGAAAAACCAAACAGGGAGAACTGAGATTTTCTGTTTTCAGTACAGAATGTTAGAGGTGTCTGAAGTGTCACCTGCCATGACCTTTATCTGAAATGTGAGTATGGGGGGGTGCTCCCCAGACCCTAGCCCACTGTAATAGCAGGGTGTTCTGAATCTGTATGGCTACACTTTAGACGTCAAGCGGACACCAGTCTCTTGTTTTTTTGTTACTTAGGAATAATAGAAATTTCACTGCTAGAAAAGATAAGCAGGAAACCCTGGGAAAAGGATAAAGTAACTGTCTAGTCCTTGTTTTGGGCCTCGTTTGATGATGCTTAGGGTTACTCTTAGCTCTGCACTCAAAAATATTTTCTGGTGGCGCTTGAGGGACCAGATGAGTGGCAGGGATAAAACCTGGGTTGGTTGAATGCAAGGCAATGGTCCTACCTGTTATATTATCACTCCAGTCCCCCGAAAAGTAGCCTTTTGAATATTTTAAAAAATAATTTTTATTTTGACCTATCTGTGGCATTATACAGGGGGAGAATTTGTTCCAAAGCAGTGGTTTCTTAGTCACAACTGTTCTTGGTCACCAGAGGATGACCCAGATTATATGTCTCCAAAACGTACAGCTGAGGGCAACCCAAATGCTCAGAAAGGAGGACTCAACTATTCGGTGGATTTAAGACCATTTGGATCACAAAAGCTAGACTGTCTAAATTAATACACACGCACACCATGGGCTGTTCCATTAATAATGCTTAGTGTAAGTAAAAACCAATTTTTTTAATTACTGTGAGAAAAATACTCAGAAAAATGCAGCTGCACTGATGACTTTGGCTTTGGATTCACTAACAGGATGCAGCAGGCTAATTGGGGCTTCGAAAACTGCCCGGCAATGGGGGTAGAGCCTGTCCTCTGGAGAACCCCAGAGCAGCTGTTATCAAATTATTTTCCCTCTCTTTTGTTAGACCTATTGGAAATTTTACAACTGGGAGCCAGTTCCCTTGCCAACCTTAAGAAGCACCTGGAAAAATAAAAACCACAATAAAACCAGCAGTTCCCCTCAATTGTAGGTCCCAAGACAATTAGAGGCTGGCAAAGTGTCTTATAATATGTAGATAAGTGGACATCCAAAGGTTTAGAAGCTTGCTGAGCAAAACGCTGCTTTGTGGGCCATTAATTTCTCAGTGCCCCTGTCCTTTTGAAGGCTCTTGGATGTATCTTCCCAAGACAAAAGTGTGGCTGCAAAAAGGATATTACGGGAATCTACACTCCTTAACAAGACTGTACAATGCTCCTTGGTCTTGCTCTCTGCCTCTTCCCCATGCATTTGGGAGCTTACACATGAGAAGAGACCTTGTCATGCAGATCTTCTTCTATATCAAGATTCCTCGCCATGGTACATGTCTCTCTCTTTCTTTATTTCTCTTTCTTTCCTCTCTTTTTCTTCTCTCTTGTTCAGAAGGCCTGACGAGTGATCTTCAGTCAACCAGACAACCACTGCAATGTGCTGGTTAGAGAATGTTGCTGGACTCCCAAGGTGCTACTGATACCCCGGCCACCCTAGCAATGTTCAGTGGCTTCCAGGGCTGCACTTGATGATGCTCAAGGAAATGTGATGGAAATTGGAACTAGGTCAGGTGCCACCATTGTACTATGATCTGACCCACCATAAGAATTTTTTCTTTTTCTTCCTAATGCACACTTATTTATCCCATACAAAGAGGTTTAAATCATTTTTTCCGACATTGAAAACTCCACAATAATATGGCATTATTTTGAGGGAATATATCTACATCTTTTCCAAGCATCCTTCCACAGTAAGATCTAGTTTCTGTTCATATTCCACACCCCATCTTCCAATACTTGTCTTGTATCCTTAAGCGAAGGTTAAGGCTAACATCATGTTCTAACAGAGGACTATATAGAAATGGAATGTCCTCCTTGCCACCCTGAAGTTCATTTCCACCAGAAAAACATACTCTCATATTTAAGTGGCCCACGGAAGTCATATGACCACATCTCATTCCAACCAAGAGTCATTCTAACATTTTTCTAGGAAAATGGCAGAATTACTCATCCTAGTCTTAATTCTTCCATCCACGTTCTTTGAAAGAAAACACCTAACTTGCTTAATATTTGAAAACCAATTTTTAGAACAGCTTTCAAATAAACTATAATTAGCTATAACATCAGAGATGCTATGCATGGATATTATCTTCAACTGTGACATTATGAGAAAATAAACATGAAAACAGCTCTTAGAGTGGGGTTCAGGGCCACAGAGAACACTCCACACCCTAGAAAGAGGGTCTACCCAGAGAAATTTCAAAATTCCTTTGGAGCACAGACAAACTGCTGTGTTCCTCAAACTCTTTTTTTGCTTTAGGAGGCATGTGTTTAGGTATTTAGCCTCCTTTCCAGTGTTGCATTGTGTGTGTGTGTGTGTGTGTGTGTGTGTGTGTGTGAGAGAGAGAGAGAGAGAGAGAGAGAGAGAGAGAGAGAGAAAGTGATATTGGCTGTAAGAATGGCAAATAATTATTTCCTTCTGCAAATATCTAAACCAAATGGAATTACAAGTAGCCCCAGCAAAAGCTTCCTACATTTTCATCACAATAAAGAGAGAAAGTATGCTATTGAATTTGGGGCCAGTCACAGTGGAACTTTGGGGTTGTTTAATTTAGGCAAAGATGGGTGCTATTGCTCACAACAAACACATAAGTATCTGTACTGCTGTTCAGAACCTATTGTCAGCTTTCCAACCAAACATGTGGCAGATTTCTAACCCTTTTCTACTGGATTTAGGAATGGCCATATGCTAGCTTTATCCAATACAAAGGGAGTAAAAAGAATTGGTGCCACCTGAAGGTGGGAGTTTATGAGATTCACCATGCTCTCTGCCTTTTTTCTCAGGATCCAGCAACATGGCTACTCTGAATGCTTATATCAGAGCCCTCTCTTAATTTTCAGTAATTATGGATAGGGTTAGCTTGTCACAGAGGTACACATTAACCTATTATCACTGACTTGAAGAGATCATCCTAATTCTTGAAAGGATGAGTTTTATATTTTGTGGGGATGTCTTCCTGATCTATTAGATATAGAACTAGGAAGCCACAGTTGTGCCTGACCTTGTGGAAATTATAGCTCTGCTTACCATGGAAATTTCAGGTGTGTGTGTGTGTGTGTGTGTGTGTGTGTGTGTGTGTGTGTATGTGTGTGTGTGTGTGTAGCTTTCCGATACAGGTTGGCTAGGATGACTGAGAAGAAGAGTTTGATGCTGAAGGTGTCTAAAGAAAGAGCAATAGCCAGGTAAAGACATGACTAGGGCCTCTCAGTGTAGAATCTGAGCTATACATAGCTGGGGTTTGAAAGTATCCATGGGCTTTTGTGCCATCCAGATGGCTCGGTGAATCACAGGAGAGGGCCGTTTC
Source organism: Suncus etruscus (assembly GCF_024139225.1). NCBI lineage: Eukaryota > Metazoa > Chordata > Mammalia > Eulipotyphla > Soricidae > Suncus > Suncus etruscus. The sequence goes on from NC_064853.1 coordinate 97,111,147, forward strand.
TCCAATATAGCTATGATCAGTGATGAATGATATCTGTGCAATATTTGAATCAGAGTCTGGCTCTCCTAATTAGTTTCATGGACTCTTGCCAGATGAGATTATCTCTCTTTCCTGAGAGCCTTTGGGAATTCCACAATTTGAATGAAGTGCTCATCAGCAATGTGAAATGCTTCATGATCTTTTGGTTATCTATCAGATGCCAAGTAGGCGAACTCTACTTAAAGCCTTTTCTTCTCTCTTGTGATATTTTTCCTGGGTTTCATGCCCCAGGGTTTGATCTTTGTGCTCTGTTTTCCTTTCCTTTATATGTAGCAATCACTCCTGCTTCCAAATCAAACAGATTTACTTCTTGCTTATTTTCTCAGCTGGTCTTCTGAAAGCCTAATCTTATCGGACCACCTATCTTTTTCTTTAACCTCCAATAGTCAAAATCACCAATCTCAGTTACTTTCATAGAACCCATTACTAGGGGTTAGGCTAGATTGTATCTACAAATCTACTTACTTGGGGAACATATTCCACCTCCTCTACTCTCTGTGGCTTTCAAAGACTTCAAATCAAAGACTTTAACTCATCTCAGTGAGAGACTGAACCATTACACATATGTAAGGAGAATTGGTGTCTACTTTTTCCAAAGAGGAGATTTGCCTGAGTTTGGGAACTAGAGAGGAAGTGGGGAGGGAACTGAAAGCTAGCTTATGGGATAGAAATGGGAAAGCCATGTTCTTAGTGAGCAGAACTTAGCAGGTCAGAGCTAAGCAGAACTTGAATGGAGTACTGTGTCCTCGTATCTATGGATACTCAGGAGTTGGGGGTGTGGATAACCTGTGTGAGGAGAAAGAAAGCCCCTGGCTTCTTAGTATTTCAAGTTAGTACTCCACAAAGCATCGCCCATTGCTCCTGGCCACTCTGCTACACAATTTTACACCAGCCTTTGCCTTTTCTCTCCAAAGCTCAGTTTGAAACCACAGATGGTGCCAGAACAATAGAAGACATTAGCACTCATAGAAAACTGCTCCTGTTGCTCGAAAATCAAAATCTGCTGTCATGCCAAGTGTTTTATTATTACACAAGCTTAGTGTCTGAATTCATCCTGAATCTTTACAAGCCCTGTTTCATTACGAAGTCATAGCATATTTTCCTAGGTAGTTCTCATACTACTTGCTGCTCTCACTTCACTATCAATACATTTGAGCAGAGATAGTATGGGGGAAGGAGTCAACTCAAGGTTACCTTGCCAACAAGCACCGACTGTAAGCTGCATGGCGATGTGGGATGGATGAATGGGCCAATCATTGGTCACCAGGTACGGTTCATATGTTGCTCCATCCATGTATAAGGTAACAACAGGAAACTCCACATTGATGACATAGTAATGCCACTCTTTGTCACAAATCTAATTAAAAAAAAAGAGAGAAGCAACATTTAAAAGTGAATATACAATGAGACTACAAACAGGCTTTCCCCCATCTACTTATGGAAAGGGAAGAGCAGTTTTGGATCAATAGTTTTTATTGCCAAGAACTTTATGAATGTAATAGATGATAAGTACTAAGCTAACAGAAATTCACACAAACATGATAGCCAAATCATAGAGCAGAAGAATTCCTGGGTATTCAATGAGCAGGTGAGCATTTGACAGTGTTGAATGATGAGAAGAGATCTTGCTTACGTAATAACCAACTGTGTAGGATGGTGAGATTTTTGTAGTCAATTGGGGATATATGCCAAAATTTGTACATATTTTTATTTTTTTTAATTTTATATTTTGGTGAAGAGCCATACTCTGCACTGTTCAGGGCTTTGTGCTCAAGGATCATTCCTGGTGATACATGGGGCAGGGGTGGTAGTGGTGGTGCTGTTACCGCTGCTATAAGCAGTGTTTGGGATTAAACCTCTGTCACTGTGTGCAAGGCTAGTGCACTGTACTATCACTTGACCATTCTTTTTCTTTCAGTTTTTTTTTTTTTAGGAAAGAATAAAAGTGCGATTGGAATGCTTTTCTGGGAATGGACTTTTCTGGGAACTTGGGAGTGGACTAAGTTATAAAAAGGAAGATGCTAGACTCCAGTGGAAATGAAGGTGAGCTAGAGAAGGAACAGATGGGATTAGAAAAAGGAAACTGGAAGAAAGGAGAATTGGGAAGGAGCAAGAGAAAAGACAATGCGTGCGGAAAGAGAAAAAAGGTTGGGACCTGGGAGAACAGAAACCTCAAGTCCTTTAACCCTTTAGCAGAAGTCTTTCTGAAAGAGCTATTATAAACTCATGCTCCTTTAAACTAAAGCAAATAAAGTCTGAGAGAAGTCTTATTTCCATACACCCTCTGTTTCACCTGGTGCTGGACTCCCTAGGAGATGGATGAAGAGGGGGTCTTACTCTAAGATTCCAAAGGAGTCTGACTCCAAGATAGGGGATCTTCGACTTAGTGCAAAACTCTCTTGTATGCATCACTTAAGTCTTCTTATACATACATATATATACATACATAACCAGTATATATAGCTAATGTACACAACTTGATGATTCAACACACATATGCATGGTGAAATGATTAGCACAAATCACACTGATCCACATATTACTCTCTCAAAGGGCAAGCCCCATGCATATGTAATAGTAAGTGCACCTGGACTCTACTATCTAGTGAATTCTTAATTCAGCACCATTCATGAGAATTCTCACTCCTCAAGTTAGATCTCTAGATACCTTCATTCCAACAGCCATCTATCTGTACCCAAGATGTCTGGTAGTGGGGAGGAGACCTTGAACTTGGCCTTGTTGGATGAGCAGAGACACTGGGAGCTGTGATGGAGCCACTGTCACTGACATCAAGTAGCTGAATTTACAGAGTAGGATCCCAAATCCAATATAAAACTGGAAAGTGAGATAGGAAACATCAAAGGTAACAAGACTGGAGGCTGGAGGGCCCCCTTCTCCTCAGTAACTCCCCTCTCATGGGGGTGCCTTGGAGTTTTATTAGACTCCCTGTTCTCCAACCCCCTCTCCCTCTAATCTCTACTCTTTGCCGAGTCAGCCTCCTAACTGCTTCTCTCATCTGTATCTTCTTGCTTCATCACTGCTACCATGCAGAACAGTGGAGACAGATGAGTTCTGCATGAAGGTGACCCCCAAGGTGAGGGCATCAAAGTCCCTCCGACATCCCACTCTAGATTAAATGTGCTGTTTCTCATGAATAGATAACACCAACAGGGATGCTAAATGATCTTTTTCCCTTTCATTCTGGAATAAGGATTTTGCCCTTAATGTTTTTTTTAATACAGTCCTGTCTCATGTCTCAGAAAATTGCTCCTTTTGATGTCCATTAGCCTGATAAAGTCTGATAAATATTTTAGGGGGCCTTGGAAGGTAAACAGGAGGGGTCCAGGTAGATATCTCTGAAGTCCTGTGACATAATGCTGGGTACAGCTCAGTGACAGCGACACTTGGTAGAGCTGTCATCCTAGTTTACACTCTGCTCCTGCCTCATGCATGACACCAACCTGGGCTGAACAGAGCTTTTACATAGGGCCTCTGAGTGGGGAGGGACAGGCTAATGGAGAAATGGGGCACAAAGTAAGACACAAAAGCAGAATCTCATGTTGATGGAGCAGAAGGAGTGAAGAGAGTACCTGACCTCACTCTCTGGTGCTGGGGTTCGAACTTAGGGCCTCACACTTACAAGGCAAATGCTCTGCCACGGACTTACATCCCTGGCTATGAAGAGTATTTAAATGTGTAGGAGCCCTCTTCCAGGAGGCCTACCCAGACCTTCAGGTCTGCAATCAAGAAAGAAACAAGTGACAATTACAGAACCTGAGCAGGCTACCTCCTGAGAATGTTCCTGAGGCATAAGGAAATTTCTGGCCCTGTTCGTTGAGGGGCTTACTCTACCCCAAACCCTGCTGAGTGTCGACAAAGCTAGTGGCTTAAAACTCCACATCTGCCCATGCTGAGTGGAAAGTCATTTAGTAGCTCCTTCTCTCTCACATGCAGCATTTTTATAGGGCACAGGAAAAGAACCCATGAAAGAAAGGAATCAAAAACAATTTTATATCTCCACCAGAGTGGTACCAACCTCTCTCATCCTGAGATACCCTCCCTGGGTGTTCTTTCAGCTTTCTGAAGTGTGTTCCAGAAACAGCAGCTCCCCACCCTAACTTCCCATGTACCTCATAAGGAGAGATCCTGTACATTGAGTTCCATTTCTTTTTTAAATTTTTAAAGAATTTTCATGCATTAGCATAACCAAGGCTCCCAGCAGCCTGGAAGTATGTGCCTATAATGACTTTCCCAGCCTGTTGGAAAATAGAACTTCTCTATTTATAGCATTCTTATAAGCACCCTGGGAAACAACAGTTGGGAAAGGTCAGTGTGGATAACTCTGTAAGCACGATTGTAAAGTTCGTTGGTTTCACTTAACATCGGCATTAAAATGCCGCTGTGCTGCTGTGGCTGCCGACTTGGTTCTGAGATTTGCAGAACAGAGCTGTCCCATACTATACATCACTGTGCCCTTCTTACCAGCTGTACATCAAGTATCAAAAAGTAAAAATGCGGCCACAATGAATTTTTGATATCTACACCTTTGTCTGCATTTCTGAATATATCCTCGCAACATTCTTGGAATCACTGGGCCATATATTAGAAGCACTTCTATGGTCCTTGTTGACACAAATTGTCATTTTGTACTCAGCAAAAGGCCATACCTATTTCTACTCCTGCTTACAGACGTGTGTGAGTTCTTACCGCATGGAAAATGAAAATAAAATGAACCTTCAGTAACAATATTGCAAATCACAGTCTCTAAAAGAAAAATAAGGCAGAGAGAGAAGGAAAAAAATAAGTTCAACACAGAGGAAGACAGAAGTGAGGGTAGAGATGAGGGTGGGAGGGAAACTGGGGATCTTGGTGGTGAGAAATGTGCACTGGTAAAGGGTAGTGTACTGAAAGCCATGAAAAACTTTATAACAGTGTATCTCATGGTGATTCAATTAAAGAATTTAGTTATAAAAATGTACCATCATAATAATGTGGAAAATAACACATTTGGTTTCATTTTAATAGGCAAGAAACATGATTTCCAAAGTGGGATTCCTGGGGGAGAATGGCAACTGGAGCTAAGATTTGGGTCGGAAAGATGAGAGTTTCTTCTCACTAGCTTCTAATTATGGATCTAAACAGGTTTTCAGCTTGGACTTTACTTTTAACCACCGATTTCTTGCACCAAGTCATCCACAAAGGCAGTGCCTAATTAGGATTTTATAAATGTGACTCTGATCAGGAAAAGCCCCCAATTAACCCTCTGCTATAACTTCAGGGACAAACTGTAATTGAAAAATGATCAAGCCAGGGATTCAGCAGAGTAAATGTGTCAAGGTACAGCTCAAATACTCCAGAAGGAAATTGGGCAAAGTGACCTTTCCTGGGGGGCCAGGAGAGGAAAGATCTTTGTTCCCAACTGAATTACTGCTTAGTGCTCCCCATGCTGTGAGCCAGCACCATGCCATCTCTGAGATGGCACCCAAGGTTTCTGTTGGATCCAACAGGTAGCACCACTACTATTTGGTGAGTAAAGCTTTATTTGGAGACCCGAGATGGGCCAACATAGACTTAAGATAGTAGGGAGCAAGGGTGATGCCAAAGAAGCTCAGAGTTAGCTGGTGTCACTGGGTGGGATAAAAGAAAAATCAGGCTGCCTCTGGGTGGGCCCAGATCACATCAAAAGTTGAAGCTAGTGGATCAGGTAGTTTTACAGCTGAGCAATGTCAGATACACCTGTTAGGGATGCAAGTAGATTGCATTGTTTGAGAATTGACCAGAGAGCAGGTGGTCACTTGGTATCTGCTCTTCCCTCAGAGTTCTCAATCTAGGGGCCAGAGATGTGTTAAAATGATTGCCTTGATGTCACTGACCCTAGTTCAGTCTCTGGCATTTAGCCATACCAGGAGTGATCCTTGAATATAGAACCAGGAGTAAGACCACTGTGGCCTCAAAATGACTAGATATAAAACAAAACAACACTCCAAACATTTTTTCAAAAGGGTTTCAATCTAGTCAGAGGAGAGATGTAGGTTTCAGAAGACTCAAATGAAATGGTGAAAATATTATAGATCAATGCACAGTGAGTTCTAAGCATAGGGAGATGACTTCTTGATGGTTGAGGTGACAATTGGGGTGATGTGGAAGGGCTTTGAGATTTTCTAAGAGTAGATGACAAGGAAACCATCCCAGGCAAACAGAGAAAGAACACGTTAGTGTTCCCTTCTCTCCTCTCTGTTGCCAAAGAAGGAATGAGTGTTGGGGCATAGGGAGAGTTGCCATGTATTGTATGTCCCCTGCATATACAAGCTGAAGGCATTTTTCACTGGTAAATAAAAACAAGCTCTGGTCTCCAAGGAACTTCAAAATCAACTAAGGAATTGGCAGAAAGGCCTGTAACCCTGGTTGCGCTGCCTGCTTAACTCTTCAGAGAGTGGGAAAGCTTACTGCTCAGGAGGAGGAAGAACCATATCAATGAGCCTTGGAGGGTGAGAAGGAGGAAGGCAAGACTAGGGCAAAGGGGCTGCTGGAACCGAATGTAAGAACACAGATTGTATGTTCTCTGCTGGTAATGGCATTCTAGGGTTTGGGGTCAGGAGGAGGAGGAGAAAGAAGAAAAGGAGGAGGAAGTTAGCTGCAATCACAACAATAACCAACTTTGCAACATGCTTCTCACTTTTGAAGACTTACCAGATTCCTTCTAAATTCACCATCACTGCAAAGTTCTGAAAAGTTCACTGAAAAATGTGGGGGAAGTGACCTGGTTTCTATTTTCCAGGAACTACAACAAGTGTCCAGTGCAATACCCTAACCCCCCCACCTCTGCCCCATCACACGGTATACACACATACACATACAGAACATCTTCTACTTTATGCAAACTAGTAGTCTAGCTCCACTGCCAAGGTAGGACACTGTCCACACTTTTCTCCTCAGTAGTGTTGGTCACATGGTTATCCAGTGGCTCCACTTGATGTTTAACAGACACTTTTGGCTCACTATGTCCAGCATTAAGCTCAAGGTGCCCACACTCAGCTCTCAGAGTCCATTTCCTAGGTCTTCTGCAAAGGGTCCTTCTTTGATCTGTCTCACAAGCCCAAATATTGCTGCCTGAACCTCCCAATCCATCTCTCAGCTAAGCTACTGCCATGTTTGGCTGGCCACCCTTCTCTCTCTCTCTCCCTACAGTGACAGCCTATACTGATGTAGGGAGCCTGAATGGGGGATTTGAGATCCTGAGTGTGTACTCTGTCAGCATCTGGCTTCCCAGTGGGAATGGGTTTGGAGGTGTCACACCTGCTTAAGAAATTCCTAGGAGGGCCCGGAGAGATAGCACAGCAGCGTTTGCCTTGCAAGCAGCTGACCCAGGACCAAAGGTGGTTGGTTCGAAACCCGGTGTCCCATATGGTCCCCCGTGCCTGCCAGGAGCTATTTCTGAGCAGACAGCCAGGAGTAACCCCTGAGCATCACCGGGTGTGGCCCAAAACCCCAAAATTAATAAAAAATAATAAATAAATAAAAGAAATTCCTAGGAATCTGTGAGCTAGATATCATTTCCTAATCCTGGGATCCTTCATCTGTAAGGTGAGGATGATAATAGCATTGGAATCAAAGGTTTAGTGTGTGATTTGAGTTAAAATAAAGCCTTTACAATGCTTAGCATCTATTTTCAGCCTGAACAGACATAGGGACTTCATTCCTTTTCCCAATTCTTTGTGATACTGTATTAAAAAATAAATAGAAAAGAAAAAGTAGAACAACTACAATTGAAGAATATAGTGAAGACAGCTGGAAAGAAGATCCTTGGGCTTAAGACCAAATAGGATGTTGGGAGGTAGCTCCATGGAAGAGCACAGGCATGGCATGCCTGAACTCCCAGCTTTTGACCCTGGCACCAGAGAACCAAACCAAAAATGTCTGAGTGACTGCCATCACAAACAAAAAACTGCAGTTAGGAGTAAACCCAAGGCAGCAAAGGGGCTGCAACCTACTTTCCCAGCAGTTCTTCCAACATAGAAGCAAAGGACAATTGGAACCCCTAAGTGTTCCCTACTCTTGGGACAGGTTGGTATATGGGTCTGAAGGAAACTGCTGGCTGCAGAGAGCTATGTGATGCCAGGTGCTGGAACAGACTGAATACTCACCTCATGTTATATGCAGAGCTGCCCTCTCTGGCTAAGAAGTCAGCCCCAAGTCTGCTCTGGGCACAATCTTTGGATCTGATGGTTGACAGGTCACACAATGAGGTTAATGATGAGCAAGAAACTAACTGAAGGGGCTGAGCTAAGAGCACTTGGCTCAGTTGACTGTGCTGCAGATGACAAGACCCTGGTTCCATGCCTGGCTTTCTGAGCATGGCTGCATGTGGCACAATTGTCTCCCTGAGAGTAGCCACAGTCCTGGTGGTTCCTGGCATCACAGAGTATAAGCAGCATCTTTAGGCCCAGATATTACCAGGAATAAACCATGTGCCCCTGATGGCTTTAGGAATCTATACAAAGATTCTCAAAACTACTCCATTAAAATGTATGATGATGAACAGGAAATTTTCTGCTAGAGATGAGTTCAGGAAAAAACTGATAAGGAAGTTATCTATTGCATGTGAGAAAAGAACATAAGGAAATGCTCCTATTTACATTCTAGGACCTACAGAAAACTAGGCCATTGAAAATGGAATAGAGGAAAGAGGGTAGGGAAAAACAATCAAAAAATTCCAGAAACAAGCAACATAAGTGAAAAATCAATCAGGAGGGACTAGAAAGATAAGAATTAAGGTGCTTGCCTTGCATGCAACCATCTCTGTTTGATCCCTGGCACAGCATATGCACCACCAAACATCTCCATGAGTCACCCCTAAACACAGAGCCAGGAGCACGCCCTGGATATTGCTGAGTATGGCCCAATACCTTTGACCCTCAAATAAATAAAAATATATCAAGAAAATTGGAAATAGAATTACTGAGTTGGAAAGATAGGATTGTAGCAATCTGAGCTATTGGATATTACAATTCAGATATATGAATTTTGTGGACAGGGAATGGTTAAATAGTCATGTGGGACTGAAGTAAATCTGGTGACAGGTGGGCTACAGTTTTTTCTCTGCAGATCTAAGCAGGACCCCATAGGGTTCATGCGAGGGTGACATATAGAGAAAAAGATGCTGCCTGGAAAGATGGAGTCTTGTGCATCCAAGAGCACTGCCAGTGCATGAATAAAGATTAGGAAGGTTTGGGTTGGGAAGATGGCAGCTTAACATCATCCAGTGCCTGTCCCAGAACCCTTCCAATACATTCCCACTAGGTGCTGCCAAGCAGCATGCACCATGAATGATAGAATCTGGGCTAGAGAAGTCTCATTTGTGCCACTAAGCAGGCACAGTTACCTAAGCAGTAGTTCTGAGTGTGGGGCTGGATGAGCAATATCAGCCACTGCTACTGTCTATCTGTATCCCCAGCAAACCCCCATGAGAAAGTCACACCCCAAGGTGGAGCCTGAGGGAACTGCTTCTGCAGAGGAGAATTTAAGGGCCCCAGAGAAGAACAACGCAGAGGTTCCCAGAGTATCTCTGCTCCTTTTTGAGTCAATCCACCGATCTCAGCTGGATCAAGTCAGGATGCTGGTTAGTGCCCCCTCACTTGGGACCTGCACACATATCCTGTTGGGCTTACTGTGTCTGGGCACTGCTTGCTTTGTTATTAGTAGAGGCCAGTGGTTCTCTCCAGTGACCTCGAGGGAAAGGGCTTGTGTACCTTTCTGGGGACTAGGGGGCCTGACCCAGCCCCTGCTCTCAACCTCATCCATGAGCTAAATCTTTTCCTCCTGGCAGACCTGATCCTCTCTTCACTGTCAGCTGCCTCTTTCCAGCCATCATCATCACAGCTCAAATCTGGGAAACCTTAGGTGAGACCAACCAGGATGCCCATGGCATCACTCCCAACTCCTTTCTCCTCTTTTCTTTCTTCTATTTCCTCTCTCCCCTCTCCTCTACCTCTTTTATGCCCCCTTCCCCATGTAAATATCTCCCTCTTTCCTCTTCTCTGTCTCACACCCCATCTCTCATTCTAATTCTCCTCTCTCCCCTTTCTTTTCTTCCCTTTCTTCTTTGTTCCCCATCTCTTCTTTCTCTTCTTCCATTCTGTTTTCTCCTTCCCTTAACCCTTTTTACAGTCCCATGGTATATGTCTGCATGCCCTCTCTATCATTCTTTCTCATACACACATATCTGCCTAGACTTGAGAAGCTGCTGCTGAAGGAATTTTGATCAACCAGACACTGGTCCCCTTGTACTCCAGGCCTTCCTTTTTCCTGTTCTCTTCAGAACCATGGACAGCAGCACAGTAGCCACACTGGAAACATTAAATCCTGGAGGCTGTCATAGGTCACACTGCTGAGCCCTAGATGTTCCAGTTACTTCTACAAAATCATTTGGGCTTTTTCTCCACCTCTCCTCAATCCAGTCCCTATACCCAATTTGTCTCCATTGAAGCAGAGCTGTTTTCAACCCACCCTCCACAGCTACAAAGTACTGGGTGTAGTGACACACTGCCCAGTCACTGTCCTGTCATATCTTTTGGGGGTCCTACATAGACACTCCCCCCAGACAGCCTATTGAGGTCTGGGCACTGTCTGCATCTCAGCCTGGCCTCCTTCTGCTCACTGATCCTCATTATACCTTGCAATGACTGCAGCAATTTTCTCTCAGGTTTTTTCTGTGCTTCTGTTCTGAAGACTGACTAGCTCTTCTACAAGAACACGAACCCCATGTTGCCTATAAAACTCCTGCCAATGCCCAGTCAAAGAATAGGCTTTTATCACTTCCCTTGGCCAAGTGATTTGGGTTCTGCATTCAAGCTCTATATACTTACAATGGATCCTGCAAATCTATTATTGTTACTTCAGTGTCATGATGATGTGTGTTTCTCATTGCTACTCAGCTCCTGAAGCAGGTGCTGGGTTGGTTTATCACTGTCTCCAGAATCAAATAGTTGAAGAATAAATGAAGGCTAGGTATATGTAAGGCACTGAGTAAGTATGTGAATGTATGTGATCCCTAATACTACATCTGAGCATCACCAGGGATGATCCCTAAGCATGGAACCAGAAATAAGATCTGGGTTGGGTGTTGCCCCAAGTGTGTGTGTGTGTGTGTGTGTGTGTGTGTGTGTGTGTTGGGGAGGCTACCACCTGTTGACCTTGCATGCTTTCTTCAAATTAAGACATTTAGAAACATCTAAAGTATTGGGGAAGATGCAAAAATATTAGAGTCCTGGGCACTATTAATAGCACAATAAGGTTCAAGTCTGGAGGCTCCTCCAAAGTCTAAGACACGAGCCAGAGAGAGCATCCTAGTATGTAAAAGGACCTCAATTCAGCCTTCCCCCAAACCACTGATATAACATGACTTCTAACTCATCTGAATACTATGTGGTTAGGCTCCAGAATCTAAAACTAAAGCTATTTCATGATCCATCCATTCATCTCCCTTCTGAGGACCAAAATTGGTATCTCACAGGCTTCCTGCACTGATGACAACATAAATGCCACTAGCAAAGAAACAGACAAGGGGAAGTGAGGAGAAAAGTGTGTGTGTATGTATGGAGAAAGCACTGAAATCATTCATAAGGAATCCATAAGGAGGTGGACTCAGCACTATAGTGGGCAGGCAGACCAAAAGCCTGGGGAAAGGCTAATCTTTGCCTTGTCCCAGCTCCACTGCTGCCAACAAACACTCAGGCCAACCCAGAACCTACTTTCTCATTAGCCTTCCTTTGTTCTGCCCAGTCTTCAGGGGGTAGGATGGGGTGGTAGGGCCATTCATGAAATGGCCACAGATGAAGTGATGCTTCTCCAGCCTAACTCAGATGCTGTACTGACTTCCACAAGGGACTCTGGAGACTTTGGGACTCTGGAGCTAAGTGTCTGGGTTTTAATCTGATTCTAACCCTTCTTGACTATGTGGTCTCAGGCCACATGCAGTCCTCTGTGCTTCTATGTAAAAGGAGAACCACTTCATGGGGATTACCCTCAGTTTGTATGCTACTTCTAGTGGGAGATTTCTGTCCTTCATACATTCATCAGGATATGCCCACCTCAATCTACCCCAGCTATATCTTATCCCAAGGACTGTCTTGTCCCTGTACACCTGCTCCCAGACCTTCCCCACTCCCATATTCTGTGGGTCATTTCCATTTTCCAGTAGTCACACTAAAAATGACACAAGCAGCATTGCCTTGAATAATATCCTCAATTAAGTCAATTTAGCTATTTATCATCTCCACATGAGATCAATATTCTAATCTGAGACACTAGGCATGCTAGTTTCTCTCATCAAGTCTTTAATTCACTGTATCTGTTCCCCTAAATGCACACAACCATGCAGACCAGTCTCATCCTAGGGCTGGATGGTAGCTTGTGGCTGTGACCCTCCTGTGCCTGAGTGCCATGAGAACCATGAGCATACTGGTCTCTCCACGTATGTGGCAGATTCCCCATAAATGCTGATTAAATAAAGGAAAGAAAACAACACTGAGAAGTCTGTTCTTGCCCTTGACCAAGCCCACAATATTCTCTCCTCTTTCATTGTACAGTCATTCAGCAATAATTTGGAGGACAAGTCCCGGATACAAATATCCAAGGATCTTTCCAAAGAAAATAGAAGGAGCTGCTTATGGACCTGGAGATGTAGGAAGAGCCATAGGTAGAGATGAAAGAAAAGAGGTAGGCTAGTTAAGGCTGGTTTGAGTTAAGGGTAACAGGCCAATTTTTTAGGGAGCCTTTGACCTTGACTTAAGGCAGAGAAGGAAAGAGGTGTCTCCCACTGGTTTTCTTACAGTTTCCTAGGTATGGACTGGCAAACAAAAAGCAGCAGGATGAATTAAAGAGAAAATACTTTGGTGCACACACAGTTGTGGGCAGCAGCAGAAAAGTTGAGGGCCAGTCTATCAGAGCCCTAGATCAGTCTGCCTGCACTCAGAAAAGACAGATGTATGTACTGGGATAAAATGACATGTTTATGGCTGAACATTGATTCTAAGATTCTTGCTTCCTATCTTCAGGCCCGAGTCTTCAATGCTATCTCTTGATAAAGATGAGAATGCATTAAAGCTCTTTGAAGAGGACCTAGGGATATGAAACAAATAGGTTATTGAAATGCAGTTAACTACTCAGTAATATATTTGAAGAAAATTAATTTTTTATCCTGCCAGTGCACTGAAGCCACCCATAATAAATGTGCACTGACTCCTCTTCACAGGTTTAAGATAAAAAAAAATCAGAATTTCAGTGGATATCTTTAGAGAAACATAATTATAATTTAGTTGACATATCTCATATCTTGGTGCTGGTGAGCAAACCTCCCCTGAATAATTCAAATAATAAATTCTGCCCCCTTTGGAAAACTGAGTTGATCCTGAGTGGAATTGGTTTAAGTACTTCCCTCTCCAAAGACACTTATACGGCAGCCAGAGAGCATAGCATGCTCCTGTACTTCAAATCTCTCCTGGACTTCTCAGGTACTGGTTCTATGAGCCAGTCACTTCCAGTCCATGGGACTTATTGCTATCAGCCTTATATCTGCCTGGGTGGTGTCTGGCAGCTCCCTGGCTGGATAGCAATAGAGAAAAGCATTCATGTCAGAGGTAGCTCCTGAGTCTCCAGCACAAACCCTCTTCTCAGATTTCTCACACTCATTGTGATGTCAGGATGTCATCAGGCCACATAGCACACCACATTGCTCATCTGAACTGCACAGGGGTCCCCTAGTCCCCCTGCAGAGGCACTGGTTGTCAAGGCTTATTTGCACATCACAAGATTTACACTCCAGAGAAGGCTAGCAAAAGAGCAGGCAGCCTTGTTGATTGGTACAGCAGAGAAATTGGGCTATTTCTTTGAACAAGTTCAGTCTAGTAATCTTGGGAGAACTTGTTGCAATCTTTAGGGACAGTTCTCAGTTTTATATCCATTAGAAGATCCATGATCTGAAAATTAGGCTTCTATGGTTACTTGTCAAGTGGAATTTCACATCTGGGGTTTGGTCTACTATAAAGTTTGGGGAAGAATTTAAAATCTAATACTACCTCTACTTTTCTAAACCACCTTTCTGTCTATCCACAGCTCCCCAACCCCACCAAAACAAATACAAAACTGATGTATACCGTCTGTCCATTGCTCTGAAAGAAAGTGAAATAGTATGAACTGTTCCATGTCTCAATTAATTCTAAGCACACTTTTCCAGGTTAACCCTTAGCATATGTTTCAAGGTTAATACTCAGCATGATCTTCTGAGTTAATGTTCAGCATACACTTCCGGGTTAACACTCAGCATGCATTTCCCAACTGCAGATTGGGTGCAAAGCCAAATGTGCTGATATAGAACTTCCGTTTTATTATAGCTGTCATTAGACAATGACATAAAACCAGTGGCACTTTGACAAGAATGACAAGAACATCTCTTTCTTCTGGCTTTCATTCAAGGAACTAGTCTTCAAACTGGATCAAGGGGGCTCTATCTAATAGTTCCATATTGGTTAATGCTAGCTAGATTGTCGAGTCTGCTTTGAGTGTCACAGAGAATTTCTCAACCTGTGGAACCCAACCTTCCAACAGTAGTGTCAGAAATGTTGTGCATCTAGTATTAGAGTTAGAGTCAATTAAAAGCATGCATAAAAAAATATACAGCATGCAGGATTGTTCTCCAGAGAGGAAATGAGGGCTCATCTTTTAAGGGGAGACTAGTGCTGGGCGATGAAGGCAATACCAAGGAGTGGTGAGCTCTTCTGGTTCCTCAGGGATGCTAGGTGGCTTCCTGGTCTTTCCCAAGGACTATTTTGGGGAGCCTGCATAAACAAGCCCTACCCCAGTACCCCACAAATCATGTCTGAGGGGGAACATTCTCCTTAGAAATCAGCTAATAGGGCCGAATTATGAAAAGTTCTATTTTTATTGCCTCAAACTCTTAGATAAACTTCTATTTGTTGCTTTCAGGAACTTTTTAAAATATAAATCTTTATTTAAGCACCATAATTACAAGTATGTTTGTAGTTGGGTTTTTCAGTTATAAACAAAATACCCCTTTAACCAGTGCAATATTAAGTAATTACATGTTTCCACAAATCCTGAGGAAAAGGCACAATGAAGTCACTTTAGAGGCAAAAGAATGGAACCACAACTACACAAGCATCATTGGCAGAGACTGTTGGGGAGAGATGAAGGGAAGGATTTTGAGGAGGGGAGCAGCCCTAGATTATTAACTGTGATTCCCCAGAACCGTAAGGGTAATTATCAGTGAAGAAAAGGAGCAGAGGAGTCTGAGAAGGAGGATAGATGAGGGTGTGGTATGGTCCAGACTTGATAAGTGAGAGAAGGACCAAGAGCATCTGGGTCTCTGGGGAGACTGGATCATGAAATGAGACTAATTTCATACTTTGACCCCCCCCCACAAACTGTAGGATAACAAGGGAGTATTGTGTAGAGCTTCTAAGTGGAATCTAGAACAATCCCTACCCACCACTGATTCTCCAAATATAGCCACTTCCTCACAACTTTGGAACTAGACCCATTCATAATCTTTTTTAAACTAAACTCCATTACTACACCCCATCTTTCCTTCTGCTCTCTCCATATTCCTACTCCTCACCTTGTTTGTCTACCAAGATAAGCCCCCTCATACCACAGTCTACCTCACCCTCCAAAACCCCCATATCCAACTTCGATGCAAGGATAGAAGACATTTGAAGCCCCATCAGATTAGAAGCTTTCTCCCTGCTTCAACCCATAACCATATTAAATCAACAAAGAACACAGCTCTAACACAGGCTAACACAGGCTCCACAACATGATCACACAGGGTCCCATCCCAGGTATATCCTTGGCTTGGGTTCCTCTCTTGAGAAGTGTAGAGGGAGCTGGCCTCAGCCAGAAATGCTTCTCCTACAGACACTGCAGTCTGAGAGGTGCAGCCAGTTGCATCTTGTGATGCTGTGGTCTGTGAGTGCTGCTCCCATCCTGTCTATCCCATCCCATCCCATCCCATCCAGGATATGCCTATCCTTGGCATGCATCTCTTTACCTAGATCTTCCAATCACTGCTGCAGTAAAATCTATTATCCCCTCACTTTAAAGAGAAATGGAGGTGCCAAGCAGCTCAATACTATGCCCAAGGTCAAGGTCACACAGTGCATCTGGCTGAAAGGGAAGCCTTGCTCCTGGCAGCCTGAGCTTCTGTCAGCAGCTGCAGCTTTGACTGTGGGGCCAATGCTGACAAGCTCTCTAGGGGAGATGCAAGCACCTGTGCCTCTGAGGAGCTTAGCTCCAAACCACTATGAGGGCGCTATTACTCAAGAAAGGAAAAATGGGACCAGAGTATTAGTGTAGTAGGTAAAGCACTTGCCTTGCATATGGGTTTGACACTCCAGGAGTATGAATGGTCCCCAAGAGTGATCCCTGAGTGCAGAGCCAGAAGTAAGTCCTGCTCTCTACTAGATGTGTTTTCTTCCCCCAAACAAACAAAGCAAACAAAATCAGCATTCTCATGTTGGACCAGATATCATAGAGTTAGCTGATAAGGACACAGCAGGCCGGAGACTAGCAAGTATCTACAGGGAAGGAGAAAAGACTTGGAAGGGAGAATTCTATTTCACCTGAAAACATTTAGCCAGGGGTATTTGCATTAGAGCACTGGCTGTGGGAGACTGCAACTGCTGAAGGCATGGGGGCAATAAAGTTCCCTCTGTAAACACCTGTGTTCAGAGTGGGCCTTCATCCCTCTGACTCAGAAGGAAGCATAGAAATTCCAAGCAGGACAACTATTCAGAAGCTCACACAAGAGAACAAAGCAAGAGGCAGGAAGGGGACTCATGGGGTTAGGGGTACTGGATATGTGAAGTGAGGCTCCCAGCAGCTGACCTCATTATTTTATTTAAATCCACTTCCTGCCTCATCAGGTGTAGGATTAATGTATACTGATAAGAGACCTTTAAAAACCATTGTTTATGGCAGCGGTACTAATAATTTTCTAAGTACTCCACAGTCTAATCCCACTCTCTCCTCAGTAGCTTGGGGGCAGTGTCCTTGTGAAGACTGACTTTGACACTAGTCAAAGGAAGGGCTGCTGATGGACCAGACATTCATGGAGGGGGACAGAGCCCAGGCACCCTGACTTGTAGAATTGCTTCTTCAGCCTTTTCTCCCATTAGCTCAACGACTGAACTACTGACTCAACTACTGAACCCAAATGGGCAGCAATAGCAAACACAAGTGAGGGAGAGAGCAGATGCCTACTTGTATCCCAGAATTCCCTGGGTTCTTCGTCTAACACAGTCTAGATTGTAGATATACTGCCAGAAATCCCTGTTGTGATAATGCTTGATGAGATCTTAGCAGGATACTCCCTGTGTATAGAGTGATTATCCTAGTCTTCTGCAGGGTGGGCTCTGATTTTTTTTTTAATTTTTGTTTGTTTTGAGACTATCTTTTTGTGCTCAGAGCTTACTTTTGGTTCCATGCTTATGGATCACTCTTGATGAACTCAGGGAACCACATGGGGTGCCGTGGATCAAACCTGGGTAGGCAAGACAAACACCCTACCTGCTAACTATCATTCCAGAACTCATGGGCTCTGGATTTTTGAACAGCTCCTCATTTCAGTGGTGACTACATATATACATGCACAGCTTGCTTCCTTTCCTCTGATCCCAGATTTTTGCTGGGTTCTTAATTACTAGCAAGGCTGGTTTGGTAATGACTTCTGATGTTTACTGAGCAGAAATGCCTGTGTATCATACTGACAGGGTGAACCAGAAGCCATTTGTATACAGAATCCCTGGAAATCACAAGAGTTTTCTGAATAAATAATAATAATAATAATAATAATAATATTATCATAACTTTTTTGGTGGGGGCTTGCTTGGGCCACATCTAGTAGTGTGGCTTACTCTTACTTCTAGTTCTCAGGGATCACTCCTGAAAGGTCTCAGGACACCATATATAGTGGTGGGGTTTGAAACCAGGATGAGCCATTGGCAAGGCAAATGCCTTAACCTCTTTAATGTTTTTCTAGATTAATGTCTCTAAATTCTTGAGCTCTCACATCCACTTGATATTCTAATCTTGCACCTCATGCAATTCCCTGATCTTTCTGCCCTGCCCTAGCTATGAATTTTTATAGGGATATTAGGTACTCTCACCCCATGCCTGATCATGGGCACTTCTATGCATTTGGGTTTGGTAGGCCATACCTTTCAGGCACGGAGGTATAAAGGAGGGCTTATAACTCTGGGGATTATACCAAGAGAAGTTCTGCCAGTGACCTACCCTGCATTGAGATAGGCCTCCTCATTTCTCCCTCCACATGTACCCCATCACCCTAGGCCACAGCAGCATCCCTCAGCCTGAAAAAAGAAAGAAAACAAGGATCTGAGCTGAAGGCATCCCCCAGGAGCACTACTGACCATTTAATTACAAGGTCCAATCAAACTAATTACATTGTAGGGACCCAGTGGACACTAGGTGATTAAGGTTTGCAAAAGCAGCTGGTTTCTGGGCTCTGGTGGCAGAATCAGTAAATGGAGCAGTGAGTCCTGTCACAAAGAGCAAGGGATTCAAGAGAAAGCAAATTACCTTGTAGGAGCAAACTTCCAAGGTGTTCAGTAGGACCCATGCCTTTTTATGCTTGGAGAGGGAGGTCCAAGGAAGAGGAGGTCTCCTCCCCCCAAAAAAACCCTCATCAGCATAGTAACAAGACTGCATGACTGAGACAGAGCTATGTCCTGTGCAGATCAGACCACGGCACTCGCCAGCGACATGAAGGGCAGATGGTAATGACAACAGAGCTACCACCACCAACAGCTGCACTATTAACACCACCACTAAAGACAAGCCATGCTATCATACCAATGGCCACATGACCACTGTCACCATTTACAACAGTCACACCATCTACACCAGCAATCGTGCACTACCACCATATCTTACAACAGCTATACTGCCACAAAAAAACCACACTATCACCACCAACCGCTGTATTATCACCATCACGGTTAACAATAGCCACACCATCACCAACACCTACAACAGCCACAATTACCATCACCATCTCCAATAGCTACACTACTACCACCAACATCACTAAAACAGCAACAGAAATAACAATTGCTGATTGGTTAGATTGGGCCCCCCCCTCATGTGCTTCATCTCAACCCACCTGGTGCTCAGGGATGGGGATTCAGGGATTCACACCCTTGCATTTCTCCAATGGCAAATGCAACCAGGCTGAGGGAAGCTTGCAGAAAAGGAACTGGAGCCACCAAGTGTGAGGATTTGTGTATGGATCTCAAAGTGTTTTTGAAGGTGCTCTAGGGAATGTTGAAGGGCATCTTGGTTGTTCCCAGAGTCTGGCTATTGTAAATAGTGCTGCAATGAAAATAGGTGTGAGGAAGGCATTTTTGTATCGAGTTTTGGAGTACCTAGGGTATATCCCTAGAAGTGATAAAATGGGATAAAATGGGAGCTCAATTTGCAGTTTTTTGAGGAATCTCCATATTGTTTTCCATAAGGGCTGGACTAGATGGCATTCCCACCAGCAGTGAATGAGAGTATCTTTCTCCCCACATCCCTGCCAGCACTGATTGTTCATATTCTTTTTTATTCTTTTTGTTTTATTTTTGGGTCACACCCAGCAGTGCTCAGGGGTTACTCCTGGCTCTATGCTCAAAAATCGCTCCTGGCAGGCTCAGGGGACTATATGGGATGCTGGGATTTGAATCACCGACTTTCTGCATGAAAAGCAAACGCCTTACCTCCATGCTATCTCTCCAGCCCCTGTTCATATTCTTTGTGATGTGTGACAGTCTCTGGTGTGAGATGGTACCTCATTGTTGTTTCGATTTGCATCTCCCTGATGATTAGTGATGTGGAGCATTTTTTCATGTGCCTTTTGACCATTTGCATTTCTTCTTTGAGAAATTGTTCATTTCTTCTGCCCATTTTTTGATGGTGTTAGGTTTTTGTTCTTGTTCAGTTCTGTCAATATCTTGTATATCATAGTTATTAGTCCCTTATCTGATAGATATTGGGTGAATAGCTTCTCTCTTCTGTGGGTGGCTTTTGTATCTTAGGCATTATTTCCCTTGAGGTGCAGAAGCATCTCAGCTTAATATAATCCCATTTGTGTATATGTGCTTCAACTTGTTTGGAGAGTGCTGTTTCTTCCTTGAAGATACCTTTAGTTTCAACGCCCTGCAGTATTTTACCTACATGTTGTTCTATATACGTTATGGTTTCAGGTCTGATATCAAGGTCTTTAATCCATTTACATTTGACCCTTGTGCAGGGTGTTAGATGGAGATTTGAAGTCATTTTTTGGAAGTGGCTGATGACTTGTGCCAAGACCACTTGTTGAAGAGGCGTTCTTTGCTCCATTTTACATTTATTGCACCTTTATCAAAGATGAATTGATTGTATATCTGGGGAACATTCTATGAATACTCTAGTCTATTTCACTGATATGAGGGTCTTTCTTTATTCCAATACCATTCTGTTTTAATGACTATAGCTTTGTAATACAGTTTATAGTTGGGGAAAGTGATGCCTCCCAAATTTCTTTTCCCAAGAATTGCTCTTGCTATTCATGGGTGTTTATTGTTCCAGATGAATTTCAGCACTGTTTGATCCACTTCTTTGAAGAATGTCATGGGTATATTTAGAGGGATTGCATTAAATCTGTACAATGCCTTGGAGAGTATTGCTATTTTAATGATGTTAATCCTGCCAATCCATGAGCAGGGTATGTGTTTCCATTTCCACATGTCCTCTCTTATTTCTTGAAGCAGGGTTTTGTAGTTTTCTTTGTATAAGTACTTCACATCTTTTGTCAAGTTGACTCCAAGATATTTAGTTTGTGGGGCACTAATGTGAATGGGATTGTTTAAGATCCATTTCTCTCTATCATTATTGGTGTATAAGAAGGCCATTGATTTTGTGTGTTAATTTTGTAGCCTGCACTTCGCTATATGAATATATTGTTTCTAGAAGCTTTTCGTAGAGTCTTTAGGATTTTCTAAATATAGTATCATGTCATCTGCAAACAGTGAAATCTTGATTTCTTCCTTTCCTATCTGGATGCCCTTGATATATTTTTCTTGCCTAATTGCTGTGACAAGTACTTCCAGTAATATGCTGAATAGGAATGATGAGAGAGAGCAGCCTTGTCTTGTACCAGATTTTAGAGGAATGGCTTTTAGCTTATCTACATTGAGGATAATATTTGCCATTGGCTTGTGGTAGATGGCCTTGACTACTTTGAGAAAAGTTTTTTCCATTCCTATCTTGATGAGGGATTTTATCAAGAATGGGTATTAGACCTATCAAATGCTTTCCCTGCATCTATTGATACAATCATATGGTTTTTCTTTTTCCTTTATAGTTGATATGGTGTATTATGTTGATTGATTTACAGATGTTAAACCATCCTTTCATTTCTGAAATGAATCCTACTTGGTCGCGGGTGTGACCTTCTTGATGAGGCATTGGATCCTATTTGCCAGAATTTGCTGAGGATCTTTGCATCTGTGTTCATCAAGGATATTGGTCTGTGATTATCTTTTTTTTGAAGCATCTCTATCTGGTTTTCGTATCAAGGTGATGTTATCTTCATAGAAACTATTTGGGAGTATTCCTGATTTTTCAATTTCATGAAATAGCCCGAAGATGATTGGTATAATTTCCTCTTGAAAGGTTTGAAAGAATTCATTAGTGAATCCATCCGGGCCTTGGCTTTTGTTTTGGGGGAGACTCTTGATGGCCATTTTAAGTTCCTCTTAGTGATGGGTCTGTTTAGATATGCTAGATCATCCTGGTTTAACCATGGAAGATTATAAGAGTCCAAGAGTTTATCCATTTCTTCCAGGTTTTCATGTTTCATGGCATAGTTTCTCAAAGTACCCTCTGATTATCCTTTGAATCTCTGCAGTATCTGGTGGTGATCCCCCCCTTTTCATTCCAAATATGGTTTATTAGATTTCTCTTTCTATTTCTTTGTGAGTTTTGCTAGTGGTTTATCAATCTTGTTTATTTTTTCAAAGAACTTTTGCTTTCATTGGTCTTTCTGATGGTTCTTTGGATTTCCACTTTATTGATTTCTGTGCTAAGCTTTGTTATTTCCTTCTGCCTACCTGTTTTTGGTTCCTTTTGTTGATAATTTTCTAATTTTAAAAGCTGTGCCATTAAGCTTTTTTATTTAGGCCCCTTCTTCCTTTCTCATGTGTTCTTGAAAGGCTATAAATTTTCCTTAGTACTGCTTTTGTTGTATCCTAAAATTCTGACAATTTGTGCCTTCATTGTCATTTGTTTCCAGGAATGTTTTGATTTCCATTTTGATTTCATCTCTGACCCACTGGATGTTCAGTAGTGAGTGTTTAGTTTCCAATTGTTATATTTTTTCTTCTGAATTTCTTTATATTCACTTTTAGTTTCAGTACCTTATGAATAGTAAAGGTAGTTTGTACAATTTCTATTTTCTTGACATATAGAGATATGTTTTCTGGGCCAGCATATGGTCTGTCCTGGAAATGAGCCATGTGCATTGGAGAAGAATTTGTATCCAGTTTTCTGGGGATGGAGTGCCCTGTACATATCTATTAGTCCACTTTCTTGCATTTCTCATTTCAAAGTTAATATATTCTTATTGGGTTTAAACTTGGTTGATCTATCAAGGGGTGTCAGGGTAGTGTTGAGATAACCCAATATTATTGTACTGCTATTGATATCTTCTTTCAGGTTTGTCAACAATTGTTTTAAATATTTTGCCAGTCCATCATTGGGTGCATATATTTTCAGCAGTGTGATTTCTTCTTGTGATTAGTATAAAATGACCATCTTTATCTCTTATAACTTTTCTGAGTTTAAAGTTTGTTTCATCTGATACTAATATGGCCACTCCAGCTTTTTTAAGAGTGTTGTTAGCTTGGATGATTTTCCTCCAGCCTTTGATTTTGATTCTATGCTTGTTCTGATTATTCAGATGTGTTTCTTGTAGGCAGCACAACGTTGGATTCAGCTTTTTGATCCATTTTGCCACTTTGTGTTTCTTAATAGGTGCATTTAGTCCATTGACATTGAAAAAGATAATTGTCATAGGATTCAGTGTTATCTTTGTAGAAATTTGGTGTGTCTGTTGAACTTTCTTACCTTAAAGTAGATATATCAACTTTTCTTTCAGGGCTAGTTTTGAGTCTATAAAGTTTCTGAGCCGTTGTTTATCCATGAAGCCATGTATACTTTCATACCTGAAAGTGAGTCTGGCTGGGTATAGTATTCTAGGCAAAGCATTCATTTCATTGAGTTTTTGTCACAATATCCCACCACTGCCTTCTGGCCTTGAGGGTTTCTTGTGACAGGTCTGCTCTAAATCTTAGCGATGCTCCTTTGAATGTAATTTCCATTTTTGATCTTGCTACTTTCAGTATTGTATCCCTATCTGCGGGGTTAATCAATGTGACTAGGATGTGTCTTGGGGTGTTTTTCTTAGGGTCTCTTTTAGCTGGTACTCTTTGGCATGTAATATTTGATTGCATGTAGTCCTTAGCTCTAAAAGTTTCTCTGCAATGATGTCTTTGACTGTTGATTCTTTTTGGGGGGTTTCTTTCTGAATTTCTGGGACTCCTGTCATCTTTATTTTGTTTCTGTTGAACTTGTCAAGGACTTCTATATTCATCTGTTCACAATCTTTTAGTAGTTTTTCCATCGTCCTCAGCTTCACGGGGACGTCCCCACATGTGGCACCGACACCAGGCCATGGCCATTCGGGAGCTAATGATCAACTTTGGCAGGGGCAATGAGGGCATTGCAGATGAGCTGCACACCTATAACATGGTCACATGTCAATGGTTCCTCCCAGCTGCAAGAGGAGACATCCTTCCTGGCAGTGCTGCCCATGGATTCGTCTGTGATGGTACCATTATATTGATATTTGGGTGAATAGTAGAATATAGAAGATGCAGCAATGAGCTATATGAATCACAGGCAAGTTGTTGGTTATTAAAAAAACATGAAGCCCCACCCCCAGCTTCTGGCTTTCCTTCTTGTCCTCTGGACATAGCTTCTCTTTATGTGTTAACAAATATTTTTTGTTTGGTGGACTTGCAAATGAAAGTGAAGACACAAACAACAATGTTCCCAGATGTATAAAAACACTTAGCAAAAAATAATTAAATTGTGAGACAAAAGGCATCTTTCAGGAGGAAACAGCAGTCTCCAAACAAGTGGAAGCAGAGATAAACAGATGGGAATATATTAAGCTGAGAAGCTTCTGCACCTCAAAGGAAATAGTGTCCAGGACACAAGAGCCACCCACTGAGTAGGAGAACCTATTCACCCAATACTCAACAGATAAGGGGCTAATATCCAAAATATACAAGACACTGACAGATCTTTACAAAAAAAAACATCTAATCCCATCAAAAAATGGGGAGAAAAAATGAACAGACACTTCCTCAAAGAAGAAATACAAATGGCCAAAAGGCACATGAAAAAATGCTCCACATCACTAATCATCAGGAAGATGCAAATCAAAACAACTATGAGGTACCATCTCATGCCACAGACATTGGCGCACATCACAAAGAATGAGAACAAACAGTGTTGGTAGAGATGTGGAGAGAAAGGTACTCTTATTCACTGTTGGTGGGAATGCCATCTAGTCCAACCTTTATGGAAAGCAATATGGATTGAAAGCAATTCCTCCAAAACCTGGAAATTGAGCTTCCATATGACCCAGCTATATCACTAGGGTATATCCCTAGGAACACAAGAATACAATACAAAAATCCCTTCCTCACACCTATATACATTTCAGCATTATTAACAATAGATAGACTCTGGAAACAACCTAGATGCCCTCCAACAGATGAATGGCTAAAGAAACTGTGGTACGTATACACAATGGAATATTATACACCCGTCAGCAGAGATGAAGTCATGAAATTTTCCTATACATGGTTATACTTGGAATCTATTATGCTGAGTGAAATAAGTCAAAGGGAGAGAGATAGACGCAGAATAGTCTCACTCATCTATGGGTTTTAAGAAAAATGAAAAGACATTTTTGCAATAATCCTCAGAGACAAAGAGAGGAGACCGGAAGGTCCAGATCATGACATGAATGAAGCTCACCACAAAGAGTGGTGAATGCAGCTAGAGAAATAACTACACTGAGAGCTATTATAAAATGTGAATTTATGAGGGAAGTAGAAAGCCTGTCTAGAGTACAGGTGTGGGTGGGGTGGGGAGGAGGGGGATTTGGGACATTGGTGGTGGGAAAGTTGCACCAGTGAAGGGGGTTGTTCCTTACATGACTGAAACCCAACTACAATCATATTTGTAATCAAGGTGTTTAAATAAAGATATTAAGTATATAGAATATTTTAATATATAATTTTGTAAAACAAAACTGGGATTTTTATACTACAGTATTTGTAAGACAGGAATGAATGGTTTCCAAACTATAAAGGTAAAAACTGATGCACTACTATGGTGTTAGAATACCTTTTTTAGTGGCTGTATGAATCCTTCTTCTCTAAATGTACTTTACAAACAATGTTTGTAAAAGGAGCTTTTTTGGTTTGGTTACCCCAGCACCTCCCGTGGTGAGCTTCATTCTGCATTTTTTTTAACTCATATGCTTTCCTTTTAGCATATGCTTTTTTTTTTTTGCAGTAGTAGACTTTCAACTTATATCATTATTATGTTTGTATCATTTGTATAGCTTCTGTAATATGTCTTACATAGGCTAAACAAATACTTAACCAAAGTTAAAATAAATAATAAGCAATTTTGCACATATTAATCACTATTCATTGTTGTGTATATGTGTGCATTTAGTTATAAAAACTAAGAATGGAAAGTTCTGGTTCTTATATGCTACAAGACCTATTATTTTCATGGTCTAATTGCTTTAATTAAACTAAGTCTGACTTTCAAGTCCTGGCTTTTGGCATTCAAAATTTGCGCCTTGAAGCACCTCTCTTAAAAATCAGGTATATATTGACCTTCACGAGGACTGGAATACCGGACTGAATACATTGGTCCCTTTGTAGTTTCAGGTTTAGTTTAAACAAATGCTTCTCTTCTTGACCAGGAGGTGAACATGAACTTGTGGCTCTAACATTCTCTAGAGGGAAAGTGTAGTCTTTCTGTAACAAGAGACTTGTTAAAATAGCACAAGGTTTTACTTTGAGAATTTGCCTTGTTTTTGTTATTTTTTTGGCATCCATCTGCTAAGCTTTAGCTTTGTTTAATTAACTGATATGATTGGCAACTGAAAGATGCTACTGAAAAATATTTGAGTTGTGTACTCAGGAATCAAACTGACTAGAATAAATAGCAAGGGCTGCACATTTAGCTTCTTAGGGGTTACACCTTTTTTTAAGTGAAGATCTTTGTTTAGTAGTGACTTGAGAGTTTGCAATTCCTTTTTACAGGATTCAGTTCCTTTCTTGAGGCCTCCCATTGCCAAAGCAGCTCAGGTGTGCAACCCTTGGCCACAACATCCATACTGGGTTTTTCGACTTGACTTCATTTATGGAATAGGACGATTTTGATGTTGCATTCTCTTAGGATTGTTTTCAAAATACCATGCTGACTTTTGTTTAGTAAACTGTTTTGACAATTTAAGATGAAATAGGATGTTAGAAACTTACTTTTACCTGCATTTTTTTCAATGAAGTAGAAACAATCAGATTGCATGTGTGAGGCCCTGCCCTATAACTAGACTACATAAATGTAATCACCTAAATTAAGGTAAAACTGTTGAGCCATTATTTCAAAGACTAGTAGCTTAGCAAAGATTTATTCTCCATAGGAAAATGGCATATAACAGTATTACTTATACCCTGAGAATCATTAGTAGCATTGGACAGAAAAGATGGTTAGTCTTACAAATTGTAGTCATCTGGTCACAAATGAAGAAGGGTATCAGCCAACTTGGCTTTTTACCATCTGAAGCACATTATGTTTCTGAAGACTCATTTTAGACAGTTTTATGTATATTTGCCAATGATGTGTAAAAAGCACCTTTTCTACTATCAAAAAAGAAAAAAAAACTTCTTCAAAAAAGACAATAAAGATGAAGTAGGCAGGGGACTGGTAATGAGTTTTTGGGAAGTAGTCAATCCAAGATGTGATTTAAAGAAGTTACTTTGTCACTAGCTCTAAAAATAACAAAAAGCATTAAAGACTGGATCCCCTTTGTGAATACAGAACTGGAGGCTGATAAGACTAACTGCTGCCAGCACTGAGATAAAAGGCTGGTCTCCTCTGGAGAAAAGCTCCAGCAGGGACAAAAGGTTGTGATAAGGACATGAAGGTGGACCACCAAAGTTCTAAGCTCTTGACAACATCCTACCAACAGACTCTTTTTCTTCCTTTGATGTTTTGTTTTTAACAAATAAATTTTTTAATTGAACCACCAAGGATACACAATTATAAAGTTGTTCATGATTGAGTTCAATCATACAATGTACAACACCTTTCAACAGTGAGTGTACTTTTCCTGCCACCAGTGTCATCAGTTTTCCTCCCTCTCTCTTACCCTCCCCCTGCCTGCCTCAGTGGTAGACAATTTTCTTCTCTCTCTTTCTTCCATACAATACACCTTATCTCTCTTTCCTTCATTATAATCCCTAAATAAAATGGTTTTACTTCATTATTAGTCTCTTTGTCTCCTCCTGAAATTCTTTTCTTAAGGAAATGTGATGGCCTTGAAAAGCCTGGCCAGATCCTCTTTTCTGCAAAGAGCAATTCTTTGCTCCACCCAGAGTTTCATGGCTCCTAAAGAAATGGAGTGGGCAGAACAAGTGATATTCAGGTACAGCTTAGCATCTCCCTCATGGGGCTGGTGAGTCACGGAGCCTATTCAATGCCAGGGTCTATCACATACATCACAGACTCATCAGTCCTAGATTTTCCAGGTGACTCATGTGGGTAGATCTGGAATTGGGAGATGTCCTTCCTTGATGCTTCCACCTCTCCTCTCTCCATTCTACATTAGTCACCCCTGACAAAATGTACTCCATAAACTTGAGAAAGATTTCCTCTGTGGAGTGTCTCTATTGTGTGCCTCTTTAATAAACCTTCTTTGTTCTTGCCTAAATATTTCCCTAACAGGTAAGATATTTTAATAACCATGCTCTTTCCACTCCTCACTTTTCTTCCTCCCTTCTCTCCTTCCTTTCATTCTTTCCCCCCTTCTTTCATTTTATAAACACTTCAACCAGGGACTGTGTGAATGTTGCCAGCACTCCTGAGATTTATGTCTCTAGGAAGTTCATAGTCTGCATGGGAAAGACATAAACTTGTTCTGAAGTGTGCTAATTGTCTTGAAGGAGGAGCCCTGGCTGCCCTCTGTATGGGCCAGTGCAATGGGTGAGGGCACCCTATGAGATGGTGGGCACAAGCCCTCTGTCTCTCAGGAGGCAATAGAGGTAATGAAAGAACACAGGTTTGAGAGAGAGAGAGAGAGAGAGAGAGAGAGAGGGAGAGAGAGAGAGAGGAGAGGAGAGGAGAGGAGAGAAGAGAAGAGAGAGAGGAGAGAGGAGAGAAGAGAGAGAGAGAGAATTATCACTTAAACAGCCAAGGGCTTAGGGCAAATTCTGAGCACTAGGGCCCTCTGTACAATGAGAGTAATGACCTCTCTTTGCTGCAAGGTTGGGTGCAGGCAAGCCCTGAGCATAGCTCCTATAAAAAGAATGTCTTTTCCTTCTTTTCTTCCTTTCCCCTAATATAAAAGAAGCTCTGCCAAGTATTTCTTTGTGGCCATGCAGAACTTTACCTGATACTTTGAATTAAGCAGGTTTGCCACAGAAGGCTTTGCTTGTGAAATATAAAAATGCAGGACTGAAAAAGCAAATGATGCCCTTAGGCTCCATGGGGAAAGCCACAGTTATAGCAAGGGGGGTAAATTCCAAACAAACTGGCAATACATGTAACTGCAGCACCACCATGCTAAACAACTGCACAGACTTAATTAAAGACACTTCAAATAAATTCCTTCAAACACTCACTCAAACCCTTTGCCACTTTATCAGACTCCCAATTTGCTGACGGGAGTGTAATTTTTGCTGAACTCTCTGAATGGCAAATCACATTTTCATCCCAAAGTGTCAGAGATAAAGGCATATGAACAAATGGAATAATTAAAGGCCAAAGATGTAACCCAACCAGGAGAACAGTAGGCAAACACAAGTCAGCCAAGGGGCTTCACCATCTTCTTTTGCTGATTACACCAAAGGTTTCATTGCTATAAATTAGAATCAAGTTCTTCTGAAATATTAATCTATGTCTTAAGAAAAAATTATGGTTGATATAAATTCCAATTTCTGGTAAGTGTCCTTGACATGTGGGCTTATCAACTGTGGAATATTCCTTATAGAGGGGGCTCCACCTCTGGCATGAAGAGTTAATGCATACACTCCTAAACTCTTTTCACCTATGTTCATTTTCATTTACCCCTGACCATCCATCTATCTGCCCTTCTGTTAACACATCCATCTACACCCACTAACTATTCATCTATTCACACTCAAATCTGCCTTATTGGTTTATTTATTCACCCATTCATTTATCCACCACCCAAAAATACACCCGTTCTCTCATCCACTTATTTATTGGCCTGAGCATCCACAAATCTACCCACTCATTCTACCTAACAATCCACGGATACCCTACTCTGAGCTAGTTGTTATTAAATCCTTGGGGACACAACAGAAAATAAGATAAAAATTTACTGCTCTCATGGAGAAAAACTAAATTAACTACATCAATGAATGATTAAAGAATGCAAATCAGGGTCAGAAGCCATGCTCATTCAACCATGTTCATTCAACCAAACTGCCTTGAATCAAGTGCAACAGGCCAAGACCTCTGAGTCATCTATGTAAGTACATTCTCCTTCAAGGTATAGGACTATCTCTGACTTAGCCCTGTGCTTCTAGTGTCCTGCACATGTAGAATAAGTTGCCCACCCAGAGTGTGTGCAATAAAGAGAATCTATTCTGGAGCTACTCAAGGATAGGGATCAGGTATTACCTGGTTTTAGATACTGCCTTCAAGAACAGATTTCCTTGTATTCAGTCATCAATTTTGAGACCCATTTGGCAAACACAAATCTGTGTTTTTGCTGGGTAAGCAGGCAGGAACAGGAATTCTGGCTTCATTTTGGGATATACCTGCCAAACATTTTTTTGGAAGAACTTGCTCCAATCTCCACAATCAGAAGAAAATTACAATTTACATTCTTGACTATGTTGGTGTGGCTCCCCTGACTCTCTTCTTTTGCTCTGCCTTTCTGGTGGACAGCCCATTATTGGTTTAAGTGGCACATCTCTGATGGCTGATTAAGTCTAGTGACCTTTCCTGTTTTCTCTGGTCATATGGATAACTTCTGTGGAACACTTTGGGGTTGCCTTTGGAGGTATGGGAATATATCTCCTTATCTCATGAATATTCTCAGATTCAGATAATACCTGCCATGCAGTGGGCATTCACAGGAAGTATCTGTGAGACTTCCCCTAAAAAACTATCATTTCTTAATATTTCTCACTAAGTCAATTAATTCACTTTAGCTTAAATAAACTGATTTTAAAAGATAATTTTATATCGAGGAACCCCAAGCCCAGGGTGAGTGCTTTTCCCCGGCACCTCCACACTCTCCACATGGGAGCCTGAATCAGGCTTCTTGCTGCCTCACCCTGCGCACCTCCTAGGGACCCCAAGCCCGAGTGAAAAGCACATGGGTGAGTGCTTTACCCCGGCACCTCCATACTCTCCACATGGGAACCTGAGACAGGCTTCTCGCTGCTGCACCCTGCGCCCCTCCTAGGGACCCCAAGCCGAGCGGAGAGCACACGGGTGTGTGCTTTTCCCCGGCATCTCCACACTCTCCACATGGGAGCCTGAGCTGAGTGCAGACTGGGTGAGGAGAACCCTGCACCTAAGCCACTCTGTGCCGCTGGGACGGGCTAGGACCAATAGACTGGGAAGGCTTGGGCCTGCCACCTGGACCATTGGCTAACCTAGAGCAGCCTACCCCTCTGAGCCCTGGAGTGGACCTGAGACTCCCCAAGGGCTGAGGGCAGTTACTGGGTGGTTTTGACTACGGGAATTTCTTCTGCTGAGGCTCGGAGGGGGCGGAGCTCCATTGACTTCCAGAGAAGGGAGGGAGGATAGAAATGTAGGCTCAATAGCGTTCTCAACCATTGTGGCCAGGAGCAGAACTGCACCGGCTGGCAGGAATAAGGAGAAGGAAATTGACCAGACCCACGGAAGGAGGGCTGACTTCCAGATAGGGGAGGGGGGGGCGAAGGAGCTAGGCTCAACAGTGCCCTCCACCATTGTGCCCAGGAGAGGACCTGCACTAGCTGACAACAAAAGGGAAAAGCAATGGATCAGGCCACATAAAGAGCACAGGAGGAGCCAAACCTCAGTGAGCTCACCCAACAATCCCCTCTAGAACCACGCTCAGGGAGGAGACCCATCCCCACACCACAGGGGACCAAAGCAGGCTGAATTTAGAAGGCACAGCACTCCAAACCACACCAATAAAAGCAAAGAAATAAGGGTAAATCAAGGAGAACCCTAATATCTGGAGATATGGAGACAAACCCTAGCAAGTTTCCAAGTCCACCAAAATGCACAGATCCATGGGAAGGAGACCTAAAAGCAGCCATGAAGAAGGAAATGCAAGAATTGATAAAAGAAATAAAAGAAACGCTAGCTACCGAGTATAAGAAATCTATGGATGAACAAATCAGCCAAATTAAAGAAGAAATGTTAAAGAACATGAGAGATTCCATGCAAAAAGAATTTAAGGAATTAAAAGACAAAGTAACAAGCCTTACGAGCAGAAACACAGAGTTGGAGAAGCACATTGAAGAACTCAAAGGAAAACTGCAAACAAAAAATGACCAAGAAACCAACAAAGAAATAAAAGGCAAAGCACTGAGTCCAGTATCTAATGAACAAGGAAAAAAGAAACAATCTAAGAATTGTGGGTAAACCAGAAGGGGAGAAAATAGGGAAAGGGGAAGAACAAGTAGTCAAGGAAATAATAGCAGAGAACATTCCCACCCTCTGGAAAGAAATTTCAGTGCAAATCCAGGAAGTGAAGAGAGTCCCTAATAAAATAGACCCTAATAAACCAACACCAAGACATACAGTAATCCAAATGACAAAAAAAGAGAAAGATGAACTCCTTAAAGCAACATGGGAGAAAAAAACCCTCAAGTATAAAGAAAGGACATAAGAATCAAACCAGATCTCCCATTTGAAATAATTCAAGCAAGAAGACAGTGGAATGACATATTCAAATGACTGAATGAAAGAAATTTTCAACCTAGGGTCCAATACCCAGAAAAACTATAATTTATATGGGAGGGCAGACTAAAAACATTTTCAAACAAGAACAAACTTGAAATATTTGTGCAAACAAAGCCGATCCTAAATGACCTACTCAGAGATGAATTACACAATCCAAACCCCCAATTGTAACAAAAACCACCCTCTACAACACAACTACACAACAGTCATCTCTGTCAATAATCTCCCTAAATATTAACGGACTAAACTCTCCAATTAAAAGACACATAGTAGAGAACTGGATTAGGAAAAATAAACCGGACTTCTGCTGTCTGCAAGAAACACACCTACAACTACAGGATAAATACAGGCTTAGAAAAAAAGGATGTAAAGTAATTATTTAGGCCAATGGAAAACAAAAAAGAGCAGGGACAGCCATTCTTATATAAGACCAAATTGCATTCAACATCAAGAAAGTGATCAGAGACAAAGAGGGTCACTACTTACTGATCAGGGGAACATTAGATCAAGAATTACTAACCCTGGTTAATATCTATGCACCTAATGTAGAGCCAGCAAAATATGTGAGACAACTGCTCGCAAACCTGGAGAAACACATGAAGGGAAATGTGATAATAGTAGGGGACCTCAATACTCCACTATCACCACTGGACAGATCCACCAAACAGAAAAATAGCAAAGAAATAAGAGCTCTAACTGAAAAATTAGAAGATCTAGGGCTAATAGACTTATATAGGGTCCTCCATCCCCAGAAAGCAGAATACACATTCTTCTCAAGCCCACATGGAACCTTCTCCAGAATAGACCATGTCTTAGGACACAAAGCCAACCTATATTAGACCACAAATGTAAGGATCATTAGAAGCACCCTATCAGATCACTATGCAACAGAGGTCAAAATTGACTTCAAGAAGAAGCAATGAAGAAAAACTAATACCTGGAGATTAAACAACATGATGCTCAACAACAGCTGGATTAAAGAGCAACTCAAGGAAGAAATAAAAAGATTCCTTGAGACAAACGATAATGAAGACACAACTTGTCAAAATTTGTGGGACACAGCAAAAGCAGTAATTAGGGGGAAACTCATAGCAATACAGGCCTATATCAAGAAACAGGAAAATGACAAAATCAACAGTTAAAGGATCACCTCAGGGAATTGGAACAACAACAGCAGAGAAATCCAACCACAACCAGAAGGCAAGAAATAATAAAAACCAGAGCAGAAATAAACAACATAGAAACTAAGAAAACAATAAAAAAATTAATAAGACCAGGAGTTGATTTTTTGAAAAAATAAACAAGATAGACAAACCACTGGCAAAACTCACCAAAATAAAAAAAAAAAGAGGGAAAACACCCAAATCAGTAGGATCACAAATGAAAGGGGAGAGATTACAACAGAACCCCAAGAAATACAACATATCATGAGATCATATTATGAACAACTATACTCAGCTAGGCTAGAAAACCCAGTAGAAACCGACAGATTCTTGGGAAAATACCATCTTCCGAGATTGGAAAAGGAAGAACTAGAAAGCTTAAACAGACCAATCACCTCAGAGGAAATTGAAGATGTAATTAAGAAACTTTCTAAGAACAAAAGTCCAGGTCCAGATGGATTTAAAGGTGAATTCTATCAAACATTCTGAGAAGACTTACTACCACTTTTCCATAGGCTCTTCCAAACCATCGAAAATACAGAAATCCTCCGGAACTCCTTTTATGAGGCTTATATCACACTCATCCCCAAAGATGGCAAAGACACCACCAAGAAAGAAAACTATAGACCAATCTCACTAATGAACATAGATGCAAAGATACTCAACAAAATCTTAGCAAACCGAATCCAGCACTTTATCAAAAAGATCATACATCAAGTGGGTTTTATACCAGGAATGCAAGGTTGGTTCAACATATGCAAATCAATCAACATTATATATCATATCAACAACAAGAAAGACAAAAACCATATGATCATATCAATCGATGCAGAGAAGGCGTTTGAAAAAAATCCAACACCCTTTCATGTTAAAGACACTCAGCAAAATAGGGTTAGAAGGAACCTTCCTCAAGATAGTTACAGCTATCTATGAAAAGCCTACAGCCAACATTATACTTAATGGTGAGAAACTAGAAGCATTCCCACTAAGGTTAGGAACTAGACAAGGCTGTCCACTCTCTCCACTCTTATTCAAATAACCGTAGAAGTCCTAGCAATAGCAATCCGACAAGAGAAGGGAATCCAAATTGGAAAAGAGGAACTCAAACTATCTCTATTTGCAGACGATATGATGATATACATTGAAACCCTAAAGAGTCCACAGTAAAACTCCTAGAAACAATTAACCAATACAGCAAAGTGGCTGGATACAAAGTCAATACACAAAAGACAGTAGCGTTTCTATATACAAACAATGAAGTCGAGGAGAAAGAGATTAAAAATACAATTCCATTTAAAATAGTATCAAAAAATATCAGGTACCTAGGAATCAACCTTACAAGGGAAGTGAAAGACCTATACCAGGGAAACTTTAAAACACTCCAGAAAGAAACTGAAGAGGATCTAAGAAAATGCAAGAACATCCCATGCTCATGGATACGTAGAATTAACATGGTCAAAATGACTATCCTACCCAAACTACTGTATAGATTTAATGCAATCCCTATCCAAATTCAGACATCATTCTTTAAAGAATTAGAACAATCAATGGCAAAATTCATATGGAACCACAAAAGACCCAGGATATCTAAACACATACTGAAAAAAAAAGAAGCTGGGTGGCATCTCCTTATCTAACTTGAAATGATACTATAAAGCCTAGTGATCAAAACAGCATGGTACTGGAACAGAGACAGGACCTCAGACCAGTGGGTAAGAACAGAATTCCCAGACATAAACCTACAGATAGATATACAGCCACCTAATATTTGACAAAAGAGGCAAGAACTAGAAATGGAACAAAGAAAGTCTATTCAACAAATGGTGTTGGTACAACTGGAAAACCACATGTATGAAAGTGAAAATTGACCCATATCTCACTTCTTATACAAAAGTCAACTCAAAATGGATCAAATACCTTGAAATCAGACCCGAATCTATAAAGGTTATCGAGAATAAAATAGGCAGAACACTCGAAGATCTATATATCAAAAAGGTCTTTGAGGATGGAGCACCAATGGCAAGAACTTTATCAAACATAAACAAATGGGACTACATTAAACTAAAAAGCTTCTGCATGGCGAAAGAAACCTTACTTAACACAAAAAGTTAACAGAATGGGAAAAAATCTTTTCACTCGACTATCAGATAAAGAGCTGATATCTAGAACATACAAAGCACTCAGAAAGTTGAGCCCCCTAAAACCAAATAAAGCCATAAAAATGGGGAGATGAATGAATAGACACTTCTCTGAGGAAGACAGAAGGATGGCCAACAAACACATGAAAACATGCTCACCTTCCCTTATCATCAGGGAGATCCAAATCAAGACAACAACGAGGTACCACCTTACACCAGTGAGGATGGCTCATATCAAAAATAATGGGAACAATCTGTGTTGGTGGGGATGCAGTATGAAAGGCACTCTCATTTACTGCTTGTAGGAATGCCTCCTAGTCCAACACCTATGGAGAACAGTCTGGAGAGTGCTCAAAAAACTCAGAATTGAGCAGCCATTTTACTCAGCAATTGCTCTCCTAGGTATCTACCCTCAAGTTGGAAGGACATTCATTCCAAAGTATGTGTGCACCCCACTATTTATCACAGCATTCAGTATAATAGACAAGTCCTGGAACCAACCTTGATGTCCAACAACAGATTAATGGATCATTAAGATGTGGTATCTATTCACATTGGAATACTACATGGCAGTCAGAAATGATACAATCACAGACTTTGCAGCAACGTGGATGGACCTAGAACATATGTTAAACAAAGTAAGTCAGAAACTGAAAGATAAACACAGAATGATAGCACTATTCTGAAGCACCTAGAACATACACCTTATAGACAACTAATACTCAACAACCAAATAACAGGATTTAACAGGGTAGAAACTCCAAACACTGTAATAGTAAACATATCCTCGGGAGTAGGGTCCAAAATACAAGAAAAAGGAGCAACACAAACTCTTGACAACACATTATACCACAAAGAAACTAGCAACAGCAGAAACAGCAGCATTGAGAGAACAGGTATGTAATCAGCCTTCTAATACAAAGGCCCATAATAATCCTTTAGGGATCTTATATAGGATCACAGGTAAAGAACACCATGGGAAATCACTGACTCCAATGGAAACATCTCATAACACTATGTTTTAATGCCTTAATCTTACTATATTTAAAATAACCTCTCAGCTTTTCTATCCACAGGCATTCAAAGGGTGGACAAACTAAGATGGCATCTCGGGGCTCAGTCACACGAGATACCATACCCAGCTTGCACTACGAGAATGTCCCGAGAAAACTCTTTAACATTCACTTTATCTCTAGGTTATAACTTCTTTTAGGATTTGAAGCACGTGACCAGTCAGACCACCGAAGCAGCAACTGTGACGTACAGACTTATACTACAGGCCCTACTCACCGAACACATTCAAGCAAACTAGCATTCCCTTGCTATTTTCTCCTCTCTTCTTACTACTTTCTTTTTTATTTTTTCTTTTCTTTACTTTTCTTCTCTTTTCCTTTTTTCTTTCCTCTTCTCCCTTTCTTTTTAATGTATTTTCTCGTTTCTTCCTTCCTACCCCTTCAATATATTTCCCCCTTTCCCCCTTTGGAAATCCAACTATCCCTTCATCCCTCAATCCCATCCAGAATTAAAATACTTCACCCTCAGTTCTTAATCTATTAGGCATCAAGACTGACCTCCTACCCCAACGAACCAGTACCCAGCACCCAAGCGAAGGGACACCCAGTCAAACCCACACTTTGTCCCCTGCAAGAAAAGGCAACTAACTCCCTTGCAGACTACGCATGCTGCGCGGCCCTCCCTACCAACTCCCCCTAACGTGGACTGTTACTTGAACCGGACTTAGCTCTAAAAGTATCCCCAATGCAAGAGCTCTTCCAAGACCTCCCTGCCGCAAATCTTTACCAATCTCAAGAAGATCAGGGGTTGTGATGGAAAAGTGCCTGGGAACCCACACACCACAAGAAAATCCCAAAAGACAGTGGGGAAACCTAAACTTTCAACATAAGTATAAGACCTGTATTACACCATCTCCTTACCTGCCTTTCCCCAAAAGTAAAGTACTCTCTTGCATCACTTTGTTCCTTTAATTACTTTGTTAATTCATTTTTTTTAATGTTCGTTCTACATATACACAGGAGAGCACATATATTTTTATTCCTATTTTTATCTTTTTTGGATGTGTGACCTGTTTCTGTTTTCTTCTCTGTCCACCCCCAAATGCACCGACAATATAATGTAACACCATTTCTCCTTGCAAAAGCACACTAATAAAAGGGGAAATCCTACATATAAAAACGAGCTCTTATCTACTAGGGATAAGAAATCATACTTGTTTAAAATACAAGGATATCTCCCACCTTGAAAATATATCATGCAGACCCAACTTAGACCCCAGGTGATTAGACACCATCCGTCCAGCCTTGAACCCTGGATCCCAGAGAAAGAAACGACAAAGTTCTTCACAACAGCTACAGGAAACAAAACCAAACCGGGACATCCTTAATACTGCTGGGCCATCAACAAGTGCCAGCTCTAATATGATATCCTGACAACAAGGAAAATGGGAACAACTTGACCTAAGAGCAGGTTATCCTACCTCATCAACTAACGATGAAACAAAATCAGAAGACTTGTCATCCTTTGGTCGGTCCAAAAACCAAGATTGCGATTTACAGGTGACTGGCTGCTAGAACCATGACCGGACTGTATATATCTTGGGACCAAAAAAAAAAAAAAAAGCCCTAGTCTAGGGTTTGAATTATGACCTGCACAACAACCATGATCCCCAGTTCCAAAGGTCTGGCTGAGACAATTGCAACGGAATGGAGCTTCTGGAAACACAATGAAAGATGCTATCCTAAGTTCCATCCTAGGATCAGTGCAAAGACCAAGACCACCAACCACAGAAGATGGATTAAAATGACACTGAGGGAACAGAACTTCTAGAACCACAAAGAAAGACTTCATCATAAATCCCTCTCCTAGACCTGTGCAGATACTGAGGTCTCTAGATACAGAGGTCTGATTTTATCACCCAGGAAGGAACAGAAGCTTTCCAAATACCACAAAAGCACCAAGGGGAGAGTAAATGAACCTGACCAGAGTCTATAGTTAATCCCATGACAATATACTCCAAGGGTGGAGAAACCCCATATCTCTTAGGCCAAGTGAATTCCTTTTTGAATGACCCCAATATTTACTGTGCCATTGCAGGAGAGAAAATAAGGCGCAAAGCACAAAACATTATATATATATATTATATATATTATATATATATATAATATAATATATATATATAATTTTTTAAATACTAATTTTTTTAATTATTTTTTATTTTTATTTACCTATCTACTTCTTGTCAATATCCTTGTTTTGGTGTGGATATTGAAGTTGTTGTCCCCATTTGTATTTATGTTTTTTCCTTCTTTTCTTTTCTTTTCTTTTCTTTCTTTATGTGCCCTGCCATGTTTTTTATCTCAAGACCATGACTATTTTTGTGGTGCTTATTGTTGATATTGTTGGAGTGCTCACTGGATATTTGACACTTCTTTTTTTACTGTTGGGGTGTTCACCTTATTTTTCTCCTTCATCTCTCAAACCTATGATGAGAGCCTCTAGAAGGTTTCTGCCCATTTTCAGTGTATTAGACTTTTACCCCAGTTTATTACTTTTCTCTTCTTCAAACAAAACCACAGAACTTGAACTATCTAGTCCTGCGTCTCTGTTAGAGGGGGAAATAAGGGAGGCACCAAGACCAAACAGGTGTAAGACTACTAAGTAGTAAACTAGGTACAGAGGGGACCACATTTTCTAGCAGCCCCGGGGCTGAGGGAGGAGGATATGGGACGTAGGACGAAAATGGAGGTGTAGGGAGGACAAATCGGTGATGGAAATCCCCCTGATTTTATGTAAATATGTACCTAAAATATTATTGTCAACAATATGTAAGCCACTATGTTCAAAATAAAAATTATATTAAAATAAAAAAGATAATTTTATAT
Organism: Suncus etruscus; assembly: GCF_024139225.1. Lineage (NCBI taxonomy): Eukaryota > Metazoa > Chordata > Mammalia > Eulipotyphla > Soricidae > Suncus > Suncus etruscus. The sequence continues at coordinate 97,150,750 of NC_064853.1, forward strand.
CAATTTACATCCAAATATATCATTTTACATCATGGTGGTACTGTGTGAGTTAAACTTTTTTCTTATATATTAAAATAATTGCCAATTATTCATATATTTAAAAATCTGTTCTTATCATTTTAATATACCTGTTTCTCTTCTCTGGTATTATTTCCCAATGAATAGAACCAATTATGATGGAATACACAGCTCTGTTCAACATCTGGAATCTCCTTCCTGAACACCAGCAGTGGGACCCATGTCCACAGTCTTGTAACCACTAAACCAAGTTACCAGCCACAGCCAAGTGCACCAGGGTCTAGAAATCTCTGGTTTCTCTCAAGTTCTGAATTCCAGAATCCTCCAGGCTCAACTCACAGATGTGGAAGCAAGAAGAAAATCTCCATCATTGACAACACCAGGTGATATGGACAGCAATAATCCAATAATCAAATTCATTATTCTCTAGCATGGAGCAAATAACAGCAGTAACTACACTGAGATATGAACTCATTCAGTTATAGGGAAGGAGCTACAGGCATGCATGCACTGGTGATCTCATACAACCACTTTCTCGAGAGGACATGAAGGTTTGGGGGCTAAGTGAAATACCCTAGTTCCTGCTGCTAGAAACTGTTCAGGATGACATGTGAATTTAAGATTTTCTACTCCCAAAGCATTTTGTAAACTTGTATGCACTTGCTTCTTGCCTAAGCATTTGTGTTTTCTCAAAGAATAATACAAGTCCAGCTTCTGTCCTTCCTCTTTTCTAGACATTTTAACATTAAGTGTCATGTGTTACTATAATGGGGATGACAACACCCCTAGGGGGCCCAGCAGGACAATATTATCTTGCTCTAGACAGCAGATGTGTATGGAATGCAACCCCAATGTACCTGATATTCTTCTTAGAACAAAGTGAAACCTGACCTTTGTGTTTGATAAAAAAAAATGATTTTTAGGTAAAAATGTTTTTATATTACTTGAGCTTTAAAATTCCTGACTTGAGTTGCCCAGGTTTACAGTGTAGTCTGTACTGGTCAGGGGCTCTAGACCAACCCCTTCACTGAAGAGAATGTCAAGAAGGTGCAATTCTCAGCTCTTCTGTTTATTTGCCAGTTCATATAGAATCTATTTTTGGTTTGGTTTTGTTCCAGCAGTGCTCAGCATTCATTCCTGGTTTTGTGCTCAGGGATCATTCCTGGCAGTGCTCTGGCGATCTTATTGGTGCTGGAAATTGAACCTGCACCAGCCACATGCCAGGCAAGTCCTTAACTTCTAAATGTTCTCTCTGGTCCCTGATTTAGGATGTATCTTTACCAAGATGCCTGGCCCTTTGACCTGCATTCCCCAGCAACCCCAAGACAGTGTCCATATTGCCATGAGCTTGAAGAACTAGTGTATCTGAGGTCTCCAAAATGCAGGGTCTTGTCCCTACATTGCACACCCAGCCTCCAGCTTCCCCCAGGGCAGATGAGGGTGACCCTGCCTATTCAGACATTATTATTTTATGTCCATTTTACTAGCCCTGACAACAGTTTGCTATCCTCTCTCCATTTATCCCTGAGCTCCTTCAGGCCTTGGATGGAGTCACCTTCATGGCAACAGCTCCTGATCAAGTCTCCAGCACACAGAGATGCACATGGATTCTTTAGAAAAAATTTTTTTAATTTTCAGGATCCTAGGGCCTTATACACACATGACCTGTTCTTTGCAACTGAGCACCATCCCAGTCTGGCATTTGTTTACTTCTGCTGTAACATAAAAAAAGACACAGAGAGTCACTAAAAATCAGTTTGGATATAACCAACTGAGATCCTTAGAAACAATATTTGGGATGACCCTCCAGAAATCCATTCCTGGGTTCCATCCAAAGCCCCTGTCCACTTCCAGGAGGCCCACTAGCTTAGTTTTTCCAGCTGTCAGTTCTTCATCCCTTAGCTGCTATCCCTAAGAACGATAGCTTGTTTTCTTTTTCCTCATTATTTGAAGGTTTTTTTTTTAAAGCTATAGACTCTTCCTTCTTTGCTTTCCTTGCCTTGAAGTTTATCTGTGAATAGAACTGGACATTTGACCTACAGACTTTTTCCATCTGGGTTCTATTCCTGGCATACTCAGATACAGTTCAAATATTGCTGTCCCATTCTGTACTACAGACAGGTAACTGAATTCAGGTTCATCTTGTTCATTTTCTGCTCCTAACCTGGAATCAGCTATTTACCTCAAAAAGCCTGATTTCTTTTTATTTCTTAAAATGATATTTTAAGGCAACCTGGATAATGAAAGTAGAGGACTAGCACTGGTCTATTCATTATTATCAACACAGTTCCCACCAGAGTCATGTCCAGAGGGAGTAGCTGCTAAAAGGAAAAGCATTTATTAAAATAACTCAGCAGTAGGGGAACACTTAGTCCACTTAAAGTTTATCCTCCTCTTTATCCTTCCACTTGTCCATCCATCCATCCATCCATCCATCCATCCATCCATCCATCCATCCATCCATCCAGTATTCATGTATCTAAGTCTCTATAGCTATTCCTTCCACCCTCCATCCATTCATGTGTCCATGTCTTCTCTTTCTTTAATATCTATCTCTCTTTCCATCCATATATACATGTATCTGGCTCTATATTCTTTCCTTCCTCCCTTTTTACATCCAAATATCCATGAACCTTTCTGTCTTTACATTAATATGCCATTCATATAACTATTTCCTTATATCTATGTTTCTGTGTCTGTTTGCCCATCCATCCATGTGACTGTGTCTATATCTATATCTCTAATTATATTATAATGGTGCTAGTCCAGTAAAAACACTTCAAGGGATCACATCTTTGCTACTTTTGCATTGTTAACTTTGTTTTACATTCATGTCATTTAGTTTTTACTTCCATCTTAAGATGTTTACAATTCTCCTTATTTCACAGGTGAAGAAACTGAGACTCAGAGAGTGATATGCTCCAGGCCAGAAAGTTAAAGATGGGTAAAGCTCAGCAAAGCTGGGCAAACCTAGGCAAGAATAAGCAGTGCTGGTATGGATGTGAGGAGAAAGGAACTCTCACTGCTGGTGGAAATGCCATATAGGCCAGCCTTTCTGGAAAACAATATGAATATTTCTTAAAAACCTGACATTGAACTCCCATATGTACAGAAATACCAGTACTAGGGATATACCTTAAAACACACAAACACAATACAAAAATATCTTCCACACCCCTATGTTCAGTGTAATATTATTTACAATAGCCAAAATCTGGAACCAACTCAAGTGCCTGACAACAGAGGAGTGGCTAAAAAACTGTGGCACATCTATACAACAGAATACTATGCAGCCATCAAGAAAATGAAGTCATGAAATTTGCGTATAATGGATGGACATGAAGATTATGAGTGAATGACATGAGTGAAATGAATTAAAATTATATACCTAAAATAGTCTCATTTATTTATGAGATATAAGAAAAATAAAGCAGTATGGTAATAATATCCAGAGACATCAGACAGGGAGGGCTGGGAGGTCCAGCCTGCCACAAAGAGCGGTGAACGAAGCACTGACTGTACTGACAACTACCATGACAATGATAGTGAGCAAAGAAGCAGAATGCTTGTCCCAGAGACAGACAGGGGTGGCGAGGGAAACTGGGACACTGGAGGTGGAAAAGTTGTACTGGTGAAGGGCAGTGTATATTTTGTGACAGAAACCAAACTTCTGTAGAATTTACTGCAGTAAGTTGCAAGGTTGCCAGACATTTGCAGGTTACTGCAATAAGGTGAATTCTGCCTGCTGGTCAGCTGCTGCTAGGCTACAAAGGCCCAAGCCTGCCAGGGCCCAGTGCTAAGACAAGCTCCAGGTGGTCAAGAGCCCACCCAGGGTGGCCAACTAGTAGCTACCACCTGCAGGGGACTGAGAGAGAGAGAGAGAGGAGAGAGAGAGGAGAGAGAGAGAGAGAGGGAGAGAGAGGAGAGATAGAGAGGGGAGAGAGAGAGAGAGAGAGAGAGAGAGAGAGAGAGAGAGAGAGAAAGAGAGAAGAGAAGTAGAAACCAAGCATCTTTTTCATTCCTCCTGGAGTCTGAGGCCTGCTTCTGCTGCCCAGAGGTTTCTGAGAAAATGAAGAGAAAGATGGAGAGAGAGAGAGAGAGAGAGAGAGAGAGAGAGAGAGAGAGAGAGAGAGAGAGAGAGAGAGAGAAGTAGAAACCAAGCATCTCTTTCATTCCTCCTGGAGTCTGAGGCCTGCTTCTGCTGCCCAGAGGTTTCTGAGAAAATGGAGAGAAAGATGGAAATTGTCCAGCCAGAGGTGGTCAGGGAGGCCCGGGTTCAAGAAAGAAAGAAAGAGGGATAGATACAAAGCAGGCAAAATCTTCGAGATGCTTTATCTCCTGCCTCGTCCCCCGCCCCCTCAAGCCAGCAGGCTCTGATCTGGTCACTATCCTGGGCCTCACTGCAACAGTCCAAGTTTTTCCTTTTATACTCAGCATGACAAGGGGGCATGTCAAGGGACCTGTTCAGGCTCAACTGTCATTACAGTGGGGTTATTCAAGGGGCATGTCCAAGTCCAACTACCATGACATCAACACCCAACTATGAACATTTCTGTAATCACAGTGCTTAAATAAAGAAAAAATGAAAAATGCAGTCTGAGAAAAAAATGAAGTTAGGCAAAGATGAGCTACAAACTGGAAACTTGGGTCTGTGACTCTCCAAAACCTGCATGTAAGAGTTCTCTTGAGAACTCTATGGCCCTAAGATAAGTTTATTGATTTAAAATTTTAATCTTGATTGAGATTTATTAATAAATGAGTGAGCGAATAAATGCCTGATTTTATAAGGGGAAAGTATACACACTGCCTGACTCTGTATCACTGAGAAATAATTTTTTACTCTTTTTTGCTTCCCAATGTGACATATTTTTGCTAGATATGGTATAGGGTTATTTTTAGTATTCTGGAATAAACCTGAAGGTACATTTTTGCTCTTTATCTGTAAGACTCATTTTATACAGATGCAAAAATAAGTGGATGATATCAGTACATAACTCCTTAAGTAATTTGAGTCTCAATTCCCATTTATATCCCAATTATGGGCTCACTTTTTATTTAAGTCTAGATAACAGACATAAGAGTCTCTCTTTGCTTTATGCTCTTTTGGCTAAAGCTTATTGTTCCTTTACATTAGTGTCTATAAGGAAACCTTTAAACAAGTATGTTTTGATGGAAAGGTGTAAGGCTTTTTGTTTGTTTGTTTGTTTTAGGGACCAGAGCTTGCAGCACTTTAGGGTTACTGCTGACTCTGTGCTCAGAAATCACTCCTAATAGTCTTGTGGACCATGTAAGATGCCAGGGATTGAATCAAGGTCGGCCATGTGCAAGGCAAATGCCTTACCTGCTGTGCTATTATTGCTTTGGTCTTGGCATATGGATTATTTTTAAAAAGAAGTAGACCCGATGCTCTACATCGGCAGATGTAGGCAGATGTTCCTGTGCTCCAGGCTGATACCACGTCCCAGTTTCATTCTACACAGAAGGACAAAGAGGTACTTGCTGTCCATACTTCATGTAATTTTAATCAGCAGATGCTGGTTATTCCTATTGGTGAAAGAAGACTTCTTCCTGAATACAGGGGATGTTACTATCTGCATGCCAGGGAGTGGACAGGCATGTGGCCCAGGGCAAAACTCAGGGAAGGATTGACACTATCCTCTATCTTCAACTCAGATACTGAATCAAGGCAGCCATCGAAAGAATGGTGACTCATCCTGAGTTAGAAAGAGCCACACTCTGTGCCTTTAAAGAGGTTGGATATTGATAATGAGATTTTCTGGAGCACCTGCCTTGGGCACCTATCCAAGCTGGTTTGGCTTCTGATGGCAAAAGGAACCAAAGGCATAGAGGTGGAAGATGAAGATCCAAGGTAAAGACAATTACTTGGGATTCTTGGAACATATGAGGGACCATCCCTGAGACCTCATGAATATAATAATTCTCCTAGCTCAAATTTTTGGCTAAAATTATTACATTTTTAGACCCTTTTTTTCTTTCATGTCTCTGACAACAAAGAGTAAGATTTCTGCTTAAAAAGAGAGAAAATGAGACTGACTTTATCCGACATGGGATGGTAATAGACCTTGAAACTTGATAGACAACAGCCAGTTAAAGTGTTTCCAAGAATAGTTTTAAATCAGATGTGGTAAGAATCACAGGCACAGTCATAACCATCAAAGGAAATATGTGTTTGCATCCACAGATCCCTAGATACAAGGATCCAAGCAAGCACCCAGGAAAGCTCTAGGATCAGCCTGGAAGCACCATGAGGAGCTGGAGGCTTTGTGTGTGAAAGGTAAAACAAAGTGAACAAGTTGAAAGGGTTTAAGTAGTAGATAGTCTAGATCATTTCAGTAGGCTCTGGATTTCAAAGAGGCACATGACTGACTCCTGACTCCTGACTGAGTCAGAGCAGATAGATTGTATCTAGCCTCCATCAGCCCAACTACAGGAGGCAAAAACTGGCTCAGAATGGTCTGGTTTACAGGCAAGTCACTTATTTTTTTTTAATCTCTAATGAAGCATTAATCTCGGGAGGGACAGTCCTCTTCTGTTAACAAGGTTCTGAGATCTCAGAACATAGAAATACAGAAACAAAAAAATTGATTCACATGCACATTACTTGCATATCACATGCACTACTCGAAGCCCTGAGAACAGCCATTTCTATTTTGCTTTCTACATTATTGGTCTTTCTTCAAATCCTTTAAAATTATATGCTTGGTTCTCTTGTTTGCTTTCTGATGTCAAACTTGGGAGAATTACACCTAAGCCCTGTTTCAGAGCACATTTATGACCCAGATTCTTAATATTGTGCCCAATTTCAATTCAGAATTAGGCAGTAAGATGAGGTTATTTTCATCATTTACTATCTCTAGAGCACAACCCTTTGAGTATTGTCTAGCAATCCAGGCTCAAATTCTCCCTTCTAAGTTGTAGCCTATACAATGTGTTACTTGCCACTGTCACTGTTGTTACACACTTTCCAGCTCTGTTTCAATTAACCTACCTCATCCTCAGCTTGTATTTTCACCTAAGCAACTGTTAACTATCTTGTCTTTAAAGTCAGTCTTCCTTCCTACACATATTTAACTTGTCACTTTGCTCCTAAAATATGTTCTCTTCAAGCAAAACATTGGAAAAGGCTAAGCCCTTCTAACTTGTAGGCATTTCCAAAGCTATCGTGTTCTCAGTAAGCCATAACTAACATCTCAATTCTCTTGTTTCCTGTTAACATTTTACAAGGAATTTCTGAAGTCAACTTCGTGTGTACACAATTCAGGAATCAGCCAACTATTCGAAGTAAGATTATATTCAGATTATGGGGTATCCTACTGTATCCCCTCACCATACTACTATTAACCACTAAATATCTAGTCACTCTGGTGGCATTCTGTTTGTTTATTTTAGAGGGGTTTGGGTCACACCTGGAAGTGCTCAGTAGTTAGTCCTGGCTCTGCACTCAGAAATCGCCCCTGGCAAGCATGGGGGGACCATATGGGATGCAGGGATTCGAACCACTGTCCTTCTGCATGCAACACAAATGCCCTACCTCCATGCTATCTCTCCAGCCCACTCTGACATTCTGAACATCATTCTACAATACCTCATATTCAAAACATTGTTTCCTTCCTCCCTCCCTCCCTTCCTCCCTCCCTTCTTTCCTTCCTTCCCTCATACTCTGTTCTCCAAATTTTTACTTTCTTCAGCTCTTACTTTTAATAGATTTATAGAAGTATGAATTATATAACATAAAGTTCACTCATTATAATTCAATGATTTTTAGTAAACTTAGAGAATTGTGAAACAGTCATCAGCACTTTGTTTTATAATATGTCTATTACCCAAAATGTCCATTTGCAGCTGATAACTGCTCTGACCCCCAGCCGTAGGCAACCACTGATGAGGTTTCTGTCGATAAATTTGCTTTGAAAACATTTCATGTAAATGAAGTTATGCGATATGTTGCCTAGTTTCTTCACTTAACATAATGTTTCTGAGATTTATCCAGGCTAAAGGAATCAAAACGTTATTTTCTTTTTACTTCTAAAGAGCACCCAGTGCATGGATATACTATGTGTTACTTATTCATTCACTTGTTAAGGGATATCTTATTTTTGTAAGCTTAGGAGAAAAAAAAACAGCTTTTTCTCAGTGTTCCTATATCTTTACATAGTCAATATAGTGCTTGGAGGTCTTCAGAGCACTTTTTGATAACAGGGTAGCAGATTAGAAAGCAATATTCAGGGCCCGGAGAGATAGCACAGTGGCGTTTGCCTTGCAAGCAGCCGATCCAGGACCAAAGGTGGTTGGTTTGAATCCCGGTGTCCCATATGGTCCCCCGTGCCTGCCAGGAGCTATTTCTGAGCAGACAGCCAGGAGTAACCCCTGAGCACTGCCGGGTGTGACCCAAAAACCAAAAAAAAAAAAAAAAAAAAAGCAATATTCAGATAAGGACTCATTTGCTTTTCTTTCCTTTTTTTTTTTTTTTTTTTTTTTGAGAAACGAGGCTTCCAAGCAATGCTTAGAGGGGCCATGGAATACTACTGGCATTACTCAAACATCAGCACTAGATGCCTAATTCAAAACTAGGGTCCTAGGATGCTGCACTCTTGGACCCTGTGGTACTCAGGATCTTCATTTTGGATTTGTTTGGTGTGGGATTGGGGGTATGTGATGCCAAATTTAAACAACTCTAAAAACCATGTGCCTTTGACCACTGAGCTATCTCCCTGGGCCTAATGACTGATTTATATTATATTTCAATCTTAAGAGGCATTTCTTTTTCACTACATCCCTGCCAACACACATTATTCCCAATGACATTATCTCATTGTCATCATACTTGGATTTTCCTAATGATAAGTGATGATGAACATTTTTTCATTTACATGTTGACCATCTGTTGGTCTTTCTCAAAGAAGTGTCTATTCATTTCCTCTCCCCATTTTAATGGGATTTTTAGATTTTTTGGGGGGGTCAACTTTGTGAGTACTTTTATATCCTGGATGTCTACCCTTTTTCTTTTGCTTTTATTTTTATTTTCCTTTACCTTCAAACAGAACCACATAACTTGAATCTTCTTGTTCTGCTTCATAAATTGAGGGGAAAAATGACTGGTACCAAGACCAAACAGTTGTATGAACATTGAGTAGAAAAAAAATTGATCAGTCTTAAACACCAATTCCAAAGCCAATGACAACAGAATAGATACACATTCTACAACAAAGTAGACACAGAATGAACCACTATTACTAGCAGCCCGGGGGTCAAAGAAGGGGGAGATGGGATGCATGCTGGGTACAGAGTTGGAGGAAGGACACCACCAGTGGTAGGAATACCCTGGGCTGAATGCTGCTATGTACCTAAAATATTACTGTGAAAAATTTGTAATCCACTTTGGTCACAATAAAAATTATAAAAAAAAAAACCTTTCCACCTTGCCATATCAGCCCTCCTTCCTTTTTCCTTTTCTTTTTTTTTCTTTCATTCTTGTGGTTCTTGTTTGATTGTTATATTTGTTGCTGTGGTGCATTTTGTTGTTGCTGGTTTTGGTCTTTTTTTAATTTTTGTTTCTCTTTTTTGTTTTTGTTTTATTGTAGTTTTTGTTGTTTGTATTTTTTTGTTTTGGGGAGTTTGGTTATGATTTTCTTCTTTTTTTCCCCTTTTCTTTTTTTATAAATTAATAATTATAATCTCTATACAGACTCCCCCAGTTATTTGTTTGTTGTTGTTTTTCCTTTTTGTTCTTTTTCTCCTTTTTTTTTTTAAAACAGAACCACATACTTGAATCATTTTGTTCTGCCTCAGAAATTGAGGGGGGGAAATGGATGGTACCAGAACCAAACAGTGGTATGAAAATTGAGTAGAAATAAAAAAGGATCAGACTTAAACATCAAACCCAAAGTCAATGACAACACAATTGATAGCCAAGCTGCAATAGCTATACACAGAGGGGACCAGTTATCCTAGCAGTCTGGGGAGGGGAGCAAAGGAAGGCGATGCTGGTAACTGGAGTGGAGGAAGGACAACACTAGTAGTGGGAATGCCCCTGATTCAACACCACTATGCGCCTCAAATATTACTGTGAAAGGTTTGTAATTCAAGTTGGTCACAATAAAAATTCTTTTTTAAAAAAATGGACATTTTGGGAGATTAGTATTAGCATCATTTAATGTTAGATTAAAATATATTAGTGTTAGTATGGTTTTATAAGAATCTATTTCTTTTTTTACTAAACTAAAATTTTATTCCGAATTCTTTTTTAAAAAATCGCTTCCTCACACCTATATTCATTGCAGCACTATTTACAATAGCTAGACTCTGGAAACAACCAAGATGCCCTTCAACAGATGGATGGCTAAAGAAACTGTGGTACCAAAGAGTGATGAGCTTAGTTAGAGAAATAACTACACTGAGAACCATCCTTACAATGAGAATGTATGAGGAAAACAGAAAGCCTATGTAGAGTAGAGGCAGGGGTGAGGTGGGGAGGAGGGAGAATTGGGACATTGGTGATGGGAATGCTGCACTAGTAATGAGGGATGTTCTTTACATAACAGAAACCCAACCACAATCATGTTTGTAATCAAGGTGTATAAATAAAGTATTATTTAAAAAATCAAGCATAACCAGAGCAGTCTGGAGATGTCCTAAGTTGGCTTGTGTGCACAAGTTGGGAAAGTCCTTTGGTTTTAATTCTCACTTGTCTCATCAGTTCCAGTAGGGTGGGGCAGAGAGAGGCATGGGCAGAAGAAGCCATGCCATACGAGGAATCTTAAATACTACTGTGAATATAAGAATTCAAAGTTACACATTTTGGAGCTTTGCAAGAAACAATTAAACCAAAAATAAAATATAAAAAAAAAGAAACGGTGGTACATATACACAATGGAATACTATGCAGCCGTCAGGAGAGATGAAGTCATAACATTTTCCTATACTTGGATGTACATGGAATCTATTATGCTGAGTGAAATAAGTCAAAGGGAGAGAGACACACACAGAATAGTCTCACTCATCTATTGATTTTAAGAAAAATAAAAGACATTGAAATAATTCCCAGAGATGAGGACCAGAAAGATTGGCTCAAGATATGGAGCTCACCACAAAGTAGGGTGAGTACAGTTAGAGAAATAACTACACTGAGAACTATCATAACAAAGTCAGTGAGTGAGGGATATAGAAAGCCTATCTTGAATACAGGGGAGGAGAGGTGAGGGAGGAGATGGGGACATTGATGATGGGAAGGTTGCACTGGTGAAGGGGATGTTTTGTGTGTGTGTGTGTGTGTGTGTGTTTTGGTTTTTGGGCCACACCCAACAGTGCTCAGGGGTTACTCCTGACTGTCTGTTCAGAAATAGCTCCTGGCAGGCACGGGGGACCATATGGGACACCGGGATTCGAACACACCATCTTTAGTCCTGGATCAGCTGCTTGCAAGGCAAACGCCGCTGTGCTATCTCTGCGGGCCCAGATGTTCTTTTTATGACTGAAACCCAACTACAATCATGTATGGAATCATGGTGTTTAAATAAAGATATTATTAAAAAAAAAGAGACAAGTGCTTTGACCCTTATATCATCTAGTTGGTTATTTTTCCCATTTCTCATTAAACAAGAGACAGCAGAAGCATCTGGGTAGGTCTCCCCTACAATCCTATATACAATCCTATACTGCCTTATAAAATGAGACTAGCTAACAATCCTAAACAAAGGTGTTCTCCCAACCTCCTCTCTCCCTAAATCTCTTCTTTTTTCATATAAAAGCCCACCTGGATTACCTTCCACCTTCTGGTATTGGGAATTAGTTTGAATAAATAAAGCATTTCTGGCTGAAGGCTAGGGTAGAGAGAGCATGATTCAAAAGGCCACAGATGTCATGTTTGCCATCCTTTCCTGACTGCTTGGTGTATTATTTCTTTGCCCTGCTAACCTGTTTCTCCAGACTGGCCCACCTAAGGGGTTAGAAACATGGCATATGGGGTGAGATCACAACCCATCGATTCTTATTTTACACTGCCTAAATGTATAATTGTTCTTAGGCCTGAAAATAAAGTATTGGGAACAAAAGGATAATCCAGGAGAATAGGTCCACAAAAAGAGAATCCAGGAAGATGGGTAGGATGCTTTCCACAAAGAGTGGAGGAGTGCAGTTAGAGTAGAGAAGAGACCACTGTGATAACGATAGTTGGAACTGATTACTCTGGACAAGAGCTGGGTGTTGAAAGGAGGTAAAGTGATATGCATCATACCCCTTCAGGAACAATATTGCAAACCACAATGTCTAAAAGAAAGAAAAAGAAAGAGAGAGAAGAAGAAGAATGCCACAGAGGCAGGCAATGGGGGCAGGAGGTAAATAGGAGACATTGGTGATGAAAATGTGCACTGGTGAAGGGATGGGTGTTGCACAATTCATGAGTAAAACTCAATCATGAACAACTTTGTAACTATCTCATGATGATTCAATAAAAAATTTTATTAAAAAAGTGGTTTTGAGAGTGCAAACTTTTTTTTAAAAGGAGAATCCAGCAACACTGGTCCCATAACCCTTTGCACTCCCCAGAGAACATCCTGTAAGCAGCTCCTGGGCTTTGTGTCTCTCTATGAGGGGCAGTTGGCATGAGGATTGGCCTTCTTCCAAGAGGATCCAATACTGCCAATTTCTTGTCTTTGCAGCATGTAAAAGTGACAGCAACTGTCTTTCCTCTCATGCATACAGAATGTGGGGCTGATGCCAAGAAAAAACATCCCCTCCCTTTTCACTGGCACCCCAATCCCTGCAGGAGGTGATATAAGACAGGACCCAGGAGGAGAGCTGGCATTGAATACTGCTGCTTCTACCAGACCATTCCCAAGGCCTGAACCACCCACCAAAGTCATTACTGAAAAGGTGGTGGCATGAATGGCATTGTTTAATTGTCTTGGCATGGTATTCTTATTCAAGGGACATGAGAGACACTGATCAGAATCCTGCAGAACAGTATGTTTTTCCACCCCCTGAAACAATGCATCCATGACTTCTTGGCAGAAGAATGGGTTAAAACCCAAATAATGTTTCTCCAGGAGCAGCATAAATTGCTAAGGAGAAGCCTGTCAGTATTTGAAGAACCATGGAGAATGCCAGGCCAACAGCCACAAAAGAAATAAAGAACCTTTTGACAGGGTTTAAGAGTGGCCTCTGCACAGTTCTCCACCCTTTCAGGATGAGCAAGTTTGGGAAGAGAGGCAGGGACAGGAGTAGAAGGGTGGGGTTAGATGAATTTAATTGGTCAGTTTAAATATCAACCATCAGAAAGATATCCAGTCAAAACATATAATGGGAGAAAGGGGGCAGTAGATAACAGAAGATAAAAAGGAAGCCCCAGCCACATTCTCTCATAGCATAAGCCAGCCAGACTCTATCTTCACATTCACTTAGTTGGACTGACTTTCTCTCTCTCTCTCTCTCTCTCTCTCTCTCTCTCTCTCTCTCTCTCTCTCTCTCTCTCTCTCTCTCTCTCTCTCTCTCTCCCTCCCTCCCCCCATACACCTCATCAGATTCTTTCTCTTCATGAACACCAGTACAGACCTTTTTTATTAATAATTTTTATTGTGATCAAAGTGGATTACAAATATTTCACAGTAATATTTTAGTTACACAGAGGCATTGAACCCAGAGCATTCCCACCACCAGTGTCGTCCTCCCTCCAACCCTGTTCCCAGCATGAGTCCCATATCTCCCTACATTGCCCCTTGGACTGCTAGTATAAGTTGTTGTAGAATGGCTATCAATTCTGTTGTCGCTGGCTTTGGATTTGGTGTTTAAGACTGATTTTTTTTTTATTTCTACTCAATGTTCATACAACTATTTGGTCTTGTTACCATCCATTCCCCCCCCCCCCCAATTTATGAGGCAGAACAAGATGATTCAACTTATGTGGTTCTATTTGAAGGGAAAGAAAAAGAAAAATCACAAAAACAAAAAACACACACAAAAAGACAAAAAGCAAAAACAGCAAAAAACAAACAAAAAATTCCAGAAGGGGTCCATCTAGAGGGTTATAAATATCAATTTAAGAGAAGAAAAAAGAAAAGGAAGAAAAAAACATTACAAAAAGACAAAAAAAATCAAGAAAAATAAAAGAACAGACAAACAACAACAACAACAACAAAAAAACAAAACTACAATGACAAAAACAAACAAAAAACAAAAACAAAAAGCACCACTGCAATACAGACAACAGCCAAGCAATAATCACAAGCCCAAAAGAAAAAGTAAAAAAGAAAAAAAAATTGTGCTTTCCCTTTTCTCCCTCTTTTGCAAAGGCACAGTAAATATTGGGGAGATTAGAAAGGGAATTCCCTTGGCCTAAGAGATACAGCATTTCTCCTCCCTTGAAGCATACTATCATGGGAATAGTTACAGGCTCTGCACATGCTCCTTTACTCTCCCCTAGGTCTTTTTGTGGTGTCTGGAAACTTTCTGCTCAATCGTGATGATAAAATCAGGCCTCTGTAACTAGCGATCTTGGTATTTGTAAGGTTATAGGATGGAGCCTAGGAGTCTTTCTTTACGGTTCTAGAAGTTCTGTTCCAA